>NC_058523.1:560360898-560960898 GCF_904849725.1 Hordeum vulgare subsp. vulgare | reverse complement strand
GTTCCATTGCAGTTCCACCTGCATACTATGCTCATCTGGCCGCCTTCCGTGCCCGGTTCTACATGGAGCCAGAGAGCTCTGACAGCGGCTCTATGGCAAGTGGGCCCGGTGGCCGTGGACCGACGTCCGGCTCGTCGGCGCCACGTGGTACTCGGCCCCCTGGCGGTGCAGCTGTTAAGCCCCTTCCAGCAATGAAGGACAGTGTGAAGAACGTCATGTTCTACTGCTGAAGCCCGTGAAGGGCAATCTTAATATGCTCCTTAAGTCGGCGTGTCAGCTTCTTGTCCTTGTAATTATGTGAAGAGAGTAGTAATAATCTGCCAGTGGCTATGTCGTGCGCCGTACTATGCTGACCTATGTTTGCTTAAGTACCATCTATTTGTGTACTTTGTTATGTTGTAAACGTTGAATCTCGAATACTTTTAAGGGTCTGGAGCTTGAAAATCTGAGCATTCAAGCGACGGCTTGCGCTATTTTTCTTCTTTTGTTGTTGCTTTATTAAGATCACCTGGCTCTATCCCGACGAATGCACACGGTGAAGAGGTGTCAAGTGTAAGTTTGCAAGTTCGTTATTTTTGCGTGTGTGTAAGTTTGTTTCTGCAGCAGTTTCTGAAGCTCTGCCTTTTGTTACTTGCTGTATTCTCATCAGTATTTTTCTTGCTTTTATAAGATACATAAGCAGTTGATTGCTGTTGCTTCTCTGTTGTACAAAGAGTACATAAACCACATTTCTATTTTCATGGAAGATTCTTCACTCTGTATTACTCACAATCATCATGGACAGTTCCAGTTTCATTGGAACTGTCCAAATCAATGGTACACACACAAGAACAGGGTGCAATATATTTGTCACTCCAGGAAGCACAGTCCTGGTTTATGGTGTTTGGCCTTCACTTCAAGCTGCATCCTGGGAGAAGTTGGAAGTCGGGAGCACCGGGCCGAGTAAGCTGGTCGCGATCCTGCACAAACACATTATTCAGAGATTCATCAGTTCTATGCCAGTGTGACCTGATATGCTTCTTTTTCGGTTTTGCAGCCTGATGATTGGTGACAATTCTCACCTCTGAATCCTTGTCTGCGGCCTTCTGAAGATTTGAAACAACAAACGGTCAGGTCAGTCAGTTGCTTCCCCGCTATCTCTTGAGTAAATTTCGTAACAGCGGGCACACTTGCCTTTCTCTTGGCCTCGGCGCAATCCTAGCGGGCGCCGTTGTAGGCTGTGCGGGTTGTTCGCCGAGTTTCGGGACAGTCTTCACCTGAAAACAGTAGTAACAGATGACATGAGTGAAAATTGGTTTGGGTTCAGGGTACGGCACTGATTCCTCTCAGCTCACCAGCTGCCTGAACAGAAGGTTGTAGAACATCTGTAGGTAGAGCTGCTTGGCCTGCCTCTCTTCCTTGTTCAGAGTCCTCCAGAAACCGTACATTGACCCCATGTTCAGAACTTTAGTTGCGTAAATCTGCCACGTGTAACTAAAATCACAGACAATACATTATTAAATTAGAGTTTTGTGAAGAAGAAGCATGATTTTCCATAAGTGCATTTGATTTCTAGGATCATGATTGTACGGTACCACTCATAGATGCGCTGGAGACCAGCAGTTGACATTTTGTTCCAGTATGTGGGGTCCTCCTTGCATTTCTGAAAGAAGGCTGCGATCTTGTCACTTGACTCCTTGCCATTGAGTGGGTTGATATGGAAACCCGAAACCTCATTGACGATGATTTCTGCTGGTCCTCCTTGGTTTGTTGCAAAGGTTGGCAGCCCACAGTTCATCGCCTCGATGACTGTTAGTCCGAATGCCTCGTAGAGTGCAGGCTGAAAGACACGGTTCAGTCACATAGTCAGTGCTTGGGTTTCATGCTTAACTGTATTTGAGTTTTTTTTTTACCTGAACGAAGGCGCCTCTGGTATCTGCAATGCAACGGTACAGCTCGCCGTTACGCACACGCTCGGTCTGTGCTTTGATCCAGCGGATCTGTCCCTTGAGCTGGTACTTGTCCATCAAGCTGTGCATCTTGTTGATCTCCTCGATCTCTTCTCTGTCGTTTGACTGTGAAGGTTCCAGGAGCCCCCCGACGATGACCAGATTGACAAGGTCCCTGAGCTTCTTGTTCTCACCATACCATTCGACCAGCCCGGTAATGTTCTTCACCTTGTCGAGCCTTGCCATCGAGAAGATGATTGGCTTGCTCCTATCCCCTAGGTACCCTCTGGTTCAATCATATCACAGTTCAGAGTTATTAGCAATTAATGTTTTCAACAGTAGATAAAAAAAGCCTCTTCCCAAGGAATATATATATACTTACAAGTGCTCATCATTGTCCTCCTTGCTGTAGAGTAGCTCCTCGATTTGGGGGTGCAAGTCTGTCAGCCGTGCCTGCTTTTGTGTGAAGGGAAAGTAAACAGTTTGATCAGCACCAGGGGCCGCGATGTTGAACTTGGGATCGAAGACGTTGACGCCTGTGGCGTAGCGACACAGCCCTGGCATTGTGAAGGCGTAGTGGCTCTCATACTGGCCAGGTTTGTCTTTGCTGCATTTTGTCAGGGAATCCTGGGATCAGTTGCACCGCATTGCTGAGAGACTGATTTTAGTTTACAAAGTGACTGACCTTCCTGCTATTTCCTGGTAGGTGCTAGCGATGATGAAGTCGCTAGTGTTCATGGCGATCATGTCGGCAGTGAACTGGCAGGAGAAATGGTACTTGTGGTCCATTTCTCTCCACTTGACATCAGAGTCCTCGTACTTTGTCTTTTCAAGAGCATGCGCAATCGTTCCCTGTTGGTCGATAAATGTTTTGGTAATGTGATGTTAGGTCTGGTTGCTGACAGAAGTTTTTCTTTTCTTTTCAGAATACTATCATTTTGATAGCTCAGTTTCACCTGGGTGACTCCTAGTTTGCTTGATAAGAGGGATGCCACTAGATTGCCATCGGTGTAATTGCCAATGACCATGTCTGGTTTCCCCTCCAGAATGTCAAGAATCTTGACAGAAGAATCCTGAAACCACCACGATACAGGTTTGTTATCAGTGTCACATTCAGTTCATTCAGTGTGTTGTCAATACCCAGGAAAAGTCCTAGCTGACATACCTTGGCATATCTCTCCAGGTAAGGATAAATGTCAAACCGGGAGACCCACTGGCGAAGATCTTTCCCATCATCAGTCTTGAATGGCACACGAAGGATGCTCGAATGCTTTGTGTGCTCGACCGGTTCAAGCTCGACATTGCACTTGGTTCCCTTTGCGTCCGGTATGAGTCTTGTTAACTGCAAGATGTTTGAGCAGCTGTCAGGAGCTGCGTTAGGTCATGGTAGTTTAATGAAGGCGATCGAAGTTTACCACAAGAATCTTCGGGGTAACATTCAGGCCCTGCCGCTTGATTCTTTGCAACAATTCCTCTTCAAGAGCTCTGACTTGGTCCAGGATGTAAACCACCTGTCAAGGAAAGATCAAAAATGCTGGCTTCTGTTTCAAGCATCAATACCTGTGGATCCAGGGTTACCTGACCAAGTATAAGCTTATGATCATTGTTACCTGACCACCGGTATCCGGCAACCCAAGGACCTTCTCTTGACCAAAGTAACCATGGATGGAGAAGATCACAATGTTGAACACCGACGGCACCCTGCTGAAGAACTTCTCCATGTTGATAGGATCCGGCGCCTGGAGCACTTCGGAGAGGAAGTTGAGTGTTTCTCTGCATGTTTCGGCAGTGTCACCCCACCCCTTCTCCAATCCCCACTCCTGAAACCTGCAACGGCCGGCGACCATATCATCGGTCAGGTACAAATATGTTTGTACATGTCCGGTTACAGAATGATCTGTCACTTACTTTTGTTCAAACTGCTGGTACGGTGTGCTCTTCTCTAGGCTCGCGACGAAGACCTCTGCGAGAAGCAATGCCGTCTGGAGCTTGTCGGCGGTATCGAGGCTGTCGCTGATCATCAGTTTCTGCATGACAGCAAGGAAAGACCGAGCTTATCCTCGTGAGCTGCCTACTTACCACCAAGCTTACTGAATGTAATGATGAATCAATATGCATGCTTACCTCGCCGCGGTAGTTCAGCGCGAGCAGGTAGTCCAGCAGCGGCTTCATGCTCTCCGGCTTGCCGCTGAGCTTCGAAGACATGAACCGGGAGATGAACTGCATCCCATTCCCGATGGACGACGGCAGCGCCAGGTGAGGCGTGGAGAGGTCCAGCGCGCCGAAATCGACCTCCAGCGAGTTGTCGTCGCGCGCCCTGAAGAAAACAACAGCTGCAGGTAATCAAGTTTGGGTTCTACTTTTTTCTCATCAGGTAGGTTTCTTTCCTGTATGTATAAATTAAGAGAATGATGTACCATTTTTCATCGTAGAGGGTCTCCTTGCACTTGAGATAATCGGCGGGCGTGATCTGCTCGACGGAGAGGTCGCCGGAGTGCACCCTGATGAACTCCCAGACGCCGGGGTTGGTCCTGACGGCGAAGGCGACGAGGGGAGGGAGCACGACGGCCTCCTGCGTGGAGCAGATGACGTAGCCGAGGAAGCCCTCGGCGAGCCTGGCCTTCTCGACCTTGTCGTCGCCCTCCGACGTCTCGAGCTCCTCCATCAGCTGCTGGTTCTTCATCAGCCTCCTGCCCTTGGAGACATAGCTGCAGAACAAGGAAGGATCCGTCATGCATCGGTGTTTGCATTGCATACATTTCAGAGAGAAAAAGTGAGGAGTGTTTGTGTTGTGTTGTACCTCTGGAAGCACCTCTTCATCTGGTAGCGTCTCTGGCGCAGCGCCTCGGGCATCATGTCGGCGACGCTGTCGGACCTCCTGAGGGGCATGGAGGAGGAGGAGGCCATGGCTGAGCTGAGGTGGAGATGGTTTGGATTGGTGGTGATGATGCCGACATGATGAGGGTGGCAGTTTTATAGGCAGGGAGAGGGAGATGGAAGCAAGCTAACTAATTATGCTCTGTCTTTGAATGTCTCTTTCAGAGGAGGAAGATGAAAGGCAGGAGAGGAAGCAAAGGAAAGAAGAATGATGGGTGACACTTTAAGCAAGGCATTTATTTTGTTCCCCTTATTATTAACCAGTTTGTTTACAACTTTACATGTACTATAAATCATGACATAAACCGCCGGTAAAAAAGCAATTTGATTTTATAAACTACTCCCTCCGTCTTACAATTCTTGTCTTAGATTTGTATAGATATGAATGTATCTAGTCATATTTTAGTATTTTGATACATCCATTTTTAAAAAAAATCTAAGAGACGGAGGAAGTATTTGTAAATAAATGTCGGAAGATGTAACTGTAGTTTCCATGTTGAGTTAAATCTTATCTGGGTGTAAAATTAAGAAGGGACAGTAGAAGATTTGTTGGCTGTGAGGTTTGCTTTGGCGTGGTGACATAGATAACTAAGCTAAGCTAAGACGCACGGTTACCTTTTACCTTGGCCTAGCCTTTTGGCTTTGACCTTTACAGGTAGAGTCCCTATTGTATTCTATCTCTGCACTCGTCCTCTGAAGCTCAACCATGTGAAAAGTTCTGAATTTTTCCTCTTCCAAATATTACTACTCCCTGTATTTAATATTACTTCCAAATATTGCCTGTGGAGTTAGACTTATGTTACTTCCAATGCTCCACCTTGTATAGGGGCTAAGGCTGCCACATAGGCAAAAAAATCTAATATGGCAAGCTAATTAATAGGAGAGAGATGAGTGTGGTGGCCCTAGGAAGAAACAATGCTAAGCGCGTGAACCTAGGTAAAATAGTTAAATGAAAGAAATGCATTAATGCATGCACAACTTTAGTAAAAGAAAAGCATTAAATAAGAAGATTTAGCTACAATAAGCTAAGCAACTATGCATTGAGGACTTTAGTTGTTAAACTATTTTATGTGCTTAGCACCTCATCTTAGCATCAATACATTAAAAGTGGCCTTATGTTGCTTTCCTCTTCCAACTTTGATCCTTTTCATAGTACCATACTACAACCAATCCCCACCCACGCTGGTGCACTTCGGACTGGAAGGATGCGCATGCGGACTGTCGTCTTGGCTGCCTTGCCTCTGTCGTGTCGGGCAACAACCCACAATTGCTCGCCCACGCACCTGACACGACGATGCTTGGTTGGGTTCCACGACAAGGTGGCAAAGGCATGGGGCTCGGTGCATGATCCGGACCCTTTTCGCCGCTCAATGTTGCGCCTTCAGGCAACAGCGTGAAAGCTTACCAGCTAGAGTGCCAAATCCACCAGATGCATCCGGAACAAGAAGGCAATCTCCCGCAAGCTCTTTAGCTGCATCCGTGACAAGATGGCGATCTCCCGCGAGCTCATCTCGCGTTTCAGCAAGGTCCAAGAAGAGTGCGTGCTCTCGCCCCAGGAGGACTGGGTGCGGAAGCAGCTCAAGATCTCCTACCTTGGGTTGGCCTCCCTCTAGCGCACCATTTTCAGAATAAAAAAAGTAAAGTCAAAATTATTTAGCTTATTCTCTCAATTTCAATCGACCGTTGTTGGATTTAGTATATCTAATATGAATTGGCGACCAGAACACATATAGGTAGAGCTTTTAAAAGGTTCTCAAAAAAGGAGTAATTTTTTCTGGGCCTGTATTCTTTTTCTAGTTTCACTAGGATTCTTATCGGTTATCGGTTGGACTTCCAGTTTTCTTGGTAAGAATTTTATATCTATACTTCCATCTCAAGATTTTTTTTTTCCGTATGGGGTCGTGATGTCTTTCTATGGAATCGCAGCCTATTCATTAGCTCCTACATGTGGTGTACTATTTTGTGGAATGTAGGTAGTGGTTAAGACCGATTCGATAGAAAAGAGGGAATAGTGTGCATTTTTTGTTGGGGATTCCCCAGAATAAAACGTCGCGTCTTCCTTCGATTCCTTATGCGGGATATCAATCGATTAGAATTCAGGTTAAAGAGGGTCTTTATCCTCGTCGTATACTTTATATGGAAATCCGGGGCCAGGTGATCATTCCCTTGACTCATACTGATGATAAGTTTTTTACTCCATGAGATATTGAACAAAAAGCTGCCGAATTGGCCTATTTCTTGCGCGTACCAATTGAAGTATTTTCAGGCATCTTTTTTGAACTGAATTGAATGAGAAGATAAATTGGAAAAAGAAAAGTTTTTACAACATGGGGAGGAATTCCCTTCGAAATTGGATTTGTTATTGTAAGGAGATTTTTAAATATTTATCTAAAGGAAGGAACAAATGAGGATAAGATATTTTTTTGTCCAAGTTACATATATCGCATACTATTCTTCTCTTCCATTTTCATCCGAAAGGGCTTTTTTAATTCTATTTCACTATTTCATTCCATCTAGGTCCAAGAAAGAACCCAATGCACTAAAATTCCACTAATATACAAAAAAGAAGAATAGATACAGGGTATCAAACCTATAAAGTTTTTATTTCAAAGAAATAGAAATATCATGAAATAGAAATATCATCATATAGAGTCGGGGAATGGAATAGAGTGGGCGAATGAAGCATATTGATTAACAACTCCATTTACAGATAAAAAATAAAATAAAACATTGCCTTCTTTACTATATCTTCTATTTATAGTACTTTTGCCTTGGGGGGGGGGGGGTTCTCTTCCTCATTGAACAAATATCTAGAACTTTGGATTAAGAATTGGTGGAATACCAGGCAATCCGAACTCTCTTAACTGATACTCAAGAGAAAAGGATTATAGAAAGATTCATAGAATTAGAGCGCACCAATTCATATTAGATCTCCTACCTTATGCAAGCTTAACCAAGCGCTATCGACCCTGCTGCCCAAACGAGCCAACGCGAGCAAACTCCGCGACTATCAGCCTATTTGTTTGATACATCTCATGGCCAAAATCTTCGCGAAGGTGTTATCGCTCCGGCTCGCCCCCGGACTAGATAGGTCAACGTAATGCTCTGGCGGGCCATCCAACACTTTGCCCTCTCGACTGAACCTGAACGACTTCTATGAAGATGGATGGTCAGTGGCATATACACAACGCAGTCTTGCTACGCCGCCACATTCCAAGGATCCACTCGCTGTCCCTCGTGGAAGCTTATCTGGAAGGGTTGGGCACTGCCCCGCGTCAGATTCTTCCACTTGCTCGCCAACAAAAACTGAGGTTGGACGGCAGCGAGACTTGCCCGACGCGGCCTACAACACCACCCCAAATGCCTCATTTGCGACCAAGACCGAGAGACCATTCATCACCTGCTTCTCGCATGCACATTCTCTAAGCAAACCAGGCACATCATAATGGACTGGACGCAGAAACTGCGCAACTACCAGGTAACGAACCTACCATGATGGACTGGTAGCAACGAGCGAAGGAACAAACTCGTCCCACACTCCACAAGGCTCTACAATCCATCACAATGCTTGTCCCTTGGATGATTTGGAAATAGAGGAACGAATGTATCTTTGACAATGCAAGGCCCTTGATAGATACATTAGTTGATAGGATCAAAGTAGATGCCAAATGTTGGGCACAAGCTGGGGCGCAAAGGCCGAGGGTTGTGTTGTCCGCCTCGTGGTATGTCCATTGGTGGGGCATTGGCCTTGTAACCACCACCTCTTAGGGGATTTGTACTCTCCCACCTTTTCAATGAAATGAAATGCAAACACTCTTTGTGTTTTCTCAAAAAAAAAAGAATTAATAAATGTGGTTTGGTTGCACCACATCACATGTGAACTTTCAAAGTGTTCATAAAAGAAGGTGGATTTTATTTACATGGTTTTGGAATAAACAATTTTTTTTCTTGATATGTAATGCAAATTACTCCATGCAGACAATTTTCATATGGTTTAGGAAGCCAACTTTTAATCGATTAGAACTCTTACCATTTTTTTTTGTAAATCTTTGATACACCATCCGTTTCGCAGTTTCATTATGAATGGCATCACACATAATAAATGTTTTGCAGTTTCATTGTGAATGGCATCACATAAAAATTAATTTCGCTGGCAGTAAGTCACTTGGGAACCTCAGAAATCTTACATAGGAGAGAAAAACTTGTACATATATTATGAGAAATTGGTAACAACAAATTGATAGAAAAACTCAAACCACTTTCATGTCATATTAGCAGAAATTAAAAGGTAAACAACACAACTATCTCCATTGCCGAGCTTCCATAAAACTCAAATATCACGGAACCAACCATGAACCAATAGAGGATTCTTAAGCACCAAACTCACCTGTTTTATTTTTTTATACATCTGCAGTTTATAACACAATCAGTATAAATCTTATTATTACCTCAGATGTATCTATATGTATGCAAGTTATGTATGACCATGACAGATAGGAATCTATATACATTAACTGATATTTAGTACACATATCAGATCAAATGTGTTCACTGAGATGGATATCGTCTTTGAAATGTCAAATCGGGCACGATACACCTGCCCGACACGACTAACTGGTCATGATAAAGGTCAAATTAGCTAGAGCTACCATAACAATCTCTTAAATGCTGGTCACATGTAGCTGCCAAGAGAAGAGGAAGAAAATGGAAAGTGCAGACTGGATGACTGAGGTTCTAACCACATGACGGGCTTTATTAAACTAAGTAGCATGATAGGCTTTCGAAATCACAACGTAAAATTATTTATACTGAACTTTAATACTTGTTTACAAATAATTTATGTTAAATCACAAAACGTGTTAATGAATCATGATAATTTGAATTCTTTTTTGCAAAGTTACATATTTCAATATAGTATATCTCAAAGCATAATTGACCCAAATCCAAATGTGAGAGAAAAAAGATAAATCACATGCTTCTTAGAATAATTTGTGACACTTGACTAAATATAGTGCATATTTGTTTTGTGTATTCCTAAATATCTTAGTAGGGACTCTAATAGGGAAGGGTATAAGAAATATCAGATAGTGACATATAATTAGACATGTACACAAATAAAAAAAATCTAGAGTATATGGAAGGACTTGAGAATGTTCGGAGCTGGTTGGAATGTTCAAGCTTAATTAGAGATATCATTTATCAAGCTCCATCTTAGGAAAATGGCTGCATTAGGCATAACACCAAGACTCCGCACTTCTTCTTTTCTGGCAAATTAGTGGATTTTGTGCTTGAAAAAACTCTAATCCATGATTTCAGCATCATCAATATTTTTTGAAATTCTCATGATTGGCTTAGCACATGATCCAATCCATCTCAACAATACTCATTAACAAAAAATATTGGGCCATCAGAAGGATCAACATGAATTCGTCAATATGGTATATGATTATATGAACACAAGGAAAAGTACTATCATCCTTTTGGTTTCAACCACCGTTACCACAAATTTGACAATCTATTAACAAATCAAGAGAAAAATCACACAATTCTTACTTCAATCCATGATTTTTTGAGATGAAGAAAAACATTAATCATTTTTTATTGCCGCACTCTAACATATGCCTTTTGAGCCATAAGCTATTTGCGCAAACGAGAGAGGAAAGCCACCAAATTAATAACTACCGATCCATGGACTCGCTTGGTTTCCTTCTGTAGCCCCCTTCACAGTAATTTTTTTATTTGCGAGTAAGCAAAGTGTCTTTTTATTTATGCACCTAAATTTTGTTACTGTTTGACAAACTATCCAAAAAATAGACTAATTGTGTTTACAACTAAATCACCTATTAGCATCCTCGATTCCAAATGTGATTTTTTGCCAACGTGGCAGGGAGATGATGCCAACGTGTACGTCACTGTAGAGTTGAACTCGGGCTAAGATCGTCTCTAGCAGACCCGCAACCGGCTCGCCCGTAAAAATCGTTTGAGGGCTCCCAGAAAACTTTTCTATGGGACCGCAACCCCTTTGGTGGAACAGTTCCCGTAAACCCGTCCTACAAATGATTTGCGGGACACGTTTGCGGGGTCTGTTCCGCGCTGGAGGGTCGCAGTTTTGCAAATATAATTATAGGCAAATATTGTCAAGTTCATCATCACAAGTGCATAAAACTAGTTCATCGTCATCTATATACATAACTAGTTGATCATCATACTAGTTCATCACATTCAAAATCATGCGGAACATATGAGGTATCAAGTTTAGGCTCATGAATGTGTGATAAAACAAGACAAAAGAAGCTCAAATGACATAGAGCAATCAAGCAACATCACCATCTTCACAGACTTGAACCGAAGAGCTCGCACCACAATCTTCACGGACTTGAACCGTAGAGCTCGCACCACAATCCTCATGAACTTGCACCGGAGAGTGATCACCACCACCACCACCACTCACATGGCTTGCTGAAGCACCACCATCATCATTCACATGGTTTGTCGGAGCACCATCACCCATGCCAAAGCCACCATCACCACCATCACCACCACCCATGCCGAAGCAGTCGCCACCACCAACCATGTAGAAGCCACCACCAACATTGCCGAAAGAAAAGCCCCCACCAAACCCAACACCATCGTCCATAAGATTTTCAAGTTCCATCTTCCTCCAAAGCATGATCTTCATTCTTTTCAAGTCCCAAAATGAGCCGGTCCTCCTCGGAGGTCCTCTCGTCCTTCCTCTTTTTCTCCTCTAGGGCGATCTTGCACTCCTCAAAGTTACACCTCCTACCCCATTTTTCCTCCTTGTGCTTCTCTTTCTTCTTGACCTTGGCAACTTTAGCATCCCAATGCTTGGGTAACATGGCCTCTTTCATCTTGGTCATCTCACCAATTTGATCTCTCAAAGTGATTGCCTCAGACGTCCTCTTCACTCTTGCTCTCTCCTTCTTGTTTCCATCCGCTTTGTTCTTGTTACGCCCTCCTCTTGGTACATCATCTCTATCATCATCATCTTCTTCTAATTTGATGTCTTCCTTTTTATGAGGGGGGGGGGAGGGCATGCTTTGTCACCCTCCACTGCTCATCATCTAGAAGCCACTTCCAACAATGATGAAGATTGAATCACTGGCCAGCCATTGGTGCCTCGGTTTGCTTGTAGTACTCATTGGCGATGTGATCCTACAAACAAACATTGAGACAACTATGAGCTCATGCATTTCATGTCAACATAGCCAAAGATACAAAAGATGATGAAATACTCACATAATCAACAATGGTGCACCACTTGGAGGTGCATTCCGCATGGCCTTCAATCACCCACTCCAACGGTCACTAGATTTTTTTATGATATCCAAATGCCCTTGAAGTGACTTCAAGCTTCGCCCGGAAGGGAATGACATCACTAGATGAAATTGTTCCTCAATTATTTACCAATAGTTCCCGTAGGTTTGATCTTTGCCGATCATGGCGTCAAGAGATATGCTTTCCCATGCTTTAACTAAGCACACATCCTCCGTCTCCGTGTAGTTTCCCATCCTATCAACCCTAGCATCATAATCAGCCTCGTTGATCTCTTGCACCTCATCATCATTATCTTCATTCACATGTGCCTCGACCTCAACATAAGACGCATCAAAATCACCGATGGGGCACTCAAATCCGTTGAGTTCTCAGCTAAAATCTCGGCATATGTGGAGGGCGCATTTTGGCTACAAGACTAAATGACCAGAGATCGAACAAGTGTTGGGAACGACCGAGGCATGGATCGCCGTAGAAAAAAGAACATGTTTATACCTCTCGGCCATTTCATCGAACACGTTGTAGGCGTGGACATCAGCTTCACCGTGAATGTGGATGCCCTTGTCGACCGGAGGCGGAGGAGGAGACCGAACCCTTGTGGTGACCGCCTTCTTCCTCGGTGGCTTCGCTCGCACACCGGTCGGGCCGGTGGAGCCGGTCTTCTTCCTCCCTCCCCGGCCTTGGCGGGTGGAATAAAAGCGGGGCCGAAGGAGGGTCTTGTCGCGGCGGGAGGCGATCACCTACCTTTTCCTTTTGATGGCGGAGATGGGAGGAATTGGCGCTGTAGCCAACACGGGCGAACGGAGTGGCGGTGATGGAGGCACAACCTACGCATGATATGGGGCACCCCGGAGCGGCGAGTACTCCATCCTGTTGATTTCCAGCACCGCGAGGCCTGAGGCGGGATTGGAGGTGGCCGTGCCGCAGGAGGCGGGGACTGAAACATACGGAAGTGGGTTCGTGCCAAGGTATAGGGGAGCCGACAAACTTGGATGAAATCTAGTTGATTTAGAGGAAATGGGCTCGTGGATTCGGGATCCCACAAAAAAAAGGAGACATCCAAAATTTGGCGGATTTGTTCGGAACGGGGATACATGATGGACCCCGAAAACCGGCGGTTATTATACCGGATAGCCTGGTTTGCGGGATGTGCTAGAGGTGCTCTAAATAACATTTTTTTTGGGAGGGGGGGGGGGGGGGTAAGACCACAACAATTGTGGCTAGTTTAATAGCAGGCTGGCTCTTCCATTTGCAGGTATCACCAATGGGCCATGGGCCATGGCAGGTATCACCAATGCTTCTTAACAGTGGGAACCATTTATCGTGGCTGAGTTGGATTTTGAATGGAGAAGGAAAATAAGCACACAAGCAAACAACCATCTAACAACCAGTCTGAACTCCCAGGATGAGTCCATCAGTAAGAAAAAGATTTCGTTTAAGTCAGTCAGCAATGGAACGGAATAGTTGGATGGTATTGATCGTTGATTGGAAAGGTGAGGTGGACAATGTGCTGAGACTTGTTGGAGGTGTCTAAAAAGACCACTAACCGAATGATACTGTCAAAAAAGACCACATGTGATATGGAATGGCAGAAGAGACCCCCACCTCTCGTGGCGGCGCACGCGCCAGGTGACGCGTGGCGCCTGCCGCCACGGGCCGAGGCGGCTGGGCCCTGCCGCCACCAGGCGAGGCGGCCGACCGCGCAGGTGTGACCTGCCGCCACATCTGCGCGGTCGGCCGCCTCGCCTGGCGGCGGCAGGGCCCAGCCGTCCCTGCCCGTGGCGGCAGGCGCCACGCGTCACCTGGCGCGCCTGCCGCCACGAGAGGTGGAGGTCTCTTCTGCCATTCCATACCGTATGTGGTCTTTTTTGACAATACCATTCGGTTAGTGGTCTTTTTAGACAAAAATTCTTGCTTCAAAGGAGCAGGGCCGGGTACCCAACTCACACGGGCTCCCTAGTTTCACAAAAAAAAGAGAAAAACTCATACGGGCTCCCTGCGTCTGTGTGGGGAGTAACACGAAGAGCATCTCCACCCCCCCCCTCTTTTTTAGCGTTGGCGGCGAAAAATCGGCTCAGCCATGCCCAACTCCTCGTTTAACGCCGGTTTGGACCGAAATAACAGCTGGCAAATTCGAGCCGAACCCAAACCCACGAGGGGCACGTGGGGGCGCCAGCCGAAGCAAAAAGTCGAATGGGTCCATGCTGTCGGCGACAAACGTGCCTAATCCTGCCGTTTCTTCCTCCTTTCCCTCCATTTCCTCATTGCTTCCCCTTCTCCCCTCGCCGTTCTCACCATTCTTCTCCCGCTCCCGTCATCCGACCGCCATGTCACCGAAGAAGTATACCGCCCCTTGCCTCGCTGCCGCTGTCGATTCCACCCGACCGAAGCAGAGGAAGCCGAGGGTGCTGATAGCTAGGCCGGCGGGCATGTCGGACGCCTAGTAAAGGGCGGATGTCCAGCGCCGGGAGGCGGTCACAACCGACGGCGGAGAAGGCTTGACGCCAAGAGGGCCAGGCATGTATCGCCAAGACAACAACGACCAAGAGTTCAAGTTCCTTCACGTGTTCTCCGGGATCGAGTCATGTGATAAGTGGACGAAAGCTCGGCTTGCTCTCGCCAAGGCCAAAGAGACCTACAATCCGAACGCGCCTGCCCCGGCTGCGGCAAAAGGACGCCCCGATGGCACCAAAAAAGCCAGTGCAGCGAGGGACGCGACGCCTGCTGGCGAGCAGCTGCAATCTTCGATCAAGCAATACATCACTGACGCCAAGAACAGCGCCGCCAAGAGGGAGGAGAAATCCGACGCGCGGTGGTCAGCGTTGATGACGAAGCAGGACGTCAAGCTCGACCTTCTCAGGACCAACGTCACCGCGAAGAAGAGGAACACGGACCAGGCGTTCTTGATGGGGGCAAACATTCAACGATGGACGAGCAGGTGAAGACGTGATACCTCATGAAGCGCGACCTCATCTTAAACCAGATGCCCGTGCCGGCGGCGACCACGGTGGTGACCACGACGGCAACACCAATGATGACGCCCAACCCGAGCATAGAAACCACGTCGACGACGAGCCCGACCCCGACCAGTCCAGCGACAGAGGAGCCGCACTACGCCGAGCCGACTGTTTGATTCGTTTCATGTCTACTATCCCTTTCTTTTGATCGCCGAACTATTGGGTGTGTTTGATCGACAAACTATGACATGCTAATCGCCGACTTGTGACATGATGATAGCAGAACTAGTGGTGTCTTTTTGGCAGCGGAAAAGACAAGTTTGAATTAGTTAGCGTCTGGGGGCCAAAATCCGAGGGCGTGGCTGGAAACTCGTTCGCCTCCAGGGCGAAATATCGTCGGCGCAAACGTCAAAAGGGATTCGCCGGATGCGCTGGGGGGCCAAACGGCTGGAGTTGCTCCAAGTGGTTGTTTGTATACTGAGCGTTAGCCACGGATATATAGAAAATCTGTTTTAAGCTTATTTTTTTAGCAAAATTGGTTTTAAGGGCATCTCCAGCCGTTGAAGCCCCCAAAACACCACCGAACGAAAAAAGTTGATGTCTTGTAGGGCCAATAAATCCGACCGAAATAGAAGTGCATGAGAGGGCATCTTCCTAGTCACACCCCATCTCAACCAAAAATTTGTGAGGAAAATGATTAAGTGGGCCAAGAAAAAAGACATGTGGCGAGACAAGATTCGTCAAAACTTCCGCCGACGCCCCCCAAGAGCCCCCAGCGTGCTGGGTTTGCCGGCGCTATTTTGACGTCCTGAAGGGTGCTGAGGGCGTGGCTGAGCCGTTTTTGAAAAAAAAAAGCATTCCCGAGCATAAAAAGGTGTCGTGGAAGGCATCCTGATGAGGCGGGTGGAGATGCTCTAAGGGCATCTCCAATGATCGTATGATCATCGTTGGTAAAATTGCCACATAGATGATTTTGATGACATGACATATAATAAAAGAAGAGAGAGAATGACATCGTATGAACTTGAAGCAACGGTTCACGCACAAGCTCCGAGGCAAGTATGGTTATTTCTTTCATATTTAGTGGACCCCCTTAGTTATTTTACATACGATTAACATACACTCCATTGAAGAGTTTGTATGATGTGCTGTTGGTTGTTGACGTAGATACTTATATCAACGATTGAACATACAGACTGTTGGAGATGCTCTAACACATCAACGGCCTGCACATGCCATAGGCCCGCCGAGGACACGGAGATGCCGGCGTCAGAAAAAGACTGCCGCGCTACATTCAGAGAAAATTGAAGATAAGTTGCTATGAGCTTCAACACGGAGAGGCTCTTGCAGCAGCAGCAGGTTCTCCTTACGGCTAGTAAGATATAATAATACTAGCACCGCAAAGAAGTTGCTTACATGCTCATCATCACAGACATGAAACTAGTAAGATAATACTCGTAATGTTTCTCATGAAAGGATCATGACAGACAGACACAGGCAGCAGCTACCAAGACAAGAGGAAGAGGAAGATGGAAGACGCGGGCTACATATAACCGAGGAGGTTCTACCGACAAGAACAACCAAATTAACCCACCAAGTTAGTCAGATATAAATCAGGCAAGTAGCAAGTCACGGCCCTCCCCGATGCCTAGCTAAGGGGTAGATGCTCACTTCACTTCAGTTTACGCGATCCCACAAGAGAATGTCAGGATGTCCGGACGCCCGGCTTCACTTCTTATGCACCCTGCAGTCCGGAGAGTTTGGCTGCAAGGGGGACAGGGGCTGCCTCGACTCGTCTGCATTGTTGAAATCGATGGCCAGGCCGACCGGGCTCGTCTCCTTCAGGCTCGACGACTTGCGCTTCTGCTGCAACACAAAGGACGACATTGTTAATGTAGTCAAAGTAACCAGACTGACAGTAGGATTAATTCATGGTTTTGATTCACAGCTCTGCTGCCTCTGTGTGTGTGTGTGTGTGTGTACTAGATTAAATCAAATGAGCACACACTTGAGCTTTTTATGGCTGGTTGGTGTTTTTACCTTGGTGGAATTGCTGGCGGAGTGCTTTCTCTCGGACCGATGCTTCTGCTCCTTCTCCAGTAAGCGCATCAGCCTCTTGTTCGCTTCGTCCAGAGCTCTGTTCTCCTCGAATAGCAACTTAACCTTGAATGAAACGCGCAAGAATATTTCTAACTGTCAGAACCATGTTAGTGTTGCATGAACCGATGTTCACCGAGAAGGCGATATGTTGCAGGACCAAAACATAGCTCTTGCAAGGATAACGAGTGAGATAGCATCATTCTCACCTCCTCCTCTGCTTTGTTCAGATTGGTCTTCAGTATCTCCTTGTGTCTCTGAAGGGCTTCCACTTCTTTGTTGAGTGCAGTAACCTGCGCGCCCATGAGTAAGATGAATGTTGGATAGGCAAACAGGGGATGTACAACTTGCAGAGCGTAAATGCAGAGTAATAGGGCTAGGAAAACAGGGGATGTACAACTTGCTTTCTTCTCCTGCTGCAACTTGCTCGTACCGAATTTAGGAAAAATGCTGGCACTAGATGTTATTTATAAACATGGAGAGCGATTGTCAGACAATTTTATCTTATGGGAAAATGAAAAGCTAGATGTTGGTCCAATACCAAATCATCTGATTGATGGTTATGGAGATCTACAGTTGAGTTGCCAGACCAAAACTAAGCCATGTACGTATGTAACAAAATCAGTCAAGCTGAATATGCATCATAAACTGAATAAAAGCCGTGGATAATTTAACCCATCGACTGATATGGGCAGCTAGCCAACCAAGTTTGCCAATGGGAAGAAGTCACAAGAGCAGACAAAGAAATGTATGTTGTAAACTAGTAGGTTCCAGGTTGGGTGTGTGGTTTGGTCTCAGGGGCATCAAATCGGGATGAAATAGAAACTAGTAGTAGTACATTTGTTCCCCCATCAAATCTGGATTCTGCAGACAGATTGGAACAATAGTGATTCTGCAGATGACGGAGAGGAAATGGGGAGAGGGTGTTACTGACGTCGGGGGCGTCCCTGAGTCGCTTGCGCAGGTCGTCGCTCTCCCTGGCGAGGTCGTCGCAGGACTCCATGGCGCGCTCGAGGTCGCGCTCGTAGAGGCCGCACTCCTTCTCGAGCCTGGCGGCGTGGGCGGCGAGCTGGTCCCGCGCGGCCGCCACGGCCTCCTTCTCCTCCACGCAGCGCCGGATCCCCTCCGCGTTCATCAACGACTCGTTCTGCACGCACATTTCGATCCGTCAGGGCGGGGAGGCATTCGGGCGAGCAGGTTGAGCGGAATGGACGGGGAAACGGGTAAGGGGAAGGGAACGGACCTTGAGGAGGTCGATGCGGCGCGCGGCGGCGTGGAGGTCCTCCTCCAGCGCGAAGACGTGGTCCTGGAGGCGACGGCGCAGGTCCTCGGAGGCGGCGAGCTTGAGGCGGAGCGAGCGGTCCGGGACGGGGAGGCCGAGGGAGGCCTCGATGGAGTCGCGCACGTACTCCTCCGCGCCGCCCGGGAGCGCGGGCCTGGCGGCCGGAGGTGGGGGAGGGCGGGGAGGAGGGGACACGTCCTTGCCGTCGTCCGTCGCCATGGATCGATCGATCGATCGGTCGGTCGCCGGCGGCGAGGTGGGGAGGTGAGGGGGGGGGGGGGGGGGGGGGTGTTTGAGGATTTGGATTTTGAAATCCTGCGGAAGGAACGGGAAGGAGGAGAAAACCCTGCCTCCTTGCTAAGTAACCGTTGGCGGGTCCATCGGGCCGCAGCTTCTATCCCTGCGCTGCTGGCCCCGTCGAGGCCTGTTCCTCTAAGGCCTCTCTCAGCTTCTTACGGCCGCCTTTTTTATTTCATACTCCAAAATAATAATAATAATAAACTTTTTGATTCAAAAAACTACTCCCTCCATTCCTCTATATAAGATCTTTTAGATGTTTTACTAAATACTACTCCCTCCGTTCCAAAATAACCGTCTTAAGCTTAGTACAATTTTATACTAGAGCTAGTACAAAGTTGAAACACTTATTTTGAAACGGAGGGAGTACATACTGATGTATATAGACACATTTTAGAATATAGATTTATTCATTTTCCTCCGTACATAGTCCATAATGGGATATCTAAAAGGTCTTATATTTAGGAACGGATGGAGTATTCTTTGGTGTGGTAGAGAACATTTTATTTTGAGATACACTTAGTGCTCTCACTATCGAGAGGAATGTTAAGGTTATCTCATCGTTAGCCGGAACTTCGCCTTTCATTGGAAGAAATGCTATGCGTTTTTTTAATCACTAGCAAAAGGATCGGTGCGTTGCAACGATATAATTATTTTATATTAATTTCCAGTGGTCATGGAAACATTTTTCTCCATTACCAATAACATTTTGTTCAATTTCATTAATTTTTTTTAATGCATGAACGTTTTTAAAGTATCATGAACATTTTTTGACTTACCAAACATTTGTATCCAAAATTTGAATATTTTTCGAACCTGTGGAATTTTTTTAAATATGAATATTTTTTGAATCCAAAAACATTTTATGGTTTATAGAAAAATTATTTAAAAATTCTTGCTTGTTAATTACTGAATTATTTAAAGGACAAAAGATGAAAACATAAAAGGAAAAAAGAACAAAGAAATTTAAAAACAGCCCGCCCGCATAAGGGCCTGCTCAAACGGGCATATTATGTCTTCTCCGAACATGAAGAACGCAGTATAAGAGGTCCCTACTGCATGCACTGGCCTAGAAGAGGGGATTCTCATATGTGAAACATTTTTTGTCACTTATAAATGACATCAGTGAGTAACCTTTTGCAATTTTGGAAGCAATTTAGATGACGTACCGTCAGAAGCATAATGACTTTGTTATTAGGTATAGATTGGCGACTAATGTCCACCGGTCTACGACATGTCAATTCTCATGTTGTAGAGAATTACTTTATTGATAATAACATGTGTGTGATTTGCCTGACCAAAGAGGCTGGCGACGCTGCATCTCTATGCTAAGGGCATCCATAAGGAATGCTTCTAGTACAACACCATGATCCATTGAAATCACATCAAAAAGTGGTGGCAAGAAATCACATGAAATTCAAATTTCTTCAAAAGCGCGGACGCGCGCGCGCGGGGGGGGGGGGGGGGGGGGGGGGGGTGGGGGGGGGACGCCCCCTGCACATGTGATTTCCTTGCTTGGGAATCCCTGCTTAAGGTAAAAGAAACATATATGGTTGGGAGGAGAGTAGATGTTAACTCCGGAGATGTTGGTAGGTTGTGGCAAGACCCCATTGGTATGCAATCTCCTTTGCAAGTTACATATCCGGCTCTGTTCTGCGTCACCAATTTTTCGGATGATACAATTGCCCATTTTCGGGGAAAAGAAGTTGTGCAATCTTCAAATGTACACTTCGCTGGTGATCCTATCCAACAACTTAATGAGATCAAGAATGTCTTTGAATGCCTTGATCTTTCTGCTGGGCATGATAAAGTTGAATGGGCATTTGGATCTCAAGGTAAATACACAACCAAATCGATGTACTCTTATCTAGAGAAGAATCGGTTGTGACTACAGGTGGATTTGGAGGGCTAAGCTGCCTCTCAAATCCAATTTTTTTTCCTGGGGCAACTATTTCAGGATGTCATGCATGCTTACTATAGACGTTACGAAATGGAGAAACTGGGCTGGCAATCATCGTTGTTCTTTCTGTGATTGTAGAGAGACTTACTTGTGTGCGATAATGCGGAAACGTCTTAGCCTTATAGGCCGGCGTGCTACATGTTATATAGCTGGTTGCGAACCCTAATACCGCATACAAGTGGTTAGGATAGATCCTTAGAGATACAATCTTGGAGGAGAAGGAAAGCAAGAGATAAGAAATATAAACGTTACGTGAATATCTATCTTGTCTAACTAAACCTCCTTCGGTTGGAGATCTTCCTATCTCATGCGCAATACATGGGCCGCACCATATTGTGTTTAACACCCTCCCTTAATCACAACCTTATTAAGTTGAGATTATGCTTAAAGTCTTCAAAACTTCTTGTAGGTAGAGACTTGGTAAAACCATTCGCAACCTGGTCCTTTGAGTGAATAAACCGAATATCCAAAAGTTTATTTGCAACTCTTTATCAGACAGAGTGGAAGTCTATCTCAATATGTTTGGTTCTGGCATGAAAAACTGGATTTGCTGATAGATAAGTGGCATCTAGATTATCACACCATAAACATGGAGCTTTAGTTCTTCTCATACCTAGTTCCTTCAGAATGGACTGCACCCATATTATTTCTGCTGTTACATTAGCCAATGCTTTGTATTCTGCTTCTGTACTGGACAGGGAAACAGTTGCTTATTTTCTTGCACACCAAGATATCAAGTAGGGTCCAAAGAAAACTGCAAAGCCACCAGTTGAACGTCTGTCATCCACACATCCTGCCCAGTCTGAGTCAGAGAATGCACTGACAAGTGTAGAGGGTGACTTGCAGAAATTTAGTCCAATGCTCAAGGTATTTTTCACATATCTCATAATACGTTTTGCACCAGTAAAATGAACTGTAGTAGGTGCATGAAGAAACCGACAGACCTTATTAACAACAAATGATATGTCAGGTCCAGTGAGTGTTAAATATTGAAGTGCACCTACCATACTTCTGTATCTTGTGCTATCTTCTGAGTTCAGAAGTCTTCCTTCAACAAGAGATAATTTTTCTGTGCTAGATAAAGGAGTGGGTACTGGCTTACAATTTTGTAAACCAGCCTTTTTTACTAGATATGTTGCATACTTAGCTTGGGAGAGGTGAAGACCATCCTTGTGCCGTTTTACCTCAAAGCCAAGAAAGTAGTGTAGATCTCCAAGTCCTTAAGGGAAAATTCCGCACTCAAATCTCTCAACAATCCTGTTATGGCTTCATCAGATGAGATTTTCACAATGATATCATCAACATATATAAGAACAAATATGGATGTATTTGACTTGTTATAAATAAATAACGAAGTGTCAGACTTTGAAGGAATAAACCCAAGTGCTTGCATCTTTTTACTGAAACGAGAATAACATGCTCTACGAGCCTGTTTTAGTCCATACAGGGCTTTGTCAAGTTTGCACACATGAGAGGGTGCACGTGGATTTTCAAACCCAGGAGGTTGTCTCATGTAAACCTCTTCCTCCAGAACACCATGTAAGAACGCGTTCTGCACATCTAGCTGTCGCAGACTCCATCCCCTGGACACGGCAATAGACAAAACAAGGCGAATGGTGGCAGCTTTTGTTGGGTAACGTAGCATAAATTCAAAATTTTCCTACGCATATTCAGATCTTCCTATGGAGAGACCAGCAACGAGAGAGGGGTAAGAGCATCTTCATACCTTTGAAGATCGCTAAGCGGAAGCGTTGCTAGAACGCGGTTGATGGAGTCATACTCGCAGCGATTCCGATCCAGTGCCGAACTACGACAACTCCGCGTTCAACACACGTGCAACCCGGGTGACGTCTCCCGCACCTTGATCCAGCAAGGAGGAGGGAGAGGTTGGGGAAGAACTCCAGTAGCACGACGGCGTGATGTCGATGGAGAGACGAGGTCTCCCGGCAGGGCTTCGCCAAGCACCGGCAGAGAGGAGGAGGAAGAAGGGCAGGGCTGCGCCGAGGGAGAGGCTAAAGTCTAATCTCCAATGGCCAAAAGGACAGCTTACCGAACAAGTGCAAGCCCTGCAGAGGGACAAGGAGATACTCAAGACCAGTCTAAACAAAGCAGAGGAGGAGGTAATTAAGATAGATACTGAACCTCTCTTATCGTTGCAACACCTATGTTTTTCTGTTTAACCTGATCCTCCAACATTCATCTTACTAATCATGCACAGCTTACCGAACAAGTGCAAGCCCTGCAGAGGGACAAGGAGATACTGAAGACCAGTCTAAACAAAGCAGAGGAGGAGGTAATTAAGATAGATACTGAACCTCTCTTATCGTTGCAACACCTATGTTTTTCTGTTTAACCTGATCCTCCAACATTCATCTTACTGATCATGCACAGCTTACCGAACAAGTGCAAGCCCTGCAGAGGGACAAGGAGATACTCAAGACCAGTCTAAACAAAGCAGAGGAGGAGGTAATTAAGATAGATACTGAACCTCTCTTATCGTTGCAACACCTATGTTTTTCTGTTTAACCTGATCCTCCAACATTCATCTTACTGATCATGCACAGCTTACCGAACAAGTGCAAGCCCTGCAGAGGGACAAGGAGATACTCAAGACCAGTCTAAACAAAGCAGAGGAGGAGGTAATTAAGATAGATACTGAACCTCTCTTATCGTTGCAACACCTATGTTTTTCTGTTTAACCTGATCCTCCAACATTCATCTTACTGATCATGCACAGCTTACCGAACAAGTGCAAGCCCTGCAGAGGGACAAGGAGATACTCAAGACCAGTCTAAACAAAGCAGAGGAGGAGGTAATTAAGATAGATACTGAACCTCTCTTGTTGTTGCAACACCTATGTTTTTCTGTTTAACCTGATCCTCCAACATTCATCTTACTGATCATGCACAGCTTACCGAACAAGTGCAAGCCCTGCAGAGGGACAAGGAGATACTCAAGATCAGTCTAAACAAAGCAGAGGAGGAGGTAATTAAGATAGATACTGAACCTCTCTTATCGTTGCAACACCTATGTTTTTCTGTTTAACCTGATCCTCCAACATTCATCTTACTGATCATGCACAGCTTACCGAACAAGTGCAAGCCCTGCAGAGGGACAAGGAGATACTCAAGACCAGTCTAAACAAAGCAGAGGAGGAGGTAATTAAGATAGATACTGAACCTCTCTTATCGTTGCAACACCTATGTTTTTCTGTTTAACCTGATCCTCCAACATTCATCTTACTGATCATGCACAGCTTACCGAACAAGTGCAAGCCCTGCAGAGGGACAAGGAGATACTCAAGACCAGTCTAAACAAAGCAGAGGAGGAGGTAATTAAGATAGATACTGAACCTCTCTTATCGTTGCAACACCTATGTTTTTCTGTTTAACCTGATCCTCCAATATTCATCTTACTGATCATGCACAGCTTACCGAACAAGTGCAAGCCCTGCAGAGGGACAAGGAGATACTGAAGACCAGTCTAAACAAAGCAGAGGAGGAGGTAATTAAGATAGATACTGAACCTCTCTTATCGTTGCAACACCTATGTTTTTCTGTTTAACCTGATCCTCCAACATTCATCTTACTGATCATGCACAGCTTACCGAACAAGTGCAAGCCCTGCAGAGGGACAAGGAGATACTCAAGACCAGTCTAAACAAAGCAGAGGAGGAGGTAATTAAGATAGATACTGAACCTCTCTTATCGTTGCAACACCTATGTTTTTCTGTTTAACCTGATCCTCCAACATTCATCTTACTGATCATGCACAGCTTACCGAACAAGTGCAAGCCCTGCAGAGGGACAAGGAGATACTCAAGACCAGTCTAAACAAAGCAGAGGAGGAGGTAATTAAGATAGATACTGAACCTCTCTTATCGTTGCAACACCTATGTTTTTCTGTTTAACCTGATCCTCCAACATTCATCTTACTGATCATGCACAGCTTACCGAACAAGTGCAAGCCCTGCAGAGGGACAAGGAGATACTCAAGACCAGTCTAAACAAAGCAGAGGAGGAGGTAATTAAGATAGATACTGAACCTCTCTTATCGTTGCAACACCTATGTTTTTCTGTTTAACCTGATCCTCCAACATTCATCTTACTGATCATGCACATCTTACCGAACAAGTGCAAGCCCTGCAGAGTGACAAGGAGATACTCAAGACCAGTCTAAACAAAGCAGAGGAGGAGGTAATTAAGATAGATACTGAACCTCTCTTATCGTTGCAACACCTCTTGTCTTCTCTTAAATAAGAGAAGGCAAAGCCTTTTTTTCGAGTTCTCTCTCCTCCAACTCATCATTTATCCTATGTGACACTCCTAAGATAACACCATTATACATGCCCTTATCCCTAGCAGCCGCCATAAAGAAAAGTGGAGAACAACAAAGACGGGAAAACACAAACAGAAACGTAGTAAAGCACTAAAGCAGGCCAAAAAATACAAGAAAAAAAACCCCGGGCTGAAAGCTTACCCAAACTGGACTGCTCACAGAAAAACCAGGATAAAATTAGCTGGAAATTTCCAAAACGATACTATCGGGGAGAAAATATTTGGCCCGGCCCATAAAAAAACAGCGTATAAACTGCACATGCGTAACAAGGTGATCTTCGTCATAGACGCAAGGTGTTCAACTTAAGAGGTCAACTTCACAATTATTGGTAGCACCAGATTACAGTCTTACAAGACAGATCTAGAAAGATTGCACCTTTGCTGAAAAATTTAGTCCAATAATGATGCACCATTGCACTACTGGAAGCATCCGAAACAGATAATGGACATTTGAGGAGGTAACGATACATTTATCAAATTCAACCGCTACGGTGCTAATGACGTTATTAGCATGCTACACGGCGCTATAACATCAACCAACCATCATCCGATGGTTTCTATTTTAAGTCCGTGAGTAAACGAGCAGAATGTGCCATAGAGAGTCCAGGTGCTTTCTGCACATCCAGAATGCCCTTTCCCTTCACTAGATAATATTCATTGTTTTGTGAGATGTTAAGAATCGAGGAAACACACATGCAAAGAAACATTCTGGATACATCAATAGGTGGTGCAGCCTTCCCATGAATAATCTGATTCATACATACCATATTCTCCAAAACAGCATTCGTACATTGAGCCCATAGCCAGGGATAATGGCACACTGACACATATGTTTCAATTAAAATTATATAATAATTTAGCAAAAATATGTGTGTTATTAAAACTGCTGGAGCATATTTAAAAATGTGTTCACATGTTATGGATCATATTTATACAATTTCAGAAAAGTATTCATCAATCTTGAAAAATATTTATTTAGTTCTAAAGGTGTTCACATGTTTTTTCAAAATACAGAACAATTTTAGAAACTTATGGTATTTTATAAAAGTCATATAATATTTTAAGAAGTCATACCTTTCAAAACTATTCATGTACTTGTTTTGAAAAATTTATGCATTTAAAAATATATTCATGTATTTATAAAAAAAATCATTTATGAACTAAAAATAAAGCAAGAAAAATATGAAAGGATAAAATATAAAAGAAATCAATAAAAGAAAATTTAAGGAAACATTGAAGACCATTGAAAATATGCTTGACATGCGAAAACTTACTGCCCCCCACGCACAAACACAAACCAAAATAATCCCACATGAAAACGATGGAGAAATGAATTTTGGAAGGAAAGCCCACCCCGCCACCAAAGGGAGTTGAGTTGAGTTTGGTCACCATGAGGGAGTTTAGGGGGAACCAGAGGAAAACTTCAAGTAAACAAGGATGACAATCAAAATAAGAATCTCCTAACCAAACACTCTGGTAGCAAAATACACGATTTTATGGGTGTATACTCGGTTCCATATGAGTATGATGTTGTAGCCTGTTTTTGGGCCAAAATACACATATTGACAGTTTCTGGGTGTTGTGTGAAATTTTCAATGCTCCAAGTGTTGCAAACCTGCAACAACCTATGTCATGATTGATATTAGTTTTTGGGTCTTTGTCGTGAAAAGGAACACAAGAAACAAAGTTGATCATGGGAAAAAGAAGTGACTAATTTGCAAGAGATTCGGACAGCAGCAGCAGTAGTATTAGCGAGTTGTCGGACTTATGTGATCATGGGAAGATGAACAAGATTAGCAAAATACCCACCCATTCAAGACCAACAAGATGCAGTCCCCTTGGAAGGAGGATTAACCGTACAGGTACAAGGGTAGCCTAAGTGGGAGGGAAGTTGAAAGTGATGTGCCAACTAAACAGAGCAAATCGTCTCCATCGGCAGGTCCACCAGCCATCTCTATTTCCCTTTTGAAAACTGGTGGACTCTTCCCGCCCGTTTCTCCCTCCTGCGAAAACAGAGTATTTTCTTTTCAAAGCAACATCAAAACAGAGCTCAGCCCTTTTTTATTTATTCAATCATCAAACAAAGGAAAATGCAGATAGATAATCAAATGCGATCCAGACGATCTGCCCGAGTGCAATTAGCAGCTGCCAACCTGTGAGCGAAAACACATGGAACAAGTTCATTCTTCAGCAATGGCCATTGACAATATATTGGAACAACCAAACCATATATGCATGGTCCTAATTAATTACCAAATGGAGAATCTTGTCTGCGTCCCATGGGCTATGTGTTTTTCCAACATAATTGGCAAATAGCCAATACTCCTAGTTAGTAAGTGTTTGGACTGATATCTTGATCAGATCCTGTAGCAGGTTTTCATTGCCTCCATTCTCACACGTCTATGGAGTCCACCAACGAACGAGCGTAAAATAAATAAGTACATGTTCATGTACCCGTATGCTCTGCTTTGATGTCATACCTTGTTCAGCACCAACAGAAGAGCCTCCCGACAAATGAACATATCTAGGACGAGTACTGTGCAAGCATAATCTTCTGGCATTTTCACGGCCAGCATGCAAGCTACAGTCGCCGGAATCTGTAAGCAAAAATATCCTTGCAAATGTGGTATTAAGATTGGCACCGTAATCTGTCCGAAAATTTCTTTTGCATAGGTAGAACCAGGGTAAAAGGTTTGTATGACCAAATTATATCTAGTAATAACGGTGCGAAAAAGTTGGTACAACACTCAGTTTTGTATGCTCACATGATAGCTACCTCTATCTCTACTTTTAAAGGTGAAGTCTGCGATCATGATGGTAGGTTTGATAGCCTAATACATGGATTTTTTTCGTACACAAGTTTATTTTCGTTTTGTTTTATTTCAGCCCACCTCCCACCACCCTCTCCCACTGTTTTTTTGTCCATCGGTTTAATTTTCGTTTCACTCCTTCCTTTCAATTCAATACTTTCCTAACATATAAAAGATCACATATATAACTTTCCTAGCTTATCTGAATCAACCAATCTCTCTAATTAATGCAATTTGTTTTAGAAAACAAATAGTATATTTTTAGGAAATAAATAACGGATTTTAAGAAACTTAACAAGTAAAGATTTTGTTTGATTTTATTTTGTCTGATTTGTTTCACTTCACCTTCCACCATCCCCCTTTCATATTAGTTTTACCCTTTCAACTTTCCTAACTAGCCACATTACAAACATGCAGGAACCGGTAACACATGATCAAATAATAAAATCTGATTTTCTTATAA
The DNA here is from genome assembly GCF_904849725.1 of Hordeum vulgare subsp. vulgare. Lineage (NCBI taxonomy): Eukaryota > Viridiplantae > Streptophyta > Magnoliopsida > Poales > Poaceae > Hordeum > Hordeum vulgare. Next base: position 560,932,597 of record NC_058523.1, on the reverse strand, counting down.
TCAATTTCAAATCTTAACATTCCTAACGTATCGGTTCTCGCCTTTCCTAACAATCTAATCTTCTCTCTACTTCTACAATGGGGCGGCTTGTGTACCAAACGAATCTTCCCCTCTGAAGGGTACCACCTCCTTGATCTCTGTCGCCTCAACCTCCCGCACTCTATGTTACCGCCGTTTGGTTCCCACGGTCGTCGACGATGGGAAGGAGGAGGTGGGTGAGGAGTAGAGGCCAAGAGAGAAGCTAAAGGGGGAGTTGGCAGCCAAGGAAGATCACATATCTAACTTTCCTAACTTATCTGAATCAGCTGATCTTTCCAATTAATGCAATTTGTTTTAGGAAACAAATAGTATGTTTTCAGGAAATGAATATCAAATTTTAAGAAACTTAACAAGCACTCTCTTCGTCTCAGTTTACAAGTCCGGCACATGTATCTAGGTTGTCAATTTGATCAATTTAATGAAAGGCATATATATAACAAAAAAAGTATCAATAGAAACTTTAGATGTTCTATTTTCTAATGATATAGTTTTTATGTTAAACAATATATTTTATATAAGTCAAATTAACGATCTAGATACACGTGCATGCCTTCTAAACTGTGACGGAGGGAGTACAAATTTTGTTTGATTTAATTTATTCTCGTTTTTTCGCTCCACCTTACACCCCCTTTCATTCATATTGGTTTTCACCCTTTCAATAAAAAAATTCTAACCTTTTCAAATTTCCTGAGTAGCCACGTTACAAACATGCAGGAACCGATAACACGTTGCCAAAAAATCCAGTTTTCTTGTAATCAATTTCAAATCTTAACTTTCCTAACACATCGATTCATGCCTTTCCTAACATTTCAATATTTTCTCTACTCCTATGATGTGGCGGCCGTCATCTACCGAACGCATCTGCCCCTCCGAAGGGCGCCGCCTCCCTGATCTCCGTCGCCTCAACCTTCTGCACTCCAGGTAACCGCTGTTTGATTTCGTTGAGGAACGTCGCATGGGAAACAAAAATTCTCCTACGCGCACGAAGACCTATCATGGTTACCCTTGTAGATCGCACAGCAGGAAGCGTTAAGAAACGCTGTTTGATTCTGTTAGGAAGCGTTAAGAAACCCTATGTGATGTCCTGAAGAAAACTGATGCGTCTCTAATGTATCTTTTTTTAAACACTTTTGCTCTTGTTTTGGACTCTAATTTGCATGATTTGAATAAACTAACCCGGACTGACGATGTTTTCAGTATAAATACCATGGTGTTGTTTTAATATAGAAATAAAAGTTTTCGGAATTGAACGAAACTTGGCGAGGATTTTTTATTAAGTAAATACAAATTATTGGAGTCAACACTTGCGAGAGGGGGCCACCAACTGTCCGCAAGACAGCAGGGCACTCCTACCCCATCAGGGCACGCCCTGCTGCCTTCTGGGCCCCTCGTGGTTCCGTTTGCCCTACATTCCGTCATATAGATTCTGTTTTGCAGAGAAAAAGAATCATCACGTTTCATGATACGGAACCGCCATCACCTCCTGTTCTTCATTGGGAGGCCTGATACGGAGTCCTTTCGAGACGCCGGAGGGAGCAATTTGTCATCAGGAGATGTAAGATGTTTACCGGGTTTGTGGTCCTTCATCCAGGAGACAAAATTTGAGCCATCATGTAAGATGTTTACCGGGTTACAATCAGGGGATGACCCCATGAAGGCATGTGGCCTAATTAACATAGTTTCAAACAAAAAATAAAAACATAGTTCATCCAAAAAAAAAGCAATGAACACCTTCGATGTGGTATTTTCGTTTGGGAGGTTGGGGCATTGTGTCGAGTTGGCTCTTCATCTCTCCTTAATAATAAAGCACCGATGGGTTATGTCGTACGTTGTTGGCTATTTTACCAAAAAGTCCTTGTGTTTCTTGGTATTCAACCCGCAATCCTCTTATAAGTCAACCGAATCATTACGGGCAAAAGAAAAGAAAAAAAATCCGCATGGTGACCTTGCCTTGCATCTCCACCTCCGGCGAATCTCCACCTGTCGCGCGCCACCGGCCCCCGCCGTATTCCCCGTCCCCCGCCACGCGCCGCCGCAGTCGTCCCCTGCCGGGTCTCGCCGCAGCCGGCCCATGCCGCGTGCCGCCCCCGCCTACTACAGCCGGCACCCGTCGCGGCGCCGCCAACGCCCCTCCGCCGTGCGCCTTCCCCTCCCTTGCAGATCGAGCGGTGACGCTCCCGAAAATGTTTCATTCAAGAGGCCTGCAGATCGAGCGGTGGCGCTCCCGATCAGATCGGGAGCAGGACAACGACATCGGCGACTAGCACACTGCCCGGGGGTGAGGAGGATAAGGAGGGGAGGCAGGGCCGTATACGTCGGACGCGCGCCCTCGCCTGCAGTCGACGCGGATGCAGTGGCAGTCAATGGAGGCTCAGGTCGATGCATGCGGACGAGGGGAGGGATCGCGAGGGCCCTTTGCTGCACCGGCGCACGCAGCGTGAGCTGTTTCTCTGTTGTTGGCTGGCTGCAGGAGGTGGCCAGTGTCGCCCTCGTTGTGAAATCCCATAGCCGGTCGATTCCAACCGCCGTGTGTTGCTGTTGCCGATGTCGACACCCAGACCATCCATTGGCATGAGATCGAGCGACGGAGTGCTAAGGCCCGCAAGGTGCTGGAGCAGATTCTTCAGATGGCAGAGTTGAGCGACCCACACACAATGCCAGATGTGCTCAAGTGAAGCCATGGATCCGGTCCATCCATCTCAGAGCACATGAATCAAGAGAGTATCCATCATGTTCAAGTGAATTTAGGTGATTAATTAACATGAGCATACGAGCGTCTTTTGCCCAAGGTGTATACAGGTTCACGTAGTCAGCTCTTCATTTACCAATCGCCAAGCTCTGATCTATTTCATCCTTCCACAACCATCACCACCCCTAAGCACCGGAGCAGAGCAAGGCTGCGCTGCGGCACCTTCATCCCTGATAAGCAATGGATCCCTTTCTCAGAGTTTGCATCGTTGTTTGCTTAGATTTGCCATCGTATCACCGTCAAACTTGTGCTACTTTTAGGCTCCTCGGTTCATGATTTCCTCCATTATAACGCCATCTTCGGTCAAAGCGTTAGCATGATCGAATGGAATTTGAAATTCCTTTGTGGTTTCGTCTTGGCGAATCAGCCTGGTCTAGATCACACCGTGTGCTAAAACTGCCCACTTTTGTTCATTACTATGTTCCTCTTATCAATAAGATCTATTTGTGCTTGTTCATAGTTGATCAAAAGGTAAAGCTTCACTGTTGCTTCTGCTTTTCATGTTTTTTACCCATATATCAATTTGCCATCAGCATCCATTTTTCCCTTCAAATGGTGAAATGTCGCCTTAATATTGCAGGATACCAGTCTCGTGCTGATGCTTGCTAGCTGTAGATCCGACGGTCGTTTGTTGTTTTTGTTGATATAGGCCAAGGCAAATGACTACCGTTCTAGGATCTCTGGTCTGGGAGCTTGTGAAGAAGAACAATTTCTATTGATCTAGCAGTTTGGCAACAGCAACGCCAAGGTCCAGTTCCGCAAGGAGCCTAATAACCTCTACAATGTCCGCTCCTACGAGTTCTCAGTTCCATAGCTCTTTTTACTTGCATTATTCTTGGCTGGCCCTAAGTTATTTACAATTTCCTCTGCAAAGCACTAACTTGTCGTGGTCTGATGTGGTTTTTCAGGCTTAGTGAACAGCAAGACCATGACGGTCCATCCATCAGCGGGAGAGGACAAGGATGGTGTCCTGTCCACGAGCAAGACCAAGCAGGACACCCCTACCAAGCTGCAGCTCAAGCCTCTAATGTGCAAGTAGTTCGGCAAGATGGCCAAGCCTGTCAAGAACGAGGTACTAACGCCACAAAAATTCTACTTGAAAAGTTGGAATGCATATGTTATGCTTGGTTTCGATGTTGCAACTCTTTTGTTTGTGCACCTACTCTTATAGCCATTAAACTATTTTGTGGATTGTACTGTTAACATTTAAGAAGTTTTTCTCTCATTGAAAAATTTGTTTTGGTCTTTGTTTCTAAATGGTGACCAAAGGTATTGCTGTAATTAGCCGTAACAACAAGGATATGAAGTGATCAATTGGTTATTCAGTGAAATGCTTTTTTACGCTTGCCATGTGTTCAACGGGTTAAGAAAATGGGTTGTTTTGTTTTCTATAAAATTAGGTTATTTTGACAACTATTTTCATGTTAGTGAGTACATATTAGATTATTTTCACCCGTTGCAACGCACGGGCATTTTGCTAGTACCCACAAATACTTTAAGCTTGGGGATTATTGTGGAATATGAACATATACAAACTAGATGTGTGGTGGCTGGACACCATCATGCATGTATTATTGAATGTGTGGAAGGAGCAAAGATACTCACAATTTCCAGGACTCCTCCTTTGTCGTTCTAGATGTTCTGTTTCTTGCAAGAGAGGACATGGCTCGTAAAGCAGTTGGCGATTCCTTTTTGGCTTTTGCGAATAATCTTTCATATACACCGGTTTTCGGTTTTTCCCAAGCTTAATAAAATTTGCCTTTCTGATAAGAAAAATACTCCAATTGCTGATCAATTCCAAAATTGACATTCCAACAATTGATAATTCGAAACATATGTTAATAGTGTTGGCACCTTTTCCAGCCCTGCCACCATGGACAAACCAACTCGCTTCCTGGTAACCTGCATGTGTACAATTATCGTCCTAAGATAATACCATCCGGTCGTTTGGTGACATGCATCTTACGTTGTGTTATGTGACTGGACATGCATACCAATAATGTTACACGTGCAGTTTTAACGTTTCTGGTTTAATATTTTTGCTGAACCTTTTGTTTATATTAGCTTGACTAACGATTATGGTCGTCTATGTACACACGCGCTCTTTGGATAGCTGTAGTGCAGTCTTTGGTACCTTTCTTCTCCTTTGTAGCTTTCCAATTTTGTCATCTTTCGTTATGTAAGTATATACAATTACCAATAATTAGAAGATTTAGTAGTCAAAGTGGTTAGTGGCTAAAGTCAGTTTTTTGTGGTTGTTGCGTCTGCATCAATGATTATTCAGTGGACTAAGCCAAATTAAGGAGAGCGTAACCAGAGTTGGCAAGGGGCTACATATACACACAGGCACACCAAGCTTGATGGTACCAAGAGCTGTGACCAGTTGAAGGATCAAGCACAGATTCGTCACCATAGCGACAATGAACCCAAGCAACCAGCAGGCCTCCACGGCGGTGCGTCTTCGGGCCGCCATGAATCCCATGCTGCTAGCGTTGGCATGCTCTGGTTCCAGGAAAGGTCTGGAAGAAGCCTGTCTTAGGGAGCCGTCGCTCATCGAGGGGGTCACCGTTGAGGAGGACACCGCACTCCATGTGGGGGCCTCCTACGGTGACAGTGCTAACTTCTTGAAGTGCGCCGACTTCATTTTCGGCAATGCCAAGGACCTCCTATTTGTGCGGAACAACAATAGAGACACACCACTACATTGCGCGGTACGGGCCGGGAACCCCCATATGATCTATCGTCTCATAGGTTTTGCCAAAAGTGTTGGCAGAACCAAGGAATTGCTTGAAATGGAAAACAAACTTGGTGAGACGGCTCTACACGAGGCTGTCCGCATCCAGAACAATGGCATAGTCAAGCAACTAATGGAGGAGGACCCGGAATTGGCCAACATCCCCAGAGATGGTGCGTCGCCTCTATACCTTGCAGTCTTGTTTGAAGATAAGACAATTGCAGAGACGCTCTATGCAAAGAGCACCACCGGGATGCTGTCCTACTCCGGTCCAAATGGTCAAAATGCACTTCATGCTGCCGTTCTCCGAGGAGAAGGTAAGTTCCACATGGATCTTCTATATACACACATATACATGTATTCACTAGTGCTCACTTTATGACAGAAAGTATGTCGACTTAGTGCTCAATTATAAATGGCCATACATACCTTTGAAATTTATGACAGGAAGTACTTCTACATGCAATTTAGTTGATACATGGATACCTTAGTGCTCAATTTGCAATTTTTATATGCTGAAACAAATATGGAATTTCCTTAATACGTTCTTCTAGACTGAACTATATAGTAATTACAATGTTCTCACTCTGAAACGAGTAGTTACATAACAAAGACGTTGCGGTCGGGTGAACCCAATAGTGGAAAACATACCATTAGCCCCGGTTTCAAAGGGACTAACCGGGACTAAACAATCAGGACAAAAATTCTCGTGCTCCTCGCCGCAGTAGAGGATGCAGTCATTAGGGCATGCATGTATCTTCTGCACCTCTAATCCTAGAGGGCAGAGAACCTTCTTTGCTTCGTACGTACTGTCCGACAATTCGTTATCCTTTGGAAGCTTGTTCTTCATTATTTTCAGTAGCTTCCAAAATCCCTTGTTAGATATACCGTTCTCTGCCTTTCATTACATCAAGTGTGGTACTGAGCTTTGTGTTGCCATCTTCGCAATTTGGGTACAACCCTTTTTTGTGATCCTCTAACACGCGATCGAACTTCAACTTCTCCCTTTCACTTACGCATTCTCTCTCTGCATCAACAATGACCCAGCGAAGATCATCAGCAGCGGGCACATCTGGTGCCTCTTGATCTTCAGCTTCCCGTGTTGCAGTATCACCATATTCAGGGAACATAGGATCCAGATAGTTCTCATCATCCTCTTCTTCTTCATTATCTTCCATCATAACCCCTCTTTCTCCGTGCTTGGTCCAAAAATTATAATGTGGCACGAAACCCTTCTCAAGCAGGTGCAAGTGAAGGGTTTTCGAGGAAGAGTAATCCTTTGTATTTCCACAGACAATACATGGACAATACATAAAACCATTCTGCTTATATGCCTCAGCCACTTCGAGAAAATTATCCAGGCCGTCAATGTAGTCGGAGGTGCGTCGGTCAACGTACATACATTGCTGGTTCATATGCATGCATTATATGATTAAGTATATAAACAACATACAGATCAAATTGTGCATCTAAATCAAATAAACTCACACATACACTCCTCCACTGAATCCCACAAACCACACTACTTCTAGAGCATTTGAAATGAGCTAAACTAGTAGTGAGAGATGAGGAGACGAAGTTGCTAACCTTTTTAGAACACTTGGATAGTTGGTGCACCGCCAAACCTAGACAAATCTTGGGGGAAATGAAGCTTGAAGGTCGAGCTTGGAGAGGAAAGAAAGCTTAAGTGTGGCTTGAGCATTTCATCAAACACCTCATGTGCATAGGAGGTGAGAACTAGAGTAGCACAGACCTCCACAGGCTGGCCGGCCAAAAATGAGAGTAGTGAGCGGGCAGGGACGAGCATATATATAGGCAATATTTTAGTCTCGTTTGGTGTCTAGAACCGGGACTGAAGATAGCCATTTAGCCCCGGTTCGAGACACGAACCGGGACTAAAGGGGTTGCGCCAGGAGCCAGTCCCTTTAGCCCCGGTTTGTGACACGAACCGGGACTAAAGATCCTAGAAGAACCGGGACTGATGCATGCATTAGTCCCGGTTCGTAAGTCGACCAGGACTAATGCTCTTATCAGGCCAGGACCAAAGCCGTGTTTTCTACTAGTGCCCATTTGATAAAGTGGTTAGCCGGCACTAAAACTCTTCTTTATAGAGAGAAAACAAAACATAGCCATTCGAGGACATCCAATATAACAACAACACAGCCATCCGAGCATCACACCGACGATGTGAGGCTCTGTGCCTAGACCTCCAAATTAGATATGCAAATGGAGCCTCTAACCATGAAAAAGACTTGAGAAAAGTCATTAAAAACTAAATAGCATGACCACTATGCACTAGTTATTAGCTATCTCAAAAACTAAATAGCACCGCTAGCAAAAGTTTTTAGGAGATTTAGTATAATCAACTACAAAAGCAGCAACAAGTATCACTGGGATGGCAGCGTTGACACCACCCCAAATGCCATGCCATCAATTTTTCTATGTATGTATACCATAATTCTTTCTCTACAAACTTAAATCCCAATATAGTATTCAAATTCAAACAATCAAACAGAAAGTACACTTAGATTTTAGTTGTTACTCTTCAATTGTTTTAAAACTAGTAATCGTGTATTTGCTACGCATGTCCACTTTAACAACACTATTATTTCCAAGATTAACCGTAATTGATGTTGATTCCAAGATTAATTGTGTTTAATGCAATTATTGTGGTTTCCAAATTATTATGAGTGCAATTAACATGTTTTCAAATTATTGATGATGTGATAGACACAACATGGGAGCAGCGTGAGACATTGAATATAGGTAGTTGGATGGCTATAGGATCATTTGGATTCATCAAAATAATGCTTTTATAAGTGAAATATATAAATATATCATTGGAGCAGTGTGAGACATTGGATGTAAGTAGTTGGTTGGCTCAAATAATCCGGGTTGTCCAAATTAGTGCTTTTATAAGTATATAAGTAGTAGATAGTATAAATATATGCCAGAAAATAGAAACCTTGTTAATATTTTCTTCTAGAGTAGATCCACGAGTACTCAACTATTTTTTAACATAGTGTCATACATATATATATACTCGTCACCCCAATTCATAGTCCAGTCTTACCATTTCATACTTGATTTGTAATAGTGAGTCTGCATGTCCTTGATGATCCATGTTGTGTTCCATAAACCATATTTTTCATGGATAAAGGCAATATATTAATATACTAGCAAAAAAGTCCATGCGTTGCAACGGAAGAGAAAATAACACACGCTCTAAACGCAATATATTTTCACATGGCATTACATTTGTGTTACCGACGATGGCCTCAGTGCTCACACAACGAAAAGGCGTTTGAATGTATAGTCACTCGGAATAAGATGAGAAATATGTTGTTTCTCCCCACGAAATTTTCCAAAGGTGTGCATGTGTGGTTAACGATGTTTTCTTTCCTCTCAATTTGGTTTTAATTTAATGGATGTTTATTGCAATTCGTATGGTAGCCGAAAAGAGAGAAAAAAGGACCGTGCACTACAGATTAAGTTTGCACCAAAAATAATATTTAAGAAGTATTCAACATCTAAAATAATATCCTTTTTCGATTCTACACATTTTTTCAATCAAATTTCATATATAACATGTTAAAATCGGAGTTACGGTTTAAAAGATATGGATAATTTTGTTTTAGATAAAATATGAATTGATTAACTGAAAAGTCAGGTTTTTTTTTGTTAAAACAAAAAAAACGTTTCGGCTGACTCAAATAGGAAGGACGGGTTGATTACCTGAAACATCAGGGAGTTTTCTGAACAATGCAAAAAAAAGCGGTTCGACTGTGACTAAAAGATGGACTGCGGGTTGATTATCTAAAACTGTGAGGGCTTTTCTGCAAAATGACGGAAAACGGCTCGTTGTGACTTAAAATTGGACTGCGGGTTAATTATCTAAAACTGCGAGGGCTTTTCTGCAAAATGACCGACGACGTACGACAGAAGCGCTGCGCGCTTTATTATTAGGGGAGATACCAAGCTGATACCAAGTACACCATACTTGAACAACAACATAATGTCAAGAGCTAGCCGAGATAGGAGAATGCATGTAGCCAAATTACTACGATCAATGGACATGATATTGAATTTGTGCACCAGCGGGTTCAACAAAAACTCGAAATCGAAGTAGAGCGTGGGCAATATATTTTAATACACCACCCCCAATGTCATCTCAAATATGTTGACTGGCAATATATTGCAATACACCTCCCCCAATGTCATCTCAAATATGTTGACGTATTGGATTAGCTCTTGATATCAAGGTGTAGCATGTTTACTACTATGTTAAAATTAATCATTGTCACCTAGTGCCCTTGTTGAAATTCTTGTAAGTTCGAAACCATTGTCCTAGACATTATATAATACCAAGTATTTAATTTTCCTATTTTTGCTGCAAGAACTTCCGAAACATTTTAGCTCATGTTTTTATTTGACAATTTATATTGTTGCCTTATTTGTTTTGCCTTCTCCATTTTCTGCTTAGTTTTACAAAATGAATACATTTTACAGTGATGACAGAACTGTTGTTGAACTGGAAGAAAGACCTAACGACGCAAGCAGACCAAAATGGGAGCACACCTCTCCACATTGCTGCATCACTTATTGCGGTTGGCGGTGGATTTTACTGTACCTTCAGCCGTACATTTCCATGGGTTTTCATTAAGTGGCGTTCAGGTGTCCCTATAAAACCCTTGGTGCGTGCTGACCCATATCAGTTGTATCAACCAGACAATGAAGGGTTATTTCCTATACACATTGCTGCCGCATCAGGTTTGTATTCAACCGTCATGACTATGATTACCGAGTATCCTGAAATTGCTGGTCTGCGTGATTCAAAAGGAAAAACATTCATTCATGTTGCCACTGAATGGAAAAGAGGTTATTTTGTTGAAAATGCTTGCCGTACTCCGTCACTGGCATGGATTTTGAATATGCGAGACAACGATGGAAACACGGCGCTACATTTAGCAATACAACTTGGTGTTTCATACATCTGTTGTTTTCTAATGATGAACAAGAAAGTACGCTTGGATTTGACAAATAACAATGGGGAAAGTCCTCTAGACATAACATGCAGTCAGATACCTACTGAATATTCCTATATGTGGGTAATACATCGTCAATTCCTTCCTTTGATTTTAGGTGTGTTCCATTGATACATGAATAAAGCTGTCAAGATGAACCCTATGCTTAACATATTTTTTTTCTCTCATCTTCTCATTTGCAGAATTCTGGAACTTTTATAAGTGCTACTTTAAAACACTGCCAAGCTAGGTATGGTTATCATCTTCGATATGACAAACTCAAAGTGCAGTACTTACGTAAAACGAAACAAGAGGAAGTGAATGAATCGGACAAACTAACAAATTCAACACAAACTCTGATTATTGGTCCCGTGCTAATTGCAACAGTCACATTTGGTGCATCTATCACTATGCCTGGAGGTTACAACAATGGTGGCATGCCAGAGCTTGCTGGCAGGTATATATTTGACGCATTCATGATGGCCAACACAATTGCATTCCTTTTATCCGCTGCGGCAACCATCGATCTCATGTACGCTGGAACAGCTATGGTTGATTTGCGCATTCGTGGTCGGCGCTTCAACATAGCAGCATATTGTACCTTCTGTTCGGTCACAAGTTTGTGTGCGGCTTTTGCGTTAGGCCAATATTTAATTTTGGCTCATGTTGCACATATGAGGGCAATTGCAATATGTGCATTGGTGTTCCTGATGTCTTGGTTTGGATATATGGAACCTCTAAGAGGCAATGGGTTTGCAAGAGCGCTACGTGTTCGACAAGGTCGCAGTAAAGCATTTTTCACCTGCACGCGTATTATGTTCTGGCACACACTGGTGGTATATTGGCCCTTGGTAATAATCTTTGGTTCAGCGGCCATTTCATCAAAATATGGACACAAACAAATGGCTTGATCGGATCACAAAAGCAGTGGCCAAGGTACATTTATTTAAATAACATTCTCTGCAATGATAGCTTAATTTGCAATTTTTGATGTTTAGTTTCATCTAGCAGCTACATACAATGTAATGGTGGATAATACCAATATCCTTTGTATTTCTCATGATCTAGATGTTTGAGGAAGCAAGGATAATTTTCTCCATGAAGCAAACTAGCGGGTCAATAATAGATGATGTGGAGTTTATGCACCCTCTCATGTTGACACGACAAAATTATAACTCACTAGGAAAATTTCCCGTGCATTGCAACGGGGATACATTGTTTAAACATTGTCAAGGTAGTGAAGATGATTATAAAACATGAATCGTTATGTGTGTTTTATTTGCTCAGCACATCATTGATCATCCCTTTTTTCTCCCAACACCACATATATCGAGTGCTGTGCGGACATCATTGCCTAATATCTGGCCCACCTCAGCTCCGTCAGGAAGCCCGACTGTCACTAGTAGGAAAAGGGCCATCAGTCCCGGTTTCGCAGAGGCTTTAGTCCCGGTTTCTAAACTGGGACAAAACAACCGGGACTAAAGGCCCAAACCTTTAGTCCCGGTTGGCTAACGAACCGGGCCCAAAGGAGCTCCACGTGGCCGCTGCAGGGCGCCCGGGCAAGAGGACCTTTAGTACAGGTTGGTAACATCAACCAGGACCAAAAGGCAACCACGCGTCAGCAGCTCGCAAGCGCTGTTTTTTTTTGAAAGGGGGGTTTCGGGGTTTTGGAGAGTTTTATTAGGGGTTTCATATTGTATTAGCTAGCTACTACTTATAGAGAGAAGTGACACTCTCTTTCTCCGTACTTGGTCGACGGTAGCTACTACATATAGAGAGAACTCGACACTAGCTAGTAAGCAAATGAAGAAACCATTAAGTACACAACATCGTGATCATGAACATATATAGTGAGAAGTGACCTCTCTTTCTCTGTGCTTAGTCAAACAGCAAGTTTTCGTATATCTATCCGACGCTACTACACATATACAATATAACATCTCTGACATCATCAAGCGCCAAACTCCCATTGAACTTCTGTATGGTATTCTCCCTTTTTATTTATGATGTGGTCAAGAAAGAATCCCGCCAATTCCTCTTGAATTTATCGTAAGCGATCATGTGGTAGGAGTTCATCCCGCATCTGCCAGATCTGGGGGTACATACGTATATATGAATGAAACTCAACACAATTGATGATAATAAAATAAAATTGTGAATATTGTTTACGTGCCGCTAATTGTTCTAGAGTTACGCCCCGCTCAGTGGTCGAGTTGCGAATGAACTCGCAAACGTAGTATCCACATAAATTATTCCCGGAGGCCTGCCACAAACACTTTACGAGAATAGAGTTCAATCAAACTGATAATCAAAGATGATAATGGTATTGAAACTAGAATCAATGAGAGATGCGCGAAAGTAGCTAGTACTACTTACTTTAGTGTGTGTAAATTGCAGCTCGTTCTTCAGACCCGGAACCATTCCGGTAAACTTTTTCCAAACCCTGCCACGCAAAGAAAATGATTACTTGGTATCAGAAAATGAACGAAAGTTGCCGATATGGTACCGGTATTGATTGAACTTAGTTCTGGAGCATTGAAGTCATGTCCGTATAATCCTTGGGATCTTTACGTCTCGAGTCTAAGACAGTTACTACTCCTCCGTCAAGCTTAATGTACAACAGAATAAAGTGGAACCTGCGCACGCATAACAAGACAATAACACTCACTTGAAGTTGTAAGGAAAGAGTATTTCCCTTTTGTTTTGATGTTGAAGGAACACTTTTGGAAAGTTTTCCTCCGTATCTTTAACTCTTTTTTGTACCGACCATTCATTTACGGTATTTGAGCTAATGAACCCAATGTCATAGATTTATCCATCTTTTCATTCGACGACCTTCAATCTGCATAATATAGTGAGGATAATTATATATACATGCAATGAACGAGCTAAGCTAGAGACTTAATTACACAAGTAATATTTACAGACAATAGCAAGTCAGGAGTTGTTTGTCGAGGGCCTTTCAATTGGATAACTGAAATAATTCCACATATTCAACAGGCATCAGGTCGACTCCAATGAAGTCGTGCTCCTCTTTAATGTTCACCAACAAACTATCTTTCCCAGATTTCCTGTGGCATTCCAAGTAATACTCATGCAATCTCCGCATCATCGTTGTTAGACGAGGGAGCTGATCAGGTTTGACGAGAGGCTTACCGTGCTCGTATCTAAAGGTATCTACTACCTCAGCCGATTCAAACTTGTACTTCATCGCCCATGTAATCAGCTAGAGTGGTCCTGGGCAGTAGCGCCGGATGATTAGCGATACAGCTAGACACCTTGAGCGGGGAGCATGATTGCTTCTCCTGTTTGCCGAGCTGTGATTTTTTTGCATGGCATATGCTCTACTTGTTGTCGATGATAACAATGCATTCATTTGTCTTCATTAATTAAGGAACATCAGCATATCCACTGCTTGTTGAGATTAACAATGTCGATGACAAGAATCCTTGCATTTTAGTTGATTCATTAAGAAACATCATCTCATATCCCCCTTTGGTTGAGAGTAACAATGCCGATTACACAATAATGCATGCATAAGCGTGTAAGTTGAAATAGCACGTACACATTTGATCTTAGATGTATGTATGTGGAGCATCTCCACGTAGAAACCTGTGTGTTTAAAGTGCATGTTATTGCAACGTATTTTCCTCAATTTATTATTTTTTCCAGCAAAGATTATTATCCCATTTATACAGAACAGTCTTCACTACAACTTGGTTTTGGATCTGTGAGTTATATAGCAGTGGCGAATCTAGGATTTTAGATTAGGGTATGCCGGTCAAAAAAAAAAAATCACACACGATAAGGTTTAAATTCATGAATTAAGTTGAAACCATCCACTAAATACAATATAAATAGTTCAAAAATCATACTGATAATTAAAATATCGGTATATATGTGAACTAGAGACTTACAATGCTATTTTTGTGACTATTTTATTCGACGCTGTCGAAGGGACATAAATGTCTTGATAATATCATCTTCATCAACTTGAAAGAAAATATCCTGCTCAATAAAAGTGACTAGACAATCATCCAAAAGACTATTTCCCATCTTACTTCGTAACTTTGTTTTCACTAAAACCATTGCAGAAAATACCCTTTCAACACTTGCTGTTGCCACTGGTAGAAGCAATACCAATTTGAGGAGCTCATAAACCAAACCATACACTTTGTGCCTCTTTGTTTGAACAAGCTTAACTGAGAGATCAACAATATTGTTTAGACCTTTGAATCTATCATCCTGTCTCATGTCATCAATATAATTACGTAGCTGCAATTCAAGCATGAGCAAATTATTATTTGAGAATTCCTTTGGATAGAACTCAGCTAGTCTGTGTAGCTTCTGTGCATCAAAAGAATCAAATAAATTAGAAGGATTGAAGGCTGACATGCAAGACAACAACTCCATATTAATCTCGTCAAACCTATTATCAAGTTCTTGACTTATTTGATCAATAACACCAATATATACTTCTCTTCTGAAGTGGTCATCATTGGTTTGCTTTCGAGCACGAGCTTTCCTTGCTGATTTGCCATAAGGAACATAATCACCATCCATAGCAGGAACATCAACACCATGTTTGTCACAAAATGAAGTGACTCTCTCAAGAAAATTATCCCAACCATCAGACCTCAATTCTTGCATTCTTTTCTTTGCCGCATTAACAAGTGATATTGCATTAAGAATATCTTGCTCCCTTCTTTGCAAACACTCCGATAACTCATTTGTGTATCCAAGAATAATATACATCAAGTGTGCAAAGAAAACAAATTCAAAGGTCTCGAATGCTCCAAGCACAAAATCTATTTTGGTCCAATCATCCTTATATGAAGGATCATCCCCAAGATCTGCTAGTACATCATGGATTTCTTCATACATAGTAATGATGCTGCACACAGTTTTGTAATGAGATCCCCATCGAGTATCTTCGGGCCTAGGCAAACTCATCTCTTGATGTAATCCACTTCCAGATTCAATCTCACCACAATCAAGTGCTTTCTTGACATTCTCAAGCCTAGCATTTCTAAGCATGTCATGACGCTTACAAGAAACTCCAACAATATTCAACAATATAGATATTTGATAAAAAAAACTCTTGCAATCAGTATTTCCCTTGGCAACAGCAACAAGAACCAATTGGAGCTGATGAGCAAAACAATGAATATAATAAGCAGAAGGTGATTCTCGCATGATCAATGTTTTCAACCCTTTAATATCTCCTTTCATATTGCTAGCCCCATCATATCCTTGACCACGGATTTGAGTCATAGTCAAGCCATGACTAACAAGTAAAGCTTCAATTGCATCCTTAAGTGATGCAGAGGTAGTATCATCTACATGAACAACACCAATAAAATGCTCACACGGCCTTCCCAATTTATCAACATAGCGCAAGCAAAGAGCTAGTTGTTCTTTATGTGATATATCACTGGACTCATCAGCTAAAATTGCATATGGTTCATCACCAAGTTCTTCAATTATTTTCTTTCTAGTTTCTATGGCACAACAGTGAATAATTTGCTTTTGTATGTCCGGGCTAGTTAAGGTACAATTACCTGGAGCATTGTCCAACACATACTTGTTCACTTCTTCACTATTTCTAGCAAGAAACTTCAAAAGTTCAATGAAGTTCCCTCTGTTGCTAGATTGTTCACTTTCATCATGTCCACGAAACGCCAACCCTTGATGCAAAAGAAACTTGATACACCTAAGTGAATAAGTCAACCTTTTCTTATAAAGACGAAGATCCTCGTCACTCCACTTTTGAATATTATAATCAGTTGCTACTCTGGGATTTTTAAAGTTGATGTATCTCTCTTGAGCTGCAATATGTGCCTTAGAACCCAGATGTTTCAGAAGTGCTTTCTCTCCTATATTCCAATTCTTCCATCCATCAACAGTAAATGCATCTAACCCAGTACCCTTCTTGAACAAGTAGCATATAAAGCAAAATGCAGCATCCTTCTTAATACTATACTCAACCCAATCATGATTGTACATCCAACAATAATTGAATTGGCGATCTTTACCGGAAATCTTTCTTTTTGGAAAATCATGTGCAAAAGGTTTGCATGGAGCTTTAATAATATATGCTCTTCGAATTGCATCTTGATCATTAACAGGATAACTTAGAATGGGATGTCTTTCACCTGGATCATGTGGAAGACGATTGATGTCATAAACTGGTGGCAATGAAGACGGTTGTGGCGGTGGCGATGGCGGTGGCGGTGGCATAGGATTTACAATTTCCTCAATTACTTTCTCATGAGTCTCCTCTTCCACCACAAGTTCAACCGGATCAGGGGAATGATTAGAAGTAGCAGCATCCATCGTTGCCTTCTTCTTTGCTGCATGATTTTAAAAAAGAGATGCAATGTCCCCGTTTCTCTTCATAACTGCATAAATATTACAAAAATAAGTGATATTGCATTAAGAATGACTTGTGGGTTCTCCAGTTCACATTCTGCAGCTTCTGTAAATAGTGCTTACCTGCAAATTGTCACTTGGCCGTCTTGGCGTTTCTCTTAATCTAATGAAATCAGTGCTCCCTGCTTCTTGTCAGAAAAATTATGTAGCTTTAGTGCATATTGCATTCTTTGTGTACATACTAAATTTATATTGCGATCAGTAGTTTTCTTCAGATTTTCTTCATATCATCATAACAATCATAATTTTCTTCATATCATCATATGATATGCACTGAAAATTATATACTATTCATCATAACAATCATAATCTTCTTCATATCATCATATGCACTGAATCAAGATTTCTAAAACAATTGGAAATAGTGCATGCTGTTTCATCCAGTGTTTCTCTAACGTGGAGACCAGCGATGCCCCTGATCACATATGCACGGAATCAAGATTTCTAAAATAATTGGAAATAGTGCATGCGGTTGGTCGAGTGTTTCTCTAACCTGGAGACCGGCGATGATTAGATTCCATCTCCGTGGCCAGCTGCGCGGCGGCGGCGGCAACGACATGCAGCGGCGCTGCGACTCGTCACTCGTGCCGGTCGGCGTCTCGGCGACGTGCGCGTTCTACTGCCAGTCCTGCCTCCTTGTCCTTGGCGACGTTCGCCGGCGGCCGGTCGCCGGTCTTCCTGCCTGTCCTGCCTCCTGCGACGGCGCGATCCTAGCTGATAGATGAATCGTCGCTGAGTCCAGTCCTGGCTGAGTCGCGTGATCCATAATTAGCGTCGGTGGTCAAAAGTCTCCAATCGCTAGCTGTGCATGGGCCAAAAGTCTCCAATCATATGCAGGACGGAGGGGAGACGGGCTACGGTGGGCTTCCTGCATACGATCCAGTACTTGTTTGGTTAAAACGACAGAGCCGCAGCCTAGCTGTCCTGCAGGTAACTAGGTAAGTGTTTTTTTTATAGAAACATGTATATATACATGTACACTTGACAAAATTTCAGGGTATGCCGGGGCATACCTGGCATACCCTGTAGCTCCGCCCCAATATATAGTGGTATCACTTTCTATTCATAGGAAATAATGCATCGTTCTGCATAT
This sequence comes from Hordeum vulgare subsp. vulgare, assembly GCF_904849725.1. Lineage (NCBI taxonomy): Eukaryota > Viridiplantae > Streptophyta > Magnoliopsida > Poales > Poaceae > Hordeum > Hordeum vulgare. The sequence goes on along the minus strand of NC_058523.1, from coordinate 560,914,526 downwards.
TTAGAAAGAATTGAAGTCATACTCAAGTATCAATGTCAGTTCTTTTTAAAGAAACGGTAGTGACCAGTCTTGAGGAAAATATGTAGAATCCTTTGATGTCCTGACAGTAGCTGCATGTCCCAAACCCTTGGGTGCTATCTTACCTATAACTACATCTCTCTCACCAATGGCCTCAATGGATATCTATCATCACTTAGTAAGCCCGCTGCCTCTGCCCATAAAAAATACTCCACGAAAAGCTAAAGGAAATTTGGAAGACGTACATCACAATCCTCTTTTGATCATCACACAACTACATATAGTTGAGTAATTTATGACAACAATTATTCAACTTAAGAGGTCAACTTCACAATTATTGGTAGCACCAGATTACAATCTTACAAGACAGATCTAGAAAGATTGCACCTTTGCTGAATCTAGACCAATAATGATGCACCACTGCACTATTGGCAGCATCTGCAACAGATAATGGACATTTGAGGAGGGAATGATACATTTTGCAAATTCAACCGCTACGGTGCTAATGACGTTATTAGCATGCGACACGACGCTATAACTTCAACCAACCATCATCCGGTGGTTTAAATTTTAAGTCCATGAGCAAACAAGCAGAATGTGCCTTAGAGATTCCACGTGCTTTCTGCTCATCCAGAATGCCCTTTCCCTTCACTAGATCATATTCATGCTCATTACGTACGTTCCATATTCTCCAAAACAGCATTAGTATGTTGAGCCTCATAGTCTCTTTCATGTCATAGTAAATATGGAAAATCATTTCTGGTCTTGTGTTTATAAGTGTGTGTAAACTGATTGGTTGTTCCGTGATTACACTACAAAGTACAGAGGGCAGTATATATTGGGCACCGGGTGCAACCGCGACAGGAACGTGGGGGCAGATCTACAGGTATAGGAACGGGCCAAGTCCACGTTCTAACACCTCCCGCGGTGTCAGGGGCGACATCGGCGACGTTGAGACTAGAGCTAATGTCGAGGAAGGCTGTTGTTGGAAGCCCTTTGGTGAAGCGTGTGCAAATTGTGCCGAAGTAGGGACATGCAAAACTCGAACCTCACCCAAAGCTACCTTCTCCCTAACAAAATGAATGTCGATCTCTATATGCTTTGTTCTACGATCTCTATGACATATTTCCTTTAGCTTTTCGTGTTCTATTTTTTTTGATGGGGAGGGGCATCAGGCTTACTAAGCGATGAGATATATTCATTGAAGACATAAGTGAGAGAGATGTAGATATACACAAGATATCACACTAGGGGTTGGGCCATGCCGCTGTGGTCGGGACGTCAGAGGATATTCTACGTATTTTCCACAAGCATGATCACTACCAATTCTTTAAAAAGAACTGACGTTGATACTTGAGTATGACTTCAATTATTTCGGAAAACACATATTGACACTTGAGTATGACATGGAGCTAATATTATGAGGCATACAAGATAAAGCGGGCCACTCATTGAAAAAGAATAAAACACATAATTCATTGTTCCATTGTCAAATAGTACACTCATTGAAATATTGGTAGATTCATCACACTAATACATATATGAGTAAACAATATAATTCAGGCAGCCCACATAGACTACATTGCATATGGCGATCGATATGATACTCGATCACTTAATTAAATCGATTCTAGCCTTTAATAATAAAGGCACAAAAGATAAAGCTAGCCATGTAAGGAAGGCTAGCTAGCCAACGTATGGTGCAGGAGCAACAACCACCCATGTATTAGGCACCGGGCCGACGTCGTTGTAAATGATAACGCGTTCTTGATCTTGTGGCGCTGGGGATGGTTGCTCGCGTGGAGGCAGTACTCTGGCAATTCTGATATCAGGCCTCTCCTGATGAATGATCTGAACTGCTGCATTCAGTTCAGTACCAATCAGACCCGGCCATGATTCAGGCACTGGACCAGGCATGTCTACCCTTACCACGCACTATCCCTAGCCTTCCTCCCTTTTGAAATTGTTAATTAACAACAAGCATCAATAATTGAGATATAAATAGGTAATAAAGAGAAACAAGCATGGTGTTTCGTTTTTATAATAACAACAATATGACAATAATGTGACACAATATTCTATGGTATTGACTGATAATGGGATAAGAAACATGCTCTAAGCATAGGAAGATGTCATAATCGAAAGAATTATCTCCTACCTAAACAAGTAATTAGTCTACTTAAATATTTAATGGAAAATGTATGCAATAATAAAAAAAATGCATGCCAACTATTAGGGAATAAGAGGCTGCTATACCTTAGTGAACCTTAGTTTTTCTGGTGGCGATGATCTTGTGTTCAAGGTATGTGTGTGTATAAATATAAATGTATGAGTGCACTACCATTAGCGTAGCTTACGCCATGACAAATATAATAATGCATGTATTTTGTTCACAGTTAATTGATAAGAAGCATTGGCATATGCGCTACTTGTGGTCGATGATAATAATCCATTCATTTGTCTTCATTAATTAAGGAACATCAGCATATCCACTGATTGTCGAGATTAATAATGTTGATGACAAGAATCCTAGTTGATTCATTAAGAAACATCATGATATCCCCCTTTGGTTGAGAGTAACGATGCGGGTGACACAATAATGCATGCATAGGCGTGTAAGTTGAAATAGCATGTACACATTTGATCTTAGATTTATGTATGCGGAGCATCTCCACGTACAAACCTGTGTGTTTAAAGTGCATGTTATTGCAACGTATTTTGCTCAATTTATTTTTCCAGCAAAGATTATTATCCCATTTATACAAAATAGTCATCACTACAACTAGCTTTGGATCTGCGAGTTATATAGTGGTATCACTTTCGGTTCATAGGAAATAATGCATCATCGCGCATATTTAAACAGAATTGAAGTCATGCTCAAGTATCAATGTCAGTTCTTTTTAAAGAAATGGTAGTGACCAGTCTTGAGGAAAATATGTAGAATCCTTTGATGTCCTGACCGTAGCTGCTGTTGGGGAACATCGCATGGGAAACACAAATTTTCCTACGCGCACGAAGACCTATTATGGTGATGTCCATCTACGAGAGGGGATGAGTGATCTACGTACCCTTTTAGATCGTACAGCAGAAGTGTTAGTGAACGCGGTTGATGTAGTGGAACGTCCTCACGTCCCTCGATCCGCCCCGCGAACAATCCCGCGATCAGTCCCACGATCTAGTACCGAACGGACGGCACCTCCGCGTTCAGCACACGTACAACTCGATGATGATCTCGGCCTTCTTGATCCAGCAAGAGAGACGGAGAGGTAGAAGAGTTCTCCGGCAGCGTGACGGCGCTCCAGAGGTTGGTGATGACCTTGTCTCAGCAGGGCTCCGCCCGACCTCCGCAGAAACGCGATCTAGAGGAAAAACCGTGGAGGTATGTGGTCGGGCTGCCATGGAAAAGTCGTCTCAAATCAGCCCTAAAACCTCCGTATATATAGGTGGGATGGAGGGGACCTTGCCTTGGGGCTCAAGGAGCCCCAAGGGGGTCGACCGAGCCAAGGGGGGAAGGCTCCCCCCCCAAACCGAGTTGGACTTGGTTTGGTGGGTGGGAGTCCTTCCTTCCCTTCCCACCTCCTCTTTTTTTTCTCTTTTCTCTTTGATTTTCTTTCCTAGGCGCATAGGGCCCTTTTGGGCTGTCCCACCAGCCCACTAAGGGCTGGTGCGCCACCCTCAAGGCCTATGGGCTTCCCCGGGGTGGGTTTCCCCCCCGATGAACTCCCGGAACCAATTCGTCATTCCCGGTACATTCCCGGTAACTCCGAAAACCTTCCGGTAATCAAATGAGGTCATGACCCGAGAGACTCCTCGGTCAATATCCAATAGCGGGACCTGGATGCCCATATTGGGTCCTACATATTCTACGAAGATCTTACCGTTTGAACCCCAGTGCCAAGGATTCATATAATCCCGTATGTCATTCCCTTTGTCCTTCGGTATGTTACTTGCCCGAGATTCGATCGTCAGTATCCGCATACCTATTTCAATCTCGTTTACCGGCAAGTCTCTTTACTCGTTCCGTAATACAAGATCCCGCAACTTACACTAAGTCACATTGCTTGCAAGGCTTGTGTGTGATGTTGTATTACCGAGTGGGCCCCGAGATACCTCTCCGTTAGACGGAGTGACAAATCCCAGTCTCGATCCATACTAACTCAACGAACACCTTCGGAGATACCTGTAGAGCATCTTTATAGTCACCCAGTTACGTTGCGACGTTTGATACACACAAAGCATTCCTCCGGTGTCAGTGAGTTTATATGATCTCATGGTCATAGGAACAAATACTTGACACGCAGAAAACAGTAGCAACAAAATGACACGATCAACATGCTACGTCTATTAGTTTGGGTCTAGTCCATCACATGATTCTCCTAATGATGTGATCCCGTTATCAAGTAACAACACTTGCCTATGGCCAGGAAACCTTGGCCATCTTTGATCAACGAGCTAGTCAACTAGAGGCTTACTAGGGACAGTGTTTTGTCTATGTATCCATACAAGTATTGTGTTTCCAATCAATACAATTATAGCATGGATAATAAACGATTATCATGAACAAAGAAATATAATAATAACTAATTTATTATTGCCTCTAGGGCATATTTCCAACAGTCTCCCACTTGCACTAGAGTCAATAATCTAGTTCACATCACCATGTGATTCCAACGAATCCAACACCCATATAGTTATGGGGTCTGATCACGTCTTGCTCGTGAGAGAGTTTTTAGTCAACGGTTCTGAAACTTTCAGACCCGTGTGTTCTTTACAAATCTTTATGTCATCTTATAGATGCTGCTACTATGTGCTATTCGGAAATACTCCAAATATCTACTCTACTATACGAATCCGTTTCACTACTCATAGTTATTCGGATTAGTGTCAAAGCTTGCATCGACGTAACCCTTTACGACGAACTCTTTAACCACCTCCATAATCGAGAAAAATTCCTTAGTCCATTAGTTACCAAGGATAAATTTTGACCGCTGCTAGTGATTCAATCATGGATCACTCTCTGTACCTCTCAACAGACTTTGAGTCAAGGCACACATCAGGTGCGGTACACAGCATGGCATACTTCAGATTCTACGGCTAAGGCATAGAAGACGACCTTCGTCTATTCTCTTTATTCTTCGGGGTCGGGTTTTGAGTCTTACTCAAATTCACACCTCACAACGCAACCAAGAACTCCTTCTTTGCTGATCTTATTTTGAACTCTTTCAAAACTTGTCAAGGCATGCATCTTATTGAAACTTTCATTAAGCGCTTTTGATCTATCTCCATAGATCTTTGATGCTCAACGTTCAAGTAGCGCAATCCAGGTATTCCTTTAAAAACTCCTTTCAAACAACCTTGTATGCTTTACAGAAATTCTACATTACTTCTGATCCAAAATATGTCAACCACATATACTTATCAGAAATTCTATAGTGCTCCCACTCACTTCATTGGAAATACAAGTTTCTCATAAACCTTGTACACACCCAAAATCTTCGATCATCTCATCAAAGTGCTTATTCCAACTCCGAGATGCTTGCACCAGTCCATTGAAGGATCGCTGGAGTTTGCATACTTGTTAGTATCCTTAGGATCGACAAAACCTCATGGTTGTATGTCATACAATGTTTGCTCAAGGAAACCGTCGAGGAAACAATGTTTTGACATCCTACGTGCAATATTTCATAAATAATGCAGCAACTACTAACATAATTCCAACAGACCTTTAGCATCGCTACGAGTGAGAAAGTCTCATCATAGTCAACTGTTTGATCTTGTCGAAAACATCTTTGCGACAAGTCGAGCTTTTTTTAATAGTGACTTATCACCATCATCGTCTGTCTTCCTTTTAAAGATCCATTTTACTCAATAATCCTATGACCATCAAGTAATTCTTCCAAAGTCTACACTTTGTTTTCGTACATGGATCCTCTCTCGGATTTCATGGCTTCCAGCCATTTGTCGGAATCTGGGCCCACCATCGCTTTCTCCATAACTCGTAGGTTCACTGTTGCTCAAAAACATGACCTTCCAAGACAGGGTTACCGTACCACTCTGTAGTAGTACGCGACCTTGTCAACCTACGAGGCTTGTAGTAACTTGATCAGATGCTTGATGATCACCATCATCAGCTTCCACTTCAATTGGTGTAGGCGCCACAGGAACGACTTCCTGCGCCCTGCTACACACTGGTTGAAGTGATGGTTCAATAACCTCATCAAGTTCTACTACCCTCCCACTCAATTCTTTCGAGAGAAACCTTTCCTCGAGAAAGGATCCGTTTCTTGAAACAAACACTTTGCTTTTGGATCTGAGATAGGAGATGTACCCAACTGTTTTGGATATCCTATGAAGATGCATTTATCCGCTTTGGGTTCGAGCTTATCAGACTGAAACTTTTTCACATAAGTGTCGAAACCCCAAACTTTCAAGAAACGGCAGTTTAGATTTCTCTAAACCTCAGTCAATACTGTGTCATCTCAACGGAAATACGCGGTGCCCTATTTAAAGTGAATGCGGTTGTCTCTAATGCATAACCCATAAACGATAGTGGTAATTCGATAAGAGACAACACAGCATGCACCATACTAAATAGTGCGTGGCTATGACGTTCAGACACATCATCACACTATGATGTTCCAGGTGACATGAACTGTGAAACAATTTCCACATTGTCTTAACTGTGTACCAAAAACTCGTAACTCAGATATTCATTTCTATGATCATATCGTAGACAGTTCATCCTCTTGTTACGACGAACTTCACTCTGAAACGGAATTGAACTTTTCAATATTTCAGACTTGTGATTCATTAAGTAAATACTCCTGTATCTACTCAAGTCGTCAGTGAAGTAAGAACATAATGATATCCACTGCGTGCCTCAGCACTCATTGGACTGCATACATCAAAATGTATCACTTCCAACAAGTTACTATCTTGTTTCATCTCAATGAAAACAAGGCCTTGCTCATGTGGTATGATTTGCATGTCACTAGTGATTCGAAATCAGGTGAGTACAAAGATCCATCAACATGGAGCCTCTTCATGCAATTTATACTAACATGACTCAAGCGGCAGTGCCACAAGTGGTACTATCATCATTAACTCGTATCTTTTGGCACCAATATTATGAACATGTGTAACACTACAATCGAGATTCAATAAACCATTGAAGGTGATTATTCAAGCAAATAGAGTAACCATTATTCTCTTTGAATGAATAATCGTATTGCAATAAACACGATCCAATCATGTTCATGCTTAACGCAAGCACCAAATAACAATTATTTAGGTTTAACACCAATCCCGATGGTAGAGGGAGCGTGCGACGTTTGATCATATCAACCTTGGAAACACTTCCAACACGTATCGTCACCTCGCCTTTAGCTAGTCTCCGTTTATGCCGTAGCTTTCATTTCGCGTTACTAATCACTTAGCAACCGAACCGGTATCCAATACCCTCGTGCTACTAGGAGTACTAGTAAAGTACACATCAACATTATTTATATCAAATATACTTCTCTCGACTTTTGCCAGCCTTCTTATCTACCAAGTATCTAGAGTTGCTCCGCCTCAGTGACTGCTCCCCTCATTATAGAAGCACTTAGTCTCGGGTTTGGGTTTAATCTTGGGTCTCTTCATTAGCGCAGCAACTGTTTTGTCGTTTCACGAAGTATCCCTTCCAGCCCTCGCCTTTCTTGAAACTTAGTGGTTTTACTAACCATCAACTATTGATGCTCCTTTTTGATTTCTACTTTCGCAGTGTCAAAACATCACGAATCGCTCAAGGATCATTGTATCTATCCTTGATACGTTATAGTTCATCACGAAGCTCTCACAGCTTGGTGGCAGTGACTTTGGAGAACCATCACTATCTCATCTGGAAGTTTAACTCCCACTTGATTCAAGTGATTGTCGTACTCAGACAATCTGAGCACACGCTCAACGATTGAGCTTTTCTCCTTTACTTTGTGGACAAAGAATCTTGTTTGGAGGTCTCGTACCTCTTAACAAGGGCACAAGCATGAAATCACAATTTCATCCCTTTGGAACATCACTTATGTTCCGTGACATTTTACAACGTTTTCGGCGCCTTGCTTCTAAGTCATTAAGTATCTTGCACTGAACTATCCTGTAGTCATCAGAAACGTGTATGTCGGATATTCATAGCATCCACAGACGACGCTCGAGGTGCAGCACACCGAGTGGTGCATTAAGGACATAAGCCTTCTGCGTAGCAACGAGGACAATCCTCGGTTTTACAGACTCAGTCTGCAAAGTTTGCTACTATCAATTTTCAACTAAATTTTCTCTAGGAACATATAAAAACAGTAGAGCTATAGCGCAAGCTACATAGTAATTCGCAAAGACCATTAGACTATGTTCATGACAATTAGTTCAATTAATCATATTACTTAAGAACTCCCACTCAAAAAGTACATCTCTCTAGTCATTTGAGTGGTTCATGATCCACTTACACTAGCTCAAGTCCGATCATCACGTGAGTTGAGTATAGTTTCAGTGGTAAGCATCCCTATGCTAATCATATCATCTATATGATTCATGATCGACCTTTCGGTCTCATGTGTTCCGAGGCCATGTCTGCACATGCTAGGCTCGTCAAGCTTAACCCGAGTGTTCCGCGTGCGCAACTGTTTTGCACCCGTTGTATGTGAACGTTGAGTCTATCACACCCGATCATCACGTGGTGTCTCGAAACGACGAACTGTAGCAACGGTGCACAGTCGGGGAGAACACAATTTCGTCTTGAAATTTTAGTGAGAGATCACCTCATAATGCTACCGTCGTTCTAAGAAAAATAAGGTGCATAAAAGGATTAACATCACATGCAATGTATAAGTGACATGATATGGCCATCATCACGTGCTTCTTGATCTCCATCACCAAAGCACCGACACGATCTTCTTGTCACCGGCGTCACACCATGATCTCCATCATCATGATCTTCATCAACGTGTCGCCATCGGGGTTGTCGTGCTACTCATGCTATTACTACTAAAGCTACGTCCTAGCAAAATAGTAAACACATCTGCAAGCACAAACGTTAGTTATAAAGACAATCCTATGGCTCCTGCCGGTTGCCGTACCATCGACGTGCAAGTCGATATTATCTATTACAACATGATCATCTCATACATCCAATATATCACATCACATCGTTGGCCATATCACATCACAAGCATACCCTGCAAAAACAAGTTAGACGTCCTCTAATTTTGTTGTTGCATGTTTTACGTGGTGACCATGGGTATCTAGTAGGATCGCATCTTACTTACGCAAACACCACAACGGAGATATATGAATTTCTATTTAACCTCATCCAAGGACCTCCTCGGTCAAATCCGATTCAACTAAAGTTGGAGAAACTGACACTTGCCAGTCATCTTTGAGCAACGGGGTTACTCGTAGCGATGAAACCAGTCTCTCGTAAGCGTACGAGTAATGTCGGTCCAAGCCGCTTCAATCTAACAATACCGCGGAATCAAGAAAATACTAAGGAGGGCAGCAAAACGCACATCACCGTCCACAAAAACTTTTGTGTTCTACTCGAGAAGACATCTACGCATGAACCTAGCTCATGATGCCACTGTTGGGGAACGTCGCATGGGAAACAAAAATTTTCCTACGCGCACGAAGACCTATCATGGTGATGTCCATCTACGAGAGGGGATGAGTGATCTACGTACCCTTGTAGATCGTACAGCAGAAGCGTTAGTGAACGCGGTTGATGTAGTGGAACGTCCTCACGTCCCGCGATCCGCCCTGTGAACAATCCCGCGATCAGTCCCACGATCTAGTACCGAACGGACGGCACCTCCGCGTTCAGCACACGTACAACTCGATGATGATCTCGGCCTTCTTGATCCAGCAAGAGAGACGGAGAGGTAGAAGAGTTCTCCGGCAGCGTGACGGCGCTCCGGAGGTTGGTGATGACCTTGTCTCAGCAGGGCTCTGCCCGAGCTCCGCAGAAACGCGATCTAGAGGAAAAACCGTGGAGGTATGTGGTCGGGCTGCCGTGGAAAAGTCGTCTCAAATCAGTCCTAAAACCTCCGTATATATAGGTGGGAGGGAGGGGACCTTGCCTTGGGGCTCAAGGAGCCCCAAGGGGGTCGGCCGAGCCAAGGGGGGAAGGCTCCCCCCCCCCAAACCGAGTTGGACTTGGTTTGGTGGGTGGGAGTCCTTCCTTCCCTTCCCACCTCCTCTTTTTTTTTTCTCTTTTCTCTTTGATTTTCTTTCCTAGACGCATAGGGCCCTTTTGGGCTGTCCCACCAGCCCACTAAGGGCTGGTGCGCCACCCTCAAGGCCTATGGGCTTCCCCGGGGTGGGTTGCCCCCCCGGTGAACTCCCGGAACCAATTCGTCATTCCCGGTACATTCCCGGTAACTCCGAAAACCTTCCGGTAATCAAATGAGGTCATCCTATATATCAATCTTCGTTTCCGGACCATTCCGGAAACCCTCGTGACGTCCGTGATCTCATCCGGGACTCCAAACAACATTCGGTAACCAACCATATAACTCAAATACGCATAAAACAATGTCGGACCTTAAGTGTGCAGACCCTGCGGGTTCGAGAACTATGTAGACATGACCCGAGAGACTCCTCGGTCAATATCCAATAGCGGGACCTGGATGCCCATATTGGATCCTACATATTCTACGAAGATCTTATCGTTTGAACCTTAGTGCCAAGGATTCATATAATCCCGTATGTCATTCCCTTTGTCCTTCGGTATGTTACTTGCCCGAGATTCGATCGTCAGTATCCGCATACCTATTTCAATCTCGTTTATCGGCAAGTCTCTTTACTCGTTCCGTAATACAAGATCCCGCAACTTACACTAAGTCACATTGCTTGCAAGGCTTGTGTGTGATGTTGTATTACCGAGTGGGCCCCGAGATACCTCTCCGTTACACGGAGTGACAAATCCCAGTCTCGATCCATACTAACTCAACTAACACCTTCGGAGATACCTGTAGAGCATCTTTATAGTCACCCAGTTACGTTGCGACGTTTGATACACACAAAGCATTCCTCCGGTGTCAGTGAGTTTATATGATCTCATGGTCATAGGAACAAATACTTGACACGCAGAAAACAGTAGCAACAAAGTGACACGATCAACATGCTACGTCTATTAGTTTGGGTCTAGTCCATCACATGATTCTCCTAATGATGTGATCCCGTTATCAAGTAACAACACTTGCCTATGGTCAGGAAACCTTGGCCATCTTTGATCAACGAGCTAGTCAACTAGAGGCTTACTAGGGACAGTGTTTTGTCTATGTATCCACACAAGTATTGTGTTTCCAATCAATACAATTATAGCATGGATAATATACAATTATCATGAACAAAGAAATATAATAATAACTAATTTATTATTGCCTCTAGGGCATATTTCCAACAGCTGCATGTCCCAACGCCTTGGGTGCTATATTGTATATAACTATATCTCTCTTACCTATGTCCTCAATGGATATCTATCATCACTTAGTAAGCCCGCTGCGTCTGCCCATAAAAAAATACTCCACGAAAAGCAAAAGGAAATTTGGCAGACGTACATCACAATCCTCCTTTGATCATCACACAACTACATATAGTTGAATAATTTACGACAACAATTATTCAACTTAAGAGGTCAACTTCACAATTATTGGTAGCACCAGATTACAATTTTACAAGACCGATCTAGAAAGATTGCACCTTTGCTGAATCTAGACCAATAATGATGCACCATTGCACTATTGGAAGCATCCCGAACAGATAATGGACACTTGATGAGGGACCGATACATTTATCAAATTCAACCGCTACGGTGCTAATGACATTATTAGCATGGTACACGGCTCTATAACTTCAACCAACCATCATCCGGTGGTTTAAATTTGAAGTCCATGAGCAAACGAGCAGAATGTGCCATAGAGAGTCCAGGTGCTTTCTGCTCATCCAGAATGCCCTTTCCCTTCACTAGATCATATTCATGGTTTTGTGAGATGTTAAGAATCGAGGAAACACACTTGCAAAGAAACATTCTAGATACATCAATAGGTGGTGCAGCCTTCCAATGAACAATCTCATTACGTACGTACCATATTCTCCAAAACAGCATTAGTATATTGAGCCTCATAATCTCTGTCATGTCATAGTAAATATGGAAAATCATTTCCCGTGTTGTGTTTACAAGTGTGTGTAAACTGATTGGTTGTTCCCTGATTACACTACAAAGTACAAAGGGCAGTATATATTGGGCACCGGGTGCAACCGCTACATGAACGTGGTGGTAGATCGTACAGGTCCAGGAGCGGGCCAAGTCCACGTTCTAACACGCCCGCGGTGTCAGGGGCGACATCGGCGACATTGAGACAAGAGCGAATGTCGAGGAAGGCTGTTGTTGGAAGCCCTTTGGTGAAGCGTGTGCAAATTGTGCCGAAGTAGGGACATGCAAAACTCGAACCTCACCCAAAGCTACCTTCTCCCTAACAAAATGAATGTCGATCTCCTTGTGCTTTGTTCTACGATCTCTATGACATATTGCCTTTAGCTTTTCGTGTTATATTTTTTTTGACGGGGAGGGGCAACAGGCTTACTAAGCGATGAGATATATTCATTGAAGACATAAGTGAGAGAGATGTAGATACACGCAAGATAGCACACTAGGGGTTGGGATATGCCGCTGTGGTCGGGACGTTAGAGGATTCCACGTATTTTCCACAAGCATGATCACTACCAGTTCTTTAAAAAGAACTGACGTTGATACTTGCGTATGACTTCAATTCTTTGGGAAAACGCACATTGACAGTTGAGTATGACATCGGGCTAATATTATGAGGCATGCAAGATAAAGAGAGCCACTCATTGAAAAGGAATAAAACACATAATTCAAGATACCTTGAAAACAAGATCATCACCACCACATAGACAACATTGTATATGGCGATCGATATGACACTCACTCACTTTATTAAATCGATTCTAGCCTTTAATAATAAAGGCACAAAAGATAAAGCTAGCCATGTAAGGAAGGCTAGCTAGCCAACGTATGGTGCAGGAGCAACAACCACCCATGTATTAGCCAAGGGGCCGACGTCGTTGTAAATGATAACGCGTTCTTGATCTTGTGGCGGTGGGGATGGTTGCTCGCGTGGAGGCAGTACTCTGGCAATTCTGATATCAGGCCTCTCTTGATGAATGATCTGAACTGCTGCATTCAGTTCAGTACCAATCAGACCCGGCCATGATTCAGGTACTGGACCAGGCATGTCTACCCTTACCACGCAATATCCCTAGCCTTCCTCCCTTTTGAAACTGTTAATTAACAACAAGCATCAATAGTTGAGAAATAAATAGGTAATAAAGAGAAACAAGCATGGTGTTTCGTTTTTCTAATAACAACAATATGACAATAATGTGCCACAATATTCTATGGTATCAACTGATAATGGGATAAGAAACATGCTCTAAGCATAGGAAGATGTCATAATCGAAAGAATTATCTCCAAACTAAACATGTAATTAGTCTATTAAAATATTTAATAGAAAATGTATGCAATACTAAAAAAATAAATGCCAACTATTGGGGAATAAGAGGCTGCTATACCTTAGTGAACCTTAGGTTTTCTGGTGGTGATGATCTTGTGTTCAAGGTATGTGTGTGTTTAAATACAAATGTATGAGTGCACTCCCATTAGCGTAGATTACGCCATGACAATTATAATAATGCATGCATTTTGTTCACAATTAATTGATAAGAAGCATTGGCATATGCTCTACTTGTTGTCGATGATAACAATGCATTCATTTCTATTCATTAATTAAGGAACATCAGCATATCCTCTGCTTGTTGAGATTAACAATGTCGATGACAAGAATCCTTGCATTTTAGTTGATTCATTAAGAAACAACATATCATATCCCCCTTTGGTTGAGAGTAATGATGCCGATGACACAGTAATGCATGCATAAGTGTGTAACTTGAAATAGCATGTACACATTTGATCTTAGATGTATGTATGCGGAGCATCTCCACGTACAAACCTGTGTGTTTAAAGTGCATGCTATTGCACCGTATTTTGCTCAATTTATTTTTCCAGCAAAGATTATTATCCCATTTGTACAAAACAGTCATCACTACAACTAGCTTTGGATCTGCGAGTTATATAGTGGAATCACTTTCGATTCATAGGAAATAATGCATCGTTGTGAATATTTAGAAAGAATTGAAGTCATGCTGAAGAATCAATGTCAGGTCTTTATGAAGAAATGGTAGTGACCAGTCTTGAGGAAAATACGTAGAATCCTTTGATGTCCTGACCGTAGCTGCATGTCCCAACCCCTTGGGTGCTATCTTGCCTATAACTATATCTCTCTCACATATGTCCTCAATGGATATCTATCATCACTTAGTAAGCCCGCTGCCTGTGCCCATAAAAAAAAATACTCCACTAAAAGCAAAAGGAAATTTGACAGACGTACATCACAATTCCTCCTTTGATCATCACACAACTACATATAGTAGAGTAATTTACGACAACAATTGTTCAACTTAAGAGGTCAACTTCACAATTATTGGTAGCACCAGATTACAATCTTACAAGACAGATCTAGAAAGATTGCACCTTTGCTTAATCTAGACCAATAATGATGCACCATTCAACTATTGGAAGCATCCGGAACAGATAATGAACATTTGAGGAGGGAACGATACATTTATCAAATTCAACCGCTACGGTGCTAATGACGTTATTAGCTTGCTACACGGCGCTATAACTTCAACCAACCATTATCCGATGGTTTAAATTTTAAGTCCATGAGCAAACGAGCAGGATGTGCCATACACAGTCCAGGTGCTTTCTGCTCATCCAGAATGCCCTTTCCCTTCACTAGATCATATTCATGGTTTTGTGAGATGTTAAGAATCGAGGAAACACACTTGCAAAGAAACATTCTGGATACATCAATAGGTGGTGCAGCCTTCCCATGAACAATCTCATTTCGTACGTACCATATTCTCCAAAACAACATTAGTATATTGAGCCTCATAATCTGTGTCATGTCACAGTAAATATGGAAAATCATTTCCGGTCTTGTGTTCACAAGTGTGTGTAAACTGATGGGTTGTTCCGTGATTACACTACAAAGTACAAAGGGCAGTATATATTGGGCACCGGGTGCAACCGCGACAGGAACGTGGGGGCAGATCGTAAAGGTGCAGGAGCGGGCCAAGTCCACGTTCTAACACCTCCCGTGGTGTCAGGGGCGACATCGGCGACGTTGAGACTAGAGCGAATGTCGAGGAAGGCTGTTGTTGGAAGCCCTTTCCTGAAGCGTGTGCAAATTGTGCCGAAGTAGGGACATGCAAAACTCGAACCTAACCCAAAGCTACCTTCTCCCTAACAAAATGAATGTCGATCTCTATCTCCTTTGTTCTACGATCTGTATGATATATTGCATTTAGATTTTCGTGTTCTATTTTTTTGACGGGGAGGGGCAGCAGGCTTACTAAGCGATGAGATATATTCATTGAAGACATAAGTGAGAGAGATGTAGATACACGCAAGATAGCACACTAGGGGTTGGGTCATGCCGCTGTGGTCGGGACGTAAGAGGATTATTCGTATTTTCCATAACCATGATCACTAGTAATTCTTTAAAAAAAACTGACGTTGATACTTGCGTATGACTTCAATTCTTTGGGAAAACGCACATTGACACTTGAGTATGACATGGGGCTAATATTATGAGGCATACAAGATAAAGAAAGACACTCATTGAAAAAGAATAAATCACATATTTCATTATTCCATTGTCAAATAGTACACTCATTGAAATATTGGTAGATTCATCACACTAACACATATATGAGTAAACAATATAATTCAGGCAGCCCACATAGACAACATTGTATATGGCGATCGATATGACACTCGCTCACTTTATTCAATCGATTCTAGCCTTTAATAATAAAGGCACAAAAGATAAGGCTAGCCATGTAAGGAAGGCTAGCTAGCCAACGTATGGTGCAGGAGCAACAACCACCCATGTATTAGGCACCGGGCCGACGTCGTTGTAAATGATAACGCGTTCTTGATCTTGTGGCGGTGGGGATGGTTGCTCGCCTGGAGGCAGTACTCTGGCAATTCTGATATCAGGCCTCTCCTGATGAATGATCTGAACTGCTGCATTCAGCTCAGTACCAATCAGACCCGGCCATGATTCAGGCACTGGACCAGGCATGTCTACCCTCACCACACACTATCCCTAGCCTTCCTGCCTTTTGAAACTGTTAAATAACAACAAGCATCAATAATTGAGATATAAATAGGTAATAAAGAGAAACAAGCATGGTGTTTCGTTTTTATCATAACAACAATATGACAATAATGTGCCACAATATTCTATGGTGTTAACTGATAATGGGATAAGAAACATGCTCTAAGCATAGGAAGATGTCATAATCGAAAGAATTATCTCCTAATTAAACAAGTAATTAGTCTACTAAAATATTTAATAGAAAATGTATGTAATAATAAAAAAATACATGCCAACTATTGGGGAATAAGAGGCTGCTATACCTTAGTGAACCTTAGCTTTTCTGGTGGTGATGATCTTGTGTTCAAGGTATGTGTGTTTTTTAATACAAATGTATGAGTGCACTCCCATTAGCATAGCTTACGCCATGACAATTATAATAATGCATGCATTTTGTTCACAATTAATTGATAAGAAGCATTGACATATGCTCTACTTGTTGTCGATGATAACAATGCATTCATTAGTCTTCATTAATTAAGGAACATCAGCATATCCTCTGCTTGTCGAGATTAACAATGTCGATGACAAGAATCCTTGCATTTTAGTTGATTCATTAAGAAACAACATATCATATCCCACTTTGGTTGAGAGTAACGATGCCGATGACACAATAATGCATGCATAAGTGTGTAAGTTGAAATAGCATGTACACATTTGATCTTAGATGTATGTATGCAGAGCATCCACGTACAAACCTGTGTGTTTAAAGTGCATGTTATTGCACCGTCTTTTGCTCAATTTATTTTTTCCAGCAAAGATTATTATCCCATTTATACAGAACAGTCATCACTACACCTTGCTTTGGATCTGCGAGTTATATAGTGGAATCACTTTTGATTCATAGGAAATAATGCATCATTGTGAATATTTAGAAAGAATTGAATTCATACTGAAGTATCAATGTCAGGTCTTTTTAAAGAAATGGTAGTGACCAGTCTTGAGGAAAATACGTAGAATCCTTTGATGTCCTGACCGTAGCTGCATGTCCCAACCCCTTGGGTACTATCTTGCATATAACTATATCTCTCTCACATATGTCCTCAATGGATATCTATCATCACTTAGTAAGCCCGCTGCCTCTGCCCATAAAAAATACTCCACGAAAAGCAAAAGGAAATTTGACAGACGGACATCACAATTCCTCCTTTGATCATCACACAACTACATATAGTAGAGTAATTTACGACAACAATTGTTCAACTTAAGAGGTCAACTTCACAATTATTGGTAGCACCAGATTACAATCTTACAAGACAGATCTAGAAAGATTGCACCTTTGCTGAATTTAGTCCAATAATGATGCACCATTGCACTATTGAAAGCATCCGAAACAGATAATGGACATTTGAGGAGGTAACGATACATTTATCAAATTCAACCGCTACGGTGCTAATGACGTTATTAGCATGCTACACGGCGCTATAACATCAACCAACCATCATCCGGTGGTTTCTATTTTAAGTCCGTGAGTAAACGAGCAGAATGTGCCATAGAGAGTCCAGGTGCTTTCTGCACATCCAGAATGCCCTTTCCCTTCACTAGATAATATTCATTGTTTTGTGAGATGTTAAGAATCGAGGAAACACACATGCAAAGAAACATTCTGGATACATCAATAGGTGGTGCAGCCTTCCCATGAATAATCTGATTCATACATACCATATTCTCCAAAACAGCATTTGTATCTTGAGCCTCAAACTCTCTGTCATGTCACAGTAAATATGGAAAATCCTTTCCGGTCTTGTGTTTAGGAAGTGTGTGTAAACTGATTGGTTGTTCCGTGATTACACTACAAAGTACAGAGGGCAGTATATATTGGGCATCGGGTGCAACCGCCACAGGAACGTGGGGGAAGATCGTACAGGTACAGGAGCGGGCCAAGTTCACGCTCTAACACCTTCCGCGGCGTCAGGGGTGACATCGGCGACGTTGAGACTAGAGCGAATATTGAGGAAGGCTGTTGTTGGAAGCCCTTTGGTGAAGCGTGTGCAAATTGTGCCGAAGTAGGGACATGCAGAACAAGAACCTCCCCCGAAGCTACCTTCTCCCTGACAAAACGAATGTCGATCTCTATCTCCTTTGTTCTACGATCTGTATGATATATTGCCTTTAGATTTTCGAGTTCTATTTTTTTGACGGGGAGGGGCAGCATGCTTACTAAGCGATGAGATATATTCATTGAAGACATAAGTGAGAGAGATGTAGATACACGCAAGATAGCACACTAGGGGTTGGGCCATGCCGCTGTGGTCGGGACGTGAAATGATTCTATGTATTTTCCACAAGCATGATCACTACCTATTCTATAAAAAGAACTGACGTTGATACTTGAGTACGACTTCAATTCTTTCGGAAAACGCACATTGATACTTGAGTATGACATGGGCTAATATTATGAGGCATACAAGATAAAGCGATCCACTCATTGAAAAACAATAAAACACATAATTCATTATTCCATTGTCAAATAGTACATTTATTGAAATATTGGTAGATTCGTCACACTAATACATATATGAGTAAACAATATAATTCAGGCAGCCGACGTAGACAACATTGCATATTGCCATCGATATGACACTCACTCACTTTATTCAATCGATTCTAGCCTTTAATAATAAAGGCACAAAATATAAAGCTAGCCATGTAAGGCAGGCTAGCTAGCCAACGTATGGTGCAGGAGCAACAACCACCCATGTATTAGGCACCGGGCCGACGTCGTTGTAAATGATAACGCGTTCTTGATCTTGTGGCGGTGGGGATGGTTGCTCGCCTGGAGGCAGTACTCTGGCAATTCTGATATCAGGCCTCTCCTGATGAATGATCTGAACTGCTGCATTCAGTTCAGTACCAATCAGACCCGGCCATGATTCAGGTACTGGACCAGGCATGTCTTCCTTTACCACGCACTATCCCTAGCCTTCCTCCCTTCTGAAACTGTTAATTTACAACAAGCATCAATAATTGAGAAATAAATAGGTTATAAAGAGAAACAAGCATGGTGTTTCATTTTTATAATAACAACAATATAACAATAATATGCCATAAATTCTCTGGTATTAACTGATAATGGGATAAGAAACATGCTCTAAGCATAGGAAGATGTCATAATCAAAAGAATTATCTCCTAACTAAACAAGTAATTAGTCTACTAAAATATTTAATGGAAAATGCATGCAATAATAAAATAATACATGCCAACTATTAGGGAATAAGAGGCTGTTATACCTTAGAGAACCTTAGCCTTTCTGGTGGCGATGATCTTGTGTTCAAGGTATGTGTGTGTATAAATACAAATGTATGAGTGCACTACCATTAGTGTAGCATACGCCATGACAATTATAATAATGCATGCATTTTGTTCACAGCTAATGGATAAGAAGCATTGGCATATGCTCTACTTGTTGTCGATGATAACAATGCATTCATTTGTCTTCATTAATTAAGGAACATCAGCATATCCACTGATTGTCGAGATTAACAATGTTGATGACAAGAATTCCTGCATTTTAGTTGATTCATTAAGAAAGATCATCATATCCCCCTTTGGTTGAGAGTAACGAAGCCGATGACACAATAATGCATGCATAAGCGTGTAAGTTGAAATAGCATGTACACATTTGATCTTAGATGTATGAATGTGGAGCATCACCACGTAGAAACCTTTGTGTTTAAAGTGCATGTTATTGCAACATATTTTTCTCAATTTTTTTTCCAGCAAAGATTATTATCCCATTTATACAAAACAGTCATCACTACAACTTGCTTTGGATCTGCGAGTTATATAGTGGTATCACTTTAGATTCATAAGAAATAATGCATCAATCGTGCATATTTAGAAAGAATTGAAGACATACTCAAGTATCAATGTCAGTTGTTTTTAAAGAAATGGTCGTGACCAGTCTTGTGGAAAATACGTAGAATCCTTTGATGTCCCCATCGTAGCTGCATGTCCCAACCCCTTGGGTGCTATCTTGCCTATAACTACATCTCTCTCACCTATGTCCTCAATGGATATCTATCATCACTTAGTAAGCCAGTTGCCTCTCCCAATAAAAAAATACACCACGAAAAGCTAAAGGAAATTTGTCAGACGTACATAACATTTCCTCCTTTGATCATGACACAACTACATATAGTAGAGTAATTTACGACAACAATTGTTCAACTTAAGAGGTCAACTTCACAGTTATTGGTAGCACCAGATTACAATCTTACATGACAGATCTAGAAAGATTGCACCTTCGCTGAATCTAGACCAATAATGATGCACCATTGCGCTATTGGAAGCATCCGGAACAGATAATGGACATTTGAGGAGGGAACGATACGTTTTATCAAATTCAACCGCTACGGTGCTAATGACGTTATTAGCATGCTACACGGCGCTATAACTTCAACCAACCATCATCTGTGGTTTCTATTTTAAGTCCATGAGCAAATGAGAAGATTGTGCCACAGAGAGTCCAGGTGCTTTCTCCTCATCCAGAATGCACTTTCCCTTCACTAGATCATATTCATGGTTTTGTGAGATGTTAAGAATCGAGGAAACACACTTGCAAAGAAACATTCTGGATACATCAATAGGTGGTGCAGCCTTCCCATGAACAATCTCATTTCGTACGTACCATATTCTCCAAAACAACATTAGTATATTGAGCCTCATAATCTATGTCATGTCACAGTAAATATGGAAAATCATTTCCGGTCTTGTGTTCACAAGTGTGTGTAAACTGACGGGTTGTTCCGTGATTACACTACAAAGTACAGAGGGCAGTATATAGTGGGCATCGGGTGCAACCGCGACAGGAACGTGGGGGCAGATCGTAAAGGTGCAGGAGTGGGCCAAGTCCACGTTCTAACACCTCCCGTGGTGTCAGGGGCGACATCGGCGACGTTGAGACTAGAGCGAATGTCGAGGAAGGCTTTTGTTGGAAGCCCTTTCCTGAAGCGTGTGCAAATTGTGCCGAAGTAGGGACATGCAAAACTCGAACCATATTCTCCAAAACAGCATTAGTATATTGAGCCTCATAATCTCTGTCATGTCATAGTAAATATGGAAAATCATTTCCCGTGTTGTGTTTACAAGTGTGTGTAAACTGATTGGTTGTTCCCTGATTACACTACAAAGTACAAAGGGCAGTATATATTGGGCACCGGGTGCAACCGCTACATGAACGTGGTGGTAGATCGTACAGGTCCAGGAGCGGGCCAAGTCCACGTTCTAACACGCCCGCGGTGTCAGGGGCGACATCGGCGACATTGAGACAAGAGCGAATGTCGAGGAAGTCTGTTGTTGGAAGCCCTTTGGTGAAGCGTGTGCAAATTGTGCCGAAGTAGGGACATGCAAAACTCGAACCTCACCCAAAGCTACCTTCTCCCTAACAAAATGAATGTCGATCTCCATGTGCTTTGTTCTACGATCTCTATGACATATTGCCTTTAGCTTTTCGTGTTATATTTTTTTTGACGGGGAGGGGCAGCAGGCTTACTAAGCGATGAGATATATTCATTGAAGACATAAGTGAGAGAGATGTAGATACACGCAAGATAGCACACTAGGGGTTGGGATATGCCGCTGTGGTCGGGACGTTAGAGGATTCCACGTATTTTCCACAAGCATGATCACTACCAGTTCTTTAAAAAGAACTGACGTTGATACTTGCGTATGACTTCAATTCTTTGGGAAAACGCACATTGACAGTTGAGTATGACATCGGGCTAATATTATGAGGCATACAAGATAAAGAGAGCCACTCATTGAAAAGGAATAAAACACATAATTCAAGATACCTTGAAAACAAGATCATCACCACCACATAGACAACATTGTATATGGCGATCGATATAACACTCGCTCACTTTATTAAATCGATTCTAGCCTTTAATAATAAAGGCACAAAAGATAAAGCTAGCCATGTAAGGAAGGCTAGCTAGCCAACGTATGGTGCAGGAGCAACAACCACCCATGTATTAGCCAAGGGGCCGACGTCGTTGTAAATGATAACGCGTTCTTGATCTTGTGGCGGTGGGGATGGTTGCTCGCGTGGAGGCAGTACTCTGGCAATTCTGATATCAGGCCTCTCTTGATGAATGATCTAAACTGCTGCATTCAGTTCAGTACCAATCAGACCCGGCCATGATTCAGGTACTGGACCAGGCATGTCTACCCTTACCACGCAATATCCCTAGCCTTCCTCCCTTTTGAAACTGTTAATTAACAACAAGCATCAATAGTTGAGAAATAAATAGGTAATAAAGAGAAACAAGCATGGTGTTTCGTTTTTCTAATAACAACAATATGACAATAATGTGCCACAATATTCTCTGGTATCAACTGATAATGGGATAAGAAACATGCTCTAAGCATAGGAAGATGTCATAATCGAAAGAATTATCTCCAAACTAAACATGTAATTAGTCTATTAAAATATTTAATAGAAAATGTATGCAATACTAAAAAAATAAATGCCAACTATTGGGGAATAAGAGGCTGCTATACCTTAGTGAACCTTAGGTTTTCTGGTGGTGATGATCTTGTGTTCAAGGTATGTGTGTGTTTAAATACAAATGTATGAGTGCACTCCCATTAGCGTAGATTACGCCATGACAATTATAATAATGCATACATTTTGTTCACAATTAATTGATAAGAAGCATTGGCATATGCTCTACTTGTTGTCGATGATAACAATGCATTCATTTCTATTCATTAATTAAGGAACATTAGCATATCCTCTGCTTGTTGAGATTAACAATGTCGATGACAAGAATCCTTGCATTTTAGTTGATTCATTAAGAAACAACATATCATATCCCCCTTTGGTTGAGAGTAATGATGCCGATGACACAGTAATGCATGCATAAGTGTGTAACTTGAAATAGCATGTACACATTTGATCTTAGATGTATGTATGCGGAGCATCTCCACGTACAAACCTGTGTGTTTAAAGTGCATGCTATTGCACCGTATTTTGCTCAATTTATTTTTCCAGCAAAGATTATTATCCCATTTGTACAAAACAGTCATCACTACAACTAGCTTTGGATCTGCGAGTTATATAGTGGAATCACTTTCGATTCATAGGAAATAATGCATCGTTGTGAATATTTAGAAAGAATTGAAGTCATGCTGAAGAATCAATGTCAGGTCTTTATAAAGAAATGGTAGTGACCAGTCTTGAGGAAAATACGTAGAATCCTTTGATGTCTTGACCGTAGCTGCATGTCCCAACCCCTTGGGTGCTATCTTGCCTATAACTATATCTCTCTCACATATGTCCTCAATGGATATCTATCATCACTTAGTAAGCCCGCTGCCTGTGCCCATAAAAAAATACTCCACGAAAAGCAAAAGGAAATTTGACAGACGTACATCACAATTCCTCCGTTGATCATCACACAACTACATATAGTAGAGTAATTTACGACAACAATTGTTCAACTTAAGAGGTCAACTTCACAATTATTGGTCGCACCAGATTATAATCTTACAAGACAGATCTAGAAAGATTGCACCTTTGCTTAATCTCGACCAATAATGATGCACCATTCAACTATTGGAAGCATCCGGAGCAAATAATGAACATTTAAGGAGGGAACGATACATTTATTAAATTCAACCGCTACGGTGCTAATGACGTTATTAGCTTGCTACACGGCGCTATAACTCCAACCAACCATCATCCGATGGTATAAATATTAACTCCATGAGCAAACGAGCAGAATGTGCCATAGAGAGTCCAGGTGCTTTCTGCTCATCCAGAATGCCCTTTCCCTTCACTAGATCATATTCATGGTTTTGTGAGATGTTAAGAATCGAGGAAACACACTTGCAAAGAAACATTCTGGATACATCAATAGGTGGTGCAGCCTTCCCATGAACAATCTCTTTACGTACGTACCATATTCTCCAAAACAACATTAGTATATTGAGCCTCATAATCTGTGTCATGTCACAGTAAATATGGAAAATCATTTCCGGTCTTGTGTTTACAAGTGTGTGTAAACTGATGGGTTGTTCCGTGATTACACTACAAAGTACAGAGGGCAGTATATATTGGGCACCGGGTGCAACCGCGACAGGAACGTGGGGCAGATCGTATAGGTCCAGGAGCGGGCCAAGTCCACGTTCTAATACCTCCCGCGGTGTCAGGGGCGACATCGGCGACGTTGAGACTAGAGCGAATGTCGAGGAAGGCTGTTGTTGGAAGCCCTTTGGTGAAGCGTCTGCAAATTGTGCCGAAGTGGGGACATGCAAAACTCGAACTTCACCCAAAGCTACCTTCTCCCTAACAAAATGAATGTCGATCTCTGTCTCCTTTGTTCTACGATCTCTATGACATATTGCCTTTAGATTTTTGTGTTATATTATTTTTTTGGCGGGGAGGGGCAGCAGGCTTACTAAGCGATGAGATATATTCATTGAAGACATAAGTGAGAGAGATGTAGATACACGCAAGATAGCACACTAGGGGTTGGGCCATGCCGCTGTGGTCGGGACGTTAGAGGATTGCACGTATTTTCCACAAGCATAATCACTACCAATTCTTTAAGAAGAACTGACGTTGGTACTTCCATATGACTTCAATTCTTTGGGAAGACGCACATTGACACTTGAGTATGACATCGGGCTAATATTATGAGGCATCGAAGATAAAGAGAGCCAGTCATTGAAAAAGAATAAAACACATAATGCACTATTCCATTGTCAAATACTACACTCATTGAAATATTAGTAGATTCATCACACTAATACATATATGAGTAAACAATATAATTCAGGCAGCCCACATAGACAACATTGTATATGGCGATCGATATGACACTCGCTCACTTTATTAAATCGATTCTAGCCTTTAATAATAAAGGCACAAAAGATAAAGCTAGCCATGTAAGGAAGCCTAGCTAGCCAACGTATGGTGCAGGAGCAACAACCACCCATGTATTAGGCACCGGGCCGACGTCGTTGTAAATGATAACGCGTTCTTGATCTTGTGGCGGTGGGGATGGTTGCTCGCCTGGAGGCAGTACTCTGGCAATTCTGATATCAGGCCTCTCCTGATGAATGATCTGAACTGCTGCATTCAGCTCAGTACCAATCAGACCCGGCCATGATTCAGGCACTGGACCAGGCATGTCTACCCTTACCACGCACTATCCCTAGCCTTCCTCCCTTTTGAAACTGTTAATTAACAACAAGGATCAATAATTGAGAAATAAATATGTAATAAAGAGAAACAAGCATGGTGTTTCGTCTTTATAAAAACAACAATATGACAATAATGTGCCGCAATATTCTATGGTATTAACTGATAATGGGATAAGAAACATGCTCTAAGCATAGGAAGATCTCATAATCGAAAGAATTATCTCCTAACTAAACAAGTAATTATTCTACTAAAATATTTAATAGAAAATGTATGCAATAATAAAAAAATACATGCCAACTATTGGGGAATAAGAGGCTGGTATACCTTAGTGAACGTTAGCTTTTCTGGTGGTGATGATCTTGTGTTCAAGGTATGTGTGTGTTTAAATACAAATGTATGAGTGCACTCCCATTAGGGTAGCTTACCCCATGACAATTATAATAATGCATGCATTTTGTTCACAATTAATTGATAAGAAGCATTGGCATATGCTCTACTTGTTGTCGATGATAACAATGCATTCATTTCTATTCATTAATTAAGGAACATCAGCATATCCTCTGCTTGTCAAGATTAACAATGTCGATGACAAGAATCCTTGCATTTTAGTTGATTCATTAAGAAACAACATATCATATCCCCCTTTGGTTGAGAGTAATTATGCCGATGACACAATAATGCATGCATAAGTGTGTAACTTGAAATAGCATGTACACATTTGATCTTAGATGTATGTATGCGGAGCATCTCCACGTACAAACCTGTGTGTTTAAAGTGCATGCTATTGCACCGTATTTTGCTCAATTTATTTTTTCCAGCAAAGATTATTATCCCATTTATACAGAACAGTCATCACTACAACTTGCTTTGGATCTGCGAGTTATATAGTGGTATCACTTTCGATTCATAGGAAATAATGTATTGTTGTGAATATTTAGAAAGAATCGAAGTCATACTGAAGTATCAATGTCAGGTCGTTATAAAGAAATGGTAGTGACCAGTCTTGAGGAAAATACGTAGAATCCTTTGATGTCCTGACCGTAGCTGCATGTCCCAACCCCTTGGGTACTATCTTGCCTATAACTATATCTCTCTCACATATGTCCTCAATGGATATCTATCATCACTTAGTAAGCCCGCTGCCTGTGCCCATAAAAAAAATACTCCATTAAAAGCAAAAGGAAATTTGACAGACGTACAATGACAATTCCTCCTTTGATCATCACACAACTACATATAGTAGAGTAATTTACGACAACAATTGTTCAACTTAAGAGGTCAACTTCACAATTATTGGTAGCACCAGATTACAATCTTACAAGACAGATCTAGAAAGATTGCACCTTTGCTTAATCTAGACCAATAATGATGCACCATTCAACTATTGGAAGCATCCGGAACAGATAATGAAGATTTGAGGAGGGAACGATACATTTATCAAATTCAACCGCTACGGTGCTAATGACGTTATTAGCTTGCTACACGGCGCTATAACTTCAACCAACCATTATCCGATGGTTTAAATTTTAAGTCCATGAACAAACGAGCAGGATGTGCCATACACAGTCCAGGTGCTTTCTGCTCATCCAGAATGCCCTTTCCCTTCACTAGATCATATTCATGGTTTTGTGAGATGTTAAGAATCGAGGAAACACACTTGCAAAGAAACATTCTGGATACATCAATAGGTGGTGCAGCCTTCCCATGAACAATCTCATTACGTACGTACCATATTCTCCAAAACAACATTAGTATATTGAGCCTCATAATCTGTGTCATGTCACAGTAAATATGGAAAATCATTTCCGGTCTTGTGTTCACAAGTGTGTGTAAACTGATGGGTTGTTCCGTGATTACACTACAAAGTACAGAGGGCAGTATATATTGGGCACCGGGTGCAACCGCGACAGGAACGTGGGGGCGGATCATAAAGGTGCAGGAGCGGGCCAAGTCCACGTTCTAACATCTCCCGCGGTGTCAGGGGCGACATCGGCGACGTTGAGACTAGAGCGAATGTCGAGGAAGGCTGTTGTTGGAAGCCCTTTGCTGAAGCGTGTGCAAATTGTGCCGAAGTAGGGACATGCAAAACTCGAACCTAACCCAAAGCTACCTTCTCCCTAACAAAATGAATGTCGATCTCTATCTCCTTTGTTCTACGATCTGTATGATATATTGCCTTTAGATTTTCGTGTTCTATTTTTTTGACGGGGAGGGGCAGCAGGCTTACTAAGCGATGAGATATATTCATTGAAGACATAAGTTAGAGAGATGTAGATACACGCAAGATAGCACACTAGGGGTTGGGCCATGCCGCTGTGGTCGGGACGTAAGAGGATTATACGTATTTTCCATAACCATGATCACTAGTAATTCTTTAAAAAGAACTGACGTTGATACTTGCGTATGACTTCAATTCTTTGGGAAAACGCACATTGACACTTGAGTATGACATGGGGCTAATATTATGAGGCATACAAGATAAAGCAAGACACTCATTGAAAAAGAATAAATCACATAATTCATTATTCCATTGTCAAATAGTACACTCATTGAAATATTGGTAGATTCATCACACTAATACATATATGAGTAAACAATATAATTCAGGCAGCCCACATAGACAACATTGTATATGGCGATCGACATGACACTCGCTTACTTTATTCAATCGATTCTAGCCTTTAATAACAACGGCACAAAAGATAAAGCTAGCCATGTAAGGAAGGCTAGCTAGCCAACGTATGGTGCAGGAGCAACAACCACCCATGTATTAGGCACCGGGCCGACGTCGTTGTAAATGATAACACGTTCTTGATCTTGTGGCGGTGGGGATGGTTGCTCGCCTGGAGGCAGTACTCTGGCAATTCTGATATCAGGCCTCTCCTGATGAATGATCTGAACTGCTGCATTCAGCTCAGTACCAATCAGACCCGGCCATGATTCAGGCACTGGACCAGGCATGTCTACCCTTACCACGCACTATCCCTAGCCTTCCTCCCTTTCGAAACTGTTAATTAACAACAAGCATCAATAATTGAGAAATAAATATGTAATAAAGAGAAACAAACATGGTGTTTCGTCTTTATAAAAACAACAATATGACAATAATGTGCCGCAATATTCTATGGTATTAACTGATAATGGGATAAGAAACATGCTCTAAGCATAGGAAGATCTCATAATCAAAAGAATTATCTCCTAACTAAACAAGTAATTATTCTACTAAAATATTTAATAGAAAATGTATGCAATAATAAAAAAATACATGCCAACTATTGGGGAATAAGAGGCTGCTATACCTTAGTGAACCTTAGCTTTTCTGGTGGTGATGATCTTGTGTTCAAGGTATGTGTGTGTTTAAATACAAATGTATGAGTGCACTCCCATTAGCGTAGCTTACGCCATGACAATTATAATAATGCATGCATTTTGTTCACAATTAATTGATAAGAAGCATTGGCATATGCTCTACTTGTTGTCGATGATAACAATGCATTCATTTCTATTCATTAATTAAGGAACATCAGCATATCCTCTGCTTGTCCAGATTAACAATGTCGATGACAAGAATCCTTGCATTTTAGTTGATTCATTAAGAAACAACATATCATATCCCCCTTTGGTTGAGTGTAATGATGCCGATGACACAATAATGCATGCATAAGTGTGTAACTTGAAATAGCATGTACACATTTGATCTTAGATGTATGTATGCGGAGCATCTCCACGTACAAACCTGTGTGTTTAAAGTGCATGCTATTGCACCGTATTTTGCTCAATTTATTTTTTCCAGCAAAGATTATTATCCCATTTATACAGAACAGTCATCACTACAACTTGCTTTGGATCTGCGAGTTATATAGTGGTATCACTTTCGATTCATAGGAAATAATGTATTGTTGTGAATATTTAGAAAGAATTGAAGTCATACTGAAGTATCAATGTCAGGTCTTTATGAAGAAATGGTAGTGACCAGTCTTGAGGAAAATACGTAGAATCCTTTGATGTCCTGACCGTAGCTGCATGTCCCAACCCCTTGGGTGCTATCTTGCCTATAACTATATCTCTCTCACATATGTCCTCAATGGATAAATATCATCACTTAGTAAGCCCGCTGCCTGTGCCCATAAAAAAAAATACTCCACTAAAAGCAAAAGGAAATTTGACAGACGTACATCACAATTCCTCCTTTGATCATCACACAACTACATATAGTAGAGTAATTTACGACAACAATTGTTCAACTTAAGAGGTCAACTTCACAATTATTGGTAGCACCAGATTACAATCTTACAAGACAGATCTAGAAAGATTGCACCTTTGCTTAATCTAGACCAATAATGATGCACCATTCAACTATTGGAAGCATCCGGAACAGATAATGAACATTTGAGGAGGGAACGATACATTTATCAAATTCAACCGCTACGGTGCTAATGACGTTATTAGCTTGCTACACGGCGCTATAACTTCAACCAACCATTATCCGATGGTTTAAATTTTAAGTCCATGAGCAAACGAGCAGGATGTGCCATACACAGTCCAGGTGCTTTCTGCTCATCCAGAATGCCCTTTCCCTTCACTAGATCATATTCATGGTTTTGTGAGATGTTAAGAATCGAGGAAACACACTTGCAAAGAAACATTCTGGATACATCAATAGGTGGTGTAGCCTTCCCATGAACAATCTCATTTCGTAAGTACCATATTCTCCAAAACAACATTAGTATATTGAGCCTCATAATCTGTGTCATGTCACAGTAAATATGGAAAATCATTTCCGGTCTTGTGTTCACAAGTGTGTGTAAACTGATGGGTTGTTCCGTGATTACACTACAAAGTACAAAGGGCAGTATATATTGGGCACCGGGTGCAACCGCGACAGGAACGTGGGGGCAGATCGTAAAGGTGCAGGAGCGGGCCAAGTCCACGTTCTAACACCTCCCGTGGTGTCAGGGGCGACATCGACGACGTTGAGACTAGAGCGAATGTCGAGGAAGGCTGTTGTTGGAAGCCCTTTCCTGAAGCGTGTGCAAATTGTGCCGAAGTAGGGACATGCAAAACTCGAACCTAACCCAAAGCTACCTTCTCCCTAACAAAATGAATGTCGATCTCTATCTCCTTTGTTCTACGATCTGTATGATATATTGCATTTAGATTTTCGTGTTCTATTTTTTTGACGGGAAGGGGCAGCAGGCTTACTAAGCGATGAGATATATTCATTGAAGACATAAGTGAGAGAGATGTAGATACATGCAAGATAGCACACTAGGGGTTGGGCCATGCCGCTGTGGTCGGGACGTAAGAGGATTATACGTATTTTCCATAACCATGATCACTAGTAATTCTTTAAAAAGAACTGACGTTGATACTTGGGTATGACTTCAATTCTTTGGGAAAACGCACATTGACACTTGAGTATGACATGGGGCTAATATTATGAGGCATACAAGATAAAGCAAGACACTCATTGAAAAAGAATAAATCACGTAATTCATTATTCCATTGTCAAAAAGTAAACTCATTGAAATATTGGTAGATTCATCACACTAATACATATATGAGTAAACAATATAATTCAGGCAGCCCACATAGACAACATTGTATATGGCGATCGATATGACACTCGCTCACTTTATTCAATCGATTCTAGCCTTTAATAATAAATGCACAAAAGATAAAGCTAGCCATGTAAGGAAGCCTAGCTAGCCAACGTATGGTGCAGGAGCAACAACCACCCATGTATTAGGCACCGGGCCGACGTCGTTGTAAATGATAACGCGTTCTTGATCTTGTGGCGGTGGGGATGGTTGCTCGCCTGGAGGCAGTACTCTTGCAATTCTGATATCAGGCCTCTCCTGATGAATGATCTGAACTGCTGCATTCAGCTCAGTACCAATCAGACCCGGCCATGATTCAGGCACTGGACCAGGCATGTCTACCCTTACCACGCACTATCCCTAGCCTTCCTCCCTTTCGAAACTGTTAATTAACAACAAGCATCAATAATTGAGAAATAAATATGTAATAAAGAGAAACAAGCATGGTGTTTCGTCTTTATAAAAACAACAATATGACAATAATGTGCCGCAATATTCTATTGTATTAACTGATAATGGGATAAGAAACATGCTCTAAGCATAGGAAGATCTCATAATCAAAAGAATTATCTCCTAACTAAACAAGTAATTATTCTACTAAAATATTTAATAGAAAATGTATGCAATAATAAAAAAATACATGCCAACTATTGGGGAATAAGAGGCTGCTATACCTTAGTGAACCTTAGCTTTTCTGGTGGTGATGATCTTGTGTTCAAGGTATGTGTGTGTTTAAATACAAATGTATGAGTGCACTCCCATTAGCGTAGCTTACGCCATGACAATTATAATAATGCATGCATTTTGTTCACAATTAATTGATAAGAAGCATTGGCATATGCTCTACTTGTTGTCGATGATAACAATGCATTCATTTCTATTCATTAATTAAGGAACATCAGCATATCCTCTGCTTGTCGAGATTAACAATGTCGATGACAAGAATCCTTGCATTTTAGTTGATTCATTAAGAAACAACATATCATATCCCCCTTTGGTTGAGAGTAATGATGCCGATGACACAATAATGCATGCATAAGTGTGTAACTTGAAATAGCATGTACACATTTGATCTTAGATGTATGTATGCGGAGCATCTCCACGTACAAACCTGTGTGTTTAAAGTGCATGCTATTGCACCGTATTTTGCTCAATTTATTTTTTCCAGCAAAGATTAATATCCCATTTATACAGAACAGTCATCACTACAACTTGCTTTGGATCTGCGAGTTATATAGTGGTATCACTTTCGATTCATAGGAAATAATGTATTGTTGTGAATATTTAGAAAGAATTGAAGTCATACTGAAGTATCAATGTCAGGTCTTTATAAAGAAATGGTAGTGACCAGTCTTGAGGAAAATACGTAGAATCCTTTGATGTCCTGACCGTAGCTGCATGTCCCAACCCCTTGGGTGCTATCTTGCCTATAACTATATCTCTCTCACATATGTCCTCAATGGATATCTATCATCACTTAGTAAGCCCGCTGCCTGTGCCCATAAAAAAAAAATACTCCACTAAAAGCAAAAGGAAATTTGACAGACGTACATCACAATTCCTCCTTTGATCATCACACAACTACATATAGTAGAGTAATTTACGACAACAATTGTTCAACTTAAGAGGTCAACTTCACAATTATTGGTAGCACCAGATTACAATCTTACAAGACAGATCTAGAAAGATTGCACCTTTGCTTAATCTAGACCAATAATGATGCACCATTCAACTATTGGAAGCATCCGGAACAGATAATGAACATTTGAGGAGGGAACGATACATTTATCAAATTCAACCGCTACGGTGCTAATGACGTTATTAGCTTGCTACACGGCGCTATAACTTCAACCAACCATTATCCGATGGTTTAAATTTTAAGTCCATGAGCAAACGAGCAGGATGTGCCATACACAGTCCAGGTGCTTTCTGCTCATCCAGAATGCCCTTTCCCTTCACTAGATCATATTCATGGTTTTGTGAGATGTTAAGAATCGAGGAAACACACTTGCAAAGAAACATTGTGGATACATCAATAGGTGGTGCAGCCTTCCCATGAACAATCTCATTTCGTACGTATCATATTCTCCAAAACAACATTAGTATATTGAGCCTCATAATCTGTGTCATGTCACAGTAAATATGGAAAATCATTTCCGGTCTTGTGTTCACAAGTGTGTGTAAACTGATGGGTTGTTCCGTGATTACACTAGAAAGTACAGAGGGCAGTATATATTGGGCACCGGGCGCAACCGCGACAGGAACGTGGGGGCAGATCGTAAAGGTGCAGGAGCGGGCCAAGTCCACGTTCTAACACCTCCCGTGGTGTCAGGGGCGACATCGGCGACGTTGAGACTAGAGCGAATGTCGAGGAAGGCTGTTGTTGGAAGCCCTTTCCTGAAGCGTGTGCAAATTGTGCCGAAGTAGGGACATGCAAAACTCGAACCTAACCCAAAGCTACCTTCTCCCTAACAAAATGAATGTCGATCTCTATCTCCTTTGTTCTACGATCTGTATGATATATTGCATTTAGATTTTCGTGTTCTATTTTTTTGACGGGGAGGGGCAGCAGGCTTACTAAGCGATGAGATATATTCATTGAAGACATAAGTGAGAGAGATGTAGATACACGCAAGATAGCACACTAGGGGTTGGGCCATGCCGCTGTGGTCGGGACGTAAGAGGATTATACGTATTTTCCATAACCATGATCACTAGTAATTCTTTAAAAAAAACTGACGTTGATACTTGCGTATGACTTCAATTCTTTGGGAAAACGCACATTGACACTTGAGTATGACATGGGGCTAATTTATGAGGCATACAAGATAAAGCAAGACACTCATTGAAAAAGAATAAATCACGTAATTCATTATTCCATTGTCAAATAGTACACTCATTGAAATATTGGTAGATTCATCACACTAATACATATATGAGTAAATAATATAATTCAGGAAGCCCACATAGACAACATTATATATGGCGATCGATATGACACTCGCTCACTTTATTCAATCGATTCTAGCCTTTAATAATAAAGGCACAAAAGATAAAGCTAGCCATGTAAGGAAGGCTAGCTAGCCAACGTATGGTGCAGGAGCAACAACCACCCATGTATTAGGCACCGGGCCGACGTCGTTGTAAATGATAACGCGTTCTTGATCTTGTGGCGGTGGGGATGGTTGCTCGCCTGGAGGCAGTACTCTTGCAATTCTGATATCAGGCCTCTCCTGATGAATGATCTGAACTGCTGCATTCAGCTCAGTACCAATCAGACCCGGCCATGATTCAGGCACTGGACCAGGCATGTCTACCCTTACCACGCACTATCCCTAGCCTTCCTCCCTTTCGAAACTGTTAATTAACAACAAGCATCAATAATTTAGAAATAAATATATAATAAAGAGAAACAAGCATGGTGTTTCGTCTTTATAAAAACAACAATATGACAATAATGTGCCGCAATATTCTATGGTATTAACTGATAATGGGATAAGAAACATGCTCTAAGCATAGGAAGATCTCATAATCGAAAGAATTATCTCCTAACTAAACAAGTAATTATTCTACTAAAATATTTAATAGAAAATGTATGCAATAATAAAAAAATACATGCCAACTATTGGGGAATAAGAGGCTGCTATACCTTAGTGAACCTTAGCTTTTCTGGTGGTGATGATCTTGTGTTCAAGGTATGTGTGTGTTTAAATACAAATGTATGAGTGCACTCCCATTAGCGTAGCTTACGCCATGACAATTATAATAATGCATGCATTTTGTTCACAATTAATTGATAAGAAGCATTGGCATATGCTCTACTTGTTGTCGATGATAACAATGCATTCATTTCTATTCATTAATTAAGGAACATCAGCATATCCTCTGCTTGTCGAGATTAACAATGTCGATGACAAGAATCCTTGCATTTTAGTTGATTCATTAAGAAACAACATATCATATCGCCCTTTGGTTGAGAGTAATGATGCCGATGACACAATAATGCATGCA
Organism: Hordeum vulgare subsp. vulgare; assembly: GCF_904849725.1. Classification (NCBI taxonomy): domain Eukaryota; kingdom Viridiplantae; phylum Streptophyta; class Magnoliopsida; order Poales; family Poaceae; genus Hordeum; species Hordeum vulgare. Next base: position 560,879,410 of record NC_058523.1, on the reverse strand, counting down.
TAAGTGTGTAACTTGAAATAGCATGTACACATTTGATCTTAGATGTATGTATGCGGAGCATCTCCACGTACAAACCTGTGTGTTTAAAGTGCATGCTATTGCACCGTATTTTGCTCAATTTATTTTTTCCAGCAAAGATTATTATCCCATTTATACAGAACAGTCATCACTACAACTTGCTTTGGATCTGCGAGTTATATAGTGGTATCACTTTCGATTCATAGGAAATAATGTATTGTTGTGAATATTTAGAAAGAATTGAAGTCATACTGAAGTATCAATGTCAGGTCTTTATAAAGAAATGGTAGTGACCAGTCTTGAGGAAAATACTAGAATCCTTTGATGTCCTGACCGTAGCTGCATGTCCCAACCCCTTGGGTGCTATCTTGCCTATAACTATATCTCTCTCACATATGTCCTCAATGGATATCTATCATCACTTAGTAAGCCCGCCACATGTGCCCATAAAAAAAATACTCCACTAAAAGCAAAAGGAAATTTGACAGACGTACATCACAATTCCTCCTTTGATCATCACACAACTACATATAGTAGAGTAATTTACGACAACAATTGTTCAACTTAAGAGGTCAACTTCACAATTATTGGTAGCACCAGATTACAATCTTACAAGACAGATCTAGAAAGATTGCACCTTTGCTTAATCTAGACCAATAATGATGCACCATTCAACTATTGGAAGCATCCGGAACAGATAATGAACATTTGAGGAGGGAACGATACATTTATCAAATTCAACCGCTACGGTGCTAATGACGTTATTAGCTTGCTACACGGCGCTATAACTTCAACCAACCATTATCCGATGGTTTAAATTTTAAGTCCATGAGCAAACGAGCAGGATGTGCCATACACAGTCCAGGTGCTTTCTGCTCATCCAGAATGCCCTTTCCCTTCACTAGATCATATTCATGGTTTTGTGAGATGTTAAGAATCGAGGAAACACACTTGCAAAGAAACATTCTGGATACATCAATAGGTGGTGCAGCCTTCCCATGAACAATCTCATTTCGTACGTACCATATTCTCCAAAACAACATTAGTATATTGAGCCTCATAATCTGTGTCATGTCACAGTAAATATGGAAAATCATTTCCGGTCTTGTGTTCACAAGTGTGTGTAAACTGATGGGTTGTTCCGTGATTACACTACAAAGTACAAAGGGCAGTATATATTGGGCACCGGGTGCAACCGCGACAGGAACGTGGGGGCAGATCGTAAAGGTGCAGGAGCGGGCCAAGTCCACGTTCTAACACCTCCCGTGGTGTCAGGGGCGACATCGGCGACGTTGAGACTAGAGCGAATGTCGAGGAAGGCTGTTGTTGGAAGCCCTTTCCTGAAGCGTGTGCAAATTGTGCCGAAGTAGGGACATGCAAAACTCGAACCTAACCCAAAGCTACCTTCTCCCTAACAAAATGAATGTCGATCTCTATCTCCTTTGTTCTACGATCTGTATGATATATTGCATTTAGATTTTCGTGTTCTATTTTTTTGACGGGGAGGGGCAGCAGGCTTACTAAGCGATGAGATATATTCATTGAAGACATAAGTGAGAGAGATGTAGATACACGCAAGATAGCACACTAGGGGTTGGGCCATGCCGCTGTGGTCGGGACGTAAGAGGATTATACGTATTTTCCATAACCATGATCACTAGTAATTCTTTAAAAAGAACTGACGTTGATACTTGCGTATGACTTCAATTCTTTGGGAAAACGCACATTGACACTTGAGTATGACATGGGGCTAATATTATGAGGCATACAAGATAAAGCTAGACACTCATTGAAAAAGAATAAATCACATAATTCATTATTCCATTGTCAAATAGTACACTCATTGAAATATTGGTAGATTCATCACACTAACACATATATGAGTAAACAATATAATTCAGGCAGCCCACATAGACAACATTGTATATGGCGATCGATATGACACTCGCTCACTTTATTCAATCGATTCTAGCCTTTAATAATAAAGGCACAAAAGATAAAGCTAGCCATGTAAGGAAGGCTAGCTAGCCAACGTATGGTGCAGGAGCAACAACCACCCATGTATTAGGCACCGGGCCGACGTCGTTGTAAATGATAACGCGTTCTTGATCTTGTGGCGGTGGGGATGGTTGCTCGCCTGGAGGCAGTACTCTGGCAATTCTGATATCAGGCCTCTCCTGATGAATGATCTGAACTGCTGCATTCAGCTCAGTACCAATCAGACCCGGCCATGATTCAGGCACTGGACCAGGCATGTCTACCCTCACCACACACTATCCCTAGCCTTCCTGCCTTTTGAAACTGTTAAATAACAACAAGCATCAATAATTGAGATATAAATAGGTAATAAAGAGAAACAAGCATGGTGTTTCGTTTTTATCATAACAACAATATGACAATAATGTGCCACAATATTCTATGGTGTTAACTGATAATGGGATAAGAAACATGCTCTAAGCATAGGAAGATGTCATAATCGAAAGAATTATCTCCTAATTAAACAAGTAATTAGTCTACTAAAATATTTAATAGAAAATGTATGTAATAATAAAAAAATACATGCCAACTATTGGGGAATAAGAGGCTGCTATGCCTTAGTGAACCTTAGCTTTTCTGGTGGTGATGATCTTGTGTTCAAGGTATGTGTGTTTTTTAATACAAATGTATGAGTGCACTCCCATTAGCATAGCTTACGCCATGACAATTATAATAATGCATGCATTTTGTTCACAATTAATTGATAAGAAGCATTGACATATGCTCTACTTGTTGTCGATGATAACAATGCATTCATTAGTCTTCATTAATTAAGGAACATCAGCATATCCTCTGCTTGTCGAGATTAACAATGTCGATGACAAGAATCCTTGCATTTTAGTTGATTCATTAAGAAACAACATATCATATCCCACTTTGGTTGAGAGTAACGATGCCGATGACACAATAATGCATGCATAAGTGTGTAAGTTGAAATAGCATGTACACATTTGATCTTAGATGTATGTATGCAGAGCATCCACGTACAAACCTGTGTGTTTAAAGTGCATGTTATTGCACCGTCTTTTGCTCAATTTATTTTTTCCAGCAAAGATTATTATCCCATTTATACAGAACAGTCATCAGTACACCTTGCTTTGGATCTGCGAGTTATATAGTGGAATCACTTTTGATTCTTAGGAAATAATGCATCGTTGTGAATATTTAGAAAGAATTGAATTCATACTGAAGTATCAATGTCAGGTCTTTTTAAAGAAATGGTAGTGACCAGTCTTGAGGAAAATACGTAGAATCCTTTGATGTCCTGACCGTAGCTGCATGTCCCAACCCCTTGGGTACTATCTTGCATATAACTATATCTCTCTCACATATGTCCTCAATGGATATCTATCATCACTTAGTAAGCCCGCTGCCTCTGCCCATAAAAAATACTGCACGAAAAGCAAAAGGAAATTTGACAGACGGACATCACAATTCCTCCTTTGATCATCACACAACTACATATAGTAGAGTAATTTACGACAACAATTGTTCAACTTAAGAGGTCAACTTCACAATTATTGGTAGCACCAGATTACAATCTTACAAGACAGATCTAGAAAGATTGCACCTTTGCTGAATTTAGTCCAATAATGATGCACCATTGCACTATTGGAAGCATCCGAAACAGATAATGGACATTTGAGGAGGTAACGATACATTTATCAAATTCAACCGCTACGGTGCTAATGACGTTATTAGCATGCTACACGGCGCTATAACATCAACCAACCATCATCCGGTGGTTTCTATTTTAAGTCCGTGAGTAAACGAGCAGAATGTGCCATAGAGAGTCCAGGTACTTTCTGCACATCCAGAATGCCCTTTCCCTTCACTAGATAATATTCATTGTTTTGTGAGATGTTAAGAATCGAGGAAACACACATGCAAAGAAACATTCTGGATACATCAATAGGTGGTGCAGCCTTCCCATGAATAATCTGATTCATACATACCATATTCTCCAAAACAGAATTTGTATCTTGAGCCTCAAACTCTCTGTCATGTCACAGTAAATATGGAAAATCCTTTCCGGTCTTGTGTTTAGGAAGTGTGTGTAAACTGATTGGTTGTTCCGTGATTACACTACAAAGTACAGAGGGCAGTATATATTGGGCATCGGGTGCAACCGCAACAGGAACGTGGGGGAAGATCGTACAGGTACAGGAGCGGGCCAAGTTCACGCTCTAACACCTTCCGCGGCGTCAGGGGTGACATCGGCGACGTTGAGACTAGAGCGAATATTGAGGCAGGCTGTTGTTGGAAGCCCTTTGGTGAAGCGTGTGCAAATTGTGCCGAAGTAGGGACATGCAGAACAAGAACCTCCCCCGAAGCTACCTTCTCCCTGACAAAACGAATGTCGATTTCTATCTCCTTTGTTCTACGATCTGTATGATATATTGCCTTTAGATTTTCGAGTTCTATTTTTTTGACGGGGAGGGGCAGCATGCTTACTAAGCGATGAGATATATTCATTGAAGACATAAGTGAGAGAGATGTAGATACACGCAAGATAGCACACTAGGGGTTGGGCCATGCCGCTGTGGTCGGGACGTGAAATGATTCTATGTATTTTCCACAAGCATGATCACTACCTATTCTATAAAAAGAACTGACGTTGATACTTGAGTACGACTTCAATTCTTTCGGAAAACGCACATTGATACTTGAGTATGACATGGGCTAATATTATGAGGCATACAAGATAAAGCGATCCACTCATTGAAAAACAATAAAACACATAATTCATTATTCCATTGTCAAATAGTACATTTATTGAAATATTGGTAGATTCGTCACACTAATACATATATGAGTAAACAATATAATTCAGGCAGCCGACGTAGACAACATTGCATATTGCCATCGATATGACACTCACTCACTTTATTCAATCGATTCTAGCCTTTAATAATAAAGGCACAAAATATAAAGCTAGCCATGTAAGGCAGGCTAACTAGCCAACGTATGGTGCAGGAGCAACAACCACCCATGTATTAGGCACCGGGCCGACGTCGTTGTAAATGATAACGCGTTCTTGATCTTGTGGCGGTGGGGATGGTTGCTCGCCTGGAGGCAGTACTCTGGCAATTCTGATATCAGGCCTCTCCTGATGAATGATCTGAACTGCTGCATTCAGTTCAGTACCAATCAGACCCGGCCATGATTCAGGTACTGGACCAGGCATGTCTTCCTTTACCACGCACTATCCCTAGCCTTCCTCCCTTCTGAAACTGTTAATTTACAACAAGCATCAATAATTGAGAAATAAATAGGTTATAAAGAGAAACAAGCATGGTGTTTCGTTTTTATAATAACAACAATATAACAATAATATGCCATAAATTCTCTGGTATTAACTGATAATGGGATAAGAAACATGCTCTAAGCATAGGAAGATGTCATAATCAAAAGAATTATCTCCTAACTAAACAAGTAATTAGTCTACTAAAATATTTAATGGAAAATGCATGCAATAATAAAATAATACATGCCAACTATTAGGGAATAAGAGGCTGTTATACCTTAGAGAAGCTTAGCCTTTCTGGTGGCGATGATCTTGTGTTCAAGGTATGTGTGTGTATAAATACAAATGTATGAGTGCACTACCATTAGTGTAGCATACGCCATGACAATTATAATAATGCATGCATTTTGTTCACAGCTAATGGATAAGAAGCATTGGCATATGCTCTACTTGTTGTCGATGATAACAATGCATTCATTTGTCTTCATTAATTAAGGAACATCAGCATATCCACTGATTGTCGAGATTAACAATGTTGATGACAAGAATTCTTGCATTTTAGTTGATTCATTAAGAAAGATCATCATATCCCCCTTTGGTTGAAAGTAACGAAGCCGATGACACAATAATGCATGCATAAGCGTGTAAGTTGAAATAGCATGTACACATTTGATCTTAGATGTATGAATGTGGAGCATCACCACGTAGAAACCTTTGTGTTTAAAGTGCATGTTATTGCAACATATTTTTCTCAATTTTTTTTCCAGCAAAGATTATTATCCCATTTATACAAAACAGTCATCACTACAACTTGCTTTGGATCTGCGAGTTATATAGTGGTATCACTTTAGATTCATAAGAAATAATGCATCAATCGTGCATATTTAGAAAGAATTGAAGACATACTCAAGTATCAATGTCAGTTGTTTTTAAAGAAATGGTTGTGACCAGTCTTGTGGAAAATACGTAGAATCCTTTGATGTCCCCATCGTAGCTGCATGTCCCAACCCCTTGGGTGCTATCTTGCCTATAACTACATCTCTCTCACCTATGTCCTCAATGGATATCTATCATCACTTAGTAAGCCAGTTGCCTCTCCCAATAAAAAAATACACCACGAAAAGCTAAAGGAAATTTGTCAGACGTACATGACATTTCCTCCTTTGATCATGACACAACTACATATAGTAGAGTAATTTACGACAACAATTGTTCAACTTAAGAGGTCAACTTCACAGTTATTGGTAGCACCAGATTACAATCTTACATGACAGATCTAGAAAGATTGCACCTTCGCTGAATCTAGACCAATAATGATGCACCATTGCACTATTGGAAGCATCCGGAACAGATAATGGACATTTGAGGAGGGAACGATACGTTTTATCAAATTCAACCGCTACGGTGCTAATGACGTTATTAGCATGCTACACGGCGCTACAACTTCAACCAACCATCATCTGTGGTTTCTATTTTAAGTCCATGAGCAAATGAGAAGATTGTGCCACAGAGAGTCCAGGTGCTTTCTCCTCATCCAGAATGCACTTTCCCTTCACTAGATCATATTCATGGTTTTGTGAGATGTTAAGATTCGAGGAAACACACCTACAAAGAAACATTCTAGATACATCAATAGGTGGTGCAGCCTTCCCATGAACAATGTCATTACGTACATACCATATTGTCCAAAACAACATTAGTATATTGAGCCTCATAGTCTCTGTCATGTCACAGTAAATATGGAAAATCCTTTCCGGTCTTGTTTTCAACAAGTGTGTTTAAACTGATTGGTTGTTCCGTGATTACACTACAGAGTACAGAGGACAGTATATATTGGGCACTGGGTGCAACCGCGACAGGAACGTGGGGGCAGATCATACAGGTACAGGAGCGGGCCAAGTCCACGCTCTAACACCTCCCGCGGTGTCAGGGGCGACATCGGCGACGTTGAGACTAGAGAGAATGTCGAGGAAGGCTGTTGATGGAAGCCCTTTGGTGAAGCGTGCGCAAATTGTGCCGAAGTAGGGACATGCAACACTCGAACCTCACCCAAAGCTACCTTCTCCCTAACAAAATGAATGTCGATCTCTATGTGCTTTGTTCTACGAACTCTATGACATATTTCCTTTAGCTTTTCGTGGTCTATTATTTTTCTTCTTTTCTTTTTTGATGGGGAGGGGCAGCAGGCTTACTAAGTGATGAGATATATTCATTGAAGACATAAGTGAGAGAGATGTAGATACATGCAAGATAGCACACTAGGGGTTGGGCCATGCCGCTGTGGTCGGGACGTCAAAGCATGATCACTATCAATTCTTTAAAAAGAACTGACGTTCATACTTCAGTATGACTTCAATTCTTTCGGAAAACGCACATTGATACTTGAGTATGACATGTCGCTAATATTATAGGGTGTATAAGATAAAACAAGCCACTCACTGAAAAAGAATAAAACACATAATTCATTATTCATTGTCAAATAGTACACTCATTGAAATATTGGTAGATTCATCACACTAATACATATATGAGTAAACAATATAATTCAGGCAGCCCACATAGACTACATTGCATATGGCGATCGATATGATACTCGATCACTTAATTAAATCGATTCTAGCCTTTAATAATAAAGGCTGACAAGATAAAGCTTGCCATGTAAGGCTGGCTCGCTAGCCAACGTATGGTGCAGGAGCAACAACCACCCATGTATTAGGCACCGGGCCGACGTCGTTGTAAATGATAACGCGTTCTTGATCTTGTGGCGGTGGGGATGGTGCCTCGCCTGGAGGCAGTACTCTGGCAATTCTGATATCAGGCCTCTCCCGAGAGATGACCTGAACTGCTGCATTTAGTTCAGTACCAATCAGACCCGGCCATGATTCAGGCACCGGACCAGGCATGTCTACCCTTACTACGCACTATCCCTAGCCTTCCTCCCTTTCGAAACTGTTAATAAAAAACAAACATCAATAATTGAGAAATAAATAGTTAATAAAGAGAAACACGCATGGTGTTTCGTTTGTATAATAATAACAATAATATGCCATAATATTCTCTGGTATAAGCTGATAATGGGATAAGAAACATGCTCTAAGCATAGGAAGATGTAATAATGGAAAGAATTATCTCTTAACCAAACAAGTAATTATTCTACTAAAATATTTAATGGAAAATGCATGCAATAATCAAAAATACATGCCAACTATTAGGGAATAAGAGCTACTATACCTTAGAGAACCTTAGCTTTTCTGGTGGCGATGATCTTGTGTTCAAGGTATGTGTGTGTATAAATACAAATGTATGAGTGCACTCCCTTTAGCATAGCTTACGCCATCACAATTATAATAATGAATGCATTTTCTTCATAGTTAATTGATAAGATGCAGTAGCATATGCTCTACTTGTTGTCGATGATAACAATGCATTCATTTGTGTTCATTAATTAAGGAACATCGGCATATCCACTGCTTGTCGAGATTAACAATGTCGATGACAAGAATCCTTGCATTTTAGTTGATTCATTAAGAAACATCATCATATCCCCCTTTGGCTGAGAGTAACGATGCCGGTGACACAATAATGCATGCATAAGCGTGCAAGTTGAAATAGCATGTACGCATCTGATCTTAGATGTATGTATGCAGAGCATCTCCACGTAGAAACCTGTGTGTTTAAAGTACATGTTATTGCAACGTATTTTGCTTAATTTTATTTTTTCTTGGAAAGATTATTATCCCATTTATACAGAACAGTCATCACTACAACTTGCTTTGGATATGCGAGTTATATAGTGGTATCACTCTCGATTCATAGGAAATAATGCATCGTTGTGCATATTTAGAAAGAATTGAAGTCATACTGAAGTATCAATGTCAGTTCTTTTTAAAGAAATTGTAGTGACCAGTCTTGTGGAAAATACATAGAATCCTTTGATGTCCTGACCGTAGCTGCATGTCCCAACACCTTGGGTGCTATCTTGCCTATAACTACATCTCTCTCACCTATGTCCTTAATGGATATCTATTATCACTTAGTAAGCCCGCTGCGTCTCCCCATAAACAAATACTCCACGAAAAGCTAAAGGAAATTTGTCAGACGTACGTCACAATTCCTCCTTTGACCATCACACAACTACATATAGTAGAGTAATTTACGACCACAATTGTTGACCTTAGTAGGTCAACTTCACAATTATTGGTAGCACCAGATTACAATCTTACAAGACAGATCTAGAAAGATTGCACCTTTGCTGAATTTAGTCCAATAATGATGCACCATTGCACTATTGGAAGCATCCGGAACAGATAATGGACATTTGAGGAGGGAACGATACATTTATCAAATTCAACCGCTACGGTGCTAATGACGTTATTAGCATGCTACACGGCGCTATAACATCAACCAACCATCATCCGGTGGTTTCTATTTTAAGTCCGTGAGCAAACGAGCAGAATGTGCCATAGAGAGTCCAGGTCCGTTCTGCACATCCAGAATGCCCTTTCCCTTCACTAGATGATATTCATGGTTTTGTGAGATGTTAAGAATCGAGGAAACACACCTGCAAAGAAACATTCTGGATACATCAATAGGTGGTGCAGCCTTCCCATGAATAATCATATTCATACATACCATATTCTCCAAAACAGCATTTGTATATTGAGCCTCAAACTCTCTGTCATGTCACAGTAAATATGGAAAATCCTTTCCGGTCTTGTGTTTAGGAAGTGTGTGTAAACTGATTGGTTGTTCCGTGATTACACTACAAAGTACAGAGGGCAGTATATATTGGGCATCGGGTGCAACCGCCACAGGAACGTGGCGGAAGATCGTACAGGTACAGGAGCGGGCCAAGTTCACGCTCTAACACCTTCCGCGGCGTCAGGGGCGACATCGGCGACGTTGAGACTAGAGCGAATATTGAGGAAGGCTGTTGTTCGAAGCCCTTTGGTGAAGCGTGTGCAAATTGTGCCGAAGTAGGGACATGCAGAACAAGAACCTCCCCCGAAGCTACCTTCTCCCTAACAAAATGAATGTCGATCTCTATCTCCTTTGTTCTACGATCTGTATGATATATTGCCTTTAGACTTTCGAGTTCTATTTTTTTGACGGGGAGGGGCAGCATGCTTACTAAGCGATGAGATATATTCATTGAAGACATAAGTGAGAGAGATGTAGATACACGCAAGATAGCACACTAGGGGTTGGGCCATGCCGCTGTGGTCGGGACGTGAAATGATTCTATGTATTTTCCACAAGCATGATCACTACCTATTCTATAAAAAGAACTGACGTTGATACTTGAGTACGACTTCAATTCTTTCGGAAAACGCACATTGATACTTGAGTATGACATGGGCTAATATTATGAGGCATACAAGATAAAGCGATCCACTCATTGAAAAACAATAAAACACATAATTCATTATTCCATTGTCAAATAGTACATTTATTGAAATATTGGTACATTCGTCACACTAATACATATATGAGTAAACAATATAATTCAGGCAGCAGACATAGACAACATTGCATGTTGCCATCGATATGACACTCACTCACTTTATTCAATCGATTCTAGCCTTTAATAATAAAGGCACAAAATATAAAGCTAGCCATGTAAGGCAGGCTAGCTAGCCAACGTATGGTGCAGGAGCAACAACCACCCATGTATTAGGCACCGGGCCGACGTCGTTATAAATGATAACGCGTTCTTGATCTTGTGGCGGTGGGGATGGTTGCTCGCCTGGAGGCAGTACTCTGGCAATTCTGATATCAGGCCTCTCCCGATGAATGATCTGAACTGCTGCATTCAGTTCAGTACCAATCAGACCCGGCCATGATTCAGGTACTGGACCAGGCATGTCTTCCTTTACCACGCACTATCCCTAGCCTTCCTCCCTTCTGAAACTGTTAATTTACAACAAGCATCAATAATTGAGAAATAAATAGGTTATAAAGAGAAACAAGCATGGTGTTTCGTTTTTATAATAACAACAATATAACAATAATATGCCATAAATTCTCTGGTATTAACTGATAATGGGATAAGAAACATGCTCTAAGCATAGGAAGATGTCATAATCAAAAGAATTATCTCCTAACTAAACAAGTAATTAGTCTACTAAAATATTTAATGGAAAATGCATGCAATAATAAAATAATACATGCCAACTATTAGGGAATAAGAGGCTGTTATACCTTAGAGAACCTTAGCCTTTCTGGTGGCGATGATCTTGTGTTCAAGGTATGTGTGTGTATAAATACAAATGTATGAGTGCACTACCATTAGTGTAGCATACGCCATGACAATTATAATAATGCATGCATTTTGTTCACAGCTAATGGATAAGAAGCATTGGCATATGCTCTACTTGTTGTCGATGATAACAATGCATTCATTTGTCTTCATTAATTAAGGAACATCAGCATATCCACTGATTGTCGAGATTAACAATGTTGATGACAAGAATTCTTGCATTTTAGTTGATTCATTAAGAAAGATCATCATATCCCCCTTTGGTTGAGAGTAACGAAGCCGATGACACAATAATGCATGCATAAGCGTGTAAGTTGAAATAGCATGTACACATTTGATCTTAGATGTATGAATGTGGAGCATCACCACGTAGAAACCTTTGTGTTTAAAGTGCATGTTATTGCAACATATTTTTCTCAATTTTTTTTCCAGCAAAGATTATTATCCCATTTATACAAAACAGTCATCACTACAACTTGCTTTGGATCTGCGAGTTATATAGTGGTATCACTTTAGATTCATAAGAAATAATGCATCAATCGTGCATATTTAGAAAGAATTGAAGACATACTCAAGTATCAATGTCAGTTGTTTTTAAAGAAATGGTTGTGACCAGTCTTGTGGAAAATACGTAGAATCCTTTGATGTCCCCATCGTAGCTGCATGTCCCAACCCCTTGGGTGCTATCTTGCCTATAACTACATCTCTCTCACCTATGTCCTCAATGGATATCTATCATCACTTAGTAAGCCAGTTGCCTCTCCCAATAAAAAAATACACCACGAAAAGCTAAAGGAAATTTGTCAGACGTACATGACATTTCCTCCTTTGATCATGACACAACTACATATAGTAGAGTAATTTACGACAACAATTGTTCAACTTAAGAGGTCAACTTCACAGTTATTGGTAGCACCAGATTACAATCTTACATGACAGATCTAGAAACATTGCACCTTCGCTGAATCTAGACCAATAATGATGAACCATTGCACTATTGGAAGCATCCGGAACAGATAATGGACATTTGAGGAGGGAACGATACGTTTTATCAAATTCAACCGCTACGGTGCTAATGACGTTATTAGCATGCTACATGGCGCTATAACTTCAACCAACCATCATCTGTGGTTTCTATTTTAAGTCCATGAGCAAATGAGAAGATTGTGCCACAGAGAGTCCAGGTGCTTTCTCCTCATCCAGAATGCACTTTCCCTTCACTAGATCATATTCATGGTTTTGTGAGATGTTAAGATTCGAGGAAACACACCTACAAAGAAACATTCTAGATACATCAATCGGTGGTGCAGCCTTCCCATGAACAATGTCATTACGTACATACCATATTGTCCAAAACAACATTAGTATATTGAGCCTCATAGTCTCTGTCATGTCACAGTAAATATGGAAAATCCTTTCCGGTCTTGTTTTCAACAAGTGTGTTTAAACTGATTGGTTGTTCCGTGATTACACTACAGAGTACAGAGGACAGTATATATTGGGCACTGGGTGCAACCGCGACAGGAACGTGGGGGCAGATCATACAGGTACAGGAGCGGGCCAAGTCCACGCTCTAACACCTCCCGCGGTGTCAGGGGCGACATCGGCGACGTTGAGACTAGAGAGAATGTCGAGGAAGGCTGTTGATGGAAGCCCTTTGGTGAAGCGTGCGCAAATTGTGCCGAAGTAGGGACATGCAGAACAAGAACCTCCCCCGAAGCTACCTTCTCCCTAACAAAATGAATGTCGATCTCTACGTGCTTTGTTTTACGAACTCTATGACATATTTCCTTTAGCTTTTCGTGGTCTATTATTTTTCTTCTTTTCTTTTTTGATGGGGAGGGGCAGCAGGCTTACTAAGCGATGAGATATATTCATTGAAGACATAAGTGAGAGAGATGTAGATACATGCAAGATAGCACACTAGGGGTTGGGCCATGCCGCTGTGGTCGGGACGTCAAAGCATGATCACTATCAATTCTTTAAAAAGAACTGACGTTCATACTTCAGTATGACTTCAATTCTTTCGGAAAACGCACATTGATACTTGAGTATGACATGTCGCTAATATTATAGGGTGTATAAGATAAAACAAGCCACTCACTGAAAAAGAATAAAACACATAATTCATTATTCATTGTCAAATAGTACACTCATTGAAATATTGGTAGATTCATCACACTAATACATATATGAGTAAACAATATAATTCAGGCAGCCCACATAGACTACATTGCATATGGCGATCGATATGATACTCGATCACTTAATTAAATCGATTCTAGCCTTTAATAATAAAGGCTGACAAGATAAAGCTTGCCATGTAAGGCAGGCTAGCTAGCCAACGTATGGTGCAGGAGCAACAACCACCCATGTATTAGGCACCGGGCCGACGTCGTTGTAAATGATAACGCGTTCTTGATCTTGTGGCGGTGGGGATGGTTGCTCGCCTGGAGGCAGTACTCTGGCAATTCTGATATCAGGCCTCTCCTGATGAATGATCTGAACTGCTGCATTCAGTTCAGTACCAATCAGACCCGGCCATGATTCAGGTACTGGACCAGGCATGTCTTCCTTTACCACGCACTATCCCTAGCCTTCCTCCCTTCTGAAACTGTTAATTTACAACAAGCATCAATAATTGAGAAATAAATAGGTTATAAAGAGAAACAAGCATGGTGTTTCGTTTTTATAATAACAACAATATAACAATAATATGCCATAAATTCTCTGGTATTAACTGATAATGGGATAAGAAACATGCTCTAAGCATAGGAAGATGTCATAATCAAAAGAATTATCTCCTAACTAAACAAGTAATTAGTCTACTAAAATATTTAATGGAAAATGCATGCAATAATAAAATAATACATGCCAACTATTAGGGAATAAGAGGCTGTTATACCTTAGAGAAGCTTAGCCTTTCTGGTGGCGATGATCTTGTGTTCAAGGTATGTGTGTGTATAAATACAAATGTATGAGTGCACTACCATTAGTGTAGCATACGCCATGACAATTATAATAATGCATGCATTTTGTTCACAGCTAATGGATAAGAAGCATTGGCATATGCTCTACTTGTTGTCGATGATAACAATGCATTCATTTGTCTTCATTAATTAAGGAACATCAGCATATCCACTGATTGTCGAGATTAACAATGTTGATGACAAGAATTCTTGCATTTTAGTTGATTCATTAAGAAAGATCATCATATCCCCCTTTGGTTGAAAGTAACGAAGCCGATGACACAATAATGCATGCATAAGCGTGTAAGTTGAAATAGCATGTACACATTTGATCTTAGATGTATGAATGTGGAGCATCACCACGTAGAAACCTTTGTGTTTAAAGTGCATGTTATTGCAACATATTTTTCTCAATTTTTTTTCCAGCAAAGATTATTATCCCATTTATACAAAACAGTCATCACTACAACTTGCTTTGGATCTGCGAGTTATATAGTGGTATCACTTTAGATTCATAAGAAATAATGCATCAATCGTGCATATTTAGAAAGAATTGAAGACATACTCAAGTATCAATGTCAGTTGTTTTTAAAGAAATGGTTGTGACCAGTCTTGTGGAAAATACGTAGAATCCTTTGATGTCCCCATCGTAGCTGCATGTCCCAACCCCTTGGGTGCTATCTTGCCTATAACTACATCTCTCTCACCTATGTCCTCAATGGATATCTATCATCACTTAGTAAGCCAGTTGCCTCTCCCAATAAAAAAATACACCACGAAAAGCTAAAGGAAATTTGTCAGACGTACATGACATTTCCTCCTTTGATCATGACACAACTACATATAGTAGAGTAATTTACGACAACAATTGTTCAACTTAAGAGGTCAACTTCACAGTTATTGGTAGCACCAGATTACAATCTTACATGACAGATCTAGAAAGATTGCACCTTCGCTGAATCTAGACCAATAATGATGCACCATTGCACTATTGGAAGCATCCGGAACAGATAATGGACATTTGAGGAGGGAACGATACGTTTTATCAAATTCAACCGCTACGGTGCTAATGACGTTATTAGCATGCTACACGGCGCTACAACTTCAACCAACCATCATCTGTGGTTTCTATTTTAAGTCCATGAGCAAATGAGAAGATTGTGCCACAGAGAGTCCAGGTGCTTTCTCCTCATCCAGAATGCACTTTCCCTTCACTAGATCATATTCATGGTTTTGTGAGATGTTAAGATTCGAGGAAACACACCTACAAAGAAACATTCTAGATACATCAATAGGTGGTGCAGCCTTCCCATGAACAATGTCATTACGTACATACCATATTGTCCAAAACAACATTAGTATATTGAGCCTCATAGTCTCTGTCATGTCACAGTAAATATGGAAAATCCTTTCCGGTCTTGTTTTCAACAAGTGTGTTTAAACTGATTGGTTGTTCCGTGATTACACTACAGAGTACAGAGGACAGTATATATTGGGCACTGGGTGCAACCGCGACAGGAACGTGGGGGCAGATCATACAGGTACAGGAGCGGGCCAAGTCCACGCTCTAACACCTCCCGCGGTGTCAGGGGCGACATCGGCGACGTTGAGACTAGAGAGAATGTCGAGGAAGGCTGTTGATGGAAGCCCTTTGGTGAAGCGTGCGCAAATTGTGCCGAAGTAGGGACATGCAACACTCGAACCTCACCCAAAGCTACCTTCTCCCTAACAAAATGAATGTCGATCTCTATGTGCTTTGTTCTACGAACTCTATGACATATTTCCTTTAGCTTTTCGTGGTCTATTATTTTTCTTCTTTTCTTTTTTGATGGGGAGGGGCAGCAGGCTTACTAAGTGATGAGATATATTCATTGAAGACATAAGTGAGAGAGATGTAGATACATGCAAGATAGCACACTAGGGGTTGGGCCATGCCGCTGTGGTCGGGACGTCAAAGCATGATCACTATCAATTCTTTAAAAAGAACTGACGTTCATACTTCAGTATGACTTCAATTCTTTCGGAAAACGCACATTGATACTTGAGTATGACATGTCGCTAATATTATAGGGTGTATAAGATAAAACAAGCCACTCACTGAAAAAGAATAAAACACATAATTCATTATTCATTGTCAAATAGTACACTCATTGAAATATTGGTAGATTCATCACACTAATACATATATGAGTAAACAATATAATTCAGGCAGCCCACATAGACTACATTGCATATGGCGATCGATATGATACTCGATCACTTAATTAAATCGATTCTAGCCTTTAATAATAAAGGCTGACAAGATAAAGCTTGCCATGTAAGGCTGGCTCGCTAGCCAACGTATGGTGCAGGAGCAACAACCACCCATGTATTAGGCACCGGGCCGACGTCGTTGTAAATGATAACGCGTTCTTGATCTTGTGGCGGTGGGGATGGTGCCTCGCCTGGAGGCAGTACTCTGGCAATTCTGATATCAGGCCTCTCCCGAGAGATGACCTGAACTGCTGCATTTAGTTCAGTACCAATCAGACCCGGCCATGATTCAGGCACCGGACCAGGCATGTCTACCCTTACTACGCACTATCCCTAGCCTTCCTCCCTTTCGAAACTGTTAATAAAAAACAAACATCAATAATTGAGAAATAAATAGTTAATAAAGAGAAACACGCATGGTGTTTCGTTTGTATAATAATAACAATAATATGCCATAATATTCTCTGGTATAAGCTGATAATGGGATAAGAAACATGCTCTAAGCATAGGAAGATGTAATAATGGAAAGAATTATCTCTTAACCAAACAAGTAATTATTCTACTAAAATATTTAATGGAAAATGCATGCAATAATCAAAAATACATGCCAACTATTAGGGAATAAGAGCTACTATACCTTAGAGAACCTTAGCTTTTCTGGTGGCGATGATCTTGTGTTCAAGGTATGTGTGTGTATAAATACAAATGTATGAGTGCACTCCCTTTAGCATAGCTTACGCCATCACAATTATAATAATGAATGCATTTTCTTCATAGTTAATTGATAAGATGCAGTAGCATATGCTCTACTTGTTGTCGATGATAACAATGCATTCATTTGTGTTCATTAATTAAGGAACATCGGCATATCCACTGCTTGTCGAGATTAACAATGTCGATGACAAGAATCCTTGCATTTTAGTTGATTCATTAAGAAACATCATCATATCCCCCTTTGGCTGAGAGTAACGATGCCGGTGACACAATAATGCATGCATAAGCGTGCAAGTTGAAATAGCATGTACGCATCTGATCTTAGATGTATGTATGCAGAGCATCTCCACGTAGAAACCTGTGTGTTTAAAGTACATGTTATTGCAACGTATTTTGCTTAATTTTATTTTTTCTTGGAAAGATTATTATCCCATTTATACAGAACAGTCATCACTACAACTTGCTTTGGATATGCGAGTTATATAGTGGTATCACTCTCGATTCATAGGAAATAATGCATCGTTGTGCATATTTAGAAAGAATTGAAGTCATACTGAAGTATCAATGTCAGTTCTTTTTAAAGAAATTGTAGTGACCAGTCTTGTGGAAAATACATAGAATCCTTTGATGTCCTGACCGTAGCTGCATGTCCCAACACCTTGGGTGCTATCTTGCCTATAACTACATCTCTCTCACCTATGTCCTTAATGGATATCTATTATCACTTAGTAAGCCCGCTGCGTCTCCCCATAAACAAATACTCCACGAAAAGCTAAAGGAAATTTGTCAGACGTACGTCACAATTCCTCCTTTGACCATCACACAACTACATATAGTAGAGTAATTTACGACCACAATTGTTGACCTTAGTAGGTCAACTTCACAATTATTGGTAGCACCAGATTACAATCTTACAAGACAGATCTAGAAAGATTGCACCTTTGCTGAATTTAGTCCAATAATGATGCACCATTGCACTATTGGAAGCATCCGGAACAGATAATGGACATTTGAGGAGGGAACGATACATTTATCAAATTCAACCGCTACGGTGCTAATGACGTTATTAGCATGCTACACGGCGCTATAACATCAACCAACCATCATCCGGTGGTTTCTATTTTAAGTCCGTGAGCAAACGAGCAGAATGTGCCATAGAGAGTCCAGGTCCGTTCTGCACATCCAGAATGCCCTTTCCCTTCACTAGATGATATTCATGGTTTTGTGAGATGTTAAGAATCGAGGAAACACACCTGCAAAGAAACATTCTGGATACATCAATAGGTGGTGCAGCCTTCCCATGAATAATCATATTCATACATACCATATTCTCCAAAACAGCATTTGTATATTGAGCCTCAAACTCTCTGTCATGTCACAGTAAATATGGAAAATCCTTTCCGGTCTTGTGTTTAGGAAGTGTGTGTAAACTGATTGGTTGTTCCGTGATTACACTACAAAGTACAGAGGGCAGTATATATTGGGCATCGGGTGCAACCGCCACAGGAACGTGGCGGAAGATCGTACAGGTACAGGAGCGGGCCAAGTTCACGCTCTAACACCTTCCGCGGCGTCAGGGGCGACATCGGCGACGTTGAGACTAGAGCGAATATTGAGGAAGGCTGTTGTTCGAAGCCCTTTGGTGAAGCGTGTGCAAATTGTGCCGAAGTAGGGACATGCAGAACAAGAACCTCCCCCGAAGCTACCTTCTCCCTAACAAAATGAATGTCGATCTCTATCTCCTTTGTTCTACGATCTGTATGATATATTGCCTTTAGACTTTCGAGTTCTATTTTTTTGACGGGGAGGGGCAGCATGCTTACTAAGCGATGAGATATATTCATTGAAGACATAAGTGAGAGAGATGTAGATACACGCAAGATAGCACACTAGGGGTTGGGCCATGCCGCTGTGGTCGGGACGTGAAATGATTCTATGTATTTTCCACAAGCATGATCACTACCTATTCTATAAAAAGAACTGACGTTGATACTTGAGTACGACTTCAATTCTTTCGGAAAACGCACATTGATACTTGAGTATGACATGGGCTAATATTATGAGGCATACAAGATAAAGCGATCCACTCATTGAAAAACAATAAAACACATAATTCATTATTCCATTGTCAAATAGTACATTTATTGAAATATTGGTACATTCGTCACACTAATACATATATGAGTAAACAATATAATTCAGGCAGCAGACATAGACAACATTGCATGTTGCCATCGATATGACACTCACTCACTTTATTCAATCGATTCTAGCCTTTAATAATAAAGGCACAAAATATAAAGCTAGCCATGTAAGGCAGGCTAGCTAGCCAACGTATGGTGCAGGAGCAACAACCACCCATGTATTAGGCACCGGGCCGACGTCGTTATAAATGATAACGCGTTCTTGATCTTGTGGCGGTGGGGATGGTTGCTCGCCTGGAGGCAGTACTCTGGCAATTCTGATATCAGGCCTCTCCCGATGAATGATCTGAACTGCTGCATTCAGTTCAGTACCAATCAGACCCGGCCATGATTCAGGTACTGGACCAGGCATGTCTTCCTTTACCACGCACTATCCCTAGCCTTCCTCCCTTCTGAAACTGTTAATTTACAACAAGCATCAATAATTGAGAAATAAATAGGTTATAAAGAGAAACAAGCATGGTGTTTCGTTTTTATAATAACAACAATATAACAATAATATGCCATAAATTCTCTGGTATTAACTGATAATGGGATAAGAAACATGCTCTAAGCATAGGAAGATGTCATAATCAAAAGAATTATCTCCTAACTAAACAAGTAATTAGTCTACTAAAATATTTAATGGAAAATGCATGCAATAATAAAATAATACATGCCAACTATTAGGGAATAAGAGGCTGTTATACCTTAGAGAACCTTAGCCTTTCTGGTGGCGATGATCTTGTGTTCAAGGTATGTGTGTGTATAAATACAAATGTATGAGTGCACTACCATTAGTGTAGCATACGCCATGACAATTATAATAATGCATGCATTTTGTTCACAGCTAATGGATAAGAAGCATTGGCATATGCTCTACTTGTTGTCGATGATAACAATGCATTCATTTGTCTTCATTAATTAAGGAACATCAGCATATCCACTGATTGTCGAGATTAACAATGTTGATGACAAGAATTCTTGCATTTTAGTTGATTCATTAAGAAAGATCATCATATCCCCCTTTGGTTGAGAGTAACGAAGCCGATGACACAATAATGCATGCATAAGCGTGTAAGTTGAAATAGCATGTACACATTTGATCTTAGATGTATGAATGTGGAGCATCACCACGTAGAAACCTTTGTGTTTAAAGTGCATGTTATTGCAACATATTTTTCTCAATTTTTTTTCCAGCAAAGATTATTATCCCATTTATACAAAACAGTCATCACTACAACTTGCTTTGGATCTGCGAGTTATATAGTGGTATCACTTTAGATTCATAAGAAATAATGCATCAATCGTGCATATTTAGAAAGAATTGAAGACATACTCAAGTATCAATGTCAGTTGTTTTTAAAGAAATGGTTGTGACCAGTCTTGTGGAAAATACGTAGAATCCTTTGATGTCCCCATCGTAGCTGCATGTCCCAACCCCTTGGGTGCTATCTTGCCTATAACTACATCTCTCTCACCTATGTCCTCAATGGATATCTATCATCACTTAGTAAGCCAGTTGCCTCTCCCAATAAAAAAATACACCACGAAAAGCTAAAGGAAATTTGTCAGACGTACATGACATTTCCTCCTTTGATCATGACACAACTACATATAGTAGAGTAATTTACGACAACAATTGTTCAACTTAAGAGGTCAACTTCACAGTTATTGGTAGCACCAGATTACAATCTTACATGACAGATCTAGAAACATTGCACCTTCGCTGAATCTAGACCAATAATGATGAACCATTGCACTATTGGAAGCATCCGGAACAGATAATGGACATTTGAGGAGGGAACGATACGTTTTATCAAATTCAACCGCTACGGTGCTAATGACGTTATTAGCATGCTACATGGCGCTATAACTTCAACCAACCATCATCTGTGGTTTCTATTTTAAGTCCATGAGCAAATGAGAAGATTGTGCCACAGAGAGTCCAGGTGCTTTCTCCTCATCCAGAATGCACTTTCCCTTCACTAGATCATATTCATGGTTTTGTGAGATGTTAAGATTCGAGGAAACACACCTACAAAGAAACATTCTAGATACATCAATCGGTGGTGCAGCCTTCCCATGAACAATGTCATTACGTACATACCATATTGTCCAAAACAACATTAGTATATTGAGCCTCATAGTCTCTGTCATGTCACAGTAAATATGGAAAATCCTTTCCGGTCTTGTTTTCAACAAGTGTGTTTAAACTGATTGGTTGTTCCGTGATTACACTACAGAGTACAGAGGACAGTATATATTGGGCACTGGGTGCAACCGCGACAGGAACGTGGGGGCAGATCATACAGGTACAGGAGCGGGCCAAGTCCACGCTCTAACACCTCCCGCGGTGTCAGGGGCGACATCGGCGACGTTGAGACTAGAGAGAATGTCGAGGAAGGCTGTTGATGGAAGCCCTTTGGTGAAGCGTGCGCAAATTGTGCCGAAGTAGGGACATGCAGAACAAGAACCTCCCCCGAAGCTACCTTCTCCCTAACAAAATGAATGTCGATCTCTACGTGCTTTGTTTTACGAACTCTATGACATATTTCCTTTAGCTTTTCGTGGTCTATTATTTTTCTTCTTTTCTTTTTTGATGGGGAGGGGCAGCAGGCTTACTAAGCGATGAGATATATTCATTGAAGACATAAGTGAGAGAGATGTAGATACATGCAAGATAGCACACTAGGGGTTGGGCCATGCCGCTGTGGTCGGGACGTCAAAGCATGATCACTATCAATTCTTTAAAAAGAACTGACGTTCATACTTCAGTATGACTTCAATTCTTTCGGAAAACGCACATTGATACTTGAGTATGACATGTCGCTAATATTATAGGGTGTATAAGATAAAACAAGCCACTCACTGAAAAAGAATAAAACACATAATTCATTATTCATTGTCAAATAGTACACTCATTGAAATATTGGTAGATTCATCACACTAATACATATATGAGTAAACAATATAATTCAGGCAGCCCACATAGACTACATTGCATATGGCGATCGATATGATACTCGATCACTTAATTAAATCGATTCTAGCCTTTAATAATAAAGGCTGACAAGATAAAGCTTGCCATGTAAGGCAGGCTAGCTAGCCAACGTATGGTGCAGGAGCAACAACCACCCATGTATTAGGCACCGGGCCGACGTCGTTGTAAATGATAACGCGTTCTTGATCTTGTGGCGGTGGGGATGGTTGCTCGCCTGGAGGCAGTACTCTGGCAATTCTGATATCAGGCCTCTCCTGATGAATGATCTGAACTGCTGCATTCAGTTCAGTACCAATCAGACCCGGCCATGATTCAGGTACTGGACCAGGCATGTCTTCCTTTACCACGCACTATCCCTAGCCTTCCTCCCTTCTGAAACTGTTAATTTACAACAAGCATCAATAATTGAGAAATAAATAGGTTATAAAGAGAAACAAGCATGGTGTTTCGTTTTTATAATAACAACAATATAACAATAATATGCCATAAATTCTCTGGTATTAACTGATAATGGGATAAGAAACATGCTCTAAGCATAGGAAGATGTCATAATCAAAAGAATTATCTCCTAACTAAACAAGTAATTAGTCTACTAAAATATTTAATGGAAAATGCATGCAATAATAAAATAATACATGCCAACTATTAGGGAATAAGAGGCTGTTATACCTTAGAGAAGCTTAGCCTTTCTGGTGGCGATGATCTTGTGTTCAAGGTATGTGTGTGTATAAATACAAATGTATGAGTGCACTACCATTAGTGTAGCATACGCCATGACAATTATAATAATGCATGCATTTTGTTCACAGCTAATGGATAAGAAGCATTGGCATATGCTCTACTTGTTGTCGATGATAACAATGCATTCATTTGTCTTCATTAATTAAGGAACATCAGCATATCCACTGATTGTCGAGATTAACAATGTTGATGACAAGAATTCTTGCATTTTAGTTGATTCATTAAGAAAGATCATCATATCCCCCTTTGGTTGAAAGTAACGAAGCCGATGACACAATAATGCATGCATAAGCGTGTAAGTTGAAATAGCATGTACACATTTGATCTTAGATGTATGAATGTGGAGCATCACCACGTAGAAACCTTTGTGTTTAAAGTGCATGTTATTGCAACATATTTTTCTCAATTTTTTTTCCAGCAAAGATTATTATCCCATTTATACAAAACAGTCATCACTACAACTTGCTTTGGATCTGCGAGTTATATAGTGGTATCACTTTAGATTCATAAGAAATAATGCATCAATCGTGCATATTTAGAAAGAATTGAAGACATACTCAAGTATCAATGTCAGTTGTTTTTAAAGAAATGGTTGTGACCAGTCTTGTGGAAAATACGTAGAATCCTTTGATGTCCCCATCGTAGCTGCATGTCCCAACCCCTTGGGTGCTATCTTGCCTATAACTACATCTCTCTCACCTATGTCCTCAATGGATATCTATCATCACTTAGTAAGCCAGTTGCCTCTCCCAATAAAAAAATACACCACGAAAAGCTAAAGGAAATTTGTCAGACGTACATGACATTTCCTCCTTTGATCATGACACAACTACATATAGTAGAGTAATTTACGACAACAATTGTTCAACTTAAGAGGTCAACTTCACAGTTATTGGTAGCACCAGATTACAATCTTACATGACAGATCTAGAAAGATTGCACCTTCGCTGAATCTAGACCAATAATGATGCACCATTGCACTATTGGAAGCATCCGGAACAGATAATGGACATTTGAGGAGGGAACGATACGTTTTATCAAATTCAACCGCTACGGTGCTAATGACGTTATTAGCATGCTACACGGCGCTACAACTTCAACCAACCATCATCTGTGGTTTCTATTTTAAGTCCATGAGCAAATGAGAAGATTGTGCCACAGAGAGTCCAGGTGCTTTCTCCTCATCCAGAATGCACTTTCCCTTCACTAGATCATATTCATGGTTTTGTGAGATGTTAAGATTCGAGGAAACACACCTACAAAGAAACATTCTAGATACATCAATAGGTGGTGCAGCCTTCCCATGAACAATGTCATTACGTACATACCATATTGTCCAAAACAACATTAGTATATTGAGCCTCATAGTCTCTGTCATGTCACAGTAAATATGGAAAATCCTTTCCGGTCTTGTTTTCAACAAGTGTGTTTAAACTGATTGGTTGTTCCGTGATTACACTACAGAGTACAGAGGACAGTATATATTGGGCACTGGGTGCAACCGCGACAGGAACGTGGGGGCAGATCATACAGGTACAGGAGCGGGCCAAGTCCACGCTCTAACACCTCCCGCGGTGTCAGGGGCGACATCGGCGACGTTGAGACTAGAGAGAATGTCGAGGAAGGCTGTTGATGGAAGCCCTTTGGTGAAGCGTGCGCAAATTGTGCCGAAGTAGGGACATGCAACACTCGAACCTCACCCAAAGCTACGTTCTCCCTAACAAAATGAATGTCGATCTCTATGTGCTTTGTTCTACGAACTCTATGACATATTTCCTTTAGCTTTTCGTGGTCTATTATTTTTCTTCTTTTCTTTTTTGATGGGGAGGGGCAGCAGGCTTACTAAGTGATGAGATATATTCATTGAAGACATAAGTGAGAGAGATGTAGATACATGCAAGATAGCACACTAGGGGTTGGGCCATGCCGCTGTGGTCGGGACGTCAAAGCATGATCACTATCAATTCTTTAAAAAGAACTGACGTTCATACTTCAGTATGACTTCAATTCTTTCGGAAAACGCACATTGATACTTGAGTATGACATGTCGCTAATATTATAGGGTGTATAAGATAAAACAAGCCACTCACTGAAAAAGAATAAAACACATAATTCATTATTCATTGTCAAATAGTACACTCATTGAAATATTGGTAGATTCATCACACTAATACATATATGAGTAAACAATATAATTCAGGCAGCCCACATAGACTACATTGCATATGGCGATCGATATGATACTCGATCACTTAATTAAATCGATTCTAGCCTTTAATAATAAAGGCTGACAAGATAAAGCTTGCCATGTAAGGCTGGCTCGCTAGCCAACGTATGGTGCAGGAGCAACAACCACCCATGTATTAGGCACCGGGCCGACGTCGTTGTAAATGATAACGCGTTCTTGATCTTGTGGCGGTGGGGATGGTGCCTCGCCTGGAGGCAGTACTCTGGCAATTCTGATATCAGGCCTCTCCCGAGAGATGACCTGAACTGCTGCATTTAGTTCAGTACCAATCAGACCCGGCCATG
The DNA here is from genome assembly GCF_904849725.1 of Hordeum vulgare subsp. vulgare. Taxonomy (NCBI): domain Eukaryota; kingdom Viridiplantae; phylum Streptophyta; class Magnoliopsida; order Poales; family Poaceae; genus Hordeum; species Hordeum vulgare. The sequence goes on along the minus strand of NC_058523.1, from coordinate 560,853,453 downwards.
ATTCAGGCACCGGACCAGGCATGTCTACCCTTACTACGCACTATCCCTAGCCTTCCTCCCTTTCGAAACTGTTAATAAAAAACAAACATCAATAATTGAGAAATAAATAGTTAATAAAGAGAAACACGCATGGTGTTTCGTTTGTATAATAATAACAATAATATGCCATAATATTCTCTGGTATAAGCTGATAATGGGATAAGAAACATGCTCTAAGCATAGGAAGATGTAATAATGGAAAGAATTATCTCTTAACCAAACAAGTAATTATTCTACTAAAATATTTAATGGAAAATGCATGCAATAATCAAAAATACATGCCAACTATTAGGGAATAAGAGCTACTATACCTTAGAGAACCTTAGCTTTTCTGGTGGCGATGATCTTGTGTTCAAGGTATGTGTGTGTATAAATACAAATGTATGAGTGCACTCCCTTTAGCGTAGCTTACGCCATCACAATTATAATAATGAATGCATTTTCTTCATAGTTAATTGATAAGATGCAGTAGCATATGCTCTACTTGTTGTCGATGATAACAATGCATTCATTTGTGTTCATTAATTAAGGAACATCGGCATATCCACTGCTTGTCGAGATTAACAATGTCGATGACAAGAATCCTTGCATTTTAGTTGATTCATTAAGAAACATCATCATATCCCCCTTTGGCTGAGAGTAACGATGCCGGTGACACAATAATGCATGCATAAGCGTGCAAGTTGAAATAGCATGTACGCATCTGATCTTAGATGTATGTATGCGGAGCATCTCCACGTAGAAACCTGTGTGTTTAAAGTACATGTTATTGCAACGTATTTTGCTTAATTTTATTTTTTCTTGGAAAGATTATTATCCCATTTATACAGAACAGTCATCACTACAACTTGCTTTGGATATGCGAGTTATATAGTGGTATCACTCTCGATTCATAGGAAATAATGCATCGTTGTGCATATTTAGAAAGAATTGAAGTCATACTGAAGTATCAATGTCAGTTCTTTTTAAAGAAATTGTAGTGACCAGTCTTGTGGAAAATACATAGAATCCTTTGATGTCCTGACCGTAGCTGCATGTCCCAACACCTTGGGTGCTATCTTGCCTATAACTACATCTCTCTCACCTATGTCCTTAATGGATATCTATTATCACTTAGTAAGCCCGCTGCGTCTCCCCATAAACAAATACTCCACGAAAAGCTAAAGGAAATTTGTCAGACGTACGTCACAATTCCTCCTTTGACCATCACACAACTACATATAGTAGAGTAATTTACGACCACAATTGTTGACCTTAGTAGGTCAACTTCACAATTATTGGTAGCACCAGATTACAATCTTACAAGACAGATCTAGAAAGATTGCACCTTTGCTGAATTTAGTCCAATAATGATGCACCATTGCACTATTGGAAGCATCCGGAACAGATAATGGACATTTGAGGAGGGAACGATACATTTATCAAATTCAACCGCTACGGTGCTAATGACGTTATTAGCATGCTACACGGCGCTATAACATCAACCAACCATCATCCGGTGGTTTCTATTTTAAGTCCGTGAGCAAACGAGCAGAATGTGCCATAGAGAGTCCAGGTCCGTTCTGCACATCCAGAATGCCCTTTCCCTTCACTAGATGATATTCATGGTTTTGTGAGATGTTAAGAATCGAGGAAACACACCTGCAAAGAAACATTCTGGATACATCAATAGGTGGTGCAGCCTTCCCATGAATAATCATATTCATACATACCATATTCTCCAAAACAGCATTTGTATATTGAGCCTCAAACTCTCTGTCATGTCACAGTAAATATGGAAAATCCTTTCCGGTCTTGTGTTTAGGAAGTGTGTGTAAACTGATTGGTTGTTCCGTGATTACACTACAAAGTACAGAGGGCAGTATATATTGGGCATCGGGTGCAACCGCCACAGGAACGTGGGGGAAGATCGTACAGGTACAGGAGCGGGCCAAGTTCACGCTCTAACACCTTCCGCGGCGTCAGGGGCGACATCGGCGACGTTGAGACTAGAGCGAATATTGAGGAAGGCTGTTGTTCGAAGCCCTTTGGTGAAGCGTGTGCAAATTGTGCCGAAGTAGGGACATGCAGAACAAGAACCTCCCCCGAAGCTACCTTCTCCCTAACAAAATGAATGTCGATCTCTATCTCCTTTGTTCTACGATCTGTATGATATATTGCCTTTAGACTTTCGAGTTCTATTTTTTTGACGGGGAGGGGCAGCATGCTTACTAAGCGATGAGATATATTCATTGAAGACATAAGTGAGAGAGATGTAGATACACGCAAGATAGCACACTAGGGGTTGGGCCATGCCGCTGTGGTCGGGACGTGAAATGATTCTATGTATTTTCCACAAGCATGATCACTACCTATTCTATAAAAAGAACTGACGTTGATACTTGAGTACGACTTCAATTCTTTCGGAAAACGCACATTGATACTTGAGTATGACATGGGCTAATATTATGAGGCATACAAGATAAAGCGATCCACTCATTGAAAAACAATAAAACACATAATTCATTATTCCATTGTCAAATAGTACATTTATTGAAATATTGGTACATTCGTCACACTAATACATATATGAGTAAACAATATAATTCAGGCAGCAGACATAGACAACATTGCATGTTGCCATCGATATGACACTCACTCACTTTATTCAATCGATTCTAGCCTTTAATAATAAAGGCACAAAATATAAAGCTAGCCATGTAAGGCAGGCTAGCTAGCCAACGTATGGTGCAGGAGCAACAACCACCCATGTATTAGGCACCGGGCCGACGTCGTTATAAATGATAACGCGTTCTTGATCTTGTGGCGGTGGGGATGGTTGCTCGCCTGGAGGCAGTACTCTGGCAATTCTGATATCAGGCCTCTCCTGATGAATGATCTGAACTGCTGCATTCAGTTCAGTACCAATCAGACCCGGCCATGATTCAGGTACTGGACCAGGCATGTCTTCCTTTACCACGCACTATCCCTAGCCTTCCTCCCTTCTGAAACTGTTAATTTACAACAAGCATCAATAATTGAGAAATAAATAGGTTATAAAGAGAAACAAGCATGGTGTTTCGTTTTTATAATAACAACAATATAACAATAATATGCCATAAATTCTCTGGTATTAACTGATAATGGGATAAGAAACATGCTCTAAGCATAGGAAGATGTCATAATCAAAAGAATTATCTCCTAACTAAACAAGTAATTAGTCTACTAAAATATTTAATGGAAAATGCATGCAATAATAAAATAATACATGCCAACTATTAGGGAATAAGAGGCTGTTATACCTTAGAGAACCTTAGCCTTTCTGGTGGCGATGATCTTGTGTTCAAGGTATGTGTGTGTATAAATACAAATGTATGAGTGCACTACCATTAGTGTAGCATACGCCATGACAATTATAATAATGCATGCATTTTGTTCACAGCTAATGGATAAGAAGCATTGGCATATGCTCTACTTGTTGTCGATGATAACAATGCATTCATTTGTCTTCATTAATTAAGGAACATCAGCATATCCACTGATTGTCGAGATTAACAATGTTGATGACAAGAATTCTTGCATTTTAGTTGATTCATTAAGAAAGATCATCATATCCCCCTTTGGTTGAGAGTAACGAAGCCGATGACACAATAATGCATGCATAAGCGTGTAAGTTGAAATAGCATGTACACATTTGATCTTAGATGTATGAATGTGGAGCATCACCACGTAGAAACCTTTGTGTTTAAAGTGCATGTTATTGCAACATATTTTTCTCAATTTTTTTTCCAGCAAAGATTATTATCCCATTTATACAAAACAGTCATCACTACAACTTGCTTTGGATCTGCGAGTTATATAGTGGTATCACTTTAGATTCATAAGAAATAATGCATCAATCGTGCATATTTAGAAAGAATTGAAGACATACTCAAGTATCAATGTCAGTTGTTTTTAAAGAAATGGTTGTGACCAGTCTTGTGGAAAATACGTAGAATCCTTTGATGTCCCCATCGTAGCTGCATGTCCCAACCCCTTGGGTGCTATCTTGCCTATAACTACATCTCTCTCACCTATGTCCTCAATGGATATCTATCATCACTTAGTAAGCCAGTTGCCTCTCCCAATAAAAAAATACACCACGAAAAGCTAAAGGAAATTTGTCAGACGTACATGACATTTCCTCCTTTGATCATGACACAACTACATATAGTAGAGTAATTTACGACAACAATTGTTCAACTTAAGAGGTCAACTTCACAGTTATTGGTAGCACCAGATTACAATCTTACATGACAGATCTAGAAACATTGCACCTTCGCTGAATCTAGACCAATAATGATGAACCATTGCACTATTGGAAGCATCCGGAACAGATAATGGACATTTGAGGAGGGAACGATACGTTTTATCAAATTCAACCGCTACGGTGCTAATGACGTTATTAGCATGCTACACGGCGCTATAACTTCAACCAACCATCATCTGTGGTTTCTATTTTAAGTCCATGAGCAAATGAGAAGATTGTGCCACAGAGAGTCCAGGTGCTTTCTCCTCATCCAGAATGCACTTTCCCTTCACTAGATCATATTCATGGTTTTGTGAGATGTTAAGATTCGAGGAAACACACCTACAAAGAAACATTCTAGATACATCAATCGGTGGTGCAGCCTTCCCATGAACAATGTCATTACGTACATACCATATTGTCCGAAACAACATTAGTATATTGAGCCTCATAGTCTCTGTCATGTCACAGTAAATATGGAAAATCCTTTCCGGTCTTGTTTTCAACAAGTGTGTTTAAACTGATTGGTTGTTCCGTGATTACACTACAGAGTACAGAGGACAGTATATATTGGGCACTGGGTGCAACCGCGACAGGAACGTGGGGGCAGATCATACAGGTACAGGAGCGGGCCAAGTCCACGCTCTAACACCTCCCGCGTTGTCAGGGGCGACATCGGCGACGTTGAGACTAGAGAGAATGTCGAGGAAGGCTGTTGATGGAAGCCCTTTGGTGAAGCGTGCGCAAATTGTGCCGAAGTAGGGACATGCAGAACAAGAACCTCCCCCGAAGCTACCTTCTCCCTAACAAAATGAATGTCGATCTCTACGTGCTTTGTTTTACGAACTCTATGACATATTTCCTTTAGCTTTTCGTGGTCTATTATTTTTCTTCTTTTCTTTTTTGATGGGGAGGGGCAGCAGGCTTACTAAGCGATGAGATATATTCATTGAAGACATAAGTGAGAGAGATGTAGATACATGCAAGATAGCACACTAGGGGTTGGGCCATGCCGCTGTGGTCGGGACGTCAAAGCATGATCACTATCAATTCTTTAAAAAGAACTGACGTTCATACTTCAGTATGACTTCAATTCTTTCGGAAAACGCACATTGATACTTGAGTATGACATGTCGCTAATATTATAGGGTGTATAAGATAAAACAAGCCACTCACTGAAAAAGAATAAAACACATAATTCATTATTCATTGTCAAATAGTACACTCATTGAAATATTGGTAGATTCATCACACTAATACATATATGAGTAAACAATATAATTCAGGCAGCCCACATAGACTACATTGCATATGGCGATCGATATGATACTCGATCACTTAATTAAATCGATTCTAGCCTTTAATAATAAAGGCTGACAAGATAAAGCTTGCCATGTAAGGCAGGCTAGCTAGCCAACGTATGGTGCAGGAGCAACAACCACCCATGTATTAGGCACCGGGCCGACGTCGTTGTAAATGATAACGCGTTCTTGATCTTGTGGCGGTGGGGATGGTTGCTCGCCTGGAGGCAGTACTCTGGCAATTCTGATATCAGGCCTCTCCTGATGAATGATCTGAACTGCTGCATTCAGTTCAGTACCAATCAGACCCGGCCATGATTCAGGTACTGGACCAGGCATGTCTTCCTTTACCACGCACTATCCCTAGCCTTCCTCCCTTCTGAAACTGTTAATTTACAACAAGCATCAATAATTGAGAAATAAATAGGTTATAAAGAGAAACAAGCATGGTGTTTCGTTTTTATAATAACAACAATATAACAATAATATGCCATAAATACTCTGGTATTAACTGATAATGGGATAAGAAACATGCTCTAAGCATAGGAAGATGTCATAATCAAAAGAATTATCTCCTAACTAAACAAGTAATTAGTCTACTAAAATATTTAATGGAAAATGCATGCAATAATAAAATAATACATGCCAACTATTAGGGAATAAGAGGCTGTTATACCTTAGAGAACCTTAGCCTTTCTGGTGGCGATGATCTTGTGTTCAAGGTATGTGTGTGTATAAATACAAATGTATGAGTGCACTACCATTAGTGTAGCATACGCCATGACAATTATAATAATGCATGCATTTTGTTCACAGCTAATGGATAAGAAGCATTGGCATATGCTCTACTTGTTGTCGATGATAACAATGCATTCATTTGTCTTCATTAATTAAGGAACATCAGCATATCCACTGATTGTCGAGATTAACAATGTTGATGACAAGAATTCTTGCATTTTAGTTGATTCATTAAGAAAGATCATCATATCCCCCTTTGGTTGAGAGTAACTAAGCCGATGACACAATAATGCATGCATAAGCGTGTAAGTTGAAATAGCATGTACACATTTGATCTTAGATGTATGAATGTGGAGCATCACCACGTAGAAACCTTTGTGTTTAAAGTGCATGTTATTGCAACATATTTTTCTCAATTTTTTTTCCAGCAAAGATTATTATCCCATTTATACAAAACAGTCATCACTACAACTTGCTTTGGATCTGCGAGTTATATAGTGGTATCACTTTAGATTCATAAGAAATAATGCATCAATCGTGCATATTTAGAAAGAATTGAAGACATACTCAAGTATCAATGTCAGTTGTTTTTAAAGAAATGGTTGTGACCAGTCTTGTGGAAAATACGTAGAATCCTTTGATGTCCCCATCGTAGCTGCATGTCCCAACCCCTTGGGTGCTATCTTGCCTATAACTACATCTCTCTCACCTATGTCCTCAATGGATATCTATCATCACTTAGTAAGCCAGTTGCCTCTCCCAATAAAAAAATACACCACGAAAAGCTAAAGGAAATTTGTCAGACGTACATGACATTTCCTCCTTTGATCATGACACAACTACATATAGTAGATTAATTTACGACAACAATTGTTCAACTTAAGAGGTCAACTTCACAGTTATTGGTAGCACCAGATTACAATCTTACATGACAGATCTAGAAAGATTGCACCTTCGCTGAATCTAGACCAATAATGATGCACCATTGCACTATTGGAAGCATCCGGAACAGATAATGGACATTTGAGGAGGGAACGATACGTTTTATCAAATTCAACCGCTACGGTGCTAATGACGTTATTAGCATGCTACACGGCGCTACAACTTCAACCAACCATCATCTGTGGTTTCTATTTTAAGTCCATGAGCAAATGAGAAGATTGTGCCACAGAGAGTCCAGGTGCTTTCTCCTCATCCAGAATGCACTTTCCCTTCACTAGATCATATTCATGGTTTTGTGAGATGTTAAGATTCGAGGAAACACACCTACAAAGAAACATTCTAGATACATCAATAGGTGGTGCAGCCTTCCCATGAACAATGTCATTACGTACATACCATATTGTCCAAAACAACATTAGTATATTGAGCCTCATAGTCTCTGTCATGTCACAGTAAATATGGAAAATCCTTTCCGGTCTTGTTTTCAACAAGTGTGTTTAAACTGATTGGTTGTTCCGTGATTACACTACAGAGTACAGAGGACAGTATATATTGGGCACTGGGTGCAACCGCGACAGGAACGTGGGGGCAGATCATACAGGTACATGAGCGGGCCAAGTCCACGCTCTAACACCTCCCGCGGTGTCAGGGGCGACATCGGCGACGTTGAGACTAGAGAGAATGTCGAGGAAGGCTGTTGATGGAAGCCCTTTGGTGAAGCGTGCGCAAATTGTGCCGAAGTAGGGACATGCAACACTCGAACCTCACCCAAAGCTACGTTCTCCCTAACAAAATGAATGTCGATCTCTACGTGCTTTGTTCTACGAACTCTATGACATATTTCCTTTAGCTTTTCGTGGTCTATTATTTTTCTTCTTTTCTTTTTTGATGGGGAGGGGCAGCAGGCTTACTAAGTGATGAGATATATTCATTGAAGACATAAGTGAGAGAGATGTAGATACATGCAAGATAGCACACTAGGGGTTGGGCCATGCCGCTGTGGTCGGGACGTCAAAGCATGATCACTATCAATTCTTTAAAAAGAACTGACGTTCATACTTCAGTATGACTTCAATTCTTTCGGAAAACGCACATTGATACTTGAGTATGACATGTCGCTAATATTATAGGGTGTATAAGATAAAACAAGCCACTCACTGAAAAAGAATAAAACACATAATTCATTATTCATTGTCAAATAGTACACTCATTGAAATATTGGTAGATTCATCACACTAATACATATATGAGTAAACAATATAATTCAGGCAGCCCACATAGACTACATTGCATATGGCGATCGATATGATACTCGATCACTTAATTAAATCGATTCTAGCCTTTAATAATAAAGGCTGACAAGATAAAGCTTGCCATGTAAGGCTGGCTCGCTAGCCAACGTATGGTGCAGGAGCAACAACCACCCATGTATTAGGCACCGGGCCGACGTCGTTGTAAATGATAACGCGTTCTTGATCTTGTGGCGGTGGGGATGGTGCCTCGCCTGGAGGCAGTACTCTGGCAATTCTGATATCAGGCCTCTCCCGAGAGATGACCTGAACTGCTGCATTTAGTTCAGTACCAATCAGACCCGGCCATGATTCAGGCACCGGACCAGGCATGTCTACCCTTACTACGCACTATCCCTAGCCTTCCTCCCTTTCGAAACTGTTAATAAAAAACAAACATCAATAATTGAGAAATAAATAGTTAATAAAGAGAAACACGCATGGTGTTTCGTTTGTATAATAATAACAATAATATGCCATAATATTCTCTGGTATAAGCTGATAATGGGATAAGAAACATGCTCTAAGCATAGGAAGATGTAATAATGGAAAGAATTATCTCTTAACCAAACAAGTAATTATTCTACTAAAATATTTAATGGAAAATGCATGCAATAATCAAAAATACATGCCAACTATTAGGGAATAAGAGCTACTATACCTTAGAGAACCTTAGCTTTTCTGGTGGCGATGATCTTGTGTTCAAGGTATGTGTGTGTATAAATACAAATGTATGAGTGCACTCCCTTTAGCGTAGCTTACGCCATCACAATTATAATAATGAATGCATTTTCTTCATAGTTAATTGATAAGATGCAGTAGCATATGCTCTACTTGTTGTCGATGATAACAATGCATTCATTTGTGTTCATTAATTAAGGAACATCGGCATATCCACTGCTTGTCGAGATTAACAATGTCGATGACAAGAATCCTTGCATTTTAGTTGATTCATTAAGAAACATCATCATATCCCCCTTTGGCTGAGAGTAACAATGCCGGTGACACAATAATGCATGCATAAGCGTGCAAGTTGAAATAGCATGCACACATCTGATCTTAGATGTATGTATGCGGAGCATCTCTACGTAGAAACCTGTGTGTTTAAAGTACATGTTATTGCAACGTATTTTGCTTAATTTTATTTTTTCTTGGAAAGATTATTATCCCATTTATACAGAACAGTCATCACTACAACTTGCTTTGGATATGCGAGTTATATAGTGGTATCACTCTCGATTCATAGGAAATAATGCATCGTTGTGCATATTTAGAAAGAATTGAAGTCATACTGAAGTATCAATGTCAGTTCTTTTTAAAGAAATTGTAGTGACCAGTCTTGTGGAAAATACATAGAATCCTTTGATGTCCTGACCGTAGCTGCATGTCCCAACACCTTGGGTGCTATCTTGCCTATAACTACATCTCTCTCACCTATGTCCTTAATGGATATCTATCATCACTTAGTAAGCCCGCTGCGTCTCCCCATAAACAAATACTCCACGAAAAGCTAAAGGAAATTTGTCAGACGTACGTCACAATTCCTCCTTTGATCATCACACAACTACATATAGTAGAGTAATTTACGACCACAATTGTTGACCTTAGTAGGTCAACTTCACAATTATTGGTAGCACCATAATACAATCTTACAAGACAGATCTAGAAAGATTGCACCTTTGCTGAATTTAGTCCAATAATGATGCACCATTGCACTATTGGAAGCATCCGGAACAGATAATGGACATTTGAGGAGGGAACGATACATTTATCAAATTCAACCGCTACGGTGCTAATGACGTTATTAGCATGCTACACGGCGCTATAACATCAACCAACCATCATCCGGTGGTTTCTATTTTAAGTCCGTGAGCAAACGAGCAGAATGTGCCATAGAGAGTCCAGGTCCGTTCTGCACATCCAGAATGCCCTTTCCCTTCACTAGATGATATTCATGGTTTTGTGAGATGTTAAGAATCGAGGAAACACACCTGCAAAGAAACATTCTGGATACATCAATAGGTGGTGCAGCCTTCCCATGAATAATCATATTCATACATACCATATTCTCCAAAACAGCATTTGTATATTGAGCCTCAAACTCTCTGTCATGTCACAGTAAATATGGAAAATCCTTTCCGGTCTTGTGTTTAGGAAGTGTGTGTAAACTGATTGGTTGTTCCGTGATTACACTACAAAGTACAGAGGGCAGTATATATTGGGCATCGGGTGCAACCGCCACAGGAACGTGGGGGAAGATCGTACAGGTACAGGAGCGGGCCAAGTTCACGCTCTAACACCTTCCGCGGCGTCAGGGGCGACATCGGCGACGTTGAGACTAGAGCGAATATTGAGGAAGGCTGTTGTTCGAAGCCCTTTGGTGAAGCGTGTGCAAATTGTGCCGAAGTAGGGACATGCAGAACAAGAACCTCCCCCGAAGCTACCTTCTCCCTAACAAACTGAATGTCGATCTCTATGTGCTTTGTTCTACGATCTCTATGACATATTTCCTTTAGCTTTTCGTGGTTTATTTTTTTTATTTTTAGATGGGGAAGGGCAGAAGACTAAGCGATGAGATATATTCATTAAAGACATAAGTGAGAGAGATGTAGATACACGCAAGATAGCACACTAGGGGTTCGGCCTTGCCGCTGTGGTCGGGACGTGAAATAATTCTATGTATTTTCCACAAGCATGATCACTACCTATTCTTTAAAAAGAACTGACGTTGATACTTGAGTATGACTTCAATTCTTTCGGAAAACGCACATTGATACTTGAGTATGACATGGGCTAATATTATGAGGCATACAAGATAAAGCGATCCACTCATTGAAAAACCAATAAAACACATAATTCATTATTCCATTGCCAAATAGTACATTTATTGAAATGTTGTTAGATTCGTCACACTAATACATATATGAGTAAACAATATAATTCAGGCAGCCGACATAGACAACTTTGCATATTGCCATCGATATGACACTCACTCACTTTATTCAATCGATTCTAGCCTTTAATAATAAAGGCACAAAATATAAAGCTAGCCATGTAAGGCAGGCTAGCTAGCCAATGTATGGTGCAGGAGCAACAACCACCCATGTATTAGGCACCGGGCCGACGTCGTTGTAAATGATAACGCGTTCTTGATCTTGTGGCGGTGGGGATGGTTGCTCGCCTGGAGGCAGTACTCTGGCAATTCTGATATCAGGCCTCTCCTGATGAATGATCTGAACTGCTGCATTCAGTTCAGTACCAATTAGACCCGGCCATGATTCAGGTACTGGACCAGGCATGTCTTCCCTTACCACGCACTATCCCTAGCCTTCCTCCCTTCTGAAACTGTTAATTTACAACAAGCATCAATAATTGAGAAATAAATAGGTTATAAAGAGAAACAAGCATGGTGTTTCGTTTTTATAATAACAACAATATAACAATAATATGCCATAAATTCTCTGGTATTAATTGATAATGGGATAAGAAACATGCTCTAAGCATAGGAAGATGTCATAATCAAAAGAATTATCTCCTAACTAAACAAGTAATTAGTCTACTAAAATATTTAATGGAATAGGCATGCAATAATAAAATAATACATGCCAACTATTAGGGAATAAGAGGCTGTTATACCTTAGAGAACCTTAGCTTTTCTGGTGGCGATGATCTTGTGTTCAAGGTATGTGTGTATAAATACAAATGTATGAGTGCACTACCATTAGTGTAGCATACGCCATGACAATTATAATAATGCATGCATTTTGTTCACAGCTAATGGATAAGAAGCATTGGCATATGCTCTACTTGTTGTGGATGATAACAATGCATTTATTTGTCTTCATTAATTAAGGAACATCAGCATATCCACTGATTGTCGAGATTAACAATGTTGATGACAAGAATTCTTGCATTTTAGTTGATTCATTAAGAAAGATCATCATATCCCCCTTTGGTTGAGAGTAACGAAGCCGATGACACAATAATGCATGCATAAGCGTGTAAGTTGAAATAGCATGTACACATTTGATCTTAGATGTATGAATGTGGAGCATCACCACGTAGAAACCTTTGTGTTTAAAGTGCATGTTATTGCAACATATTTTTCTCAATTTTTTTTCCAGCAAAGATTGTTATCCCATTTATACAAAACAGTCATCACTACTACTTGCTTTGGATCTGCGAGTTATATAGTGGTATCACTTTAGATTCATAAGAATAATGCATCAATCGTGCATATTTAGAAAGAATTGAAGTCATACTCAAGTATCAATGTCAGTTGTTTTTAAAGAAATGGTTGTGACAAGTCTTGTGGAAAATATGTAGAATCCTTTGATGTCCCCACCGTAGCTGCATGTCCCAACCCCTTGGGTGCTATCTTGCCTATAACTACATATAGTTGAATAATTTACGACAACAATTATTCAACTTAAGAGGTCAACTGCACAATTATTGGTAGCACCAGATTACAATCTTACAAGACAGATCTAGAAAGATTGCACCTTTGCTTAATCTGACCAATAATGATGCACTATTCAACTATTGGAAGCATCCGGAAAATATAATGAACATTTGAGGAGGGAACGATACATTTATCAAATTCAACCGCTACGGTGCTAATGACACTATTAGCTTGCTACACGGCGCTATAACTTCAACCAACCATTATCCGATGGTTTAAATTTTAAGTCCATGAACAAACGAGCAGGATGTGCCATACACAGTCCAGGTGCTTTCTGCTCATCCGGAATGCCCTTTCCCTTCACTAGATCATATTCATGGTTCTGTGAGATGTTAAGAATCGAGGAAACACACTTGCAAAGAAACATTCTGGATACATCAATAGGTGGTGCAGCCTTCCCATGAACAATCTCATTACGTACGTACCATATTCTCCAAATCAACATTAGTATATTGAGCCTCATAATCTGTGTCATGTCACAGTAAATATGGAAAATCATTTCCGGTCTTGTGTTCACAAGTGTGTGTAAACTGATGGGTTGTTCCGTGATTACACTACAGAGTACAGAGGGCAGTATATATTGGGCACCGGGTGCAACCGCGACAGGAACGTGGGGGCAGATCGTAAAGGTGCAGGAGCGGGCCAAGTCCACGTTCTAACACCTCCCGCGGTGTCAGGGGCGACATCGGCGATGTTGAGACTAGAGCGAATGTCGAGGAAGGCTGTTGTTGGAAGCCCTTTGCTGAAGCGTGTGCAAATTGTGCCGAAGTAGGGACATGCAAAACTCGAAACTAACCCAAAGCTACCTTCTCCCTAACAAAATGAATGTCGATCTCTATCTCCTTTGTTCTACGATCTGTATGATATATTGCCTTTAGATTTTCGTGTTCTATTTTTTTGACGGGGAGGGGCAGCAGGCTTACTAAGCGATGAGATATATTCATTGAAGGCATAAGTGAGAGAGATGTAGATACACGCAAGATAGCACACTAGGGGTTGGGCCATGCCGCTGTGGTCGGGACGTAAGAGGATTATACGTATTTTCCATAACCATGATCACTAGTAATTCTTTAAAAAGAACTGACGTTGATACTTGCGTATGACTTCAATTCTTTGGGAAAACGCACATTGACACTTGAGTATGACATGGGGCTAATATTATGAGGCATACAAGATAAAGCAAGACACTCATTGAAAAAGAATAAATCACATAATTCATTATTCCATTGTCAAATAGTACACTCATTGAAATATTGGTAGTTTCATCACACTAATACATATATGAGTAAACAATATAATTCAGGCAGCCCACATAGACAACATTGTATATGGCGATCGATATGACACTCGCTCACTTTATTCAATCGATTCTAGCCTTTAATAATAAAGGCACAAAAGATAAAGCTAGCCATGTAAGGAAGGCTAGCTAGCCGACGTATGGTGCAGGAGCAACAACCACCCATGTATTAGGCACCGGGCCGACGTCGTTGTAAATGATAACACGTTCTTGATCTTGTGGCGGTGGGGATGGTTGCTCGCCTGGAGGCAGTACTCTGGCAATTCTGATATCAGGCCTCTCCTGATGAATGATCTGAACTGCTGCATTCAGCTCAGTACCAATCAGACCCGGCCATGATTCAGGAACTGGACCAGGCATGTCTACCCTTACCACGCACTATCCCTAGCCTTCCTCCCTTTTGAAACTGTTAATTAACAAGAAGCATCAATAATTGAGAAATAAATATGTAATAAAGAGAAACAAGCATGGTGTTTCGTCTTTATAAAAACAACAATATGACAATAATGTGCCGCAATATTGTATGGTATTAACTAATAATGGTATAAGAAACATGCTCTAAGCATAGGAGGATCTCATAATCGAAAGAATTATCTCCTAACTAAACAAGTAATTATTCTAATAAAATATTTAATAGAAAATGTATGCAATAATAAAAAAATACATGCCAACTATTGGGGAATAAAAGGCTGCTATACCTTAGTGAACCTTAGCTTTTTTGGTGGTGATGATCTTGTGTTCAAGGTATGTGTGTGTTTAAATACAAATGTATGAGTGCACTCCCATTAGCGTAGCTTACGCCATGACAATTATAATAATGCATGCATTTTGTTCACAATTAATTGATAAGAAGCATTGGCATATGCTCTACTTGTTGTCGATGATAACAATGCATTCATTTCTATTCATTAATTAAGGAACATCAGCATATCCTCTGCTTGTCGAGATTAACAATGTCGATGACAAGAATCCTTGCATTTTAGTTGATTCATTAAGAAACAACATATCATATCCCCCTTTGGTTGAGAGTAATGATGCCGATGACACAATAATGCATGCATAAGTGTGTAACTTGAAATAGCATGTACACATTTGATCTTAGATGTATGTATGCGGAGCATCTCCACGTACAAACCTGTGTGTTTAAAGTGCATGCTATTGCACCGTATTTTGCTCAATTTATTTTTTCCAGCAAAGATTATTATCCCATTTATACAGAACAGCCATCACTACAACTTGCTTTGGATCTGCGAGTTATATAGTGGTATCACTTTCTATTCATAGGAAATAATATATTGTTGTGAATATTTAGAAAGAATTGAAGTCATACTGAAGTATCAATGTCAGGTCTTTATAAAGAAATGGTAGTGACCAGTCTTGAGGAAAATACGTAGAATCCTTTGATGTCCTGACCGTAGCTGCATGTCCCAACCCCTTGGGTGCTATCTTGCCTATAACTATATCTCTCTCAAATATGTCCTCAATGGATATCTATCATCACTTAGTAAGCCCGCTGCCTGTGCCCATAAAAAAAATACTCCACTAAAAGCAAAAGGAAATTTGACAGACGTACATCACAATTCCTCCTTTGATCATCACACAACTACATATAGTAGAGTAATTTACGACAACAATTGTTCAACTTAAGAGGTCAACTTCACAATTATTGGTTGCACCAGATTACAATCTTACAAGACAGATCTAGAAAGATTGCACCTTTGCTTAATCTAGACCAATAATGATGCACCATTCAACTATTGGAAGCATCCGGAACAGATAATGAACATTTGAGGAGGGAACGATACATTTATCAAATTCAACCGCTACGGTGCTAATGACGTTATTAGCTTGCTACACGGCGCTATAACTTCAACCAACCATTATCCGATGGTTTAAATTTTAAGTCCATGAGCAAACGAGCAGGATGTGCCATACACAGTCCAGGTGCTTTCTGCTCATCCAGAATGCCCTTTCCCTTCACTAGATCATATTCATGGTTTTGTGAGATGTTAAGAATCGAGGAAACACACTTGCAAAGAAACATTCTGGATACATCAATAGGTGGTGCAGCCTTCCCATGAACAATCTCATTTCGTACGTACCATATTCTCCAAAACAACATTAGTATATTGAGCCTCATAATCTGTGTCATGTCACAGTAAATATGGAAAATCATTTCCGGTCTTGTGTTCACAAGTGTGTGTAAACTGATGGGTTGTTCCGTGATTACACTACAAAGTACAGAGGGCAGTATATATTGGGCACCGGGTGCAACCGCGACAGGAACGTGGGGGCAGATCGTAAAGGTGCAGGAGCGGGCCAAGTCCACGTTCTAACACCTCCCGTGGTGTCAGGGCCGACATCGGCGACGTTGAGACTAGAGCGAATGTCGAGGAAGGCTGTTGTTGGAAGCCCTTTCCTGAAGCGTGTGCAAATTGTGCCGAAGTAGGGACATGCAGAAACTCGAACCTAACCCAAAGCTACCTTCTCCCTAACAAAATGAATGTCGATCTCTATCTCCTTTGTTCTACGATCTGTATGATATATTGCATTTAGATTTTCGTGTTCTATTTTTTTGACTGGGAGGGGCAGCAGGCTTACTAAGCGATGAGATATATTCATTGAAGACATAAGTGAGAGAGATGTAGATACACGCAAGATAGCACACTAGGGGTTGGGCCATGCCGCTGTGGTCGGGACGTAAGAGGATTATACGTATTTTCCATAACCATGATCACTAGTAATTCTTTAAAAAGAACTGACGTTGATACTTGCGTATGACTTCAATTCTTTGGGAAAACGCACATTGACACTTGAGTATGACATGGGGCTAATATTATGAGGCATACAAGATAAAGCAAGACACTCATTGAAAAAGAATAAATCACATAATTCATTATTCCATTGTCAAATAGTACACTCATTGAAATATTGGTAGATTCATCACACTAATACATATATGAGTAAACAATATAATTCAGGCAGCCCACATAGACAACATTGTATATGGCGATCGATATGACACTCGCTCACTTTATTCAATCGATTCTAGCCTTTAATAATAAAGGCACAAAAGATAAAGCTAGCCATGTAAGGAAGGCTAGCTAGCCAACGTATGGTGCAGGAGCAACAACCACCCATGTATTAGGCACCGGTCCGACGTCGTTGTAAATGATAACGCGTTCTTGATCTTGTGGCGGTGGGGATGGTTGCTCGCCTGGAGGCAGTACTCTGGCAATTCTGATATCAGGCCTCTCCTGATGAATGATCTGAACTGCTGCATTCAGCTCAGTACCAATCAGACCCGGCCATGATTCAGGCACTGGACCAGGCATGTCTACCCTTACCACGCACTATCCCTAGCCTTCCTCCCTTTTGAAACTATTAATTAACAACAAGCATCAATAATTGAGAAATAAATATGTAATAAAGAGAAACAAGCATGGTGTTTCGTCTTTATAAAAACAACAATATGACAATAATGTGCCGCAATATTCTATGGTATTAACTGATAATGGGATAAGAAACATGCTCTAAGCATAGGAAGATCTCATAATCGAAAGAATTATCTCCTAACTAAACAAGTAATTATTCTAATAAAATATTTAATAGAAAATGTACGCAATAATAAAAAAATACATGCCAACTATTGGGGAATAAGAGGCTGCTATACCTTAGTGAACCTTAGCTTTTCTGGTGGTGATGATCTTGTGTTCAAGGTATGCGTGTGTTTAAATATAAATGTATGAGTGCACTCCCATTAGCGTAGCTTACGCCATGACAATTATAATAATGCATGCATTTTGTTCACAATTAATTGATAAGAAGCATTGGCATATGCTCTACTTGTTGTCGATGATAACAATGCATTCGTTTCTATTCATTAATTAAGGAACATCAGCATATCCTCTGCTTCTCGAGATTAACAATGTCGATGACAAGAATCCTTGCATTTTAGTTGATTCATTAAGAAACAACATATCATATCCCCCTTTGGTTGAGAGTAATGATGCCGATGACACAATAATGCATGCATAAGTGTGTAACTTGAAATAGCATGTACACATTTGATCTTAGATGTATGTATGCGGAGCATCTCCACGTACAAACCTGTGTGTTTAAAGTGCATGCTATTGCACCGTATTTTGCTCAATTTATTTTTTCCAGCAAAGATTATTATCCCATTTATACAGAACACTCATCACTACAACTTGCTTTGGATCTGCGAGTTATATAGTGGTATCACTTTCGATTCATAGGAAATAATGTATTGTTGTGAATATTTAGAAAGAATTGAAGTCATACTGAAGTATCAATGTCAGGTCTTTATAAAGAAATGGTAGTGACCAGTCTTGAGGAAAATACGTAGAATCCTTTGATGTCCTGACCGTAGCTGCATGTCCCAACCCCTTGGGTGCTATCTTGCCTATAACTATATCTCTCTCACATATGTCCTCAATGGATATCTATCATCACTTAGTAAGCCCGCTGCCTGTGCCCATAAAAAAAATACTCCACTAAAAGCAAAAGGAAATTTGACAGACGTACATCACAATTCCTCCTTTGATCATCACACAACTACATACAGTAGAGTAATTTACGACAACAATTGTTCAACTTAAGAGGTCAACTTCACAATTATTGGTAGCACCAAATTACAATCTTACAAGACAGATCTAGAAAGATTGCACCTTTGCTTAATCTAGACCAATAATGATCCACCATTCAACTATTGGAAGCATCCGGAACAGATAATGAACATTTGAGGAGGGAACGATACATTTATCAAATTCAACCGCTACGGTGCTAATGACGTTATTAGCTTGTTACACGACGCTATAACTTCAACCAACCATTATCCGATGGTTTAAATTTTAAGTCCATGAGCAAACGAGCAGGATGTGCCATACACAGTCCAGGTGCTTTCTGCTCATCCAGAATGCCCTTTCCCTTCACTAGATCATATTCATGGTTTTGTGAGATGTTAAGAATCGAGGAAACACACTTGTAAAGAAACATTCTGGATACATCAATAGGTGGTGCAGCCTTCCCATGAACAATCTCATTTCGTACGTACAATATTCTCCAAAACAACATTAGTATATTGAGCCTCATAATCTGTGTCATGTCACAGTAAATATGGAAAATCATTTCCGGTCTTGTGTTCACAAGTGTGTGTAAACTGATGGGTTGTTCCGTGATTACACTACAAAGTACAGAGGGCAGTATATATTGGGCACCGGGTGCAACCGCGACAGGAACGTGGGGGCAGATCGTAAAGGTGCAGGAGCGGGCCAAGTCCACCTTCTAACACCTCCCGTGGTGTCAGGGGGGACATCGGCGACGTTGAGACTAGAGCGCATGTCGAGGAAGGCTGTTGTTGGAAGCCCTTTCCTGAAGCGTGTGCAAATTGTGCCGAAGTAGGGACATGCAAAACTCGAACCTAACCCAAAGCTACCTTCTCCCTAACAAAATGAATGTCGATCTCTATCTCCTTTGTTCTACGATCTGTATGATATATTGCCTTTAGATTTTCGTGTTCTATTTTTTTGACGGGGAGGGGCAGCAGGCTTACTAAGCGATGAGATATATTCATTGAAGGCATAAGTGAGAGAGATGTAGATACACGCAAGATAGCACACTAGGGGTTGGGCCATGCCGCTGTGGTCGGGACGTAAGAGGATTATACGTATTTTCCATAAGCATGATCACTAGTAATTCTTTAAGAAGAACTGACGTTGATACTTGCGTATGACTTCAATTCTTTGGGAAAACGCACATTGACACTTGAGTATGACATGGGGCTAATATTATGAGGCATACAAGATAAAGAAAGACACTCATTGAAAAAGAATAAATCACATAATTCATTATTCCATTGTCAAATAGTACACTCATTGAAATATTGGTAGATTCATCACACTAACACATATATGAGTAAACAATATAATTCAGGCAGCCCACATAGACAACATTGTATATGGCGATCGATATGACACTCGCTCACTTTATTCAATCGATTCTAGCCTTTAATACTAAAGGCATAAAGAAAAAGCTAGCCATGTAAGGAAGGCTAGCTAGCCAACGTATGGTGCAGGAGCAACAACCACCCATGTATTAGGCACCGGGCCGACGTCGTTGTAAATGATAACGCGTTCTTGATCTTGTGGTCGTGGGGATGGTTGCTCGCCTGGAGGCAGTACTCTGGCAATTCTGATATCAGGCCTCTCCTGATGAATGATCTGAACTGCTGCATTCAGCTCAGTACCAATCAGACCCGGCCATGATTCAGGCACTGGACCAGGCATGTCTACCCTCACCACACACTATCCCTAGCCTTCCTGCCTTTTGAAACTGTTAAATAACAACAAGCATCAATAATTGAGATATAAATAGGTAATAAAGAGAAACAAGCATGGTGTTTCGTTTTTATCATAACAACAATATGACAATAATGTGCCACAATATTCTATGGTGTTAACTGATAATGGGATAAGAAACATGCTCTAAGCATAGGAAGATGTCATAATCGAAAGGATTATCTCCTAACTAAATAAGTAATTAGTCTACTAAAATATTTAATAGAAAATGTATGTAATAATAAAAAAATACATGCCAACTATTGGGGAATAAGAGGCTGCTATACCTTAGTGAACCTTAGCTTTTCTAGTGGTGATGATCTTGTGTTCAAGGTATGTGTGTTTTTTAATACAAATGTATGAGTGCACTCCCATTAGCGTAGCTTACGCCATGACAATTATAATAATGCATGCATTTTGTTCACAATTAATTGATAAGAAGCATTGACATATGCTCTACTTGTTGTCGATGATAACTATGCATTCATTTGTCTTCATTAATTAAGGAACATCAGCATATCCTCTGCTTGTCGAGATTAACAATGTCGATGACAAGAATCCTTGCATTTTAGTTGTTTCATTAAGAAACAACATATCATATCCCACTTTGGTTGAGAGTAACGATGCCGATGACACAATAATGCATGCATAAGTGTGTAAGTTGAAATAGCATGTACACATTTGATCTTAGATGTATGTATGCAGAGCATCCTCGTACAAACCTGTGTGTTTAAAGTGCATGTTATTGCGCCGTCTTTTGCTCGATTTATTTTTTCCAGCAAAGATTATTATCCCATTTATACAGAACAGTCATCACTACACCTTGCTTTGGATCTGCGAGTTATATAGTGGAATCACTTTTGATTCATAGGAAATAATGCATCATTGTGAATATTTAGAAAGAATTGAATTCATCCTGAAGTATCAATGTCAGGTCTTTTTAAAGAAATGGTAGTGACCAGTCTTGAGGAAAATACGTAGAATCCTTTGATGTCCTGACCGTAGCTGCATGTCCCAACCCCTTGGGTACT
This sequence comes from Hordeum vulgare subsp. vulgare, assembly GCF_904849725.1. Taxonomy (NCBI): domain Eukaryota; kingdom Viridiplantae; phylum Streptophyta; class Magnoliopsida; order Poales; family Poaceae; genus Hordeum; species Hordeum vulgare. The sequence goes on along the minus strand of NC_058523.1, from coordinate 560,831,728 downwards.
ATCTTGCATATAACTATATCTCTCTCACATATGTCCTCAATGGATATCTATCATCATTAGTAAGCCCGCTGCCTCTGCCCATAAAAAATACTCCACGAAAAGCAAAAGGAAATTTGACAGACGGACATCACAATTCCTCCTTTGATCATCACACAACTACATATAGTAGAGTAATTTATGACAACAATTGTTCAACTTAAGAGGTCAACTTCACACTTATTGGTAGCACCAGATTACAATCTTACAAGACAGATCTAGAAAGATTGCACCTTTGCTGAATTTAGTCCAATAATGATGCACCATTGCACTATTGGAATCATCCGAAACAGATAATGGACATTTGAGGAGGTAACGATACATTTATCAAATTCAACCTCTACGGTGCTAATGACGTTATTAGCATGCTACACGGCGCTATAACATCAACCAACCATCATCCGGTGGTTTCTATTTTAAGTCCGTGAGTAAACGAGCAGAATGTGCCATAGAGAGTCCAGGTGCTTTCTGCACATCCAGAATGCCCTTTCCCTTCACTAGATAATATTCATTGTTTTGTGAGATGTTAAGAATCGAGGAAACACACATGCAAAGAAACATTCTGGATACATCAATAGGTGGTGCAGCCTTCCCATGAATAATCTGATTCATACATACCATATTCTCCAAAACAGCATTTGTATCTTGAGCCTCAAACTCTCTGTCATGTCACAGTAAATATGGAAAATCCTTTCCGGTCTTGTGTTTAGGAAGTGTGTGTAAACTGATTGGTTGTTTCGTGATTACACTACAAAGTACAGAGGGCAGTATATATTGGGCATCGGGTGCAACCGCGACAGGAACGTGGGGGAAGATCGTACAGGTACAGGAGCGGGCCAAGTTCACGCTCTAACACCTTCCGCGGTGTCAGGGGCGACATCGGCGACGTTGAGACTAGAGCGAATATTGAGGAAGGCTGTTGTTGGAAGCCCTTAGGTGAAGCGTGTGCAAATTGTGCCGAAGTAGGGACATGCAGAACAAGAACCTCCCCCAAAGCTACTTTCTCCCTAACAAACTGAATGTCGATCTCTATGTGCTTTGTTGTACGATCTCTATGACATATTTCCTTTAGCTTTTCGTGGTTTATTTTTTTTATTTTTTTTTATTTTTAGATGGGGAAGGGCAGAAGACTAAACGATGAGATATATTCATTAAAGACATAAGTGAGAGAGATGTAGATACACGCAAGATAGCACACTAGGGGTTGGGCCTTGCCGTTGTGGTCGGGACGTGAAATGATTCTATGTATTTTCCACAAGCATGATCACTACCTATTCTTTAAAAAGAACTGACGTTGATACTTGAGTATGACTTCAATTCTTTCGGAAAACGCACATAGATACTTGAGTATGACATGGGGCTAATATTATAAGGCATACATGATAAAGCGATCCGCTCAGTGAAAAACAATAAAACACATGATTCATTATTCCATTGTCAAATAGTACACTTATTGAAATATTGGTAGATTCATCACACTAATACATATATGAGTAAACAATATAATTCAGGCAGCCGACATAGACAGCATTGCATATGGCCATCGATATGACACTCACTCACTTTACTCAATCGATTCTAGCCTTTAATAATAAAGGCACAAAATATAAAGCTAGCCATGTAAGGCAGGCTAGCTAGCCAACGTATGGTGCAGGAGCAACAACCACCCATGTATTAGGCACCGGGCCGACGTCGTTGTAAATGATAACGCGTTCTTGATCTTGTGGCGGTGGGGATGGTTGCTCGCCTGGAGGCAGTACTCTGGCAATTCTGATATCAGGCCTCTCCTGATGAATTATCTGAACTGCTGCATTCAGTTCAGTACCAATCAGACCCGGCCATGATTCAGGTACTGGACCAGGCATATCTTCCCTTACCACGCACTATCCCTAGCCTTCCTCCCTTCTGTTAATTTACAACAAGCATCAATAATTGAGAAATAAATAGGTAACAAAGAGAAACAAGCATGGTGTTTCGTTTTTATAATAACAACAATATAACAATAATATGCCATAAATTCTCTGGTATTAATTGATAATGGGATAAGAAACATGCTCTAAGCATAGGAAGATGTCATAATCAAACGAATTATCTCCTAACTAAACAAGTAATTAGTCTACTAAAATATTTAATGGAAAATTCATGCAATAATAAAATAATACATGCCAACTATTAGGGAATAAGAGGCTGTTATACCTTAGAGAACCTTAGCTTTTCTGGTGGCAATGATCTTGTGTTCAAGGTATGTGTGTGTATAAATATAAATGTATGAGTGCACTACCATTAGTGTAGCATACGCCATGACAATTATAATAATGCATGCATTTTGTTCACAGCTAATGGATAAGAAGCATTGGCATATGCTCTACTTGTTGTCGATGATAACAATGCATTCATTTGTCTTCATTAATTAAGGAACATCAGCATATCCACTGATTGTCGAGATTAACAATGTTGATGACAAGAATTCTTGCATTTTAGTTGTTTCATTAAGAAACATCATCATATCCCCCTTTGGTTGAGAGTAACGATGCCGATGACACAATAATGCATGCATAAGCGTGTAAGTTGAAATAGCATGTACACATTTGATCTTAGATGTATGAATGTGGAGCATCACCACGTAGAAACCTTTGTGTTTAAAGTGCATGTTATTGCAACATATTTTTCTCAATTTTTTTTCCAGCAAAGATTATTATCCCATTTATACAAAACAGTCATCACTACAACTTGCTTTGGATCTGCGAGTTATATAGTGGTATCACTTTAGATTCATAAGAAATAATGCATCAATCGTGCATATTTAGAAAGAATTGAAGTCATACTCAAGTATCAATGTCAGTTGTTTTTAAAGAAATGGTTGTGACAAGTCTTGTGGAAAATACGTAGAATCCTTTGATGTCCCCACTGTAGCTGCATGTTCCAACCCCTTGGGTGCTATCTTGCCTATAACTACATATAGTTGAATAATTTACGACAACAATTATTCAACTTAAGAGGTCAACTTCACAATTATTGGTAGCACCAGATTGCAATCTTACAAGACAGATCTAGAAAGATTGCACCTGTGCTGAATCTGACCAATAATGATGCACTATTCAACTATTGGAAGCATCCGGAAGAGATAATGAACATTTGAGGAGGGAACGATACATTTATCAAATTCAACCGCTACGGTGCTAATGACGTTATTAGCTTGCTACACGGCGCTATAACTTCAACCAACCATCATCCGATGGTTTAAAGAAGTCCATGAGCAAACGAGCAGAATGTGCCATAGAGAGTCCAGGTGCTTTCTGCTCATCTAGAATGCCCTTTCCCTTCACTAGATCATATTCATGGTTTTGTGAGATGTTAAGAATCGAGGAAACACACTTGCAAAGAAACATTCTGGATACATCAATAGGTGGTGCAGCCTTCCCATGAACAATCTCATTACGTACGTACCATATTCTCCAAAACAACATTAGTATATTGAGCCTCATAATCTGTGTCAGGTCACAGTAAATAAGGAAAATCATTTCGGGTCTTGTGTTTACAAGTGTGTGTAGATTGATGGGTTGTTCCGTGATTACACTACAAAGTACAGAGGGCAGTATATATTGGGCACCGGGTGCAACCGCGACAGGAACGTGGGGCAGATCGTACAGGTCCAGGAGCGGGCCAAGTCTACGTTCTAACACCTCCCGCGGTGTCAGGGGCGACATCGGCGACGTTGAGACTAGAGCGAATGTTGAGGAAGGCTGTTGTTGGAAGCCCTTTGGTGAAGCGTCTGCAAATTGTGCCGAAGTAGGGACATGCAAAACTCGAACCTCACCCAAAGCTACCTTCTCCCTAACAAAATGAATGTCGATCTCTGGCTCCTTTGTTCTACGATCTCTATGACATATTGCCTTTAGATTTTCGTGTTATATTTTTTTTGACAGGGAGGGGCAGCAGGCTTACTAAGCGATGAGATATATTCATTGAAGACATAAGTGAGAGAGATGTAGATACACGCAAGATAGCACACTAGGGGTTGGGCCATGCCGCTGTGGTCGGGACGTTAGAGGATTGTACGTATTTTCCACAAGCATAATCACTACCGATTCTTTAAGAAGAACTGACGTTGGTACTTCCGTATGACTTCAATTCTTTGGGAAGACGCACATTGACACTTGAGTATGACATCGGGCTAATATTATGAGGCATAGAAGATAAAGAGAGCCACTCATTGAAAAAGAATAAAACACATAATGCATTATTCCATTGTCAAATACTATACTCATTGAAATATTAGTAGATTCATCACACTAATACATATATGAGTAAACAATATAATTCAGGCAGCCCACATAGACAGCATTGTATATGGCGATCGATATGACACTCGCTCACTTTATTCAATCGATTCTAGCCTTTAATAATAAAGGCACACAAGATAAAGCTAGCCATGTAAGGAAGGCTAGCTAGCCAACGTATGGTGCAGGAGCAACAACCACCCATGTATTAGGCACCGGGCCGACGTCGTTGTAAATGATAACGCGTTCTTGATCTTGTGGCGGTGGGGATGGTTGCTCGCCAGGAGGCAGTACTCTGGCAATTCTGATATCAGGCCTCTCCTGATGAATGATCTGAACTGCTGCATTCAGTTCAGTACCAATCAGACCCGGCCATGATTCAGGCACTGGACCAGGCATGTCTACCCGTGCCACGCACTATCCCTAGCCTTCCTCCCTTTTGAAACTGTTAATTAACAACAAGCATCAATAATTGAGAAAAAAATATGTAATAAAGAGAAACAAGCATGATGTTTCGTCTTTATAAAAACAACAATATGACAATAATGTGCCGCAATATTCTATGCTATTAACTGATAATGGGATAAGAAACATGCTCTAAGCATAGGAAGATCTCATAATCGAAAGAATTATCTCCTAACTAAACAAGTAATTATTCTACTAAAATATTTAATAGAAAATGTATGCAATAATAAAAAAATACATGCCAACTATTGGGGAATAAGAGGCTGCTATACCTTAGTGAACCTTAGCTTTTCTGGTGGTGATGATCTTGTGTTCAAGGTATGTGTGTGTTTAAATACAAATGTATGAGTGCACTCCCATTAGCGTAGCTTACGCCATGAAAATTATAATAATGCATGCATTTTGTTCACAATTAATTGATAAGAAGCATTGGCATATGCTCTACTTGTTGTCGATGATAACAATGCATTCATTTGTATTCATTAATTAAGGAACATCAGCATATCCTCTGCTTGTCGAGATTAACAATGTCGATGACAAGAATCCTTGCATTTTAGTTGATTCATTAAGAAACATCATCATATCCCCCTTTGGCTGAGAGTAACGATGCCGGTGACACAATAATGCATGCATAAGCGTGCAAGTTGAAATAGCATGTACGCATCTGATCTTAGATGTATGTATGCGGAGCATCTCCACGTACAAACCTGTGTGTTTAAAGTGCATGCTATTGCACCGTATTTTGCTCAATTTATTTTTTCCAGCAAAGATTATTATCCCATTTATACAGAACAGTCATCACTACAACTTGCTTTGGATCTGCGAGTTATATAGTGGTATCACTTTGGATTCATAGGAAATAATGCATTGTTGTGAATATTTAGAAAGAATTGAAGTCATACTGAAGTATCCATGTCAGGTCTTTATAAAGAAATGGTAGTGACCAGTCTTGAGGAAAATGTTGGGGAACGTCGCATGGGAAACAAAAATTTTCCAACGCGCACGAAGACCTATCATGGTGATGTCCATCTACGAGAGGGGATGAGTGATCTACGTACCCTTGTAGACCGTACAGCAGAAGCGTTAGAGAACGCGGTTGATGTAGTGGAACGTCCTCACGTCCCTCGATCCGCCCCGCGAACAATCCCGCGATCAGTCCCACGATCTAGTACCGAACGGACGGCACCTCCACGTTCCGCACACGTACAGCTCGACGATGATCTCGGCCTTCTTGATCCAGCAAGAGAGACGGAGAGGTAGAAGAGTTCTCCGGCAGCGTGACGGCGCTCCGGAGGTTGGTGATGACCTTGTCTCAGTAGGGCTCCGCCCGAGCTCCGCAGAAACGCGATCTAGAGGAAAAACTATGGAGGTATGTGGTCGGGCAGCCGTGAGAAAGTCGTCTCAAATCAGCCCTAAAACCTCCGTATATATAGGTGGGAGGGAGGGGAGGAGGCAGCCTCAAAACCTAAAGGTTTGGCCGAAATTGGAGGTGGAGGAGTCCTACTCCAATCCTACTTGGAGTAGGATTCCACCTTCCCATTTGGAAACTCTTTCCACCTTGTGTTTTTTCCTTCTCAAACCTTATGGGCCTTAGTGGGAACTTATTCCAGCCCACTAGGGGCTGGTTTATCTCTTCCCATAGCCCATGGGACCCCTTGGGGCGTGACACCCCTCCCGATGGTCCCCGGCACCCCTCCCGGCACTCCCGGTACACTACCGATGAGCCCGAAACTTTTCCGGTAATGCACGAAAACCTTCCGGTAACCAAATGAGGTCATCCTATATATCAATCTTCGTTTCCGGACCATTCCGGAAACCCTCGTGACGTCCGTGATCTCATCCGGGACTCCGAACAACATTCGGTAACCAACCATATAACTCAAATACGCATAAAACAACGTCGAACCTTAAGTGTGCAGACCCTGCGGGTTCGAGAACTATGTAGACATGACCCGAGAGACTCCTCGGTCAATATCCAATAGCGGGACCTGGATGCCCATATTGGATCCTACATATTCTACGAAGATCTTATCGTTTGAACCTCAGTGCCAAGGATTCATATAATCCCGTATGTCATTCCCTTTGTCCTTCGGTATGTTACTTGCCCGAGATTCGATCGTCAGTATCCGCATACCTATTTCAATCTCGTTTACCGGCAAGTCTCTTTACTCGTTCCGTAATACAAGATCCCGCAACTTACACTAAGTCACATTGCTTGCAAGGCTTGTGTGTGATGTTGTATTACCGAGTGGGCCCCGAGATACCTCTCCGTCACACGGAGTGACAAATCCCAGTCTCGATCCATACTAACTTAACGAACACCTTCGGAGATACCTGTAGAGCATCTTTATAGTCACCCAGTTACGTTGCGACGTTTGATACACACAAAGTATTCCTCCGGTGTTAGTAAGTTATATGATCTCATGGTCATAGGAATAAATACTTGACACGCAGAAAACAGTAGCAACAAAATGACACGATCAACATGCTACGTCTATTAGTTTGGGTCTAGTCCATCACATGATTCTCCTAATGATGTGATCCCGTTATCAAGTGACAACACTTGCCTATGGCCAGGAAACCTTGACCATCTTTGATCAACGAGTTAGTCAACTAGAGGCTTACTAGGGACAGTGTTTTGTCTATGTATCCACACAAGTATTGTGTTTCCAATCAATACAATTATAGCATGGATAATAAACGATTATCATGAACTAAGAAATATAATAATAACTAATTTATTATTGCCTCTAGGGCATATTTCCAACAGTCTCCCACTTGCACTAGAGTCAATAATCTAGTTCACATCACCATGTGATTCCAACGAATCCAACACCCATATAGTTATGGGGTCTGATCACGTCTTGCTCGTGAGAGAGGTTTTAGTCAAGGTTCTGAAACTTTCAAATTCGTGCGTTCTTTGCAAATCTTTATGTCATCTTATAGATGCTGCTACTACGTGCTATTCGGAAATGCTCCAAATATCTGCTCTACTATACGAATCCGTTTCACTACTCATAGTTATCCGGATTAGTGTCAAAGCTTGCATTGACGTAACCCTTTACGACAAACTCTTTAACCACCTCCATAATCGAGAAAAATTCCTTAGTCCATTAGTTACTAAGGATAAATTTCGACCGCTGCTAGTGATTCAATCATGGATCACTCTCTGTACCTCTCAACAGACTTTGAGTCAAGGCACACATCAGGTGCGGTACACAGCATGGCATACTTTAGATTCTACGGCTAAGGCATAGAAGACGACCTTCGTCTATTCTCTTTATTCTGCCGTGGTCGGGTTTTGAGTCTTACTCAAATTTACACCTTACAATGCAACCAAGAACTCCTTCTTTACTGATTTATTTTGAACTCCTTCAAAAACTTGTCAAGGCATGCATCTTGTTGAAACTTCTATTAAGCGCTTTTGATCTATCTCCATAGATCTTTGATGCTCAACGTTCAAGTAGCGTAATCCAGGTACTCCTTTGAAAACTTCTTTCAAACAACCTTGTATGCTTTACAGAAATTCTACATTACTTCTGATCCACAATATGTCAACCACATATACCTATCAGAAATTCTATAGTGCTCCCACTCACTTCTTTGGAAATACAAGTTTCTCATAAACCTTGTACAAACCCAAAATCTTTGATCATCTCATCAAAGTGTATATTCCAACTCCGAGATGCTTGCACCAGTCCATTGAAGGATCACTGGAGCTTGCATACTTGCTAGTACCTTTAGGATCGACAAAACCTTCTGGTTGTATCACATACAATGTTTGCTCAAGGAAACCGTCGAGAAAACAATGTTTTGACATCCTACGTGCAATATTTCATAAATAATGCATCAACAACTAACATAATTCTAACAGACTTTTAGCATCGCTACGAGTGAGAAAGTCTCATCATAGTCAACTGTTTGATCTTATCGAAAACATCTTTGCGACAAGTCGAGCTTTTCTTAATAGTGACTTATCACCATCATCGTCTGTGTTCTTTTAAAGATCCATTTTTTTACTCAATAGTCCTATGACCATCAAGTAGTTCTTCCAAAGTCTACACTTTGTTTTCACACATGGATCCTCTCTCGGATTTCATGGCTTCCAGCCATTTGTCGGAATCTGGGCCCACCATCGCTTTCTCCATAACTCGTAGGTTCACTGTTGCTCAACAACATGACCTCCAAGACAGGGTTACCGTACTACTCTGCAGCAGTACGCGACCTTGTCGACCTACGAGGTTTGTAGTAACTTGATTCGAAGCTCAATGATCATCATCATCATCAGCTTCCACTTCAATTGGTGTAGGCGCCACATGAACAACTTCCTGCGCCCTGCTACACACTGGTTGAAGTGATGGTTTAATGACCTCATCAAGTTCTACTACCCTCCCACTCAATTCTTTCGAGAGAAACCTTTCCTCGAGAAAGGATCCGTTTCCAGAAACAAACACTTTGCTTTCGGATCTGAGATAGGAGATGTACCCAACTGTTTTGGATACCCTATGAAGAAGCATTTATCCGCTTTGGGTTCGAGCTTATCAGACTGAAACTTTTTCACATAAGTGTCGAAACCCCAAACTTTCAAGAAACGACAGTTTAGATTTCTCTAAACCTCAGTCTATACTGTGTCATCTCAACGGAAATACGCGGTGCCCTATTTAAAGTGAGTGTGGTTGTCTCTAATGCATAACCCATAAACGATAGTGGTAATTCGATAAGAGACACCATAGTATGTATTATACCAAATAGTGCGTGGCTATGATGTTCAGACACATCATCACACTATGATGTTCCAGGTGGCATGAACTGCGAAATAACTTCCACATTGTCTTAACTGCGTACCAAAACTCGTAACTCAGATATTCATTTCTATGATCATATCGTAGACAGTTTATCCTCTTGTTACGACGAACTTCACTCTGAAACAGAATTGAACTTTTCAATATTTCAGACTTGTGATTCATTAAGTAAATACTCTAGTATCTACTCAAATCGTCAGTGAAGTAAGAACATAATGATATCCACTGCGTGCCTCAGCACCCATTGGACTGCATACATCAAAATGTATCACTTCCAACAAGTTACTATCTTATTTCATCTCAATGAAAACAAGGCCTTGCTCATGTGGTATGATTTGCATGTCACTAGTGATTCGAAATCAGGTGAGTACAAAGATCCATCAGCATGGAGCCTCTTCATGCAATTTATACTAACATGACTCAAGCGGCAGTGCCACAAGTAAGTGGTACTATCATCATTAACTCGTATCTTTTGGCACCAATATCATGAACATGTGTGACACTACGATCAAGATTCAATAAACCATTGAAGGTGAATATTCAAGAAAATAGAGTAACCATTATTCTCCTTAAATGAATAATCGTATTGCAATAAACACGATCCAATCATGTTCATGCTTAACGCAAGCACCAAATAACAATTATTTAGGTTTAACACCAATCCCGATGGTAGAGGGAGCGTGCGACGTTTGATCATATCAACCTTGGAAACACTTCCAACACGTATCGTCACCTCGCCTTTAGCTAGTCTCCGTTTATGTCGTAGCTTTCATTTCGTGTTACTAATCACTTAGCAACCGAACCGGTATCTAATACCCTCATGCTACTAGGAGTACTAGTAAAGTACACATCAACATTATGTATATCAAATACACTTCTTTCGACTTTTGCCAGCCTTCTTATCTACCAAGTATCTAGAGTTGTTCCGCCTCAGTGACTGTTCCCCTCATTACAGAAGCACTTAGTCTCGGGTTTGGGTTTAATCTTGGGTCTCTTCATTAGTGCAGCAACTGCTTTGCCGTTTCACGAAGTATCCCTTCTAGCCCTTGCCTTTCTTGAAACTCAGTGGTTTTACAAACCATCAACTATTGATGCTCCTTCTTGATTTCTACTTTCGCAGTGTCAAACATCGCGAATCGCTCAAAAGATCATAGTATCTATCCTTGATATGTTATAGTTCATCACGAAGCTCTCATAGCTTGGTGGCAGTGACTTTGGAGAACCATCACTATCTCACCTGGAAGATTAACTCCCACTTGATTCAAGCGATTGTCGTACTCAGACAATCTGAGCACACGCTCAACGATTGAGCTTTTCTCCTTTACTTTGTGGACAAAGAATCTTGTTTGGAGGTCTCGTACCTCTTAACAAGGGCACAAGCATGAAATCACAATTTCATCTCTTCGGAACATCACTTATGTTCCGTGACGTTTTACAACGTTTTCGGCGCCTTGCTTCTAAGCCATCAAGTATCTTGCACTGAACTATCATGTAGTCATCAGTAACGTGTATGTCGGATGTTCATAGCATCCACAGACGACGCTCGAGGTGCAGCACACCGAGTGGTGCATTAAGGACATAAGCCTTCTGCGTAGCAACGAGGACAATCCTCGGTTTTACAGACTCAGTCTGCAAAGGTTGCTACTATCAATTTTCAACTAAATTTTCTCTAGGAACATATAAAACAGTAGAGCTATAGCGCAAGCTACATCATAATTCGCAAAGACCATTAGACTATGTTCATGACAATTAGTTCAATTAATCATATTACTTAAAGAACTCCCACTCAAAAAGTACATCTCTCTAGTCATTTGAGTGGTACATGATCCAAATCCGCTATCTCAAGTCCGATCATCACGTGAGTCGAGAATAGTTTCAGTGGTAAGCATCCCTATGCTAATCATATCAACTATACGATTCATGCTCGACCTTTCGGTCTCATGTGTTCCGAGGCCATGTCTGCACATGCTAGGCTCGTCAAGCTTAACCCGAGTGTTCCGCGTGTGCAACTGTTTTGCACCCGTTGTATGTGAACGTTGAGTCTATCACACCCGATCATCACGTGGTGTCTCGAAACGAAGAACTGTCGCAACGGTGCACAGTCGGGGAGAACACAATTTCGTCTTGAAATTTTAGTGAGAGATCACCTCATAATGCTACCGTCGTTCTAAGCAAAATAAGGTGCATAAAAGGATTAACATCACATGCAATTCATAAGTGACATGATACGGCCATCATCACGTGCTTCTTGATCTCCATCACCAAAGCACCGGCACGATCTTCTTGTCACCGGCGCCACACCATGATCATCCATCAACGTGTTGCCATCGGGGTTGTCGTGCTACTTATGCTATTAGTACTAAAGCTACATCCTACTAAAATAGTAAACGCATCTGCAAGCACATATGTTAGTATAAAGACAACCCTATGGCTCCTGCCGGTTGCCGTACCATCGACGTGCAAGTCGATATTTCTATTACAACATGATCATCTCATACATCCAATATATCACATCACATCATTGGCCATATCACATCACAATCATACCCTGCAAAACAAGTTAGACGTCCTCTAATTTTTTTGTTGCATGTTTTACGTGGTGACCAAGGGCATCTAGTAGGATCGCATCTTACTTACGCAAACACCACAACGAAGATATATGAATTGCTATTTAACCTCATCCAAGGACCTCCTCGGTCAAATCCGATTCAACTAAAGTTGGAGAAACCGTCACTTGCCAGTCATCTTTGAGCAAAGGGGGTTACTCGTAACGATGAAACCAGTCTCTCGTAAGCGTACGAGTAATGTCGGTCCAAGCCGCTTCAATCCAACAATACCGCGGAATCAAGAAAAGACTAGGGAGGGCAGCAAAACGCACATCACCGCCCACAAAACCTTTTGTGTTCTACTCGAGAAGACATCTACGCATGAACCTAGCTCATGATGCCACTGTTGGGGAACGTCGCATGGGAAACAAAAATTTTCCTACGCGCACGAAGACCTATCATGGTGATGTCCATCTACGAGAGGGGATGAGTGATCTACGTACCCTTGTAGACCGTACAGCAGAAGCGTTAGAGAACGCGGTTGATGTAGTGGAACGTCCTCACATCCCTCGATCCGCCCCGCGAACAATCCCGCGATCAGTCCCACGATCTAGTACCGAACGGACGGCACCTCCACGTTCCGCACACGTACAGCTCGACGATGATCTCGGCCTTCTTGATCCAGCAAGAGTGACGGAGAGGTAGAAGAGTTCTCCGGCAGCGTGACGGCGCTCCGGAGGTTGGTGATGACCTTGTCTCAGTAGGGCTCCGCCCGAGCTCCGCAGAAACGCGATCTAGAGGAAAAACTATGGAGGTATGTGGTCGGGCAGCCGTGAGAAAGTCGTCTCAAATCAGCCCTAAAACCTCCGTATATATAGGTGGGAGGGAGGGGAGGAGGCAGCCTCAAAACCTAAAGGTTTGGCCGAAATTGGAGGTGGAGGAGTCCTACTCCAATCCTACTTGGAGTAGGATTCCACCTTCCCATTTGGAAACTCTTTCCACCTTGTGTTTTTTCCTTCTCAAACCTTATGGGCCTTAGTGGGAACTTATTCCAGCCCACTAGGGGCTGGTTTATCTCTTCCCATAGCCCATGGGACCCCTTGGGGCGTGACACCCCTCCCGATGGTCCCCGGCACCCCTCCCGGCACTCCCGGTACACTACCGATGAGCCCGAAACTTTTCCGGTAATGCACGAAAACCTTCCGGTAACCAAATGAGGTCATCCTATATATCAATCTTCGTTTCCGGACCATTCCGGAAACCCTCGTGACGTCCGTGATCTCATCCGGGACTCCGAACAACATTCGGTAACCAACCATATAACTCAAATACGCATAAAACAACGTCGAACCTTAAGTGTGCAGACCCTGCGGGTTCGAGAACTATGTAGACATGACCCGAGAGACTCCTCGGTCAATATCCAATAGCGGGACCTGGATGCCCATATTGGATCCTACATATTCTACGAAGATCTTATCGTTTGAACCTCAGTGCCAAGGATTCATATAATCCCGTATGTCATTCCCTTTGTCCTTCGGTATGTTACTTGCCCGAGATTCGATCGTCAGTATCCGCATACCTATTTCAATCTCGTTTACCGGCAAGTCTCTTTACTCGTTCCGTAATACAAGATCCCGCAACTTACACTAAGTCACATTGCTTGCAAGGCTTGTGTGTGATGTTGTATTACCGAGTGGGCCCCGAGATACCTCTCCGTCACACGGAGTGACAAATCCCAGTCTCGATCCATACTAACTTAACGAACACCTTCGGAGATACCTGTAGAGCATCTTTATAGTCACCCAGTTACGTTGCGACGTTTGATACACACAAAGTATTCCTCCGGTGTTAGTAAGTTATATGATCTCATGGTCATAGGAATAAATACTTGACACGCAGAAAACAGTAGCAACAAAATGACACGATCAACATGCTACGTCTATTAGTTTGGGTCTAGTCCATCACATGATTCTCCTAATGATGTGATCCCGTTATCAAGTGACAACACTTGCCTATGGCCAGGAAACCTTGACCATCTTTGATCAACGAGTTAGTCAACTAGAGGCTTACTAGGGACAGTGTTTTGTCTATGTATCCACACAAGTATTGTGTTTCCAATCAATACAATTATAGCATGGATAATAAACGATTATCATGAACTAAGAAATATAATAATAACTAATTTATTATTGCCTCTAGGGCATATTTCCAACAGAAAATACGTAGAATCCTTTGATGTCCTGACCGTAGCTGCATGTCCCAACCCCTTGGGTGCTATCTTGCCTATAACTATATCTCTCTCACATATGTCCTCAATGGATATCTATCATCACTTAGTAAGCCCGCTGCCTGTGCCCATAAAAAAAATACTCCACTAAAAGCAGAAGGAAATTTGACAGAGGTACATCACAATTCCTCCTTTGATCATCACACAACTACATATAGTAGAGTAATTTACGACAACAATTGTTCAACTAAAGAGGTCAACTTCACAATTATTGGTAGCACCAGATTACAATCTTACAAGACAGATCTAGAAAGATTGCACCTTTGCTTAATCTAGACCAATAATGATGCACCATTCAACTATTGGAAGCATCCGGAACAGATAATGAACATTTGAGGAGGGAACAATACATTTATCAAATTCAACCGCTACGGTGCTAATGACGTTATTAGCTTGCTACACGGCGCTGTAACTTCATCCAACCATTATCCGATGGTTTAAATTTTAAGTTCATTAGCAAACGAGCAGGATGTGCCATACACAGTCCAGGTGCTTTATGCTCATCCAGAATGCCCTTTCCCTTCACTAGATCATATTCATGGTTTTGTGAGATGTTAAGAATCGAGGAAACACACTTGCAAAGAAACATTCTGGATACATCAATAGGTAGTGCAGCCTTCCCATGAACAATCTCATTACGTACGTACCATATTCTCCAAAACAACATTAGTATATTGAGCCTCATAATCTGTGTCATGTCACAGTAAATATGGAAAATCATTTCCGGTCTTGTGTTTACAAGTGTGTGTAAACTGATGGGTTGTTCCGTGATTACACTAAAAGTACAGAGGGCAGTATATATTGTGCACCGGGTGCAACCGCGACAGGAACGTGGGGGCATATCGTACACGTGCAGGAGCGGGCCAAGTCCACGTTGTCACACCTCCCGCGGTGTCAGGGCGACATCGGCGACGTTGAGACTAGAGCGAATGTCGAGGAAGGCTGTTGTTGGAAGCCCTTTGCTGAAGCGTGTGCAAATTGTGCCGAAGTAGGGACATGCAAAACTCAAACCTTACCCAAAGCTACCTTCTCCCTAACAAAATGAATGTCGATCTCTATCTCCTTTGTTCTACGATCTCTATGACATATTGCCTTTAGATTTTCGTGTTCTATTTTTTACACGGGGAGGGGCAGCAGGCTTACTAAGCGATGAGATATATTCACTGAAGACATAAGTGAGAGAGATGTAGATACACGCAAGATAGCACACTAGGGATTGGGCCATGCCGCTGTGGTCGGGACGTAAGAGGCTTATACGTATTTTCCATAAGCATGATCACTAGTAATTCTTTAAAAAGAACTGACGTTGATACTTGCGTATGACTTCAATTCTTTGGGAAAACGCACATTGACACTTGAGTATGACATGGGGCTAATATTATGAGGCATACCAGATAAAGCAAGACAGTCATTGAAAAAGAAGAAGTCACATAATTCATTATTCCATTGTCAAATAATACACTCATTGAAATATTGGTAGATTCATCACACTAATACATATATGAGTAAACAATATAATTCAGGCAGCCCACATAGACAACATTGTATATGGCGATCGATATGACACTCGCTCACTTTATTCAATCGATTCTAGTCTTTAATAATAAAGGCACAAAAGATAAAGCTAGCCATGTAAGGAAGGCTAGGTAGCCAACGTATGGTGCAGGAGCAACAACCACCCATGTATTAGGCACCGGGCCGACGTCGTTGTAAATGATAACGCGTTCTTGATCTTGTGGCGGTGGGGATGGTTGCTCGCCTGGAGGCAGTACTCTGGCAATTCTGATATCAGGCCTCTCCTGATGAATGATCTGAACTTCTGCATTCAGTTCGGTACCAATTAGACCCGGCCATGATTCAGGCACTGGACCAGGCATGTCTACCCTTACCACGCACTATGCCTAGCTTTCCTGCCTTTTGAAACTGTTAATTAACAACAAGCATCAATAATTGAGATATAAATAGGTAATAAAGAGAAACAAGCATGGTGTTTTGTTTTTATCATAACAACAATATGACAATAATGTGCCACAATATTCTATGGTGTTAACTGATAACGGGATAAGAAACATGCTCTAAGCATAGGAAGATGTCATAATCGAATGAATTATCTCCTAACTAAACAAGTAATTAGTCTACTAAAATATTTAATAGAAAATGTATGTAATAATAAAAAAATACATACCAACTATTGGGGAATAAGAGGCTGCTATACCTTAGTGAACCTTAGCTTTTCTGGTGGTGATGATCTTGTGTTCAAGGTATGTGTGTTTTTTAATACAAATGTATGAGTGCACTCCCATTAGCGTAGCTTACGCCATGACAATTATAATAATGCATGCATTTTGTTTACAATTAATTGATAAGAAGCACTTACATATGCTCTACTTGTTGTCGATGATAACAATGCATTCATTTGTCTTCATTAATTAAGGAACATCAGCATATCCTCTGCTTGTCGAGATTAACAATGTCGATGACAAGAATCCTTGCATTTTAGTTCATTCGTTAAGAAACAACATATCACATCCCCCTTTGGTTGAGAGTAACGATGCCGATGACACAATAATGCATGCATAAGTGTGTTAGTTGAAATAGCATGTACACATTTGATCTTAGATGTATGTATGCAGAGCATCTCCACGTACAAACCTGTGTGTTTAAAGTGCATGTTATTGCACCGTCTTTTGCTCAATTTATTTTTTCCAGCAAAGATTATTATCCCATTTATACAGAACAGTCATCACTACACCTTGCTTTGGATCTGCGAGTTATATAGTGGAATCACTTTCGATTCATAGGAAATAATGCATCGTTGTGAATATTTAGAAAGAATTGAAGTCATACTGAAGTATCGATGTCAGGTCTTTTTAAAGAAATGGTAGTGACCAATCTTGAGGAAAATACGTAGAATCCTTTGATGTCCTGACCGTAGCTGCATGTCCCAACCCCTTGGGTGCTATCTTGCCTATAACTATATCTCTCTCACATATGTCCTCAATGGATATCTATCATCACTTAGTAAGCCCGCTGCCTCTGCCCATAAAAAATACTCCACGAAAAGCGAAAGGAAATTTGACAGACGTACATCACAATTCCTCCTTTGATCATCACACAACTACATATAGTAGAGTAATTTACGACAACAATTGTTCAACTTAAGAGGTCAACTTCACAATTATTGGTAGCACCAGATTACAATCTTACAAGATAGATCTAGAAAGATTGCACCTTTGCTGAATTTAGTCCAATAATGATGCACCATTGCACTATTGGAAGCATCCGAAACAGATAATGGACATTTGAGGAGGTAACGATACATTTATCAAATTCAACCGCTACGGTGCCAATGACGTTATTAGCATGCTACACGGCACTATAACATCAACCAACCATCATGCGGTGGTTTCTATTTTAAGTCTGTGAGTAAACGAGCAGAATGTGCCATAGAAGGTGCTTTCTGCACATCCAGAATGCCCTTTCCCTTCACTAGATAATATTCATTGTTTTCTGAGATGTTAAGAATCGAGGAAACACACGTGCAAAGAAACATTCTGGATACATCAATAGGTGGTGCAGCCTTCCCATGAATAATCTGATTCATACATACCATATTCTCCAAAACAGCATTTGTATATTGAGCCTCAAACTCTCTGTTATGTCACAGTAAATATGGAAAATCGTTTCCGGTCTTGTGTTTAGGAAGTGTGTGTAAACTGATTGTTTGTTGCGTGATTACACTACAAAGTACAGAGGGCAGTATATATGGGGCATCGGGTGCAACCGCGACAGGAATGTGGGGGAAGATCGTACAGGTACAGGAGCGGGCCAAGTTCACGCTCTAACACCTTCCGCGGTGTGAGGGGCGACATCGGCGACGTTGAGACTAGAGCGAATATTGAGGAAGGCTGTTGTTGGAAGCCCGTTGGTGAAGCGTGTGCAAATTGTGCCGAAGTAGGGACATGCAGAACAAGAACCTCCCCCAAAGCTACCTTCTCCCTAACAAACTGAATGTCGATCTCTATGTGCTTTGTTCTACGATCTCTATGACATATTTCCTTTAGCTTTTCGTGGTTTTTTTTTGGATGGGGAAGGGCAGAAGACTAAGCGATGAGATATATTCATTAAAGACATAAGTGAGAGAGATGTAGATACACGCAAGATAGCACACTAGGGGTTGGGCCTTGCCGTTGTGGTCGGGACGTGAAAGGATTCTATGTATTTTCCACAAGCATGATCACTACCTATTCTTTAAAAAGAACTGACGTTGATACTTGAGTACGACTTCAATTCTTTCGGAAAACGCACATTGATACTTGAGTATGACATGGGGCTAATATTATGAGGATCCGCTCATTGAAAAACAATAAAACACAGAATTCATTATTTCATTGTCAAATAGTACACTTATTGAAATATTGGTAGATTCATCACACTAATACATATATGAGTAAACAATATAATTCAGGCAGCCGACATAGACAACATTGCATATGGCCATCGATATGACACTCACTCACTTTATTCAATCGATTCTAGCCTTTAATATTAAAGGCACAAAATATAAAGCTAGCCATATAAGGCAGGCTTGCTAGCCAACGTATGGTGCAGGAGCAACAACCACCCATGTATTAGGCACCGGGCCGACGTCGTTGTAAATGATAACACGTTCTTGATCTTGTGGCGGTGGGGATGGTTGCTCGCCTGGAGGCAGTACTCTGGCAATTCTGATATCAGGCCTCTCCTGATGAATGATCTGAACTGCTGCATTCAGTTCAGTACCAATCAGACCCGGCCATGATTCAGGTACTGGACCAGGCATGTCTTCCCTTACCACGCACTATCCCTAGGCTTCCTCCCTTATGAAACTGTTAATTTACAACAAGCATCAATAATTGAGAAATAAATAGGTAATAAAGAGAAACAAGCAAGGTGTTTCGTTTTTATAATAACAACAATATAACAATAATATGCCATAAATTCTCTGGTATTAATTGATAATGGGATAAGAAACATGCTCTAACCATAGGAAGATGTCATAATCAAAAGAATTATCTCCTAACTAAACTAGTAATTAGTCTACTAAAATATTTAATGGAAAATGCATGCAATAATAAAATAATACAAGCCAACTATTAGGGAATAAGAGGCTGTTATACCTTAGAGAACCTTAGCTTTTCTGGTGGCGATGATCTTGTGTTCAAGGTATGTGTGTGTATAAATACAAATGTATGAGTGCACTACCATTAGTGTAGCATACGCCATGAAAATTATAATAATGCATGCATTTTGTTCACAGTTAATTGATAAGAAGCATTGGAATATGCTCTACTTGTTGTCGATGATAACACTGCATTTATTTGTCTTCATTAATTAAGGAACATCAGCTTATCGACTGATTGTCGAGATTAACAATGTTGATGACAAGAATTCTTGCATTTTAGTTGATTCATTAAGAAAGATCATCATATCCCCTTTGGTTGAGAGTAACGATGCCGATGACACAATAATGCATGCATAGGCGTGTAAGTTGAAATAGCATGTACACATTTGATCTTAGATGTATGAATGTGGAGCATCACCACGTAGAAACCTTTGTGTTTAAAGTGCATGTTATTGCAACATATTTTTCTCAATTTTTTTCCAGCAAAGATTATTATCCCATTTATACAAAACAGTCATCACTACAACTTGCTTTGGATCTGCGAGTTATATAGTGGTATCACTTTAGATTCATAAGAAATAATGCATCAATCGTGCATATTTAGAAAGAACTGAAGTCATACTCAAGTATCAAAGTCAGTTCTTTTTAAAGAAATGGTAGTGACCAGTCTTGTGGAAAATACGTAGAATCCTTTGATGTCCCCATCGTAGCTGCATGTCCCAACCCCTTGGGTGCTATCTTGCCTATAACTACATCTCTCTCACCTATGTCCTCAATGGATATCTATCATCACTTAGTAAGCCAGTTGCCTCTCCCAATAAAAAAATACACCACGAAAAGCTAAAGGAAATTTGTCAGACGTACATGACATTTCCTCCTTTGATCATGACACAACTACATATAGTAGAGTAATTTACGACAACAATTGTTCAACTTAAGAGGTCAACTTCACAGTTATTGGTAGCACCAGATTACAATCTTACATGACAGATCTAGAACGATTGCACCTTCGCTGAATCTAGACCAATAATGATGCACCATTGCACTATTGGAAGCATCCGGAACAGATAATGGACATTTGAGGAGGGAACGATACGTTTTATCAAAATTCAACCGCTACGGTGCTAATGACATTATTAGCATGCTACACGGCGCTATAACTTCAACCGACCATCATCTGTGGTTTCTATTTTAAGTCCATGAGCAAATGAGAAGATTGTGCCACACAGAGTCCAGGTGCTTTCTCCTCATCCAGAATGCCCTTTCCCTTCACTAGATCATATTCATGGTTTTGTGAGATGTTAAGATTCGAGGAAACACACCTACAAAGAAACATTCTAGATACATCGATAGGTGGTGCAGCCTTCCCATGAACATTGTCATTACGTACATACCATATTGTCCAAAACAACATTAGTATATTGAGCCTCATAGTCTCTGTCATGTCACAGTAAATATGGAAAATCCTTTCCGGTCTTGTGTTCAACAAGTGTGTTTAAACTGATTGGTTGTTCCGTGATTACACTACAGAGTACAGAGGACAGTATATATTGGGCACTGGGTGCAACCGCGACAGGAACGTGGGGGCAGATCATACAGGTACAGGAGTGGGCCAAGTCCACGCTCTAACACCTCCCGCGGTGTCAGGGGCGACATCAGCGACGTTGAGACTAGAGAGAATGTCGAGGAAGGCTGTTGATGGAAGCCCTTTGGTGAAGCGTGCGCAAATTGTGCCAAAGTAGGGACATGCAACACTCGAACCTCACCCAAAGCTACCTTCTCCCTAACAAAATGAATGTCGATCTCTACGTGCTTTGTTCTACGAACTCTATGACATATTTCCTTTAGCTTTTCGTGGTCTATTATTTTTCTTCTTTTCTTTTTTGATGGGGAGGGGCAGCAGGCTTACTAAGCGATGAGATATATTCATTGAAGACATAAGTGAGAGAGATGTAGATACATGCAAGATAGCACACTAGGGGTTGGGCCATGCCGCTGTGGTCGGGACGTCAAAGCATGATCACTATCAATTCTTTAAAAAGAACTGACGTTCATACTTCAGTATGACTTCAATTCTTTCGGAAAACGCACATTGATACTTGAGTATGACATGTCGCTAATATTATAGGGTGTATAAGATAAAGCAAGCCACTCACTGAAAAAGAATAAAACACATAATTCATTATTCATTGTCAAATAGTACACTCATTGAAATATTGGTAGATTCATCACACTAATACATATATGAGTAAACAATATAATTCAGGCAGCCCACATAGACTACATTGCATATGGCGATCGATATGATACTCGATCACTTAATTAAATCGATTCTAGCCTTTAATAATAAAGGCTGACAAGATAAAGCTTGCCATGTAAGGCTGGCTCGCTAGCCAACGTATGGTGCAGGAGCAACAACCACCCATGTATTAGGCACCGGGCCGACGTCGTTGTAAATGATAACGCGTTCTTGATCTTGTGGCGGTGGGGATGGTGCCTCGCCTGGAGGCAGTACTCTGGCAATTCTGATATCAGGCCTCTCCCGAGAGATGACCTGAACTGCTGCATTTAGTTCAGTACCAATCAGACCCGGCCATGATTCAGGCACCGGACTAGGCATGTCTACCCTTACTACGCACTATCCCTAGCCTTCCTCCCTTTTGAAACTGTTAATAAACAACAAGCATCAATAATTGAGAAATAAATAGTTAATAAAGAGAAACAAGCATGGTGTTTCGTTTGTATAATAATAACAATAATATGCCATAATATTCTCTGGTATAAACTGATAATGGGATAAGAAACATGCTCTAAGCATAGGAAGATGTAATAATGGAAAGAATTATCTCTTAACCAAACAAGTAATTATTCTACTAAAATATTTAATGGAAAATGCATGCAATAATCAAAAATACATGCCAACTATTAGGGAATAAGAGCTACTATACCTTAGAGAACCTTAGCTTTTCTGGTGGCGATGATCTTGTGTTCAAGGTATGTGTGTGTATAAATACAAATGTATGAGTGCACTCCCTTTAGCGTAGCTTACGCCATCACAATTATAATAATGAATGCATTTTGTTCATAGTTAATTGATAAGATGCAGTAGCATATGCTCTACTTGTTGTCGATGATAACAATGCATTCATATGTGTTCATTAATTAAGGAACATCGGCATATCCACTGCTTGTCGAGATTAACAATGTCGATGACAAGAATCCTTGCATTTTAGTTGATTCATTAAGAAACATCATCATATCCCCCTTTGGCTGAGAGTAACGATGCCGGTGACACAATAATGCATGCATAAGCGTGCAAGTTGAAATAGCATGTACGCATCTGATCATAGATGTATGTATGCGGAGCATCTCCACGTAGAAACCTGTGTGTTTAAAGTACATGTTATTGCAACGTATTTTGCTTAATTTTATTTTTTCTTGGAAAGATTATTATCCCATTTATACAGAACAGTCATCACTACAACTTGCTTTGGATCTGCGAGTTATATAGTGGTATCACTCTCAATTCATAGGAAATAATGCATCGTTGTGCATATTTAGAAAGAATTGAAGTCATACTGAAGTATCAATGTCAGTTCTTTTTAAAGAAATTCTAGTGACCAGTCTTGTGGAAAATACATAGAATCCTTTGATGTCCTGACCGTAGCTGCATGTCCCAACACCTTGGGTGCTATCTAGCCTATAACTACATCTCTCTTACCTATGTCCTTAATGGATATCTATCATCACTTAGTAAGCCCGCTGCGTCTCCCCATAAAAAAATACTCCACGAAAAGCTAAAGGAAATTTGTCAGACGTACGTCACAATTCCTCCTTTGATCATCACACAACTACATATAGTAGAGTAATTTACGACCACAATTGTTGACCTTAGTAGGTCAACTTCACAATTATTGGTAGCACCAGATTACAATCTTACAAGACAGATCTAGAAAGATTGCACCTTTGCTGAATTTAGTCCAATAATGATGCACCATTGCACTATTGGAAGCATCCGAAACAGATAATGGACATTTGAGGAGGTAACGATACATTTATCAAATTCAACCGCTACGGTGCTAATGACGTTATTAGCATGCTACACGGCGCTATAACATCAACCAACCATTATCCGGTGGTTTCTATTTTAAGTCCGTGAGCAAACGAGCAGAATGTGCCATAGAGAGTCCAGGTCCGTTCTGCACATCCAGAATGCCCTTTCCCTTCACTAGATGATATTCATGGTTTTGTGAGATGTTAAGAATCGAGGAAACACACCTGCAAAGAAACATTCTGGATACGTCAATAGGTGGTGCAGCCTTCCCAAGAATAATCATATTCATACATACCATATTCTCCAAAACAGCATTTGTATATTCAGCCTCAAACTCTCTGTCTCTGTCATGTCACAGTAAATATGGAAAATCCTTTCCGGTCTTGTGTTTAGGAAGTGTGTGTAAACTGATTGGTTGTTCCGTGATTACACTACAAAGTACAGAGGGCAGTATATATTGGGCATCTGGTGCAACCGCCACAGGAACGTGGGGGAAGATCGTACAGGTACAGGAGCGGGCCAAGTTCACGCTCTAACACCTTCCGCGGTGTCAGGGGCGACATCGGCGACGTTGAGACTAGAGCGAATGTCGAGGAAGGCTGTTGTTGGAAGCCCTTTGGTGAAGCGTGTGCAAATTGTGCCGAAGTAGGGACATGCAGAACAAGAACCTCCCCCAAAGCTACCTTCTCTCTAACAAACTGAATGTCGATCTCTATGTGCTTTGTTCTACGATCTCTATGACATATTTCCTTTAGCTTTTCGTGGTTTATTTTTTATTTTTTAGATGGGGAAGGGCAGAAGACTAAGCGATGAGATATATTCATTAAAGACATAAGTGAGAGAGATGTAGATACACGCAAGATAGCACACTAGGGGTTGGGCCTTGCCGCTGTGGTCGGGACGTGAAATAATTCTATGTATTTTCCACAAGCATGATCACTACCTATTCTTTAAAAAGAACTGACGTTGATACTTGAGTACGACTTCAATTCTTTCGGAAAACGCACATTGATACTTGAGTATGACATGGGCTAATATTATGAGGCATACAAGATAAAGCGATCCACTCATTGAAAAACCAATAAACACATAATTCATTATTCCATTGTCAAATAGTACATTTATTGAAATGTTGGTAGATTCGTCACACTAATACATATATGAGTAAACAATATAATTCAGGCAGCCGACATAGACAACATTGCATATTGCCATCGATATGACACTCACTCACTTTATTCAATCGATTATAGCCTTTAATAATAAAGGCACAAAATATAAAGCTAGCCATGTAAGGCAGGCTAGCTAGCCAACGTATGGTGCAGGAGCAACAACCACCCATGTATTAGGCACCGGGCCGACGTCGTTGTAAATGATAACGCGTTCTTGATCTTGTGGCGGTGGGGATGGTTGCTCGCCTGGAGGCAGTACTCTGGCAATTCTGATATCAGGCCTCTCCTGATGAATGATCTGAACTGCTGCATTCAGTTCAGTACCAATCAGACCCGGCCATGATTCAGGTACTGGACCAGGCATGTCTTCCCTTACCACGCACTATCCCTAGCCTTCCTCCCTTCTGAAACTGTTAATTTACAACAAGCATCAATAATTGTGAAATAAATAGGTTATAAAGAGAAACAAGCATGGTGTTTCGTTTTTATAATAACAACAATATAACAATAATATGCCATAAATTCTCTGGTATTAATTGTTAATGGGATAAGAAACATGCTCTAAGCATAGGAAGATGTCATAATCAATAGAATTATCTCCTAACTAAACAAGTAATTAGTCTACTAAAATATTTAATGGAAAAGGCATGCAATAATAAAATAATACATGCCAACTATTAGGGAATAAGAGGCTGTTATACCTTAGAGAACCTTAGCTTTTCTGGTGGCGATGATCTTGTGTTCAAGGTATGTGTGTGTATAAATACAAATGTATGAGTGCACTACCATTAGTGTAGCATACGCCATGACAATTATAATAATGCATGCATTTTGTTCACAGCTAATCGATAAGAAGCATTGGCATATGCTCTACTTGTTGTCGATGATAACAATGCATTTATTTGTCTTCATTAATTAAGGAACATCAGCATATCCACTGATTGTCGAGATTAACAATGTTGATGACAAGAATTCTTGCATTTTAGTTGATTCATTAAGAAAGATCATCATATCCCCCTTTGGTTGAGAGTAACGAAGCCGATGACACAATAATGCATGCATAAGCGTGTAAGTTGAAATAGCATGTACACATTTGATCTTAGATGTATGAATGTGGAGCATCACCACGTAGAAACCTTTGTGTTTAAAGTGCATGTTATTGCAACATATTTTTCTCAATTTTTTTCCAGCAAAGATTATTATCCCATTTATACAAAACAGTCATCACTACAACTTGCTTTGGATCTGCGAGTTATATAGTGGTATCACTTTAGATTCATAAGAAATAATACATCAATCGTGCATATTTAGAAAGAATTGAAGTCATACTCAAGTATCAATGTCAGTTGTTTTTAAAGAAATGGTTGTGAGAAGTCTTGTGGAAAATACGTAGAATCCTTTGATGTCCCCACTGTAGCTGCATGTCCCAACCCCCTGGGTGCTATCTTGCCTATAACTACATATAGTTGAATAATTTACGACAACAATTATTCAACTTAAGAGGTCAACTGCACAATTATTGGTAGCAGCAGATTACAATCTTACAAGACAGATCTAGAAAGATTGCACCTTTGCTGAATCTGACCAATAATGATGCACTATTCAACTATTGGAAGCATCCGGAAAAGATAATGAACATTTGAGGAGGGAACGATACATTTATCAAATTCAACCGCTACGGTCCTAATGACGTTATTAGCTTGCTACACGGCGCTATAACTTCAACCAACCATCATCCGATGGTTTAAAGAAGTCCATGAGAAAACAAGCAGAATGTGCCATAGAGAGTCCAGGTGCTTTCTGCTCATCTAGAATGCCCTTTCCCTTCACTAGATCATACTCATGGTTTTGTGAGATGTTAAGAATCGAGGAAACACACTTGCAAAGAAACATTGTGGATACATCAATAGGTGGTGCAGCCTTCCCATGAACAATCTCATTACGTACGTACCATATTGTCCAAAACAACATTAGTATATTGAGCCTCATAATCTGTGTCAGGTCACAGTAAATATCAAAAATCATTTCGGGTCTTGTGTTTACAAGTGTGTGTAAACTGATGGGTTGTTCCGTGATTACACTACAAAGTACAGAGGGCAGTATATATTGGGCACCGGGTGCAACCGCGACAGGAACGTGGGGCGGATCGTACAGGTCCAGGAGCGGGCCAAGTCCACGTTCTAACACCTCCCGCGGTGTCAGGGGCGACATCGGCGACGTTGAGACTAGAGCGAATGTCGAGGAAGGCTGTTGTTGGAAGCCCTTTGGTGAAGCGTCTGCAAATTGTGCCGAAGTAGGGACATGCAAAACTCGAACCTCACCCAAAGCTACCTTCTCCCTAACAAAATGAATGTCGATCTCTGTCTCCTTTGTTCTACGATCTTATGACATATTGCCTTTAGATTTTCGTGTTATATTTTTTTTTGACGGCGAGGGGCAGCAGGTTACTAAGCGATGAGATATATTCATTGAAGACATAAGTGAGAGAGATGTAGATACACGCAAGATAGCACACTAGGGGTTGGGCCATGCCGCTGTGGTCGGGACGTTAGAGGATTGTACGTATTTTCCACAAGCATAATCACTACCAATTCTTTAAGAAGAACTGACGTTGGTACTTCCGTATGACTTCAATTCTTTGGGAAGACGCACATTGACACTTGAGTATGACATCGGGCTAATATTATGAGGCATAGAAGATAAAGAGAGCCACTCATTAAAAAAGAATAAAACACATAATGCATTATTCCATTGTCAAATACTACACTCATTGAAATATTAGTAGATTCATCACACTAATACATATATGAGTAAACAATATAATTCAGGCAGCCCACATAAACAACATTGTATATGGCGATCGATATGACACTCACTCACTTTATTCAATTGATTCTAGCCTTTAATAATAAAGGCACACAAGATAAAGCTAGCCATGTAAGGAAGGCTAGCTAGCCAGCGTATGGTGCAGGAGCAACAACCACCCATGTATTAGGCACCGGGCCGACGTCGTTGTAAATGATAACGCGTTCTTGATCTTGTGGCTGTGGGGATGGTTGCTCGCCTGGAGGCAGTACTCTGGCAATTCTGATATCAGGCCTCTCCTAATGAATGATCTGAACTGCTGCATTCAGTTCAGTACCAATCAGACCCGGCCATGATTCAGGCACTGGACCAGGCATGTCTACCCTTACCACGCACTATCCCTAGCCTTCCTCCCTTTTGAAACTGTTAATTAACAACAAGCATCAATAATTGAGAAAAAAATATGTAATAAAGAGAAACAAGCATGGTGTTTCGTCTTTATAAAAACAACAATATGACAATAATGTGCCGAAATATTCTATGGTATTAACTGATAATGGGATAAGAAACATGCTCTAAGGATAGGAAGATCTCATAATCGAAAGAATTATCTCCTAACTAAACAAGTAATTATTCTACTAAAATATTTAATAGAAAATGTATGCAATAATAAAAAAATACATGCCAACTATTGGGGAATAAGAGGCTGCTATACCTTAGTGAACCTTAGCTTTTCTGGTGGTGATGATCTTGTGTTCAAGGTATGTGTGTGTTTAAATACAAATGTATGAGTGCACTCCCATTAGCGTAGCTTACACCATGACAATTATAATAATGCATGCATTTTGTTCACAATTAATTGATAAGAAGCAACCGCGACAGGAACGTGGGGGCATATCGTACACGTGCAGGAGCGGGCCAAGTCCACGTTGTAACACCTCCCGCGGTGTCAGGGCGACATCGGCGACGTTGAGACTAGAGCGAATGTCGAGGAAGGCTGTTGTTGGAAGCCCTTTGCTGAAGCGTGTGCAAATTGTGCCCAAGTAGGGACATGCAAAACTCGAACCTTACCCAAAGCTACCTTCTCCCTAACAAAATGAATGTCGATCTCTATCTCCTTTGTTCTACGATCTCTATGACATATTGCCTTTAGATTTTCGTGTTCTATTTTTTACACGGGGAGGGGCAGCAGGCTTACTAAGTGATGAGATATATTCACTGACGACATAAGTGAGAGAGATGTAGATACACGCAAGATAGCACACTAGGGATTGGGCCATGCCGCTGTGGTCGGGACGTAAGAGGCTTATACGTATTTTCCATAAGCATGATCACTAGTAATTCTTTAAAAAGAACTGACGTTGATACTTGCGTATGACTTCAATTCTTTGGGAAAACGCACATTGACACTTGAGTATGACATGGCGCTAATATTATGAGGCATACCAGATAAAGCAAGACGCTCATTGAAAAAGAATAAGTCACATAATTCATTATTCCATTGTCAAATAATACACTCATTGAAATATTGGTAGATTCATCACACTAATACATATATGAGTAAACAATATAATTCAGGCAGCCCACATAGACAACATTGTATATGGCGATCGATATGACACTCGCTCACTTTATTCAATCGATTCTAGTCTTTAATAATAAAGGCACAAAAGATAAAGCTAGCCATGTAAGGAAGGCTAGGTAGCCAACGTATGGTGCAGGAGCAACAACCACCCATGTATTAGGCACCGGGCCGACGTCGTTGTAAATGATAACGCGTTCTTGATCTTGTGGCGGTGGGGATGGTTGCTCGCCTGGAGGCAGTACTCTGGCAATTCTGATATCTGGCCTCTCCTGATGAATGAACTGAACTACTGCATTCAGTTCGGTACCAATTAGACCCGGCCATGATTCAGGCACTGGACCAGGCATGTCTACCCTTACCACGCACTATCCCTAGCCTTCCTGCCTTTTGAAACTGTTAATTAACAACAAGCATCAATAATTGAGATATAAATAGCTAATAAAGAGAAACAAGCATGGTGTTTTGTTTTTATCATAACAACAATATGACAATAATGTGCCACAATATTCTATGGTGTTAACTAATAATGGGATAAGAAACATGCTCTAAGCATAGGAAGATGTCATAATCGAACGAATTATCTCCTAACTAAACAAGTAATTAGTCTACTAAAATATTTAATAGAAAATGTATGTAATAATAAAAAAATACATGCCAACTATTGGGGAATAAGAGGCTGCTATACCTTAGTGAACCTTAGCTTTTCTGGTGGTGATGATCTTGTGTTCAAGGTATGTGTGTTTTTTAATACAAATGTATGAGTGCACTCCCATTAGCGTAGCTTACGCCATGACAATTATAATAATGCATGCATTTTGTTCACAATTAATTGATAAGAAGCACTGACATATGCTCTACTTGTTGTCGATGATAACAATGCATTCATTTGTCTTCATTAATTAAGGAACATCAGCATATCCTCTGCTTGTCGAGATTAACAATGTCGATGACAAGAATCCTTGCATTTTAGTTGATTCATTAAGAAACAACATATCATATCCCCCTTTGGTTGAGAGTAACAATGCCGATGACACAATAATGCATGCATAAGTGTGTAACTTGAAATAGCATGTACACATTTGATCTTAGATGTATGTATGCGGAGCATCTCCACGTACAAACCTGTGTGTTTAAAGTGCATGCTATTGCACCGTATTTTGCTCAATTTATTTTTTTCCAGCAAAGATTATTATCCCATTTATACAGGACAGTCATCACTACAACTTGCTTTGGATCTGCGAGTTATATAGTGGTATCACTTTCGATTCATAGGAAATAATGCATTGTTGTGAATATTTAAAAAGAATTGAAGTCATACTGAAGTATCAATGTCAGGTCTTTATAAAGAAATGGTAGTGACCAGTCTTGAGGAAAATACGTAGGATCCTTTGATGTCCTGACCGTAGCTGCATGTCCCAACCCCTTGGGTGCTATCTTGCCTATAACTATGTCTCTCTCACATATGTCCTCAATGGATATCTAGCATCACTTAGTAAGCCCGCTGCCCGTGGCCATAAAAAAATACTCCACTAAAACCAAAAGGAAATTTGACAGACGTACATCACAATTCCTCCTTTGATCATCACACAACTACATATAGTAGAGTAATTTACGACAACTATTGTTCAACTTAAAAGGTCAACTTCACAATTATTGGTAGCACCAGATTACAATCTTACAAGATAGATCTAGAAAGATTGCACCTTTGCTTAATCTAGACCAATAATGATGCACCATTCAACTATTGGAAGCATCCGGAACAGATAATGAACATTTGAGGAGGGAACGATACATTTATCAAATTCAACCGTTACAGTGCTAATGACGTTATTAGCTTGCTACACGGCGCTGTAACTTCAACCAACCATTATCCGATGGTTTAAATTTTAAGTTCATGAGCAAGCGAGCAGGATGTGCCATACACACTCCAGGTGCTTTCTGCTCATCCAGAATGCCCTTTCCCTTCACTAGATCATATTCATGGTTTTGTGAGATGTTAAGAATCGAGGAAACACATTTGCAAAGAAACATTCTGGATACATCAATAGGTAGTGCAGCCTTCCCATGAACAATCTCATTACGTACGTACCATATTCTCCGAAACAACATTAGTATATCGAGCCTCATAATCTGTGTCATGTCACAGTAAATATGGAAAATCATTTCCGGTCTTGTGTTTACAAGTGTGTGTAAACTGATGGGTTGTTCCGTGATTACACTACAAAGTACAGAGGGCAGTATATATTGGGCACCGGGTGCAACCGCGACAGGAACATGGGGGCAGATCGTACAGGTGCAGGAGCGGGCCAAGTCCACGTTGTAACACCTCCCGCGGTGTCAGCGCGACATCGGCGACGTTGAGACTAGAGCGAATGTCGAGGAAGGCTGTTGTTGGAAGGCTTTTGCTGAAGCGTGTGCAAATTGTGCCGAAGTAGGGACATGCAAAACTCGAACCTAACCCAAAGCTACCTTCTCCCTAACAAAATGAATGTCGATCTCTATCTCCTTTGTTCTACCATCTCTATGACATATTGCCTTTATATTTTTGTGTTCTATTTTTTTGACGAGGAGGGGCAGCAGGCTTACTAAGCGATGAGATATATTCATTGAAGACATAAGTGAGAGAGATGTAGATACACGCAAGAT
This sequence comes from Hordeum vulgare subsp. vulgare, assembly GCF_904849725.1. Lineage (NCBI taxonomy): Eukaryota > Viridiplantae > Streptophyta > Magnoliopsida > Poales > Poaceae > Hordeum > Hordeum vulgare. The sequence goes on along the minus strand of NC_058523.1, from coordinate 560,799,886 downwards.
AGCACACTAGGGGTTGGGCCTTGCAACTGTGGTCGGGACGTGAAAGGATTCTATGTATTTTCCACAAGCATGATCACTACCTATTCTTTAAAAAGAACTGACGTTGATACTTGAGTACGACTTCAATTCTTTCGGAAAACGCACATTGATACTTGAGTATGACATGGGGCTAATATTATGAGGCATACAAGATAAAGTGATACACTCATTGAAAAACATTAATCGGTGAGGGAGTTTCCACCATATATGAGAGAAGAAGAATGCCTACTGTTGTCGTGGGGGTCGTTTCTCCTTCTTCTCCTTGTGCTAGATGTTTTTTCTGCACTAGGGGAAGTAGGAGTAACGACCATCATCGACGGTCGAAAAATCAATGAGGGAGTGTCCACCATATATGAGAGAAGAAGAATCGGTGAGGGAGTGTCCACCATATATGAGAGAAGAAGAATGCCGACTGTTGTCGTGGGGTTCGCTTCTCCTTCTTCTCTTTGTGCTAGATATTTGTTATGCACTAGGGGAAGTCGGAGTAGTGACCATCATCGACGGTCGAAAAATCGGTGAGGGAGTGTCCACCATACATGAGAGAAGAGTGTCCATCATATGTCGATTATTTAAGTTCCTCAAGCATATTTTTTAAGTAATTTATGTTGTTTATTTGAAAATATTTGACAACTAATTCCTTATTGTTTAATTTCTACTTATGTCATTCTCCTAGGGTTAGCGCCGCCTCCTCCGGCCACCTCCGACGTCGCTCCCGGCCACCTCCGACGTCACCCCCGCACGGTACTGCCACACTCTCGCTCCCCTCTAGTTCGTACTACCTCAAACTTGCAAACATGCACAATCATATTTGGTTAATTTGTCATATGATGTTGTCATGAGTGTTGACCCCCTAAACATGAGCTAATTAGTTTTTGTCATATGAACTTGGTTAATTTGTCATATGATGTTGCCGTGTTATGATGTTGCCATGTAATATTCGGTTCAAACATTAAACATGAGCTAAAAAAATTTCAGAATAATTTACCTCGACGTCAACGATGCCCATCCCGCATCCTCGTTGTCGAGTAGGTGGCAGCCACCTGCTTGATAGGCGCCATCATGTGCGGGACTAGGCTCCGCCGGGCTGGCACTGGGAGGTGCTACCTTCTGGGGGCCGCACCTTGGTGCGGAATCCGCGTCTCATCGTTGACCCGGAGCTTCTTTGGTGGCGGTCGCGTGGGCCATTATCGGTGACGAGGTAGCCAGCCCCCACGGAGGTTGTACGTCGTCGTGTCAGGGAGGAGGACGAGCACGTCTATCGCTACATGGTTGCGTTGGATGCCAGGTTCTTCAATACCTGGCAGGTTCTCCAGGAACATCGCCGAGCTATGATCCGGTGATGGTTCCTTATCTTTGGGTTGCTACCGCCTGCACCATGAGGCGTCAACTGGATTATTAGTATCAGTTATATGAGTATGAGTTATATGAATATAAGTTATATGAGTATGAGTTATATGAATATGAGCTATATGAGTATGAGTTATATAAGTATGAGCTATATGAGTATGAGCTATATGAGTATGAGTTATATGAATATGAGTTATATGAGTATGAGTTATATGAGTATGAGCTATATGAGTATGAGTTATATGAGTATGAGTTGTATGAGTATGAGTTATATGAGTTATATGAGTTGTTAAATGAGTATGAGTTATATGAGTTAAATTAGTATGAGTTATATGAGTTATATGAGCTGTTATGTGATGATGCATTATGAATACTGCTAATATTGTCGATGATGATGCATTCTGATAGTAAACATTAGCAGTAGCGCTGGAAAATATTAGCAGCAGCGCTTTTTGTGATCAAGCGCTGCTACTAAACTTACCAGTAGCGTTGCCTGTATCCGTGCTACTACTAGTTTTTAGCTGTAGCGCGATAGCAGTAGTGCGTGGACCAGTGCTACTGCTACTAATATAACCAGCGCTACTACTAGGGTTTCCCTAGTAGTGCTACCAACCGGGACTAAAGGGTGATACGAACGGTTTCCACCACCACTTTGTCCCGGTTTGATATACTAACCGGGACTAAAGGGGGATACAAACGTTCCACCAGGTCCCGGTTTGACCCACCAACCGGGACTAAAGATGGATACGAACGGTTAGTGGTAGAGCTTTATCATCAAACGCTACTGCTAAATAGCAGTAGTGCCTACTCTATTCGAGCGCTACTATTATTAATTTCAAAAACAAACAAAAAATCATCGACCCCGTGCTTGTTGTCCATGGATGCAACGATTCGATCCCGCGATGGCAGTGGTCGCCAGCGGCATGGACTGGCAGTACTAGACCAGATCTGACGGCGGCTGCTGGATAGGGCCTCGATATAGGGAAGAACAAGGCGGCGGTGTGTGGCTACTCTTCTCGACCAAGGTAAAGAGCTCCTGGTCATCCATGGCGACGACCTACATGAGCATGAACATGGGAAGGTGAGTCAAACTAGAGGGAGAGATAGATAAGGAGAAAGAAGGTAGAGAGGAAGGAGATCAAGGGAGCATCGGGGCTGGTCGCCGGTGGCGAGGTGGTCCGGCGTGGTGGCATGGACACACGGGGGAAGACCGGCGAGTTCCTGGACACCAGCGATGCGAGGTGGCTTCCTCTTTCAGCACCATGGAGGAGCAGGTGTGAATGGAGAGAGGGGGGAGAGTGACATGAGAGAAGAGGGATTTGGGGGAGGAGGTGGGGATTTTATACCCCGTGCACTGAAGACCACATAGCAGTAGCCCTTGTTTTATAACCCACGCTAGTAGTATGGCCTGTCCCGACGGGCACAGTGAACACCACTTAGTAGTAGCGTTGGTTTATAGCACACGGTACTACTATCAACTTAACAGTAGCGCTTGTTAAAAACCAGCGCTACTAGTATGGCCTGTCCCGGGGGCACAGTGAACACCCCATAGTAGTAGAGTTGGTTTATACCACGTGCTACTACTATCAACTTTGCAGTAGCGCTTGTTAAAAACCAGCGCTACTAGTAAATAGCAGTAGCGTGTGGAAAAACCCCGTGCTACTAGTAAGCGTCTATCTATAAGGTTTTCCCTACTAGTGTTACGATCTCTATGACATATTTCCTTTAGCTTTTCGTGGTGTATTTTTTTTCTTTTTTTCTCTTTTTTGATGGGGAGGGGCAGCAAGCCTACTAAGCGATGAGAGATATTCATTGAAGACATAAGTGAAAGAGATGTAGATACATGCAAGATAGCACACTAGGGGTTGGGCCATGCGACTATGGTCGGGACGTCAAAGGATTCTACGTATTTTCCACAAGCATGATCACTACAAATTCTTTAAAAAGAACTAACGTTGATAATTGAGTATGACTTTAATTCTTTCGGAAAACGCGCATTGATACTTGAGTATGACATGGCGCTAGTATTATGAGGCATACAAGATAAAGCAAGCCACTCACTGAAAAAGAATAAAACACAAAATTCATTATTCCATTGTCAAATAGTACACTCATTGAAATACTGATAGATTCATTACACTAATACATATATGAGGAAACAATATAATTCAGGCAGCCCACGTAGACTACATTGCATATGGCGATCGATATGACACTCGCTCACTTTATTCAATCGATTCTAGCATTCAATAATAAAGGCACAAAAGATAAAGCTAGCCATGTAAGGCAGGCTAGCTAGCCAATGTATGGTGCAGGAGCAACAACCACCCATGTATTAGGCACCGGGCCGACGTTGTTGTAAATGATAACGTGTTCTTGATCTTGTGGCGGTGGAGATGGTTGCTCGCCTGGAGGCAGTACTCGGGCAAATCTGATATCAGGCCTCTCCTCATGAATGGTCTGAACTGCTGCTTACAGTTCAGTACCAATCAGATCCGGCCATGATTCAGGCACCAGACCAGACATGTCTACCCTTACCACGCACTAACCCTAGCCTTCGTCCGTTTTGAAACTGTTAATTAACAACAATATCAATAATAGAGAAATACATAGATAATAAAGAGAAACATGCATGGTGTTTCCTCTTTATAATAATAATAGTAATAATAATAACAATAATATGCCATAATATTCTCTGGTATTAACTGATAATGGGATAAGAAACATGCTCTAAGCATAGAAAGATGTCATAACCGAAAGCATTATCTCCCAACGAGACAAGTAGTTAGTATACTAAAATATTTTATTCAAAATGCATGCAGTAATTAAAAAAATGCATGCGAACCATTAGGGAATAGGAGGCTGCTATACCTTAGAGAACCTTAGCTTTTCTGGTGGCGATTCTCTTGTGTTCAAGGTATGTGTGTGTATAAATACAAATGTATGAGTGCACTCCCATTAGTGTTGATTACGCCATGTCGATTATAATAATGCATGCATTTTGTTCACAGTTAATTGATAAGCAACATCGGCATATGCTCTCCTTGTCGAAATTAACGATGTCGATGATAACAATGCATTCATTTGTCTTCATTAATTAAGAAACATCAGCATATCCACTCCTTGTCGAGATTAACAATGACGATGACAAGAATCCTTGCATTTTAGTTGATTGATTAAGAAACATCATCATATCCCCCTTTGGTTGAGAGTGATGACCCCGATGACACAATAATGCATGCATAAGCGTCAAAGTTGAAATAGCATGTACGCATTTGATCTTAGATGTATGTATGCGGAGCATCTTCACATAGAAATCTGTGTGTTTAAAGTGCATCTTTAACAAAGCACATACAGATTGACACTCATTTTGTTAGGGAGAAGGTAGCTTTGGGTGAGGTTTGAGTTCTGCTTGGCCCTACTTCGGCACAATTTGCAGAGACTTCAACAAAGATCTTCCAACAACAGCCTTCCTAGACATTCGCTCTAGTCTCAACGTCGCTGATGTCGCTGCTGACATTCCTGGAGGTGTTAGAGTGTGGACTCGGCCCACTCATGTACCTGTACGATCTTCCCTCACGTTCTTGTCGCGGTTGCACCCGGCGCCGAATATGTTCTACCCTCTGTATACTTTGTAATGTAATCACGGAACAACCAATCAGTTTACACACACTTGCTGAACACAAGACCGGAATGGATTTTCCATATTTACTGTGACATGACAGAGACTATGAGGTTCAGTATACTAATACTGTTTCGGGTAATATGGTGTGTACGTAATGAGATTGTTCATGGGAAGGCTGCACCACCTATTGATGTATCCAGAATGTTTCTTTGCAGGTATGTTTCCTCGATTCTTAACATCTCACAAAATCATGAATATGAGCTAGCGAAAGGAAAGGGCATTCTGCATGAGCACAAATCACCTAGAGTCTCTGTCGCACATTCTCCTCCTTCGCTCATGTACTTAAAATAGAAACTATCGGATGATGGTTGTGTGAAGTTAGAGCCATGTAGCATGCTAATAACATCATTAGCACCGTAGTTGCTGAATTTGCTAAAAACTATCGTTTCCTCCTCAAATGTCCATTATCTGTTCCAGATGCTTCCAATAATGCAATGGTGCATCATTATTGGTCTAGATTCAGCAATGGTAAAATCTTTCTAGATCTGTCTTGTAAGATTGTAATCTGGTGCTACCAATAATTATGAAGTTGACTTCTTAAGCTGAACAATTGTTGTTGTAAATTACACTACTGTATGTGGGTGTGTGATCATCAGAGGAGGAATTGTTATGTACGGATGACACATTTCCTTTAGCTTTTCATGGTGTATTTTTTATGGGGAGAGGCAGCGGGCTTACTAAGTGATCAGAGATATCCATTGAGGTCATAAGTGAGAGATGTAGAGAGAGGCAAGATAGCACCCAAGGGATTGGAACATGCGGCTACGATCGGGACATGGAAGGATTCTACGTATTTTCCACAAGGCTGATCACTAAATATGCACAACGATGCATTATTTCCTATGAGTCAAAAGTGATATCACTATATAACTCGCAGATCCAAAGCAACTTGTAGTGATCACTTCTTTGTATAAATGGGATAATAATCTCTGCTGATTTTTTTTGAGCAAAAGCACGTTGCAATAAGATGCACTTTAAACACACAGATTTCTTTGTGGAGATGCTCCGCATACATACATTTTTTATGCTTTCATGCTACCTAGCATAGATGTCCTTTGTAACTCCTCTTATGTGACGTGAATGTTCAGATCCATTAGATTCAAAACAATAGTTTGCTATTGACGTGGAAACAATAATAATTCAAGCAAACTAGCAAGGTAATCATGAACTTTCAAAATAACAAGGCCAAAAGAAAGTTATCCCTACAAAAGCATATAGTCTGGCTATGCTCTATCATTATTGCACAACGAATTTAAATCATGCACAACCCCGGTATTGGCCAAGTAACTGTTTCACCCCTTTACTTTCTCAAACATTTTCAACTCTCACGCAATACATGAGCGTGAGCCACGGTTTTAGCACTATAAGTGGTGTGGAGTGTGGTGGAGGTTGCAAGACAAAATAAGGAGAAGATGATCACATTAAGTAGGCATATCAAGGAGCTGTTGAGATGGTCATCAATAGATATCAATGTGAATGAGTAGGGATTGCCATACAAATGATGCACTAGAGCTAAGAGTATGTGAAAGCTCTTAAAGAAAACTAGTGGGTGTGCGTCCAACTTGCTTGCTCACGAAGACCTAAGGCATTTTTGAGGAAGCCTATCATTGGAATATACAAGCCAAGTTATATAATGAAAATTTCCCACTAGCTATATGGTGGTGACAAAACGAGAGACTCTCAATCATGAAGATCATGGTGCTTAATATGCACAAGTGTGGAAAAGTGGTAGCATTGTCCCTTCTCTCTTTTTCTTTCATATTTTTTTTAATTTTTTTTGGTGGGCTCTTTGGCCTCTTTTTTATTATTATTTTTTTATTTTTATTTTGGTGGGCATCTTTGGCCTCTTTTATTTCCTCACATGGGACAATGCTCTACCAATGATGATCATCACACTTTCAACTCAAAACTTAGAGCAACGATGACTCTATATGGAATGCCTTCGGTAGTGTACCGTGGCAATGATCTAGCATGGCCTAGACATTAATGGAAACATCATGCTAGCTATCTTACGATCATGCAATGGAAATGTAGACGTGGTGGCACATGTCATGGTGGCAGTTGCATGGCAATATATCTCGGAATGACTTTGAAAAAGCCATAGTAGGTAGGTATGGTGGCTGTTTTGAGGCAGGCAAATGGTGGGTTTTGTGCACCGGCGAAAGTTGCACGACACTAAGAATATAGTGATGATGGAAGGTGAAAGTGCATCTAAACTATGGACTCAACATTAGTCATGAAGAACTCATATACTTGTTGCAAAAGTTTTATTAGTAATCGAAACAAAGCATTCAACGCATACTCCTAGGGGAAGGGTTGGTAGGTATAAACCATCGCGCGATCCCGACCACCACGCAAAGGATGACAATCAATAGACTAATCATGCTCAGATTTCATCACATAGCGGTTCACCATACGTGCATGCTACGGGAATCACTAACTTCAGCACAAGTATTTCTAGATCCACAACACCTTACTAGCATAACTTTAATATTACCATAACCACAACTCAAAACTAATTGAGATGAATCAAACTTCTCTAACTATTCAATGCACATGAAGGTGGAAGTTTTTGTGTCCCTTTGGATAACTACCCCTTTTGAGACTACTTTCAAAGCATAGATCAACTACCAAGCTACGCACCGCTGTGCTCCAAAAGATATAAGTGAAGCACATAGAGCAAAAGTATCTAGCTCAAAAGATATAAGTGAAGCATATGTGAGCTGAATTGTCTACCAAAGGATATAAGTGAAGCTCGACAAAATCACGGTGAGTGCATGTCTCTCTCTCTAGGTGTGCAGCAAGGATGATTGTGACAATAAAAAAAGACTCCTACAATACAAGACGCTCCAAGCAAAAACACATAACATGTGGTGAATAAAAATATAGCCCCAAGTAACGTTACCGATGGATTGAAGACGAGAGAGGGGATGCCTTCCCGGGGCATCCCCAAGATTAGGATTTTACGGCATCCTTGAATCTCTTGGGGTGCCTTGGGCATCCCCAAGCTTGAGCTCTTGCCACTCTTTATCTCTTTGTCCATAAGAACTTCATCCAAAACTTGAAAACTCCAGAACACGAAACGTAAACAGAAACTCGTGATAACATTAGTATGAGAAAGCAAACCACCACTTCCTTAGGTACTGTAGCAAACTTAAATTATACTTATGCTGATGTTGGGTTACTGTATTTTCAATCTTCCATGGCTAATACCCCCGATACTATCCATAGTTTCATCAAAATAAGCAACCAACACAACAAAAACAGAATCTGTTAACAGCATACCAGTCTGTAGGAATCTATATATTTCGTATACTTCTGGTACTTCAAAAATTCTGAAAAATTACGAAAGTCTGAAGAATTTGCATAGAAATCAGCAGCAAAAAGAATCAACTCAAAAGCTCTTACAGAAATAATGAAAATTCTTTTCGTGAGCAGAAAGTTTCTGTCTTTTCCAGCATGACCAAACATCATCCCCAAGGCTAATCATAACGGTTTTGCTTGGCACAAACGCAAAAAGAAACACAAAAAACACAATCATAACAGAATTATGAAAGTTTGGAAAACACAAAACAGAAAAAGGATAGATTCGTTGGGATGCCTCCCAACAAGCGCTTTTGTTTAACGCCCTTAGCTAGGCAAAAGGTGATGGAATCACGTATAGTCATCTTTGGTGCTCAAACCATAAGTAGTGTGATCATTTATCATCTTAAGATCTTCATCTTTATTGGATGACTCACCACTAGCTTTAGGAACAAAAACATACTTGACGGTCTTTTTGAGAGTGAGATTTGGAGTATTTTGCACAGCGGCAAAAGCGGAACCCAAGTTGGTTATATGACATTTTCTAGTTTGCCAATTATAGAAGAATCATTAACTATAGGTTCCTTCTCCCTTAAATTTTTCAAATTCTTTCCCACTTTGGATCCGTACTGAGTAATTTGATTGTGGATCTTTCTATCCAAACCCTCAATAAGTTCAACTGTGGCAATTTTGTTTTCAATAGCGTCAAGCCTTTGCATCACGGGTTCCAAGGTCAAGGTAGTTCCATTAACCATGAGCGGGGGTGAGCCTACCAAATTCATGATAGCACCCCAAAAAATTCCCGCCTACAATGGTATCAAGGATGTACCTATTACAAGGAGAAATCCCAACATAGAAACTCCGAAGGAGGACGGTAGTGGATTGCTTACGAGTAGATCTACTTTGAGCATTGCAAATCCTGTACCAAGCGTCCTTTAAATTTTCTTCCTCATTCTGCCTGAAATTGAGGACTTCATTCTCAGGAGTATCGTGTGGAGTGGTGGGTCTAGACATTGATGGACTATCTCACACACAAACGAGCAGGAAGAGAGAGTGAAACGGGCAAAAGAAAACGGCAAAGGAGAAAGGCAAATGAAAACGGCAAATGTGAAGTGGGGGAGAGTAAAACGAGAGGCAACTGGCCAAAACAAGTAAATGCAAGAGATGCGTTTGTGAGACCTACTTGGATAGATCTCTCCTTCCCCGGCAACGGCGCCAGAAATACTTCTGCTACTGCAACAAAAGACCTTCCAATGGTGCCATAAATAGGTGTGTTGACGGCAGCAGGAATCCTTCTGCTACGGCTACGCTTTAAGGGACTTCGTAGGCAAATAAGCAAAGGATTTTCCCCGTGGCCTTGGAGCCTTGTGTTGGTGTTCCCTTGAAGCGGAAAGGGTGATGTAGCGCAACGGTGCTAATTATTTCCCTCAGTTTGAGAACCAAGGGATCGATCCAGTGAAGGAGTATCTCAAGTGCCTGCACAAACACAAAAAGCTTGCTCCCAACGCTATAAAGGGGTTGTCAATCCCTTATAGATTGTTCGCCAAGTGAGAGCTGAAAGCAACAAAGTAACAAAGCAAAGTAAAAGCGAAAGTGGAAACGATAGGTGTGAATAGACCCGGGGGCCGTAGTGTTTACTAGTGGCTTCTCTCATGAAAGCAAGTAGACGTTGGGTGAACAAATTACTGTCGAGCAATTGATAGAACCGCGCAAAGTCGTGACGTCATCTAAGGCAATGATTATATCTATAGGCATCACATCCAAAACAAGTAGACCGATACTTTCATGAGAGTAACGCCTTAAGCAAGATGACATGATGTAGATGGACAATCTCATATCTACGACAGAGCCCACCTTGTTACCCTTGATGGCAACTACACGATGTGTGCCTTGCTGCCCCTACTGTCACTGGCAAAGGTCACCACATGGTAAGAACCCAAAACCAAGCACTTCTCCCATTGCAAGAATCATAGATCTAGTTGGTGAAATAAAACCCAAGACCCGGAGAGACTTACAAGGATATCAAATAATGCATAAAAGAAATCAGCAAAGACTCAAATATATATCATAGATAATCTGAGCACAAATCTGTTGGAAATATGCCCTAGAGGCAATAATAAAATGGTTATTATCATATTTCCTTGTTCATGATAATCGTCTATTGTTCATGCTATAATTGTATTAACAGGAAAGAGTAATACATCTGTGAATAAATAGATCACAAAGTGTCCCTAGCAAGCCTATAGTTGGCTAGCTCGTTAGTCAATAGATGATCATGGTTTCCTGATCATGGGCATTAGATGTCATTGATAACGGGATCACATCATTAGGAGAATGATGTGATGGACAAGACCCAATCCTAAGCATAGCACTAGATCGTATAGTTCGTATGCTAAAGCTTTCCTAATGTCAAGTATCTTTTCCTTCGACCGTGAGATTTTGCAACTCCCGGATACTGTAGGAGTGCTTTGGGTGTATCAAACGTCACAACGTAACTGGGTGACTATAAAGGTGCACTACGGGTACCTCCGAAAGTGTCTATTGGGTTGGTACGAATCGAGATCGGGATTTGTCACTACGTGTGACGGAGAGGTATCTCTGGGCCCACTCGGTAGAACATCATCATGAGCTCAATGTGACTAAGGAGTTAGTCACACGATGACGTGCTACGGAACGAGTAAAGAGACTTACCGGTAACGAGATTCAACAAGGTATAGGTATACCGACGATCGAATCTCGGGCAAGTTCTATACCGACAGACAAAGGGAATCGTATACAGGATTGATTGAATCCTTGACATCGTGGTTCATCCGATGAGATCATCTTGGAGCAAGTGGGAGACACCATGGGTATCCAGACCCCGCTGATGGTTATTGGCCAGAGAGGTGTCTCGGTCATGTCTGCTTGTCTCTCGAACCCGTAGGGTCTACACACTTAAGGTTCGACGACGCTAGGGTTATAGGGAATTGTTATACGAGGTTACCGAAAGTTGTTCGGAGTCCCGGATGAGATCCCGGACGTCACGAGGAGCTCCGGAATGGTCCTGGGGTAAAGATTGATATATAGGACGGATGGTTTCGGATACCGGAAGTGTTTCGGGCATCACCGGTAACGTACCGGGACTTCCGGAGGTGGCCCCGGGGGACCACCGAAGGGGGGCAACGACCCCGGGAGGTAAGGTGGGCCAAGTGGGGGTGGGAACCAGCCCCTAGGTGGGCTGGTGCGCCTCCCCACTCAGCCCAATGCGCAGGGGAGAGAAAGGGGGGGGGCAAACCCTAAGCCAAGTGGGCCTAAGGCCCACCAGGTGGTGCGCCACCCCCTCCTCCCCCTCTGGCCGCCAGACCTCCCATCTGGGGGGGGGGGCTGCCGCACCACCTAGGTTGGGAACCCTAGGGGTGGCACCCCCTCTCCCCTCCCCCTATATATAGTGGGCACTTTTGGCTATTGGAGATCAGACTTTTGCCTCTCCCTCGGCGCAGCCCTGCCCTTCTTCCTCCTCCTCTCTGCCGGTGCTTGGCGAAGCCCTGCCGGGATACCTCGCCTCTCCATCGACACCACGCCGTCGTGCTGCTGGAGTACTTCCCCAACCTCTCCCTCCTCCTTGCTGGATCAAGGTGCAGGAGACGTCACCGGGCTGCACGTGTGTTGAACGCGGAGGTGCCGTAGTTCGGCACTAGATCGGATTCGCTGCGAGTACGACTCCATCAACCGCGTTCTAGCAACGCTTCCGCTTAGCGATCTTCAAAGGTATGAAGATGCTCTTACCCCTCTCTCGTTGCTGGTCTCTCCATAGGAAGATCTGAATATGCGTAGGAAATTTTTTGAATTTATGCTACGTTACCCAACAGTGGCATCCGAGCCAGGTTTTCTATGCGTAGATTCTATGCACGAGTAGAACACAAAAGTTGTGGGCGATGATTTGTCAATTTTCTTGCCGCTACTAGTCTTATTCTTTTCCGGCGGTATTATGGGATGAAGCGGCCCGGACCGACTTTACACGTACGCTTACGTGAGACTGGTTCCACCGACAGACATGCACACCGTGCATAAAGGTGGCTAGCGGGTGTCTGTCTCTCCTACTCTAGTCGGATTGGATTTGATGAAAAGGGTCCTTATGAAGGGTAAATAGCTTTGGCATATCATCGTTATGGCTGTCACGTAGGTAAGAAGGCGTTCTTGCTAGAAACCCAAATCAGCCACGTAAAACTTGCAACAACAATTAGAGGATGTCTAACTTGTTTTTGCAGGGTCTGACATGTGATGTGATATGGCCAAAGTTGTGATGTTGCATGTATGATGTATGAGATGATCATGTTATTGTAATAGGTTTCACGACTTGCATGTCGATGAGTATGACAACCGGCAGGAGCCATAGGAGTTGTCTTAATTTATAGTATGAGATGCAACGCCATGTGCTTACTACTTTTACTTCATTGCTAACGGTTAGCTATAGTAGTAGTGATAGTAGTAGTTGGTGTGATGACTTCACGGAGACACGATGATAGAGATCATGGTGTCACGCCGGTGACGATGATGATCATGCGATGCCTGAAGATGGAGATCGAAAGAGCAAAGATGATAATGGCCATATCATGTCACTATATGATTGCATTGTGATGTTTATCATGTTTTACATCTTATTGCTTAGAACGACGGTAGCATCATAAGATGATCCCTCTTAAAATTTCGAGAACATATTCCCCTAAGTATGCACCGTTGCGAAGGTTCATTGTCTCGAAGCACCACGTGATGATCGGGTGTGATAGATTCTAACATTCGCATACAACGGGTGTAAGCCAGATTTACACACGCGAAACACCTAGGTTGACTCGACGAGCTTAGCAAGTAAAGACATGACCTCGAATACAAGAGACCGAAAGGTCGAACATGAGTCATATGGTTGAATACGATCAGCATGAAGTTGCTCACCATGGTGACTAGTCCGTCTCACGTGATGATCGGACACGGGTTAGTCAACATGGATCATGTATCACTTAAATGACTAGAGGGATGTCGATTTAAGTGCGAGTTCATACCTAATTTGATTAAATGAACTTAATTGTCATGAACTTACTCTAAAAGGTTTGTCTTTATAAATATTGTAGATGGCCAACGTCAACCTCAATTTCAACGCATTCCTAGAGAAAAACAAGCTGAAAGATGATGGTAGCAACTATGCGGACTGGGTTCGCAACTTGAAGCTCATCCTTGAAGCAGCTAAAAAGGCTTATGTCCTTGATGCGCCGCTAGGTGACCCTCTCGCTCCTGCAGCAGCCTAGGACATTCTGAACGTTTGGCAAACGCAGAGTGATGACTACTCTCTAGTTAGGTGTCGCATGTTATACAGTTTAGAAACGGGGCTCCAAAGGCGTTTTGAGCAACACGGGGCATATCAGCTGTTCCAGGAGCTGAAGCTAGTGTTTCAAGATCATGCCCGTGTCGAGAGATATGAAGTCTCCGACAAGTTCTTTAGCTGTAAGATGGAGGAGAACAGTTTTGTCAGTGAGCACATACTCAAAATGTCTGGGTTACACGGTCGTCTCCCTTCACTTGGAGTCGAACTTCCGGATGATGCTATAATTGACAGAATCCTCCAGTCTCTCCAACCAAGCTACAAAGGCTTTGTGCTTAACTACAACATGCAAGGGATGGAGAAGACCATTCCCGAGTTGTACTCGATGCTCAAGTCTGCAGAAGTAGAAATCAAGAAAGAGCATCAAGTGTTGATGGTCAACAAGACCACTAGTTTCAAGAAAGGCAAGGGTAAGAAGAACTTCAAGAAAGACGGCAAAGCCGTTGCCGCGCCCGGTAAGCCAGATGCCGGGAAGAAGAAAAAGAATGGACCCAAGCCTGAGACTGAGTGCTTCTATTGCAACGGAAAGGGTAACTGGAAGCGGAACTGCCCCAAATACTTAGCGGACAAGAAGGCCGACAACGTTAAAGGAATATGTGATATACATGTTATTGATGTGTACCTTACCAGCGCTCGTAGTAGCTCCTGGGTATTTGATACCGGTGCTGTTGCTCACATTTGCAACTCAAAGCAGGAACTGCGGAATAAGCGGAGACTAGCCAAGGACGAGGTGACGATGCGCGTCGGGAATGGTTCAAAGGTCGATGTGATCGGCGTCGGCACGCTACCTCTACATCTACCGTCGGGATTAGTTTTAAACCTTAATAATTGTTATTTAGTACCAGCTTTAAGCATGAACATTGCATCAGGGTCTTGCTTAATGCGAGACGGTTACTCATTTAAGTCAGAGAATAATGGTTGTTCTATTTATATGAGTGATATGTTTTATGGTCATGCTCCGCTGGTGAATGGTTTATTCTTGATGAATCTCGATCGTTATGTTACACATATTCATAGTTGGAGTACCAAAAGATGTAAATTTGATAATGATAGTCCCACATTCTTGTGGCACTGCCGCCTTGGTCATATCGGCGTTAAGCTCATGAAGAAGCTCCATACTGATGGACTATTAGAGTCTCTTGAATTTGAATCATTTGACACATGCGAACCGTGCCTCATGGGCAAGATGACTAAGACTCCATTCTTAGGTTTAATGGAGAGAGCAACCGACTTATTGGAAATAATACATACTGATGTGTGTGGTCCAATGAAAGTTGAAGCTCGCCGTGGCTATCGTTATGTTCTCACCCTAACCGATGATTTGAGTAGGTATGGGTATATCTACTTGATGAAGCACAAATCTGAGATGTTTGAAAAGTTCAAGGAATTTTAGAGTGAGGTCAAGAATCAACATGAAAGAAAAATCAAGCGTCTACGATCTGATCGTGGAGGAGAATATTTGAGCCACGAGTTTGGCACACACCTAAGGAAGTGTGGAATCGTTTCACAACTGACGCCGCCTGGCACACCGCAACGCAACGGAGTGTCTGAACGTCGTAATCGCACTTTATGGTACGATCTATGATGTCTCTTACCGACTTACCGCTATCATTTTGGGGATTCGCATTAGAAACTACAACATTCACTTTGAATAGGGCACCGTCTAAATCCGTTGAGACGACACCGTATGAACTATGGTTTGGCAAGAAACCTAAGTTGTCGTTTCTTAAAGTTTGGGGCTGCGATGCTTATGTGAAGAAACTTCAACCAGAAAAGCTCGAACCCAAAGCGGAGAAATGCGTATTCGTAGGATACCCTAAGGAAACTATTGGGTATACCTTCTATCTTAGATCCGAAGGTAAAACCTTTGTTGCCAAGAACGGATCCTTTCTAGAGAAAGAGTTTCTCTCGAAAGAAGTAAGTGGGAGGAAGGTTGAACTTGATGAGGTAATTACACCTCCTCTCGAACAGGATAGTAGCGCAGCGCGGGAAGTTGTTCCTGTGGCGCCTACACCGACTGAAGAGGAAGTTAATGATGATGATCATGAAGCTTCGGATCAAGTTACTACTGAACCGCGAAGGTCCACAAGGGCACGCTCCGCACCAGAGTGGTACGGCAACCCTGTAAAGGAAATCATGTTGTTAGACAACGGTGAACCTTCGAACTATGAAGAAGCGATGGCGGGCCCGGATTCCAACAAATGGCTTGAGGCTATGAAATCCGACATAGGATCCATGTATGAGAACAAAGTATGGACTTTGGTGGACTTGCCCGATGACCGGCGAGCCATAGAAAATAAATGGATCTTCAAGAAGAAGACTGATGCAAACGGTAATGTAATCGTTTACAAAGCTCGACTTGTCGCAAAGGGTTTTCGGAAAATTCAAGGAGTTGACTACGAAGAGACTTTCTCTCACGTAGCGAAGCTGAAATCAGTCCGAATCATGTTAGCAATTGCCGCCTTTTATGATTATGAAATTTGGCAAATGGACGTCAAAACAGCATTCCTTAACGGGAACCTTAAGGAAGAGTTGTATATGATGCAACCAGAAGGTTTTGTCGATCCTAAGGGTGGTAACAAAGTGTGCAAGCTCCAGCGCTCCATCTATGGGCTGGTGCAAGCATCTCGGAGTTGGAACATTCGCTTTAATGAGGTGATTAAAGCGTTTGGGTTCACACAGGTTTACGGAGAAGCCTGTCTGTACAAGAAAGTGAGTGGGAGCTCTGTAGCTTTCCTCATACTGTATGTGGATGACATATTATTGATGGGGAATAATATAGAGATGTTGGAGAGCATAAAGGCCTATTTGAACAAGAGGTTTTCAATGAAGGACCTTGGAGAAGCTGCATACATATTAGGCATCAAGATCTATAGAGATATATCAAGAAGCCTCATAGGTCTTTGGCAACGTACATACCTTGACAAGATATTGAAGAAGTTCAATATAGAAAACTCAAAGAAAGGGTTCTTGCCAGTTTTGCAAGGTGTGAGATTGAGTAAGACTCAGTCGCCGACCACGGCAGCAGATAGAGAGAAGATGAGTTCTGTCCCCTACGCTTCAGCCGTTGGCTCTCTAATGTATGCCATGCTGTGTACCAGACCTGATATAGACCTTGC
Source organism: Hordeum vulgare subsp. vulgare (assembly GCF_904849725.1). Classification (NCBI taxonomy): domain Eukaryota; kingdom Viridiplantae; phylum Streptophyta; class Magnoliopsida; order Poales; family Poaceae; genus Hordeum; species Hordeum vulgare. The sequence continues at coordinate 560,783,040 of NC_058523.1, read as the reverse complement.
CATAAGTTTGGTAGAGAGGTACCAAAGTGATCCCGGTATGGAACACTGGACAGCGGTCAAGAATATCCTTAAGTACCTAAAAAGGACTAAGGAAGTGTTTCTCGTTGATGGAGGTGACGAAGAGCTCGTCGTAAAGGGTTACGTCGACGCTAGCTTCGACACAGATCCGGATGACTCTAAGTCACAGACCGGATACGTATATGTGTTGAATGGTGGGACAGTGAGCTGGTGCAGGAGCAAGCAAGAAGTCGTGGCAGCATCTACATGTGAAGCGGAGTACATAGCTGCTTCAGAAGCAGCTCATGAAGGAATTTGGATGAAGGAGCTCATCACCGACCTTGGAGTGGTTCCAAGCGCGTCGGGTCCAATGACACTCTTGTGTGATAACACTGGAGCCATTGCCATAGCCAAGGAGCCCAGGTTTCACCGGAAGAAGAAGCACATCAAACGCCAGTACGACTCCATCTAGGACCATGTCCAGAGTGGAGTGATAGATATTTGTAAAGTACACACGGATCTGAATATCAGAGACCCGTTGACTAAACCTCTTCCACGAGCAAAACATGATCAACACCATAATGCTATGGGTGTTCGATACATCACAATGTAACTAGATTATTGACTCTAGTCCAAGTGGGAGACTGTTGGAAATATGCCCTAGAGGCAATAATAAAATGGTTATTATCATATTTCCTTGTTCATGATAATCGTCTATTGTTCATGCTATAATTGTATTAACAGGAAACAGTAATACATGTGTGAATAAATAGATCACAAAGTGTCCCTAGCAAGCCTCTAGTTGGCTAGCTCGTTAGTCAATAGATGATCATGGTTTCCTGATCATGGGCATTAGATGTCATTGATAACGGGATCACATCATTAGGAGAATGATGTGATGGACAAGACCCAATCCTAAGCATAGCACTAGATCGTATTGTTCGTATGCTAAAGCTTTTCTAATGTCAAGTATCTCTTCCTTCGACCGTGAGATTGTGCAACTCCCGGATACCGTAGGAGTGCTTTGGGTGTATCAAACGTCACAACGTAACTGGGTGACTATAAAGGTGCACTACGGGTACCTCCGAAAGTGTCTGTTGGGTTGGTACGAATCAAGATCGGGATTTGTCACTCCGTGTGATGGAGAGGTATCTCTGGGCCCACTCGGTAGAACATCATCATGAGCTCAATGTGACTAAGGAGTTAGTGACACGATGACGTGCCATGGAACGAGTAAAGAGACTTACAGGTAACGAGATTAAACAAGGTATAGGTATACCAACGATCGAATCTCGGGCGAGTTCTATACTGACAGACAAAGGGAATCGTATACGGGATTGATTGAATCCTTGACATCGTGGTTCATCCGATGAGATCATCGTGGAGCATGTGGGATCCACCATGGGTATGTTGGGGAACGTCGCATGGGAAACAAAAAATTTCCTACGCGCACGAAGTCCTATCATGGTGATGTCCATCTACGAGAGGGGATGTTCGATCTACGTACCCTTGTAAACCGCACAACAGAAGCGTTAGTGAACGCGGTTGATGTAGTGGAACGTCCTCACGTCCCTCGATCCGCCCTGCAAACCGTCCTGCGATCAGTCCCACGATCTAGTGCCGAACGGACGGCACCTCCGTGTTCAGCACACGTACAGCTCGACGATTATCTCGGCTTTCTTGATCCCGCAAGAGAGATGGAGAGGCAGATGAGTTCTTCGGCAGCGTGACGGCGCTCCGGAGGTTGGTGGTGATCTTATCTCAGCAGGGCTCCGCCAGAGCTCCGCAGAAACGCGATCTAGAGGTAAAACCGTGGAGATATGTGTTCGGGCTGCCGTGGCAAAGTTGTGTCAAATCAGCCCTAAAACCTCTGTATATATAGGGGGAGGAGCGGGAGCCTTGCCTTGGGGTCCAAGGACTCCCAAGGGGGTCGGCCGAGCCAAGGGGGGAACCCTCCCCTTCCAAACCGAGTCCAACTAGGTTTGGAAGGAGCAGTCCTTCCCCTTTTTCCCACCTGCTCTTTTTTTCTTTTCTCTTTGATTTTCTTCCTATGGCGCATAGGGCCTTCTTGGGCTGTCCCACCAGCCCACTAAGGGCTGGTGCGCCACCCTCAAGGCCTATGGGCTTCCCCGGGGTGGGTTGCCCCCCCCCCCCCGGTGAACACCCGGAACCCATTCGTCATTCCCGGTACATTCCTGGTAACTCCAAAAACCTTCCAGTAATCAAATGAGGTCATCCGATATATCAATCTTCATTTCCGGACTATTCTGGAAACCCTCGTGACATCCATGATCTCATCTGGGACTCCGAACAACATTCGGTAACCAACCATATAACTCAATAGATGATCATGGTTTCCTGATCATGGGCATTAGATGTCATTGATAACGGGATCACATCATTAGGAGAATGATGTGATGGACAAGACCCAATCCTAAGCATAGCACTAGATCGTATTGTTCGTATGCTAAAGCTTTCCTAATGTCAAGTATCTTTTCCTTCGACCGTGAGATTTTGCAACTCCCGGATACCGTAGGAGTGCTTTGGGTGTATCAAACGTCACAACGTAACTGGGTGACTATAAAGGTGCACTACGGGTACCTCCGAAACTGTCTGTTGGGTTGGTACGAATCGAGATCGGGATTTGTCACTACGTGTGACGGAGAGGTATCTCTGGGCCCACTCGGTAGAACATCATCATGAGCTCAATGTGACTAAGGAGTTAGTCACACGATGACGTGCTACGGAACGAGTAAAGAGACTTACCGGTAACGAGATTGAACAAGGTATAGGTATACCGACGATCGAATCTCGGGCAAGTTCTATACTGAAAGACAAAGGGAATCGTATACGGGATTGATTGAATCCTTGACATCATGGTTCATCCGATGAGATCATCTTGGAGCAAGTGGGAGACACCATGGGTATCTAGACCCCGCTGATGGTTATTGGCCAGAGAGGTGTCTCGGTCATGTCTGCTTGTCTCTCGAACCCGTAGGGTCTACACACTTAAGGTTCGACGACGCTAGGGTTATAGGGAATTGTTATACGAGGTTACCGAAAGTTGTTCGGAGTCCCAGATGAGATCCCGGACGTCACGAGGAGCTCCGGAATGGTCCTGGGGTAAAGATTGATATATAGGACGGATGGTTTCGGATACCGGAAGTGTTTCGGGCATCACCGGTAACGTACCGGGACTTCCGGAGGTGGCCCCAGGGGACCACCGAAGGGGGGCAACGACCCCGGGAGGTAAGGTGGGCCAAGTGGGGCTGGGAACCAGCCCCTAGGTGGGCTGGTGCGCCTCCCCACTCAGCCCAATGCGCAGGGGAGAGAAAGGGGGGGCAAACCCTAAGCCAAGTGGGCCTAAGGCCCACCAGGTGGTGCGCCACCCCCTCCTCCCCCTCTGGCCGCCACACCTCCCATCTGGGGGGGGGGGGCTGCCGCACCACCTAGGTTGGGAACCCTAGGGTTGGCACCCCCTCTCCCCTCCCCCTATATATAGTGGGCACTTTTGGCTATTGGAGATCAGACTTTTGCCTCTCCCTCGGCGCAGCCCTGCCCTTCTTCCTCCTCCTCTCTGCTGGTGCTTGGCGAAGCCCTGCCGGGAGACCTCGCCTCTCCATCGACACCACGCCGTCGTGCTGCTGGAGTACTTCCCCAACCTCTCCCTCCTCCTTGCTGGATCAAGGTGCAGGAGACGTCACCGGGCTGCACGTGTGTTGAACGCGGAGGTGCCGTAGTTCGGCACTAGATCGGATTCGCTGCGAGTACGACTCCATCAACCGCGTTCTAGCAACGCTTCTGCTTAGCGATCTTCAAAGGTATGAAGATGCTCTTACCCCTCTCTTTTTGCTGGTCTCTCCATAGGAAGATCTGAATATGCGTAGGAATATTTTTGAATTTATGCTACGTTACCCAACAAAATCCACAATTCACCGGATCTCGGCGTTGATCATGCTTTGCCCGTGGAAGAGGTTTAGTCAGCGGGTCTGCTACATTCAGATCCGTGTGCACTTTGCATATATTTACGTCCTCCCCTTCGACGTAGTCGCGGATGTGGTTGAAGCGTCGTTTGATGTGTTTGGACTTCTTGTGAAACCGTGGTTCCTTTGCTAGGGAAATGGCACCCGTGTTGTCACAGAACAAGGTTATTGGATTCAGTGCGCTTGGCACCACTCCAAGATCTGTCATGAACTGCTTCATCCACACACCCTCCTTAGCCGCCTCCGAGGCAGCCATGTACTCCGCTTCACATGTAGAATCTGCTACGACGCTCTGCTTGGAACTGCACCAGCTTACCGCACCCCGATTAAGAATAAATACGTATCCGGTCTGCGATTTAGGGTCGTCCAGATCTGTGTCAAAGCTTGCATCGACGTAACCTTTTACGGCGAGCTCTTCGTCAACTCCATACACGAGAAACATCTCCTTAGTCCTTTTTAGGTACTTCAGGATATTCTTGACCGCCGTCCAGTGATCCACTCCTGGATTACTCTGGAACCTACCTTCCATACTTATGGCCAGGCTAACGTCCGGTCTAGTGCACAGCATTGCATACATGATAGAACCTATGGCTGAAGCATAGGGGACGGTGCTCATATGCTCTCTATCCTCATCAGTTGCTGGGCACTGAGTCTGACTCAATCTCGTACCTTGTAAAACTGGCAAGAACCCTTTCTTGGACTGTTCCATTTTGAACCACTTCAAAACTTTATCAAGGTATGTGCTTTGTGAAAGTCCTATCAGGCGTTTAGATCTATCCCTGTAGATCTTAATGCCTAGAATGTAAGCAGCTTCTCCTAGGTCCTTCATAGAGAAACTTTTATTCAAGTAATCCTTTATGCTCTCCAAAAACTCTACGTTGTTTCCAGTCAGCAATATGTCATCCACATATAATATTAGAAACGCCACAGTGCTCCCACTCACTTTCTTGTAAATACAAGATTCTCCAACCACTTGTATAAACCCAAATGCTTTGATCACCTCATCAAAGCGTTTGTTCCAACTCCGAGATGCTTGCACCAGTCCATAAATGGATCGCTGGAGCTTGCACACCTTGTTAGCATTCTTAGGATCGACAAAACCTTCGGGTTGCATCATATACAACTCTTCCTTAAGGAAACCGTTAAGGAACGCCGTTTTGACATCCATCTGCCAGATATCATAATCGAAAAATGCAGCTATTGCGAACATGATTCTGACGGACTTAAGCATCGCTACAGGGTGAGAATGTCTCATCGTAGTCAACTCCTTGAACTTGTGAAAAACCCTTTGCCACAAGTCGAGCTTTATAAACGGTCACATTGCCGTCAGCGTCCGTCTTCCTCTTAAAGATCCATTTGTTCTGAATAGCCTTGCGGCCCTCAGGTAGTACTTCCAAAGTCCACACTTTGTTCTCATACATGGATCCTATCTCGGACTTCATGGCTTCTAGCCATTTGTTGGAATCTGGGCCCACCATTGCTTCTTCATAATTTGCAGGTTCATTGTTGTCTAACAACATGATTGACAAGACGGGATTACCGTACCACTCTGGAGCAGCCCGTGGTCTCGTCGACCTACGTGGTTCGACAGAAACTTGAACCGGAGTTTCATGATCATCATCATTAACTTCCTCCTCAACTAGCGTCGCAACGACAGAGGTTTCCCCTTGCCCTGCGCCACCATCTAGAGGGATGAGAGGTTCGACAACCTCATCAAGTTCTATCTTCCTCCCACTCAATTTTCTCGAGAGAAACTCCTTCTCGAGAAAAGCTCCGTTTTTAGCAACAAACACTTTGCCCTCGGATTTGAGATAGAAGGTGTACCCAACTGTCTCTTTTGGGTAACCTATGAAGATGCACTTTTCCGCTTTGGGTTCCAGTTTTTCAGGCTGAAGCTTTTTGACATAAGCATCACATCCCCAAATTTTAAGAAACGACAACTTTGGCCTTTTGCCATACCACAGTTCATATGGTGTCGTCTCAACGGATTTTGATGGTGCCCTATTTAAAGTGAATGCAGCTGTTTCTAATGCATAACCCCAAAACGATAACGTCAACTGTGAAACAATTCCACATTGTCTTAAGTGAGCACCAAACTCGAAACTCAGATATTCACCCCCACGATCAGACCGTAGGAACTTGATCTTCTTGTTACGATGATTTTCAACTTCACTCTGAAATTCCTTGAACTTTTCAAATGTTTCAGACTTGTGCTTCATTAAGTAGACATAACCATATCTACTCAAATCGTTAGTGAAGGTGAGAAAATAACGATATCCGCCGCGTGCCTCCACGCTCATCGGACCGCACACATCGGTATGTATGATTTCCAACAAGTCACTTGCACGCTCCATTGTTCCGGAGAACGGAGTTTTAGTCATCTTTCCCATGAGGCATGGTTCGCACGTGTCAAGTGAATCAAAGTCAAGTGACTCCAAAAGTCCATCGGCATGGAGTTTCTTCATGATCTTTACACCAATATGACCTAAGCGGCAGTGCCACAAAAATATGGCGCTATCATTGTTAACTCTAACTCTTTTGGTCTCAATGTTATGTATGTGTGTATCACTATCAAGATTCAATATGAACAATCCTCTCACATTGGGTGCATGACCATAAAAGATGTTACTCATAGAAATAGAACAACCATTATTCTCTGACTTAAAAGAGTAACCGTCTCGCAATAAACAAGATCCAGATATAATGTTCATGCTCAACGGAGGCACTAAATAACAATGATTCAAGTTCATAACTAATCCTGATGGTAACTGAAGTGAAACTGTGCCGACGGCGATTGCATCAGCCTTGGAACCATTTCCTACGCGCATCGTCACTTCATCTTTCGCCAGCCTTCGTCTATTCCGCAGTTCCTGTTTCGAGTTGCAAATATGAGCAACAGAACCGGTATCGAATACCCAGGCACTACTACGAGAGTCGGTTAAGTACACATCAATAACATGTATATCAAATATACCTGATTTTTCTTTGGCCGCCTTCTTATCAGCCAGATACTTGGGGCAATTGCGCTTCCAGTGACCCATACCCTTGCAATAGTAACACTCTGTTTCAGGCTTAGGTCCAGCTTTGGGTTTCTTCGTCGGATTGGCAACAGGCTTTCCGCTCTTCTTTGAATTACCCTTCTTGTCTTTGCCGTTTCTCTTGAAACTAGTGGTCTTATTCACCATCAACACTTGATGCTCTTTACGGAGTTCAGACTCTGCGACTTTTAGCATCGCAAACAACTCGCCGGAGACTTGTTCATCCCTTGCATGTTGTAGTTCAACACAAAGCCTTTATAGCTTGGCGGCAGTGATTGAAGGATTCTGTCAGTGATAGCCTCTTGCGGGAGTTCAATCCCCAGCTCAGCTAGACGGTTTGAGTACCCAGACATTTTGAGCACATGTTCACTGACAGACGAGTTCTCCTCCATCTTGCAAGCATAGAATTTATCGGAGGTCTCATACCTCTCAATCCGGGCTCTCTTCTGAAAGATAAACTTCAACTCCTAGAACATCTCAAATGCTCCATGACGCTCAAAGAGACGTTGAAGTCCCGGTTCTAAGCCATACAAGACTGCACATTGAACTAGTGAGTAGTCCTCCTTACGTGCCAACCAAGCGTTCTTAACATCCTGGTCAGCCGTAGCGGGTGGTTCATCTCCTAGCGCAGCATTAAGGACATAATCCTTCTTCCCAGCTTGTAAGATTAGCTTAAGATTACGAGCCCAGTCTACAAAGTTGCTTCCATCATCTTTCAACTTAGCTTTCTCTAGGAACGTATTAAAATTCAGGGTGACTGTCGCGTGAGCCATGATCTACAACACAAATATATTCAAAGTGGACTTAGACTATGTTCAAGATAATTAGAGTTTAACTTAATCAAATTACTCGCTAAACTCCCACTCAAAAAGTACATCTCTGTAGTCATTTGTGTGGTTCATGATCCACTTACACTAGCTCAAGTCCGATCATCACGTGAGTTGAGTATAGTTTCAGTGGTAAGCATCCCTATGCCAATCATATCATCTATATGATTCATGATCGACCTTTCGGTCTCATGTGTTCCGAGGCCATGTCTGCACATGCTAGGCTCGTCAAGCTTAACCCGAGTGTTCCGCGTGCGCAACTGTTTTGCACCCGTTGTATGTGAACGTTGAGTCTATCACACCCGATCATCACGTGGTGTCTCGAAACGACGAACTGTAGCAATGGGGCACAGTCGGGGAGAACACATTTTCGTCTTGAAATTTTACTGAGAGATCACCTCGTAATGCTACTGTCGTTCTAAGCAAAATAAGGTGCATAAAAGGATTAACATCACATGCAATTCATAAGTGACATGATATGGCCATCATCTCGTGCTCCTTGATCTCCATCACCAAAGCACCGGCACGATCTTCTTGTCACCGGCGCCACACCATGATCTCCATCAACGTGTCGCAATCGGGGTTGTCGTGCTACTCATGCTATTACTACTAAGCTACATCCTAGCAAAATAGTAAACACATCTGCAAGCACAAACATTAGTTTAAAGACAACCCTATGGCTCCTGCCGGTTGCCGTACCATCGACGTGCAAGTCGATATTATCTATTACAACATGATCATCTCATACATCCAATATATCACATCACATCGTTGGCCATATCACATCACAAGCATACCCTGCAAAAACAAGTTAGACGTCCTCTAATTTTGTTGTTGCATGTTTTATGTGGTGACCATGGGTATCTAGTAGGATCGCATCTTACTTACGCAAACACCACAACGGAGATATATGAGTTGCTATTTAACCTCATCCAAGGACCTCCTCGGTCAAATCCGATTCAACTAAAGTTGGAGAAACTTACACTTGCCTGTCATCTTTGAGCAACGGGGTTACTCGTAGCGATGAAACCAGTCTCTCGTAAGCGTACGAGTAATGTCGGTCCAAGCCGCTTCAATCCAACAATTACGCGGAATCAAGAAAAGACTAAGGAGGGCAGCAAAACGCACATCACCGCCCACAAAAACTTTTGTGTTCTACTCGAGAAGACATCTACGCATGAACCTAGCTCATGATGCCAATGTTGGGGAACGTCGCATGGGAAACAAAAATTTTCCTACGCGCACGAAGACCTATCATGGTGATGTCCATCTACGAGAGGGGATGTTCGATCTACGTACCCTTGTAGACCGCACAGCAGAAGCGTTAGTGAACGCGGTTGATGTAGTGGAACGTCCTCACGTCCCTCGATCCGCCCCGCGAACCGTCCCGCGATCAGTCCCACGATCTAGTGCCGAACCGACGGCACCTCCGCGTTCAGCACACGTACAGCTCGACGATGATCTCGGCCTTCTTGATCCAACAAGAGAGACGGAGAGGTAGATGAGTTCTCTGGCAGCGTGACGGCGCTCCGGAGGTTGGTGGTGATCTTATCTCAGCAGGGCTCCGCCCGAGCTCCGCAGAAACGCGATCTAGAGGTAAAACCGTGGAGATATGTGGTCGGGCTGCCGTGGCAAAGTTGTGTCAAATCAGCCCTAAAACCTCCGTATATATAGGGGGAGGAGGGGGAGCCTTGCCTTGGGGTCCAAGGACTCCCAAGGGGGTCGCCGAGCCAAGGGGGGCAACCCTCCCCTTCCAAACCGAGTCCAACTAGGTTTGGAAGGAGGAGTCCTTCCCCTTTTTCCCACCTCCTTTTTTTTTCTTTTCTGTTTGATTTTCTTCCTATGGCGCATAGGGCCTTCTTGGGCTGTCCCACCAGCCCACTAAGGGCTGGTGCGCCACCCCCAAGGCCTATGGGCTTCCCCGGGGTGGGTTCCCCCCCCCCCCCCCGATGAACACCCGGAACCCATTCGTCATTCCCGGTACATTCCCGGTAACTCCGAAAACCTTCCGGTAATCAAATGAGGTCATCCTATATATCAATCTTCGTTTCCGGACCATTCCGGAAACCCTCGTGACGTCCGTGATCTCATCTGGGACTCCGAACAACATTCGGGGAACCAACCATATAACTCAAATACGCATAAAACAACGTCGAACCTTAAGTGTGCAGACCCTGCGGGTTCGAGAACTATGTAGACATGACCCGAGAGACTCCTCGGTCAATATCCAATAGCGGGACCTAGATGCCCATATTGGATCCTACATATTCTACGAAGATCTTATCATTTGAACCTCAGTGCCAAGGATTCATATAATCCTGTATGTCATTCCTCCCTTTGTCCTTCGGTATGTTACTTGCCCGAGATTCGATCGTCAGTATCCGCATACCTATTTCAATCTCGTTTACCGGCAAGTCTCTTTACTCGTTACGTAATACAAGATCCCGCAACTTACACTAAGTCACATTGCTTGCAAGGCTTGTATGTGATGTTGTATTACCGAGTGGGCGCCGAGATACCTCTCCGTCACACGGAGTGACAAATCCCAGTCTCGATCCATACTAACTCAACGAACACCTTCGGAGATACCTGTAGAGCATCTTTATAGTCACCCAGTTACGTTGCAACGTTTGATACACACAAAGTATTCCTCTGGTGTCAGTGAGTTATATGATCTCATGGTCACAGGAACAAATACTTGACACGCAGAAAACAGTAGCAACAGAATGACACGATCAACATGCTACGTCTATTAGTTTGGGTCTAGTCCATCACGTGATTCTCCTAATGACGTGATCCAGTTATCAAGCAACAACACTTTGTTCATAATCAGAAGACACTGACTATCTTTGATCAACTGGCTAGCCAACTAGAGGCTTGCTAGGGACAGTGTTTTGTCTATATATCCACACATGTATATAAGTCTTCATTCAATACAATTATAGCATGGATAATAAACGATTATCTTGATACAGGAATTATAATAATAACTATATTTATTATTGCCTCTAGGGCATAATTCCAACAGGGTATCCAGACCCCGCTGATGGTTATTGGCGAGAGAGGTGTCTCGGTCATGTCTGCCTGTCTCCCGAACCCGTAGGGTCTACACACTTAAGGTTCGATGACGCTAGGGTTATACGGAATTGTAATACGAGGTTACAGAAACTTGTTCGGAGTCCCGGATGAGATCCCGGACGTCACGAGGAGCTCCGGAATGGTCCGGAGGTAAAGATTGATATATAAGACGTATGGTTTCGGATATCGGAAGTGTTTCGGGCATCACCGGTAACGTACCGGGACCACCGAGACCACCGGAGGTGGCCCCGGGGGACCACCGAAGGGGGGCAACGACCCCGGGAGGTTAGGTGGGCCAAGTGGGGGTGGGAACCAGCCCCTAGGTGGGCTGGTGCGCCTCCCCACTCAGCCCAATGCGCAGGGGAGAGAGAAGGGGGGGGCAAACCCTAAGCCAGGTGGGCCTAAGGCCCACCAGGTGGTGCGCCCCCCCTCCTCCCCCTCTGGCCGCCGCACCTCCCATCTGGGGGGGCTGCCGCACCACCTAGGGTGGGAGCCCTAGGGGTAGCACCCCCTCTCCCCTTCCGCTATATATAGTGGGCACTTTTGGCTATTGGAGATTAGACTTTTGCCTCTCCCTCGGCGCAGCCCTGCCCTTCTTCCTCCTCTTCTCTGCCGGTGCTTGGCGAAGCCCTGCCGGGAGACCTCGTCTCTCCATCGACAACACGCCGTCGTGCTGCTGGAGTACTTCCCCAACTTCTCCCTCCTCCTTGCTGGATCAAGGTGCGGGAGACGTCACCGGGCTGTACGTGTGTTGAACGCGGAGGTGCCGTAGTTCGGCACTAGATCGGATTCGCTGCGAGTACGACTCCATCAACCGCGTTCTAGCAACGCTTCCGCTTAGCAATCTTCAAAGGTATGAAGATGCTATTACCCCTCTCTCGTTGCTGGTCTCTCCATAGGAAGATCTGAATATGCGTAGGAATTTTTTTGAATTTATGCTACGTTACCCAACAAAATCCACAATTCACCGGATCTCGGCAAACACACCGCCAAAGAGGATTACATCGGATAGATCTCCATGAAGATCATGGAGAACTTTGTATTGAAGATCCAAGACAGAGAAGAAGCCATCTAGCTACTAACTACGGACCCGTAGGTGTGAAGTGAACTACTCACGAGTCATTGGAGGGGTGATGATGTTGATGTAGAAGCCCTCCAACTCGAAAGTCCCCTCCGGCAGGGCACGGGGAAGGGTCTCCAGATGAGATCTCGCGGAAATGGAAGCTTGCGGCGGCGGAAAAGTATTTTCGTGGATCCCTTGATTTTTTTCTGTATTTTAGGGAATACATAGGCGAAAGATCTAGGTCAGGGGGGCGCCAGGGAGGCCACAAGCCTGCCCACCGCCGGCCCTCTTGTGGCGGATGGGGGGCTTGTGGGCTCCGTGTAGCCCTCCTGGCTTGGCCCACAAGCCCCCTGATCTTCTTCCGTTCGGGAAAAATCATTTCGGGGATTTTATTCTGTTTGGACCCCGTTCCAAAATCAGATCTGAAAAGAGCCAAAAACACAGAAAAAACAGGAACTTGCACTTGGCGCTGAATTAATAAGTTAGTCCCAAAAAGATATAAAAGGTACATAAAACATCCAAGGATGACAAGATAACAACATGAAACCATCAAAAATTATAGATACATTTGAGACGTATCAGTTGCCAAAATTATTTCTACCAATAAAATTAACGTCCAAGCTAGCGTTGCTACTCTCAATCAAGGAAGACAAGGCCGTATCATTAGGATCTAAAGGAGCACTTCTACTAGCAACCAAATTCATTAACTCATCCATCTTAGCACTTAACGAGTTAATTTCTTCTATAGCGTGTACCTTTTTACTAGTAGGTGACCTTTCAGTGTGCCACTGAGAGTAGTTCGTGATGATATTGTTTAGGAGTTTTGTGGCTTCTCCTAACGTGATTTCCATGAACATTCCACCTGAGGCGGAGTCCAAGATATTTCTAGAAGCGAAATTCAAGACATCGTAGAAGATTTGTACAATCATCCAAAGACTCAAGCCATAAGCGGGACAATTTCTAATCATCAATTTCATGCTCTCCCAAGATTGTGCAACATGTTCATGATCAAGTTACTTAAAATTCATGATATCATTACGGAGAGAGATAATCTTAGCCGGCGGAAAATACTTGGATATATAAGCATCTTTGCACTTGTTCCAAGAATCAATACTATGTTTGGGCAAAGATGAAAACCAAGTTTTTGCTCTATCTCGCAACGAGAAAGGAAAAATGTTCAATTTAATCACATCATTATCCACATCTTTCTTCTTTTGCATATCGCAAAGCTCAATGAATGTATTAAGATGGGATGTGGCATCTTCACTAGGAACGCCGGAGAATTGCTCTTTCATAACAAGATTCAGCAAAGCGGCATTGATTTCGTATGATTCCACACTTGTGGCGGGAGCAATAGGAGTACTAATAAAATCATTATTATTAGTATTCGAGAATTAACAAAGTTTGGTGTTTTCAATCATGGTGACTTCAGCAAGCAAGCAAGCACACAAGCGAATAGACAGCAAGCGAGAGAAAAGGGCGAACGAAAAAGGCAAATGTTCTTGTAAATTTTTGTTTTTCAGAAGTGGGGGAGAGGAAAACGAGAGGTAAAAAAGTAAATGCAAGAGATGAGTTTGCGACACTTACTTGGATGAGTCCTTGACTTGATCCTCTCCGGCAACGGCGCCAGAAATCCTTGATTGAAGAGGAAAGGGTGATGCAGCACAGGAGCACTAAGTATTTCCCTCAGTTTGAGAACCAAGGTATCAATCCAGTAGGATAATCGCGTCAAGTCCAGAGTACCTACGCAAACACAAAAGATCTTGCACCCAAAGCTATAAAGGGGTTGTCAATCCCTTCAAGATTGATTACAAAGTGAGATCTGAAGGAGGAAAGTGCAACGATGTAAAAGAGTAAGGCTGAAAATATGGTGTGAAGTAGACCCGGGGGGCATAGTGTTCACTAGAGGCTTTTCTCAAAATAGCAAATAATATGGTGGGTGAATAAATTATTGTTGAGCAATTGATAGAACCGCGCAAAGTCATGACGATATCTAAGGCAATGATCATACATATATGCATCACGTCCGAGACAAGTAGACCGATACTTTCTGCATCTACTACTATCTAGAGGCAATAATAAATTAGTTATTATTATATTTCTTAGTTCATGATAATCGTTTATTATCCATGCTATAATTGTATTGATTGGAAACACAATACTTGTGTGGATACATAGACAAAACACTGTCCCTAGTAAGCCTCTAGTTGACTAGCTCGTTGATCAAAGATGGTCAAGGTTTCCTGGCCATAGGTAAGTGTTGTCACTTGATAACGGGATCACATCATTAGGAGAATCATGTGATGGACTAGACCCAAACTAATAGACGTAGCATGTTGATCGTGTCATTTTGTTGCTACTGTTTTCTGCGTGTCAAGTATTTATTCCTATGACCATGAGATCATATAACTCACTGACACCGGAGGAATGCTTTGTGTGTATCAAACGTCGCAACGTAACTGGGTGACTATAAAGATGCTCTACAGGTATCTCCGAAGGTGTTAGTTGAGTTAGTATGGATCAAGACTGGGATTTGTCACTCCGTGTGACGGAGAGGTATCTCGGGGCCCACTCGGTAATACAACATCACACACAAGCCTTGCAAGCAATGTAACTTAGTGTAAGTTGCGGGATCTTGTATTATGGAACGAGTAAAGAGACTTGCCGGTAAACGAGATTGAAATAGGTATGCGGATACTGACGGTCGAATCTCGGGCAAGTAACATACCGAAGGACAAAGGGAATGACATACGGGATTATACGAATCCTTGGCACTGAGGTTCAAACGATAAGATCTTCGTAGAATATGTAGGATCCAATATGGGCATCCAAGTCCCGCTGTTGGATATTGACCGAGGAGTCTCTCGGGTCATGTCTACATAGTTCTCGAACCCGCAGGGTCTGCACACTTAAGGTTCGACGTTGTTTTATGCGTATTTGAGTTATATGGTTGGTTACCGAATGTTGTTCGGAGTCCCGGATGAGATCACGGACGTCACGAGGGTTCCCGCAATGGTCCGGAAACAAAGATTGATATATAGGATGACCTCATTTGGTTACCGGAAGGTTTTTGTGCATTACCGGAAAAGTTTCGGGCTCATCGGTAGTGTACCGGGAGTGTCGGGAGGGGTGCCGGGGACCATCAGGAGGGGTGTCACGCCCCAAGGGGTCTCATGGGCTATGGGAAGAGATAAACCAGCCCCTAGTGGGCTGGAATAAGTTCCCACTAAGGCCCATAAGGTTTGAGAAGGAAAAAACACAAGGTGGAAAGAGTTTCCAAGTGGGAAGGTGGAATCCTACTCCAAGTAGGATTGGAGTAGGACTCCTCCACCTCCAATTTCGGCCAAACCTTTAGGTTTTGAGGCTGCCTCCTCCCCTCCCTCCCACCTATATATACGGAGGTTTTAGGGCTGATTTGAGACGACTTTCTCACGGCTGCCCGACCACATACCTCCATAGTTTTTCCTCTAGATCGCGTTTCTGCGGAGCTCGGGCGGAGCCCTGCTGAGACAAGATCATCACCAACCTCCGGAGCGCCGTCACGCTGCCGGAGAACTCTTCTACCTCTCCGTCTCTCTTGCTGGATCAAGAAGGCCGAGATCATCGTCGAGTTGTACGTGTGCTGAACGCGGAGGTGCCGTCCGTTCGGTACTAGATCGTGGGACTGATCGCGGGATTGTTCGCGGGGCGGATCGAGGGACGTGAGGACGTTCCACTACATCAACCGCGTTCACTAACACTTCTGCTGTACGATCTACAAGGGTACGTAGATCACTCATCCCCTCTCGTAGATGGACATCACCATGATAGGTCTTCGTGCGCGTAGGAAATTTTTGTTTCCCTTGCGACGTTCCCCAACAGTGGCATCATGAGCTAGGTTCATGCGTAGATGTCTTCTCGAGTAGAACACAAAAGTTTTTGTGGGCGGTGATGTGCATTTTGCTGCCCTCCTTAGTCTTTTCTTGATTCCGCGGTATTGTTGGATTGAAGCGGCTTGGACCGACATTACTCGTACGCTTACGAGAGACTGGTTTCATCGTCACGAGTAACCCCCTTTGCTCAAAGATGACTGGCAAGTGACGGTTTCTCCAACTTTAGTTGAATCGGATTTGACCGAGGAGGTCCTTGGATGAGGTTAAATAGCAACTCATATATCTCCGTTGTGGTGTTTGCGTAAGTAAGATGCGATCCTACTAGATACCCTTGGTCACCACGTAAAACATGCAACAACAAAATTAGAGGACGTCTAACTTGTTTTTGCAGGGTATGATTGTGATGTGATATGGCCAACGATGTGATGTGATATATTGGATGTATGAGATGATCATGTTGTAATAGAAATATCGACTTGCACGTCGATGGTACGGCAACCGGCAGGAGCCATAGGGTTGTCTTTATAACTGACGTTTGTGCTTGCAGATGCGTTTACTATTTTGCTAGGACGTAGCTTTAGTAGTAATAGCATAAGTAGCACGACAACCCCGATGGCGACACATTGATGGAGATCATGATGATGGAGATCATGGTGTGGCGCCGGTGACAAGAAGATCGTGCCGGTGCTTTGGTGATGGAGATCAAGAAGCACGTGATGATGGCCATATCATGTCACTTATGAATTGCATGTGATGTTAATCCTTTTATGCACCTTATTTTGCTTAGAACGACGGTAGCATTATGAGGTGATCTCTCACTAAAATTTCAAGACGAAATTGTGTTCTCCCCGACTGTGCACCGTTGCTACAGTTCGTCGTTTCGAGACACCACGTGATGATCGGGTGTGATAGACTCAACGTTCACATACAACGGGTGCAAAACAGTTGCGCACGCGGAACACTCGGGTTAAGCTTGACGAGCCTAGCATGTGCAGACATGGCCTCGGAACACATGAGACCGAAAGGTCGAGCATGAATCGTATAGTTGATATGATTAGCATAGAGATGCTTACCACTGAAACTATTCTCGACTCACGTGATGATCGGACTTGAGATAGCGGATTTGGATCATGTACCACTCAAATGACTAGAGAGATGTACTTTTTGAGTGGGAGTTCTTAAGTAATATGATTAATTGAACTAATTGTCATGAACATAGTCTAATGGTCTTTGCAAATTACGATGTAGCTTGCGCTATAGCTCTACTGTTTTTATATGTTCCTAGAGAAAATTTAGTTGAAAATTGATAGTAGCAAACTTTGCAGACTGAGTCTGTAAAACCGAGGATTGTCCTCGTTGCTGCACAGAAGGCTTATGTCATTAATGCACCACTCGGTGTGCTGCACCTCGAGCGTCGTCTGTGGATCCTGTGAACATCCGACATACACGTTTCTGATGACTACACGATAGTTCAGTGCAAAGTACTTAATGGCTTAGAAGCAAGGCACCGAAAACGTTTTAAAATGTCACGGAACATAAATGATGTTCTAAAGAGATGAAATTGTGATTTCATGCTTGTGCCTTTGTTAAGAGGTACGAGACCTCCAACAAGATTCTTTGACCACAAAGTAAAGGAGAAAAGCTCAATCGTTGAGCATGTGCTCAGATTGTCTGAGTACGACAATCACTTGAATCAAGTGGGAGCTAATCTTCCAGACGAGATAGTGATGGTTCTCCAAAAGTCACTACCACCAAGCTTTGAGAGCTTCGTGATGAACTATAACATATCAAGGATAGATACAATGATCCTTGAGCGATTCGCGACGTTTGACACTGCGAAAGTAGAAATCAAGAAGGAGCATCAATAGTTGATGGTTTGGAAAACCACTAAGTTTCAAGAAAGGCGAGGGCTAGAAGGGATACTTCGTGAAATGGCAAAACAGTTGCTGCGCTAATGAAGAGACCCAAACCCAAACCCGAGACTAAGTGCTTCTGTAATAAGGGGACCAGTCACTGAGGCGGAGCAACTCTAGATACTTGGTAGATAAGAAGGCTGGCAAAAGTCGAGAGAAGTATATTTGATATACATAATGTTGATGTGTACTTTACTCCTAGTAGCACAAGGGTATTGGATACCGGTTCGGTTGCTAAGTGATTAGTAACGCGAAATAAAAGCTACGACATAAACGGAGACTAGCTAAAGGCGAGGTGACGATACGTGTTGGAAGTGTTTCCAAGGTTGATATGATCAAACGTCGCACGCTCCCTCTACCATCGGGATTGGTGTTGAACCTAAATAATTGTTATTTGGTGCTTGCGTTAGGCATGAACATGATTGGATCGTGTTTATTGCAATACGATTATTCATTCAAAGAGAATAATGGTAACTCTATTTGCTTGAATAATCACCTTCAATGGTTTATTGAATCTCGATTGTAGTGTTACACATTGGTGCCAAAAGATACGAGTTAATGATGATAGTACCACTTACTTGTGGCACTGCCGCTTGAGTCATGTTAGTATAAATTGCATGAAGAGGGTCCATGCTGATGGATCTTTACTCACCTGATTGCGAATCACTAGTGACATGCAAATCATACCACATGAGCAAGGCCTTGTTTTCATTGAGATGAAACAAGATAGTAACTTGTCGGAAGTGATACATTTTTGATGTATGCAGTCCAATGAGTGCTGAGGCACGCAGTGGATATCATTATGTTCTTACTTCACTGACGACTTGAGTAGATACAGGAGTATTTACTTAATGAATCACAAGTCTGAAATACTGAAAAGTTCAATTCCGTTTCAGAGTGAAGTTCGTCGTAACAAGAGGATGAACTGTCTACGATATGATCATAGAAATGAATATCTGAGTTGCGAGTTTTTGGTACACAGTTAAGACAATGTGGAAATTGTTTCACAGTTCATGCCACCTGGAACATCATAGTGTGATGATGTGTCTGAACGTCATAGCCACGCACTATTTAGTATGGTGCATGCTGTGATGTCTCTTGTCGAATTACCATTATCGTTTATGGGTTATGCATTAGAGACAACCGCATTCACTTTAAATAGGGCACCGCGTATTTCCGTTGAGATGACACAGTATAGACTGAGGTTTAGAGAAATCTAAACTGTCATTTCTTGAAAGTTTGGGGCTTCGACACTTATGTGAAAAAGTTTCAGCCTGATAAGCTCGAACCCAAAGCGGATAAATGCATCTTCATAGGATATCCAAAACAGTTGGGTACATCTCCTATCTCAGATCTGAAAGCAAAGTGTTTGTTTCTAGAAACGGATCCTTTCTCGAGGAAAGGTTTCTCTCGAAAGAATTGAGTGGGAGGGTAGTAGAACTTGATGAGGTTATTGAACCATCACTTCAACCAGTGTGTAGCAGGGCATAGGAAGTTGTTCCTGTGGCGCCTACACCAATTGAAGTGGAAGCTGATGATGGTGATCATTGAGCTTCGAATCAAGTTACTACAAACCTCGTAGGTCGACAAGGTCGCGTACTGCTGCAGAGTAGTACGGTAACCCTGTCTTGGAGGTCATGTTGTTGAGCAACAGTGAACCTACGAGTTATGGAGAAAGCGATGGTGGGCCCAGATTCCGACAAATGGCTGGAAGCTATGAAATCCGAGAGAGGATCCATGTATGAAACCAAAGTGTAGACTTTGGAAGAACTACTTGATGGTCATAGGACTATTGAGTAAAGATGGATCTTTAAAAGAAGACAGACGATGATGGTGATAAGTCACTATTAAGAAAAGCTCGACTTGTCGCAAAGATGTTTTCGACAAGATCAAACAGTTGACTATGATGAGACTTTCTCACTCGTAGCGATGCTAAAGGTCTGTTAGAATTATGTTAGTTGTTGATGCATTATTTATGAAATATTGCACGTAGGATGTCAAAACATTGTTTCTCGACGGTTTCCTTGAGCAAACATTGTATGTGATACAACGAGAAGGTTTTGTCGATCCTAAAGATACTAGCAAGTATGCAAGCTCCAGTGATCCTTCAATGGACTGGTGCAAGCATCTCGGAGTTGGAATATACACTTTGATGAGATGATCAAAGTTTTTGGGTGTGTACAAGGTTTATGAGAAACTTGTATTTCCAAAGAAGTGAGTGGGAGCACTATAGAATTTCTGATAGGTATATGTGGTTGACATATTGTGGATCAGAAGTAATGTAGAATTTCTGTAAAGCATACAAGGTTGTTTGAAAGAAGTTTTCAAAGGAGTACCTGGATTACGCTACTTGAACGTTGAGCATCAAAGATCTATGGAGATAGATCGAAAACGCTTAATAGAAGTTTCAACAAGATGCATGCCTTGACAAGTTTTTGAAAGAGTTCAAAATAGATCAGCAAAGAAGGAGTTCTTGGTTGCGTTGTGAGGTGTGAATTTGAGTAAGACTCAAAACCCGACCACGGCAGAATAAAGAGAATAGACGAAGGTCGTCTTCTATGCCTTAGCCGTAGAATCTAAAGTATGCCATGCTGTGTACCGCACCTGATGTGTGCCTTGACTCAAAGTCTGTTGAGGGTACAGAGAGTGATCCATGATTGAATCACTAGCAGCGGTCAAAATTTATCCTTAGTAACTAATGGACTAAGGAATTTTTCTCGATTATGGAGGTGGTTAAAGAGTTCGTCGTAAAGAGGTTACGTTGATGCAAGCTTTGACACTAATCCGAATAACTATGAGTAGTGAAACGGATTCATATAGTAGAGTAGATATTTGGAGCATTTCCGAATAGCACGTAGTAGCAGCATCTATAAGATGACATAAAAATTTGTAAAGAACACACGGATCTGAAAGTTTCAGAACCGTTGACTGAAAACTCTCTCACGAGCAAGACGTGATCAGACCCCAGAACTATATGGGTGTTGGATTCGTTGGAATCACATGGTGATGTGAACTAGATTATTGACTCTAGTGCAAGTGGGAGACTGTTGGAAATATGCCCTAGAGGCAATAATAAATTAGTTATTATTATATTTCTTAGTTCATGATAATCGTTTATTATCCATGCTATAATTGTATTGATTGGAAACACAATACTTGTGTGGATACATAGACAAAACACTGTCCCTAGTAAGCCTCTAGTTGACTAGCTCGTTGATCAAAGATGGTCAAGGTTTCCTGGCCATAGGTAAGTGTTGTCACTTGATAACGGGATCACATCATTAGGAGAATCATGTGATGGACTAGACCCAAACTAATAGACGTAGCATGTTGATCGTGTCATTTTGTTGCTACTGTTTTCTGCGTGTCAAGTATTTATTCCTATGACCATGAGATCATATAACTCACTGACACCGGAGGAATGCTTTGTGTGTATCAAACGTCGCAACGTAACTGGGTGACTATAAAGATGCTCTACAGGTATCTCCGAAGGTGTTAGTTGAGTTAGTATGGATCAAGACTGGGATTTGTCACTCCGTGTGACGGAGAGGTATCTCGGGGCCCACTCGGTAATACAACATCACACACAAGCCTTGCAAGCAATGTAACTTAGTGTAAGTTGCGGGATCTTGTATTATGGAACGAGTAAAGAGACTTGCCGGTAAACGAGATTGAAATAGGTATGCGGATACTGACGATCGAATCTCGGGCAAGTAACATACCGAAGGACAAAGGGAATGACATACGGGATTATACGAATCCTTGGCACTGAGGTTCAAACGATAAGATCTTCGTAGAATATGTAGGATCCAATATGGGCATCCAGGTCCCGCTGTTGGATATTGACCGAGGAGTCTCTCGGGTCATGTCTACATAGTTCTCGAACCCGCAGGGTCTGCACACTTAAGGTTCGACGTTGTTTTATGCGTATTTGAGTTATATGGTTGGTTACCGAATGTTGTTCGGAGTCCCGGATGAGATCACGGACGTCACGAGGGTTCCCGGAATGGTCCGGAAACGAAGATTGATATATAGGATGACCTCATTTGGTTACCGGAAGGTTTTTGTGCATTACCGGAAAAGTTTCGGGCTCATCGGTAGTGTACCGGGAGTGCCGGGAGGGGTGCCGGGGACCATCAGGAGGGGTGTCACGCCCCAAGGGGTCTCATGGGCTATGGGAAGAGATAAACCAGCCCCTAGTGGGCTGGAATAAGTTCCCACTAAGGCCCATAAGGTTTGAGAAGGAAAAAACACAAGGTGGAAAGAGTTTCCAAGTGGGAAGGTGGAATCCTACTCCAAGTAGGATTGGAGTAGGACTCCTCCACCTCCAATTTCGGCCAAACCTTTAGGTTTTGAGGCTGCCTCCTCCCCTCCCTCCCACCTATATATACGGAGGTTTTAGGGCTGATTTGAGACGACTTTCTCACGGCTGCCCGACCACATACCTCCATAGTTTTTCCTCTAGATCGCGTTTCTGCGGAGCTCGGGCGGAGCCCTGCTGAGACAAGATCATCACCAACCTCCGGAGCGCCGTCACGCTGCCGGAGAACTCTTCTACCTCTCCGTCTCTCTTGCTGGATCAAGAAGGCCGAGATCATCGTCGAGTTGTACGTGTGCTGAACGCGGAGGTGCCGTCCGTTCGGTACTAGATCGTGGGACTGATCGCGGGATTGTTCGCGGGGCGGATCGAGGGACGTGAGGACGTTCCACTACATCAACCGCGTTCACTAACGCTTCTGCTGTACGATCTACAAGGGTACGTAGATCACTCATCCCCTCTCGTAGATGGACATCACCATG
The DNA here is from genome assembly GCF_904849725.1 of Hordeum vulgare subsp. vulgare. Taxonomy (NCBI): domain Eukaryota; kingdom Viridiplantae; phylum Streptophyta; class Magnoliopsida; order Poales; family Poaceae; genus Hordeum; species Hordeum vulgare. The sequence continues at coordinate 560,760,469 of NC_058523.1, read as the reverse complement.
ATAGGTCTTCGTGCGCGTAGGAAATTTTTGTTTCCCTTGCGACGTTCCCCAACAATCATTATCCACATCTTTCTTCTTTTGCATATCGCAAAGCTCAATGAATGTATTAAGATGGGATGTGGCATCTTCACTAGGAACGCCGGAGAATTGCTCTTTCATAACAAGATTCAGCAAAGCGGCATTGATTTCGTATGATTCCACACTTGTGGCGGGAGCAATAGGAGTACTAATAAAATCATTATTATTAGTATTCGAGAATTAACAAAGTTTGGTGTTTTCAATCATGGTGACTTCAGCAAGCAAGCAAGCACACAAGCGAATAGACAGCAAGCGAGAGAAAAGGGCGAACGAAAAAGGCAAATGTTCTTGTAAATTTTTGTTTTTCAGAAGTGGGGGAGAGGAAAACGAGAGGTAAAAAAGTAAATGCAAGAGATGAGTTTGCGACACTTACTTGGATGAGTCCTTGACTTGATCCTCTCCGGCAACGGCGCCAGAAATCCTTGATTGAAGAGGAAAGGGTGATGCAGCATAGGAGCACTAAGTATTTCCCTCAGTTTGAGAACCAAGGTATCAATCCAGTAGGATAATCGCGTCAAGTCCAGAGTACCTACGCAAACACAAAAGATCTTGCACCCAAAGCTATAAAGGGGTTGTCAATCCCTTCAAGATTGATTACAAAGTGAGATCTGAAGGAGGAAAGTGCAACGATGTAAAAGAGTAAGGCTGAAAATATGGTGTGAAGTAGACCCGGGGGGCATAGTGTTCACTAGAGGCTTTTCTCAAAATAGCAAATAATATGGTGGGTGAATAAATTATTGTTGAGCAATTGATAGAACCGCGCAAAGTCATGACGATATCTAAGGCAATGATCATACATATATGCATCACGTCCGAGACAAGTAGACCGATACTTTCTGCATCTACTACTATTACTCCACACATCGACTGCTATCCAGCATGCATCTAGTGTATTGAGTTCATGACGAATAGAGTAACGCCTTAAGCAAGATGACATGATGTAGAGGGATAAACTCAAACCAATTATGAAAACCCCATCTTTTTACCCTTGATGGCAACAACACGATGCGTGCCTCGCTGCCCCTTCTGTCACTGGGTGAGGTCACCGCACGGTATGAACCCAAAACCAAGCACTTTTCCCATTGCAAGAATCATAGATCAAGTTGGCCAAACAAAGCCCACAACTCGAAGCGAATTACAAGGATATGAAATAATGCATATAAGAGATCAGAAGAAACTCAAATAAGATTCATAGATAATCTGACCATAAATCCACAATTCGTCGGATCTCGACAAACACACCGCAAAGAAGATTACATCTGATAGATCTCCATGAAGATTATGGAGAACTTTGTATTGAAGATCCAAGAGAGAAGAAGCCATCTAGCTACTAGCTATGGACCCGAACACTAGTGGAAAACGGGCCTTTGGCCTGGACCCTTTAGTCCCGGCCTCCCTCTGGGCCGGGACTAAAGGGCCGGCCACGTTGCCCCAAATCGCAATGCCGCCCACGAGGCTTTGATCCCGGCCCCTAAGGAGCCTTTTGTCCCGGTTTGTGTCTCAAACCGGGACTAAAGGGCTACGCGGTGTGCAGCCCGCATGTGCGCCACCTTTAGTCCCGGTTTGTGTCTCAAACCGGGACTAAAGTCCTCTGCCTATATATCGCACATCCCCCCTCTCCCCTCTTCCTTGCATTTTTCTTGGATGGAAGAGTGTGGGTGTGTGCTAGCTCTCCATTTTTTTATGCACTAGAGGTGTTTGTTGAAATGTGTCTTAGAGCGATGCCGCTTCAGTTCACCGAACACAACTACGATATGAGATGCCCGAGCCACGCTTAAACCTCTTCCTCTTTATTTCTACTTATTCTAAAAGGTTAGCAACTATATTTCCTCGTCTAGACCGTGCGGCACTAATTTTTAGGATCGTGATTGTATTTGATATACTGTCGTATAACGCAGATGAGCTATCCATGGATGTACGGTGATCGACGCACAGCCGCTTACAGAGAAGGCGTGCATTCTTTTTGAGATGCAGCCGATGTGGACAAGCATGGTGGTGGCTATATGTTTTGTCCATGTGTTGAATGTCGGAATGAGAAGGATTACACTTCCTCAAGAGTCATTCAGAGCCACCTGCTTCGTTCCGGTTTTATGTCGGGCTATAATGTTTGGACCAAGCATGGAGAAAGAGGGGTTATGATGGAAGACGACGATGAAGAAGAAGAGAACAATGATGACAACTACCGATCTATGTTCCCTGAGTATGCTGATACCGCAATGGAAAACAATGAAGAAGAAGATCAGGATGAAGAACGGGAACCAGATGAGCCCGCTGATGATCTTGGCCGGGTCATTTCTGATGCACGGCGAGGTTGCGACACAGAAAAGGAGAGGTTACAGTTCGAGCAGATGTTACAGGACCACAACAAATTGTTGTACCCAACTTGTGAAGATGGCCAGAAGAAGCTGGGTAGCATACTGGAATTGCTGAAGTGGAAGGCACAGACCGGTGTGACTGACTCGTCATTCAAAAAGTTGCTGGTTTTGATGAAGAAGATGCTTCCAAGAAAGAACGAATTGCCCGCCAGCACGTACGAAGCAAAGAAGCTTGTCTGCCCTCTAGGATTAGACGTGTAGAAGATACATGCATGCCCTAATGACTGCATCCTCTACCGCGGTGAGAAGTACGAGAATATGGATAAATGCCCAGTGTGCACTGCATTGCGGTATAAGATCAGAAAAGATGACCCTTGTGATATTGAGGGCGAGCCACCCAGGAAGAGGGTTCCTGCCAAGGTGATGTGGTATGCTCCTATAATACCACGGTTGAAACGTCTGTTCAGAAATAAAGATCATGCGAAGTTGTTGCGATGGCACATGGAAGATCGTATGAAAGACGATAAGTTGAGGCACACCGCTGATGGTGGACAGTGGAGAAAAATCGAGAGAGAGTTCCCGAGATTTGCAGCTCACGCAAGGAACTTATGGTTAGGTCTGAGTACAGATGGCATGAATCCTTTTGGGGAGCAGAGTTGCATTCACAGCACCTGGCCCGTTACTCTATGTATCTACAACCTTCCTCCTTGGTTTTGCATGAAGCGGAAGTTCATTATGATGCCAGTGCTTATCCAAGGTCCAAAGCAACCCGGCAACGATATTGATGTGTACCTAAGGCCATTAGTTGATGAATTTTACAGCTGTGGGCTGAACCAGGTGTACGTGTATGGGACGAGCACAAACAAGAGGAATTTGACCATCGAGCGTTGCTTTTCGTAACCATCAATGATTGTTCTGCTCTTAGTAACATTTCAGGACAGTCAAACAAGGGACACAATGCATGCACGCACTGCTTGGATCAGACAGAAAGTATATATCTGGACAAATGTAGGAAGAATGTGTACCCGTACAATCGTCGTTTTCTTCCGCCCAAGCATCCCTTAAAGAAAAAAGGCAAGCATTTCAATGGCAAGGCAGTACCCCGGGGGAAGCCTGTCATCCGTACTGGTGCTGAAGTATTTGATATGGTCAAAGATTTAAAAGTAATCTTTGGAAAGGGTCCTGGCAGCCAACCTGTTCCTAACGGCCCTGATAAGCGCGTACCCATGTGGAAGAAGAAATCTATATTTTGGGAGCTACCCTACTGGGAAGTCCATGAGGTCCGCTCGGCAATCGACGTGATGCACCTGACGAAGAATCTCTGCGTGAATATTCTAGGCTTCCTGGGCTTGTATGGGAAGTCAAAAGATACATCGAAAGCACGGGAGGACCAGGAAAGTCATAAAGGAAGAGATGGCATGAATCGAGGGAAGTGTCAAGGGCGTGCCAGCTACGCTCTTACTAAGGAAGAGAAGGAAATCTTCTTTGAAGTCCTTTTCAGTATCAAGGTCCCGACTGGCTTCTCGTCGAATATAAAGGGAATCGTAAATATGAAAGACAAAAAATTCCAAAACCTAAAGTCCCATGACTGCCACGTGCTTATGACGCAATTGCTTCCGGTTGCATTGAGGGGAATTCTACCGGAAAATGTTTGCTTGGCAATTGTGAAGGTATGTGCATTCCTCAATGCAATTTCTCAGAAGGTAATCGATCGAGAAAGTCTATCAGGGTTACAGATTGATGTGGTCCAATGTCTGGTCAGCTTTGAGTTGTTGTTCCCGCCATCCTTCTTCAATATAATGACACACCTCCTAGTTCACCTAGTCGAAGATATTAAGATTCACGTTCCTGTGTTTCTACACAATATGTTCCCCTTCAAGAGGTTCATGGGAGTCTTAAAGAAATATGTTCGTAACCGTGCTAGGCCAGAAGGAAGCATCTCCAAGGGCTATGGAACAGAGGAGGTCATTGAGTTTTGTGTGGACTTTCTTCCTGACCTTAAGCCGATTGGTGTTCCTGAATCTCGGTATGAGGGTAGGCTGACAGGAAAAGGCACACTAGGAAGGAAAGCAAAAGTATGTATAGACGGGCATTCTTTCTCTCAAGCACACTACACAGTTCTACACAATTCCATCGTGGTGGCTCCGTATATCGTGATACACAAGAATATTCTACGCTCCGAAAACCTGGGGAAGGCTGACTCTTGGATTAAAGGGGAACACGAGAAGACTTTCGGCAGTTGGTTGCAGACACACCTCATGAATGGCGACACCGTTGGAGATGAGCTGTACTGTTTGGCCAGGCCACCATCTTCGACTATATGTACTTTCCAAGGGTATGAGATAAATGGGAATACATTTTACACGGTTGCCCAAGATAAAAAGAGCACCAACCAAAATAGTGGGGTCCGCTTTAATGCAACAGACGAGAATGGGCACTGTTTGGAAACATATTATGGGTACACAGAGTAGATATGGGAACTTGACTATGGACCTACTTTTAAGATTCCTTTGTTTCGGTGCAAATGGGTGAAGCTGACAGGACGCGGGGTAGTTGTAGACCAAAAGTACGGCATGACAACAGTGGATCTCAACAATCTTGCGTACATGGACGAACCATTTGTCCTAGCCAATGATGTCGCTCAGGTTTTCTATGTGAAGGACATGTCTACAAAAATGAGAAAAAGAAATCAGCAAAAGAAGATATCGTCCGATGAACCAAAACGCCACATAGTTCTTTCAGGGAAAAGAAACATCGTGGGAGTAGATGACAAGACAGACATGTCAGTAGATTATAATAAGTGTCATGAAATTCCGCCCTTCGAAGTGAAAACTGACCCAAGCATCCTACAGAATGATGAAGATTCTCCATGGCTACGACCGAGAAGAAAACAGAAATAATAGATAGGAATATTGGTGCAATAATGTAATAATGTATTAAAACTTTTATGTAATGCATGTATGAAATGTACTAAACCTTTTAGTTTTGAATTATTTATTCAATTTCAAACACTTTTCATTTTCATAGTTTTGTCAAATTGTCAAATATGCAAAAAGAATTTTAATAAACCTTGGTAAGAGATGAGTTCTCGTTCGAAACACTGATACTTCGAGAGAGATTGTCCGTTTTGTACACGAAGTGCATCCAGTTTTTGTCGTAGCCCTTTCAAATTTTTAACACATGCTATGTGGGTGAAATGATCATAGCATGCCAACTTTCAACATTTTCAGATTCATTTGTAGTGCTTTTCAATTTCAGGGTCAACTAGCTCAAAAAAAAGTAAATGCATGAAATATACCAAATTAAGTCAGAAATTGTTGAAATTTTGTGATGTGCCTTTGAATGGTGCATTTTGAACACACAAAAAGAATGGAGTTCAAATAAGTTCAAAAAAATGAAATCCCTTTGTAAGAGATGAGTTCTCGTTCGAAACCCTGATACTTCGAGAGAGATTGTCCGTTTTGTACACGAAGTGCATCCAGTTTTTGTCATAGCCCTCTCAACTTTTTAACACATGCTATGTGGGTGAAATGATGATAGCATGCCAACTTTCAACATTTTGAGAGTTCATTTGTAGTGCTTTTCAATTTCAGGGTCAACTAGCTCAAAAAAAAATAAGTAAATGCACGAAGAATACCAAATGAAGTCAGAAATTGTTGAAATTTTGTGATGTGCCTTTGAATGGTGCATTTTGAACACACAAAAAGTATGGAGTTCAAATAAGTTCAAAAAATGAAATCCCTTTGTAAGAGATGAGTTCTCGTTCGAAACCCTCATACTTTGAGAGAGACTGTCCGTTTTGTACACGAAGTGCATCCAGTTTTTGTCGTAGCCCTCTCAACTTTTTAACACATGCTATGTGGGTGAAATGATGATAGCATGCCAACTTTCAACATTTTCAGAGTTCATTTGTAGTGCTTTTCAATTTCAGGGTCAACTAGCTCAAAAAAAAAGTAAATGCACGAAGAATACCAAATGAAGTCAGAAATTGTTGAAATTTTGTGATGTGCCTTTGAATGGTGCATTTTGAACACACAAAAAGTATGGAGTTCAAATAAGTTCAAAAAATGAAATCCCTTTGTAAGAGATGAGTTCTCGTTCGAAACGCTGATACTTCGAGAGAGACTGTCCGTTTTGTACACGAAGTGCATCTAGTTTTTGTCATAGCCCTCTCAACTTTTTAACACATGCTATGTGGGTGAAATGATGATAGCATGACAACTTTCAACATTTTCAGAGTTCATTTGTAGTGCTTTTCAATTTCAGGGTCAACTAGCTCAAAAAACAATAAGTAAATGCACGAAGAATACCAAATGAAGTCAGAAATTGTTGAAATTTTGTGATGTGCCTTTGAATGGTGCATTTTGAACACACAAAAAGAATGGAGTTCAAATAAGTTCAAAAAAATGAAATCCCTTTGTAAGAGATGAGTTCTCGTTCGAAACGCTGATACTTCGAGAGAGATTGTCCGTTTTGTACACGAAGTGCATCCAGTTTTTGTCGTAGCCCTCTTAACTTTTTAACACATGCTATGTGGGTGAAATGATGATAGCATGCCAACTTTCAACATTTTCAGAGTTTATTTGTAATGCTTTTCAATTTCATGGTCAACAAGCTCAAAAAAAAAAAAGTAAATGCACGAAATATACCAAATGAAGTCAGAAATTGTTGAAATTTTGTGATGTGCCTTTGAATGGTGCATTTTGAACACACAAAAAGTATGGAGTTGAAATAAGTTCAAAAAAAATGAAATCCCTTTGTCAGAGAGGAGTTCTCGTTCGAAACCCTAATACTTCGAGAGAGATTGTCCGTTTTGTACACGAAGTGCATCCAGTTTTTGTCGTAGCACTGTCAACTTTTTAACACATGCTATTTGGGTGAAATGATGATAGCATACCAACTTTCAACATTTTCAGAGTTCATTTGTAGTGCTTTTCAATTTCAGGGTCAACTAGCTCAAAAAAAAAGTTAATGCACGAAGAATACCAAATGAAGTCAGAAATTGTTGAAATTTTGTGATGTGCCTTTGAATGGTGCATTTTGAACACACAAAAAGTATGGAGTTCAAATAAGTTCAATAAATGAAATCCCTTTGTAAGAGATGAGTTCTCGTTCGAAACCCTCATACTTCGAGAGAGATTGTCCGTTTTGTACACGAAGTGCATCCAGTTTTTGTCGTAGCCCTCTCAACTTTTTTACTCATGATATGTGGGGGAAATGATGATAGCATGCCAACTTTCAACATTTTCAGAGTTCATTTGTAGTGCTTTTCAATTTCAGGGTCAACTAGCTCAAAAAAATTAAGTAAATGCACGAAATATACCAAATGAAGTCAGAAATTGTTGAAATTTTGTGATGTGTCGTTGAATGGTGCATTTTGAACACACAAAAAGTATGGAGTTCAAATAAGTTCAAAAAAATGAAATCCCTTTGTAAGAGATGAGTTCTCGTTCGAAACCCTGATACTTCGAGAGAGATTGTCCGTTTTGAACACGAAGTGCATCCTGTTTTTGTCGTAGTCCTCTCAACTTTTTAACACATGCTATGTGGGTGAAATGATGATAGCATGCCAACTTTCAACATTTTCAGAGTTCATTTGTAGTGCTTTTCAATTTCAGGGTCAACAAGCTCAAATTTTTTTGGTAAATGCACGAAGAATACCAAATGAAGTCATAAATTGTTGAAATTTTGTGATGTGCCTTTGAATGGTGCATTTTGAACACACAAAAAGTATGGAGTTCATTATCATAGTTTTGTCAAATTCTCAAATATGCAAAAAGAATTTTAATAAACATAGTTTTTAATTGAAAATAACAAAATAGTTAATAGTTTGGATAGTCAAAATAATTAATTTTGAAAATAGAAAATAGTTTTGAATTATTTATTCAATTTCAAACACTTTTCATTATCATAGTTTTGTCAAATTCTCAAATATGCAAAAAGAATTTTAATAAACATAGTTTCTAATTGAAAATAACAAAATAGTTAGTAATTTGGATAGTCAAAATAATTAATTTTGAAAATAGAAAATAGTTTTGAATTATTTATTCAATTTCAAATACTTTTCATTATCATAGTTTTGTCAAATTCTCAAATATGCAAAAAGAATTTTAATAAACATAGTTTTTAATTGAAAATAAAAAAATAGTTAATAGTTTGGATAGTCAAAATAATTAATTTTGAAAATAAAAAATAGTTTTGAATTATTTATTCAATTTCAAACACTTTTCATTATCATAGTTTTGTCAAATTCTCAAATATGCAAAAAGAATTTTAATAAACATAGTTTTTAATTGAAAATAACAAAATAGTTAATAGTTTGGATAGTCAAAATAATTAATTTTGAAAATAGTAAATAGTTTTGAATTATTTATTCAATTTCGAACACTTTTCATTATCATAGTTTTGTCAAATTCTCAAATATGCAAAAAGAATTTTAATAAACATAGTTTTTATTGAAAATAACAAAATAGTTAATATTGAAAATAGAAAAAAATTGAAACTATATGAGAATTTATAGAGAAAATTAAATCTAAATTCAAAGTGACCTCACTTTGAATTCAGGTTTAATTTTCTCCATAATTTCAAATATAGTTTCAATTTTTAAATTTACTGTCAGTTTAGGCCCATAAGCCTCCTTTAAAGAGGAGCTCGATGGAGATGCTGCGACGGGGCTTATAAACTAGTGTTAGTCCCCCTCGCTGGGCGAGGTGGGACTAAACTTATCGTGCAGCCAGCGGAGGGGCTTTAGTCCCGGGTGGAGCCACGACCCGGGACTAAAGCCCCTCGCCTGCCGCCTGCCGAGCACGGGCCTTTAGTCTCGGGTCGTGGCTCCACCCGGGACTAAAGGGTGTCTTTAGTCCCGGCTCGAGCCCCGACCCGGGACTAAATGCCCCTGCTTCCCGCCGTTTGGTCTGCCGAAAAAGGGCCTTTAGTCTCGGTTCGTGGCTCCACCCGGGACTCAAGGGTGTCTTTAGTCCCGGTTCGAGCCGCGAACCGGGACTAAAGATCCACCTATATAAGCGGCGCGGACGAAAATCCATTTCGTTCTCTTCTTCCTCTCGCTCGCATCTCCTGCCCGGCGCGGCAACGGACTGCCCGCATCGACGCCGCCAGGCTGCCCGCCGTCGCCGTCGCCCTGCCGTCCTCCTCACCGGCCTCCTCGTCGCCCTGCCGTCTTCCTCGCCGTCCTCCTCGCCGGCGCCGTCGCCCTGCCCACTCCGGTAAGCCCCCCGCCCCCTCCTCCTCCCCACGTACGAAGGACGAGCCGCTGACGCCCGCCGGCGGGGACGCGACGGCCGCCGTCGTGCCGGCCGGTGAGGAGGAGAAGAAAAGAAGAAAAAGGAGAACAAAAGAAGAAAAAGGAGAACAAAAGAAGAAAAAGGAGAAGAAAAGAAGAAAAAGGAGAAGAAACGAAGAAAAAGGGAAGAAAGGAAGAAAAGAAGAAAAAGGAGAAGAAAAGAAGAAAAAGGAGAAGAAAGAAGAAAAAGGAGAAGAAAAGAAGATAAAGGAGAAGAAAAGAAGAAAATATTTTTTGTCATTTAATTCCTATTGTTAGGTTTGTGCTAGATTATTAGGGTTAGTAATATTTAGAATTAGGTTAGGGTTACAAGAAGAAGAAAGATGAACAAAAATAAGAAAATAAGATTGGGAAAAAGGAAAATAAGAAGAGGAGGAGAAGAAAAGAAGAAAAAGGAGAATAAGAAGAGGAGGAGAGGAGAAGAAGAGGAAAAATAGAAGAAGAGGAGAAGTAGAAGAGAGAAGTAGAAGAAGAGAAGTTGACGAAGAAGCGGAGAAGAAAATAAGAAAGAGAAGAAGAAGAAGAAGAAGAAGAAGAAGAAGAAGAAGAAGACATTTCTACGTATATAGATGCTTAATTAGTGTTTCTTAGATTATTGCTTAATTTTGCTATTGTATATGCTTAAGTGTTAATAGTTTATTTTACTATATATACAATTAGTTTATTTTTAGCAAGAAAATTAATAGAACTAGTTTATTTTTTTAGTTCATTTTACGATGCCTATCCTGCATCCTCGTCGTCGACTCGGCGGAGGACACCTGCTTGATCAGAGGGGCCATGTCCGGGACTGGGCTCCGCCCGGCTGGTATTGGGAGGTGCTACCTTCCGGGAGGCGTAGGTTGGTGAGGAGCCAGCCCGTTGTTGACCCGATCCTTGTTTGGTGGCGGTCGCGTGGGCCAGTGACGGTGCCGAGGCTTCCGGACACCGCGGAGGTGGTACGTCACCGTGTCAGCGAGGAGGATGAGCATGTCCGTCGCTACATGGTTGCGTTGGAGGGCAGGTTCGACCATACCTCGCAGGTTCTTCAGGGATCTCACTGGAGCTATGATCCTGTGATGGTTCCTTCTCTTTGGGTGTCCACCGCCCGTGACGATACCCGTCGGGCGCTATGGTTCTAGCTGTATCAGTGATGCTATATGTATGATAGTATTCGAGGAGTATTAGTGGTAATATTCGACGATGTACGGACAAAAGAGATGATGTAGTTTTACTTATAATTGAATGCATGCTAATTTGAATACTACTTTATTTTACGATTTGGTTTTGCTTATTGAATGCTCAAATTGGAAAAGTACTCCTACTTTGAATACTATGCAGAAATCTAGGAGTCCCTGGTGGAGCCACGACCCGGGACTAAAGTTGTTTTGGAACGGAGTTCCTGATATAATAATTCTTTCTTGGTACAAAGTTCAACAAAGTCCTTTGACACTAGACAATGTGACATATAGAAGGGTAGATGAGATCAGGAAAAATAGGATCATTTTCTACACATCTAGAATGACGCCATTTTGTTAAATCCTTAAAGGTTAAGAGAATCCGTTAGACATATTTTAGAGTTTAGGGTCTAGCCAAGACCCGGGACTAAAGGTCCTCCTATATAAAACGACACTTCGAAGTTTCCAACCCCTCTTATATAGTTTATTAGTTTATTAGTTAATCAAATGTCCGTTTTTTGCAGAACTATGGATCCACATATCAGGAACCTCGAAGAGGACGAACTTCTCGAAGATATAATCAAAGACGGCCCCGACGTTGAACCAGCTGAATCTCCATCGTCATATCTAAACCCCTCCGGATATGGAATGGAGGTCGACCGACACGAAGATGAAGCCGATGGGGCAGGAGATAGGTCCAATGACGGAGAAGGTGATAGCTCCACGGATGGACAAGCCGGTGGAGAAATAATAAAGTCCGGCGAGGTATACATATGAAGTTCGACAATCACTTGTAATATGTGAAAAATATTGGAGATAGCTCTATATTGTATACATATACATTGATTTGACGAATGTTTCTCCCTCTTAGGCCTCCACATCGAGCAAAGCTACGAAATGAGGCCCGACTAGAAAGTTGGACACGGACGCATTACACCTTTGAGGTGATATTGCCTACGGGCGAACCCAAGCTTCCTAAGAATGTTGCTGACACATTCAAGAAGCAATGCGGAGTTCTCGTTAGGGATCACGTCCCGATCAGCGTTCGGGAGTGGAACAAGCGCAAAGGGGTAGCCGATAGTGACTATGTCGCCGAAAGGTACAAAGATAATCTTTGGAATGATCTCATGTCACATTTTAACCTGCCAGAATGTGAGAATGAAGACGCCGAAAAAAACAAAGGCCAAACTCAAGCAGTGGACTCTAAAGAAGATGGCCGAACTGTTCCTTAGCTGGAAGAAGAAACTATGGAAAAACTATCTGAAGACAAAGAAAGTGCCAGTATTCGAGGGGTATCTAGCCAAGCAGGCGAATCAGTGGAAGGCATTTCAAGAGTACAAGGAGTCAGAAGATGCCCATGCATTATCAGAAAAGAACAAGAAAAATGCCGACAAGAAGAAATATCACCACAAGCTAGGGCCAGGGGGCTATGAGACTGCCATCCCAAAGTGGGATAAGAAAGAGCAAGATCTGCTAGCTAAAGGCATCATAACTGAACCACTCCGTGATGAGTGGGAATTGAGAGCAAGCAATTGGTTCCTTGCGTATGGTGGTTCGTACGACGAAGAAATAGGGGACCTCATCTGTAGTGACGGTCTTAGGATACCCAGGGAGAATTGGAAAAAGATAGTGAAAGAAATTAAGGAGGGAAAAAGACAGTTCACTGCAGATAGAGAGAAAGATTTGATCACACTGGTCCTCGGAAATGATGAACATGGAGGATGAACGCGAGGCTTCGGTCCTTCTTACCCGTGGTGGCTTGGGTTTGCTAGAGACCAAGACACTTACAGAAGCCGAGCGAGAGCAAAGAAGCGACAACAGGATGAGGAGAATGACAAGTTCAACCAGTTGCTTGCCAGGATTAACGAGCAACAGAAGCAGATTGATGAGCTTAGAGGAGTAGCGCGCCAGGAAGATCCTGCACTCGATATTACCGGTGCCCCATCTAAGCGGAAAAGCAGCGTGGCTGAATCTGAGGCCCCGCCCGACGATGCACGAAGAATGATAGAGGGCGGTCCCGGCTACCCCGTGGATGGAATCAAGGACTCAACATCATGTGAACTCCATTAGAAATTCAAGAACATATCCAAGAAGGTGGCCTCGGACAAGCTTTACCTTCTAGCCCTGATGCACGCTGGCATGGCCGTGAGATTCTAGATGGCTTTGCTAAAGTCGGGGTGAATGAAATCATGGCGGGGTTTCATGTGGAGCTCGACATAGCTGGACCCGAAGATGAGAGGACACTCGGAGAAGTACTAGGTGGAGTCATCCTATGGGACAAGAACTACATCAAGCTTCCAGGCTCGGGCCCAAGGACAACACCGCCTCCGAGTCGTCGCAGGTCACCTACACCTCCATCACCTCCAAGTCCTCCACATGACGACGGCCAGCACAACACGAGTCCATCTCGATCACCGCCGCCGGACTTGGGTCGTCCCTCTCCGCCGCCGCCCGCTCCGGATACTAAGCGGAAGCGTGCCAGCAAGAACGCTCCGTTGATGATTTCTAAGCAACGGAGCTCCCCAAAGCGCAAACTGTCGCCCCTCCCAAAGGTACCTCATGCTAATCTTCCTATCAGACCTTATGATCGTACCGCCGAGGAAAACGCCAGGATAGCAAAGGAACATCATGATGTGCGGATGAAAAAGAAGGAACCTGAGCCCCGCCCGGAATACACCGAGAAGCAAATAGCATATGCAAAATACTTCACTAACCTTCCATCACAGTATGACTTACACCATAAGCCTGATGACTATACACGCACATTGCGGAAGGAAGTGAAATATAGCACATCACGTGCAAGTGCAAGTGGGAGAAAATCAAGTTCAACTACAATAAAAAAAAGATCAGACGTTCCTCAGCTTGGACAACAGGCCAAACAGTCGATCCCACCCCTCACGGTGTTACCCGAGAATGTCCGCCCTCTGGTGCAGGGGCAAGATTTGGAATTAGCAAAGAAGTGGGCGGATGAATGGGGTATCCCGGTTGAAGACGTTCTGGCTTCCCAAGACGACAGGTTACCCAAGGCTGTGGTAGCCCTAAAGCCACAGTTTGTCATGGGAGCGCCTTTGGTCAGCAAAGATGATCTCCCAACAAATATGTGTTACTTGCATACATGGTACTTAAGTGAATCAAAGAATGGGAGAACGATGATCGTGGTGAGTGTCCCACGGGAGTACTACGGCCGCCCCGAAGAAATCCATATCGACTTTGATGAACTCTTCCAGATGTACAATGCCGACGCCATCGACAAATCGCTTATGAGTTGCTATTGTCTGTAATTTTTTCAATTCGTTGTCTACACATAACTTGTTTAGTTATTTCAATTCATTGTCTACATATAACTTGTACTCTATTATGCAGAATGAAGATTCTGGATTGTAAAAATAGGAACATCCTAAATATTGGGTTTATTGACCCAGATAAAATACATATAGCAACGTAACTGATAAACCCAAGGAGACGGAGGAAAACCTTCTAAGGTTTCTAACAGATCAAAATTTCTGTGACCACATACTGTTTTCATACAACTTCAGGTGAGGGTCTTTACTCTGTTGTGTCCATTCACTTATAAGTGTAATTGATAAGTTACTGACACACACACACACACACACACACACACACACACACATATATATATATATACATGTGCAGCTTCCATTGGATTCTGTTGGACATTCAAATTGATAAGGGAAGAGTTGATGCCTTCGACCCATTATCGAGACCCTTGGAACAGTTCCAAAGCCTGCGGGACATGCTCCAAGGATAATTTCAATCATTCTTGCGCTCTATCAGTCTCTTTTGATGATTTTCTGATATATAAATTAATGAAAAACTTAGCAAATCATTTTCCTTGTCGGCCAGGGTTTGGAAGCGGTTCAAGTGCGTGACTCCCGGTATCGAGCCTAAGAAGCTGACCTTTAGAGCGGCTCAGGTAAGTAGTATGATATACTTCTATTTTCAATACATTTGATGCTAGATTATTATTTTGATTATATATATTCTATTCTTGTAAAGTGCGACCAGCAGCCACGGGGGACGCATCTATGCGGATACTATGTTTGCGAGACCATTCGCACGTTTACCTCTTAGCACAAGGATCACAGATACGACGTAAGCAATGAACATTCACAACTCTATTTTTACCTGTCATTCTTTGTTATCAGGATTGATATTCATATTCATCTCCTCTTCTTATATAGTACACGGCCATGAGGGAGAAGTCCCTACCAGAGCAACGCGCGATTGCTGTGGCAGAGGAGCTGGCGACCTTTTTGAGGACGGAAGCTATAGATGACAAAGGACGATTTAGTGTAGCTAGGGGCCATTACTGATGTTGGTCCATGTAATCGAATAGACGGGCTCTAGTCCTGATAATTCAGATCTCCATATAATTGTATATATATGCTCGCTTGTAAGATAAGTTAATCATATATATATATGCATAATTATTTCTATTTAGAATTATATGAAAACTAATTCCCGAACACCACACGAGGGATCACGTTAATCTCTCGAACACCTAAACCCTAAAACCCTAAAACCCAAAAACAAACAAAATCTGCAGAAACTCTTTAGTCCCAGTCCGTGTTAAGACCCGGGACTAAAGGGCCTGCCCCTGAGGACGCTCCGAGGCGCCCACGTGGAGCACCATTGGTCCCGGCTTGGAACAGGGCTGGTACTAAAAGTTAGGCCTTTAGTCCCGCCCCTTTAGTCCCGGTTGGTGAACCGGGACTAAAGCCCCTTACGGGCCGGGGCTAGAGGCCCTGTCCACTAGTGGAAGGTCTATGGGGAACTACTCACGCATCATCAGAAAGGTCATGGTGTTGATGAAGAAGACCTCCGTATCCGAATCCTGCCTCATGCAGCGCACCAGAACGTGCCCCAGTTGGGATCTTGCGGAGACAGAAGCTTGCGGCGGCGGGAAAGTATTTTCGTGGATCTCTCATGCAGTTTTGGAATTTTTCTAGATTTATAGGCAGAAGAGGTAGGGCAGACGTGCCACAGGGGGCCCACAAGCCTGCTAGGCGCGGGCCCCGTGGCCGCGCCTAGGGGGCTTGTGGGGTCCCCTGCTGGCCCCTACCTTTTCGGAAGTTTTATTCTGTTTGGACACCGTTTAAAATCCTCCTCTGAAAAGGGTCAAAAACACGGAAAAAAGAGGAACTGGCACTTGGCACTAAGTTAATAAGTTAGTCCCAAAAAAGATATAAAAGGCATACAAAACATCCAAAGTTTGACAAGATAATAGCATGGAACCATAAAAAATTATAGATACGTTGGAGACGTATCAAGTGCATAAAAGGATTAACATCACATGCACTTCATAAGTGACATGATATGGCCATCATCTTGTGCTTCTTGATCTCCATCACTTAATCACCGGCATGATCTTCTTGTCACCGGCGCCACACCATGATCTCCATCATCATGATCTCCATCAACGTGTCGCCATCGATGTTGTCGTGCTATCTATGCTATTACTACTAAAGCTACGACCTAGCAATATAGTAAACGCATCTGCAAACAAAAATGTTAGTTTAAAGATAACCCTATGGCTCCTTCCGGTTACCGTAGCATCGATGTGCAAGTTGATATTAACTATTACAACATGATCATCTCATACATCCAATATATCACATCACGTCATTGGCCATATCATATCACAAGCATACCCTGCAAAAACAAGTTAGACGTCCTCTAATTTGTTGTTGCATGTTTTACGTGGCTGCTATGGGTATCTAGTATGATCGCATCTTACTTACGCAAAAACCACAATGGAGATGTGCAAATTGCTATTTAACCTCTCTCCATGGACCGCCTCGGTCAAAACCAATTCAACTAAAGTTGAAGAAACCGACACCCGGCAGTCATCTCTATGCAGCCAGTTGCATGTCAGTCGATGAAACCAGTCTCTTGTAAGCGTACGAGTAATGTTGGTCCGGGCCGCTTCAATCCAACAATACCATCGAATCGAGGAAAACCTAAGGAAGGCAGCAAATCTAACATAAACGTCCACAAAACCTTTTGTGTTCTACTCAAGATAACATCTATGCATGAACCTAGCTCATGATGCCACTGTTGGGGAATGTTGCATGGGAAACAAAAAAATTCCTAGGCACACGAAGACCTATCATGGTGATGTCCATCTACGAGTGGAGATTAGATTTACGTAACCTTGTAGATCGCACAGCGGGAAGTGTTAAGAAACGCGGTTGATGTAGTGGAACGTTTTCACGTCCCTCGAACCGTCCCACGAACCGTCCCGCGATCCGTCCCACGATCCATTCCGATCTAGCGCCTAGCGGACGGCACCTCCGTGTTCAGCACACGTACAACTCGACCATGATCTCGGCCTTCTTGATCCCGCAAGCAAGATTGAGAAGTATATGAGTTCTCCTGCAGTGTTACGGTGCTCCGATGGTGGTGATGATCTACTCCTACAGGGCTCCGCCCGAGCTCCGCAGAAATCTGATCTAGAGGTAGAACTTTGTGGCATAGGTTTTGTGTCTCAAATCAGCCCTAAACCACCAATATATATAGGAGGGAGGCGGAGGGCTAGCCTTGAGGGACAAGGCCTCAAGTGTGCGCCGGCCAAGGGAGGAGGAGGACTCCTCCTCCAATTCAGCCCTAATCCTCTGCCTTCCGAGCTCCCTCTTTCCCTTTTTCTTTTATTTTCTTTTGGTATTTTCCTATGTGGCACCATGGGCCCCTTGGGCTGACTCCACCAGCCCACTAAGGACTTGGGGTGCCACCCTAGTGCCTTAGGCACACTCCCGAGTGGGTGGGCCCCTCCCGGTGAACCCCCGGAACCCATTCGTCAGTCTCGGTACACTGCCGGAATTGCCCGAAACTTTTCGATGACCAAATGAAACCATCCTATATATCAATCTTCGTTTCCGGACCGTTATGGAAACCCTCGTCACGTCTGTGATCTCATCCGGGACTCCGAACAATATTTGATCACCAACACATATAATTTAACTATACTAAAACATCATCGAACCTTAAGTGTGGAGACCCTGCGGGTTCGAGAACTATGTAGACATGACCCGACGTACTCCTCGGTCAATATCCAATAGCGGGACCTTGATGCCCTTATTGGATCCTACATATTCTCCGAAGGTCTAATCGGTTGAACCTCGGTGTCAACGATTCATATAATCCCGTATGTCATTCCCTTTGTCCTTCAGTATGTTACTTGCCCGAACTCCGATCGTCGGTACCCATATACCTATTTCAATCTCATTACCGGCAAGTCTCTTTAGTCGTTCCGTAATAAAAGATCCCGTGACTTACACTTAGTCACATTGCTTGCAAGGCTTGTGTGTGATGTTGTATTACCGAGTGGGCCCCGAGATACCTATCCGTCACACGGTGTGACAAATCCCAGTCTTGATCCATACTAACTCAACGGACACCTTCGGAGATACCTGTAGAGCACCTTTATAGTCACCCAGTTACGTTGCGACGTTCTATGCACACAAGGTATTCCTCCGGTGCCAGTGAGTTATATGATCTCATGGTAATAGGAATAAATACTTGACACACAGAAAACAATAGCAATAAAATGACACGATCAATATGCTATGTTCATAGTTTTGGTCTGGTACATCACATGATTCTCCTAATGATGTGATCCAGTTATCAAGTGACAACACTTGCACATAGCCAGAAAACCTTGACTATGTTTGATCAACTGGCTAACCAACTAGAGCCATGCTAGGGACATTGTTTTGTCTATGTATGCACACATGTATCTATGTTTTCATTCAATACAATTATATCGTGGATAATAAACGATTATTATGAACAAGGAAATATAATAATAACTAATTTATTATTGCCTCTAGGGCATATTTCCAACAGTCATGTCACAGGAAATAAGGAAAATCTTTTCCAGTCTTGTGTTCAGCAAGTGTGTATAAACTGATTGGTTGTTCCGTGATTACACTACAAAGTACAGAAGGCAGTATATATTGGGCACCGGGTGCAACCGCGACAAGAACGTGGGGGCAGATCGTACAGGTAATGGAGCGGGCCAAGTCCACGCTCTAACACCTCCCGCGGTGTCAGGGGAGACATCGGCGACGTTGAGACTAGAGCGAATGTCGAGGAAGGCCGTTGTTGGAAGCCCTTTGGTGAAGGGTGTGCAAATTGTGCCGATGTAGGGACATGCAGAACTGAAACCTCACCCGAAGCTAGCTACCTTCTCCCTAACAAAAAGAATGTCGATCTGTAGGTGCTTTGTTCTACGATCTCTATGACATATTTCCTTTAGCTTTTTGTGGTCTATTTTTTTATGGGGTGGAGCTGCATGCTTACTAAGCGATGATGCATATTCAGTGAAGACATAAGTGAGAGAGATGTATTTACACGCAAGATAGAACACTAGGGGTTGGGCCATGCCGCTGTGGTCGGGACGTCAAAGGAGATTCTACGTATTTTCCACAAATATGATCACTACCAATTCTTTAAAAAGAATTAACGTTGATACTTGAGTATGACTTCAATTCTTTTGGAAAACGCACATTGATATCTAAGTATGACATGGGGCTAATATTATGAGGCATGCAAGAGAAAGGGAGCCACTCATTGCAAAAGAATAGAACACATAATTCATTATTCCATTGTCAAATAGTACACTCATTGAAATATTGGTAGATTCATCACACTAATACATATATGAGTAAACAATATAATTCAGGCAGCCCACATAGAAAACATTGCATATGGTGATCGATATGACACTCGCTCACTTTATTCAATCGATTCTAGCCTTTAATAATAAAGGTACAACAGATAAAACTAGCCATGTAAGGCAGGCTAGCTAGCCAACGTATGGTGCAGGAGCAACAACCACCCATGTATTAGGTACCGGGCCGACGTCGTTGTAAATGATAACACGGTCTTGATCTTGTGGCGATGGGGATGGTTGCTCGCCTGGAAGCAGTACTCTGGCAATTCTGATATCAGGCCTCTACTGATGAATGTTCTGAACTGTTGCATCCAGTTCAGTACCAATCAGACCCGGCCATGATTCAGGCACCGGACCAGGCATGTCTACCCTTACCACGCACAGGCCCTTGCCTTCCTCCCTTTTGAAACTGTTAATTAACAACAAGCATGAATAATTGATAAATAAATAGATAATAAAGAGAAACAAGCATGGTGTTTCGTTTTTATAATAATAACAATAATATGTCATAATATTCTCTAGTAGTTACTGATAATGGGATAAGAAACATGCTCTAAGTATAGGAAGATGTCATAATCGAAAGAATTATCTCCTAAACAAACAAGTAATTAGTCTACTGAAAGATTTAATGGAAAATGCATGCAATAATAAAAAAATACGTGCCAACTATTAGGGAATAAGAGGATGTTATACCTTAGAGAACCTTAGCTTTTCTGGTGGCGATGATCTTGTGTTCAAGGTATGTGTGTGTATAAAAACAAATGTATGAGTGCACTCCTATTAGGGTAGCTTACCCATGACAATTATAATAATGCATGCATTTTGTTCACAGTTAATTGATAAGAAGCATTGACATATGCTCTACTTGTCGAAATTAACTATGTCGATGATAACAATGCATTCATTTGATTTCATTAATTATGTAACATCAGCATATCCACTGCTTGTCGAGATTAACAATGTCGATGGCAAGAATCCTTGCATTTTAGTTGATTCATTAAGAAACATTCTCTTATCCCCCTTTGGTTGAGAGTAACATGCTGATGACACAATAATGCATGCATAAGCGTGTAAGTTGAAATAGCATGTACGCATTTTATCATACATGTATGTATGCGGAGCATCTCCACGTAGAAACTTGTGTGTTTAAAGTGGATGTTATTGCAACGTATTTTGCTCAATTTATTTTTTCCAGCAATGATTATTTTCCCATTTATACAGAACAGTCATCACTACAACTTGCTTTGGATCTGCGAGTTAAGTAGTGGTATCACTTTCGATTCATAGGAAATAATACATCGTTGTGCATATTTAGAAAAAAAATGAAGTCATATTGAAGTATCAATGTCAGTTCTTTTTAAAGAAATGGTAGTGACCAGCTCTGTGCAAGATACGTAAAATCCTTTGATGTCCCGACCGTAGCTGCATGTCTCAACCCCTTGGGTGCAAACTTGCCTATAACTACATCTCCCTCACATATGTCCTCAATGGATATCTATCATCACTTAGTAAGCCCGCCGCCTTTCCCCATAAAAA
This sequence comes from Hordeum vulgare subsp. vulgare, assembly GCF_904849725.1. Classification (NCBI taxonomy): domain Eukaryota; kingdom Viridiplantae; phylum Streptophyta; class Magnoliopsida; order Poales; family Poaceae; genus Hordeum; species Hordeum vulgare. The sequence continues at coordinate 560,739,391 of NC_058523.1, read as the reverse complement.
AAATACACCACGAAAAGCTAAAGGAAATTTGTCAGACATACATCACAATTCCTCCTTTGATCATCACACAACTACATATAGTAGAGTAATTTACGACAACAATTGTTGACCTTAGTAGGTCAACTTCACAGTTATTGGTAGCACGAGATTAAATCTTAAAAGGCAGATCTAGAAAGATTGCATCTTTGCTGAATCTAGACCAATAATGATGCACCATTTCACTATTGGAAGCATCCGGAACAGATAATGGACATGTGACGACGGAACGATACGTTTTATCAAATTTAATCGCTACGGTGCTAATGACGTTATTAGCATGCTACACGGCGCTATAACTTCAACCAACCATCATCCGATGGTTTCTATTTTAGGTCCAAGATTAAACGAATAGAATGTGCCACAGAGAGTCCAGGTGCTTTCTGCTTATCCAGAATGCCCTTTCCCTTCACTAGATCATATTCATGGTTTTGTGAGATGTTAAGAATCGAGGAAACACACCTGCAAAGAAACATTCTGGATACATCAATAGGTGGTGCAGCCTTCCCATGAACAACCTCATTACGTACATAGCATATTCTCCAAAACATCATTAGTATATTGAGCCTCATAGTCTCTATCATGTCACAGTAAATATGGAAAATCGTTTCCGGTCTTGTCTTCACCAAGTGTGTGTAAACTGATTGGTTGTTCCGTGATTACAATACAAAGTACATGTTGGAAATATGCCGAGGCAATAATAAAATGGTTATTATCATATTTCCTTGTTCATGATAATCGTCTATTGTTCATGCTATAATTGTATTAACAGGAAACAGTAATACATGTGTGAATAAATAGATCACAAGATGTCCCAAGAAAGCCACTAGTTGGCTAGCTCGTTAGTCAATAGATGATCATGGTTTCCTGATCATGGGCATTAGATGTCATTGATAACGGGATCACATCATTGGGAGAATGATGTGATGGACAAGACCCAATCCTAAGCATAGCACTAGATCGTATTGTTCGTATGCTAAAGCTTTTCTAATGTAAAGTATCTTTTCCTTCGACCGTGAGATTGTGCAACTCCCAGATACCGTAGGAGTGCTTTGGGTGTTTCAAACGTCACAACGTAACTGGGTGACTATAAAGGTGCACTACGGGTACCTCCGAAAGTGTCTGTTGGGTTGGTACGAATCGAGATCGGAATTTGTCACTCCGTGTGACGGAGAGGTATCTCTGGGCCTACTCGATAGAACATCATCATGAGCTCAATGTGACTAAGGAGTTAGTCACACGATGACGTGCTACGTAACGAGTAAAGACACTTACCGGTAACGAGATTGAACAAGGTATTGGTATACCGACGATCGAATCTCGGGCAAGTTCTATACCGACAGACAAAGGGAATCGTATACGGGATTGATTGAATACTTGACATCGTGGTTCATCCGATGAGATCATCGTGGAGCAAGTGGGAGCCACCATGGGTATCCAGACCCCGCTGATGGTTATTGGCCAGAGAGGTGTCTCGGTCATGTCTGCCTGTCTCCCAAACCCGTAGGGTCTACACACTTAAGGTTCGATGACGCTAGGGTTATAGGGAATTGTTATACGAGGTTACCGAAAGTTGATCGGAGTCCCGGATGAGATCCCAGACGTCACGAGGAGCTCCGGAATGGTCCGGAGGTAAAGATTGATATATAGGACGGATGGTTTCGGATACCGGAAGTGTTTCGGGCATCACCGGTAACGTACCGGGACCACCGGAGGTGGCCCCGGGAGACCATCGAAGGGGGGGCAACGACCCCGGGAGGTAAGGTGGGCCAAGTGGGGCTGGGAACCAGCCCCTAGGTGGGCTGGTGCGCCTCCCCACTCAGCCCAATGCGCAGGGGAGAGAAGAGGGTGGGCAAACCCTAAGCCAGGTGGGCCTAAGGCCCACCAGGTGGTGCGCCACCCCTCCTCCCCCCTCTAGCCTCCGCACCTCCCATCTGGGGGGGCTGCCGCACCACCTAGGGTGCGAACACTAGGGGTGGCACCCCCTCTCCCCTCCCCCGATATATAGTGGGCACTTTTGGCCATTGGGAATCATACTTTCGCATCTCCCTCGGCGCAGCCCTGCCCTTCTTCCTCCTCCTCTCTGCCGGCGCTTGGCGAAGCCCTGCCGGGAGACCTCGTCTCTCCATCGACACCACGCCGTCATGCTGCTGGAGTTCTTCCCCAACCTCTCCCTCCTCCTTGCTGGATCAAGGTGCGGGAGACGTCACCGGGCTGCACGTGTGTTGAACGCGGAGGTGCCGTAGTTCGGCACTAGATCGGAATCGCTGCGAGTATGACTCCATCAACCGCGTTCTAGCAACGCTTCCGCTTAGCGATCTTCAAAGGTATGAAGATGCTATTACCCCTCTCTCGTTGCTGGTCTCTCCATAGGAAGATCTGAATATGCGTAGGAAAATTTTGAATTTATGCTACGTTACCCAACAGTGGCATCCGAGCTAGGTTTTCTATGCGTAGATTCTATGCACGAGTAGAACACAAAAGTTGTGGGCGATGATTTGTCAATTTGCTTGCCGCTACTAGTCTTATTCTTTTCTGGCGGTATTGTGGGATGAAGCGCCCCGGACCGGCTTTATACGTACGCTTACGTGAGACTGGTTCCACCGACAAACATGCACACCGTGCATAAAGGTGGCTAGCGGGTGTCTGTCTCTCCTACTCTAGTCGGATTGGATTTGATGAAAAGGGTCCTTATGAAGGGTAAATAGCTTTGGCATATCATCGTTGTGGCTGTCACGTAGGTAAGAAGGCGTTCTTGCTAGAAACCCAAATCAGCCACGTAAAACTTGTAACAACAATTAGAGGACGTCTAACTTGTTTTTGCAGGGTTTGACATGTGATGTGATATGGACAAAGTTGTGATGTTGCATGTATGATGTATGAGATCATCATGTTATTGTAATAGGTTCCACAACTTGCATGTCGATGAGTATGACAACCGGCAGGAGCCATAGGAGTTTTCTTATTTTATTGTATGAGATGCAACGCCATGTGCTTACTACTTTTACTTCATTGCTAACGGTTAGCTATAGTAGTAGTGATAGTAGTAGTTGGCGTGACGACTTCACGGAGACACAATGATGGAGATCATGATGATGGAGATCATGGTGTCACGCCGGTGACAATGATGATCATGCGATGCCTAAAGATGGAGATCGAAAGACCAAAGATGATAATGGCCATATCATGTCACTATATGATTGCATTGTGATGTTTATCATGTTTTTCATCTTATTGCTTAGAACGATGGTAGCATAATAAGATTATCCCTCTTAAAATTTCGAGAACGTATTCCCCTAAGTGTGCACCGTTGCGAAGGTTCGTTGTCTCGAAGCACCACGTGATGATCGGGTGTGATAGATTCTAACGTTCGCATACAACGGGTGTAAGCCAGATTTACACACGCGAAACACCTAGGTTGACTCGACGAGCTTAGCATGTACAGACATGACCTCGAATACAAGAGACCGAAAGGTCGAACATGATTCGTATGGTTGAATACGATCAGCATGAAGTTGCTCACCATGGTGACTAGTCCGTCTCACGTGATGATCGGACACGGGTTAGTCAACATGGATCATGTATCACTTAGATGACTAGAGGGATGTCGATTTAAGTGGGAGTTCATACTTAATTTGATTAAATGAACTTAATTGTCATGAACTTAGTCTGAAAGTTGTCTTTATAAATATTGTACATGGCCAACGTCAACCCCAATTTCAACGCATTCCTAGGGAAAAACAAGCTGAAAGATGATGGTAGCAACTATGCGGACTGGGTTCGCAACTTGAAGCTCATCCTTGAAGCAGCTAAAAAGGCTTATGTCCTTGATGCGTCACTAGGTGACCCTCCCGCTCCCGCAGCAGCCCAGGACATTCTGAACGTCTGGCAAATGCGGAGTGATGACTACTCTCTGGTTAGGTGTGGCATGTTATACAGTTTAGAAACGGGGCTCCAAAGGCGTTTTGAGCAACACGGAGCATATGAGATGTTCCAGGAGCTGAAGCTAGTTTTTCAAGCTCATGCCCGTGTCGAGAGATATGAAGTCTCCGACAAGTTATTTAGCTGTAAGATGGAGGAGAACAGTTCTGTCAGTGAGCACATACTCAAAATGTCTGGGTTACACGGTCGTCTGACTTCACTTGGAGTCGAACTTCCGGATGATGCTATAATTGACAGAATCCTCCAGTCTCTCCCACCAAGCTACAAAGGCTTTGTGTTTAACTACAACATGCAAGGGATGGAGAAGACCATTCTTGAGTTGTTCTCGATGCTCAAGTCTGCAGAAGTAGAAATCAAGAAAGAGCATCAAGTGTTGATGGTCAACAAGACCACTAGTTTCAAGAAAGGCAAGGGTAAGAAGAACTTCAAGAAAGACGGCAAAGCTATTGCCGCGCCCGATAAGGCAGATGCCGGGAAGAAGAAAAAGAATGGACCCAATCCTGAGACTGAGTGCTTCTATTGCAAGGGAAAAGGTCACTTGAAGCGGAACTGCCCGAAATACTTAGCGGACAAGAAGGCCGGCAACGTTAAAGGTATATGTGATATACATGTGTACCTTACCAGCGCTCGTAGTAGCTCCTGGGTATTTGATACCGGTGCTATTGCTCACGTTTGCAACTCAAAGCAGGAACTGCGGAATAAGCGGAGACTGACCAAGGACGAGGTGACGATGCGTGTCGGGGATGGTTCAAAGGTCGATGTGATCGCCGTCGGCACGCTACCTCTACATCTACCGTCGGGATTAGTTTTAAACCATAATAATTTTTATTTAGTACCAAATTTAAGCATGAACATTGTATCAGGGTCTTGCTTAATGCGAGACAGCTACTCATTTAAGTCAGAGAATAATGGTTGTTCTACTTATATGAGTGATATGTTTTATGGTCATGCTCCGCTGGTGAATGGTTTATTCTTGATGAATCTCGATCGTGATGTTACACATATTCATAGTTTGAGTACCAAAAGATGTAAAGTTGATAATGATAGTCGCACATACTTGTGGCACTGCCGCCTTGGTCATATTGGCGTTAAGCGCATGAAGAAGCTCCATACTGATGGACTATTAGAGTCTCTTGATTTTGAATCATTTGACACATGCGAACCGTGCCTCATGGGCAAGATGAGTAAGACTCCATTCTCAGGTATAATGGAGAGAGCAACCGACTTATTGGAAATAATACATACTGATGTGTGTGGTCCAATGAACGTTGAAGATCGCGGTGGCAATCGTTGTGTTCTCACTCTCACCGATGATTTGAATAGGTATGGGTATATCTACTTGATGAAGCACAAATCTGAGACATTTGAAAAGTTCAAGGAATTTCAGAGTGAGGTCGAGAATCAACGTTACAGAAAAATCAAGTGTCTACGATCTGATCGTGGAGGAGAATATTTGAGTCACGAGTTTGGCACACACCTAAGGAAGTGTGGAATCGTTTCACAACTGATGCCGCCTGGCACACCGCAACGCAACGGAGTGTCTGAACGTCGTAATCGCACTTTATTAGATATGGTACGATCTATGATGTCTCTTACCGACTTACCGCTATCATTTTGGGGATACGCATTAGAAACTACAGCATTCACTTTAAATAGGGCACCGTCTAAATCCGTTGAGACGACACCGTATGACCTATTGGCAAGAAACCTAAGTTGTTGTTTCTTAAAGTTTGGGGCTGCGATGCTTATGTGAAGAAACTTCAACCAGAAAAGCTCGAACCCAAAGCGGAGAAATGCGTATTCATAGGATACCCTAAGGAAACTATTGGGTATACCTTCTATCTTAGATCCGAAGGTAAAACCTTTGTTGCCAAGAACGGATCCTTTCTAGAGAAAGAGTTTCTCTCGAAAGAAGTAAGTGGGAGGAAGGTAGAACTTGATGAGGTAATTACACCCCCTCTCGAACAGGATAGTAGCGCAGCGCGGGAAGTTGTTCCTATGGCGCCTACACTAATTGAAGAGGAAGTTAATGATGATGATCATGAAGCTTCGGATCAAGTTACTACTGAAGCGCGAAGGTCCACAAGGGCACGCTCCGCACCAGAGTGGTACGGCAACCCTGTGATGGAAATCATGTTGTTAGACAACGGTGAACCTTTGAACTATGAAGAAGCGATGGCGGGCCCGGATTCCAACAAATGGCTTGAGGCTATGAAATCCGAGATAGGATCCATGCATGAGAACAAAGTATGGACTTTGGTGGACTTGCCCGATGACTGGCGAGCCATAGAAAATAAATGGATCTTCAAGAAGAAGACTGGTGCAAACGGTAATGTAACCGTTTACAAAGCTCGACTTGTCGCAAAGGGTTTTTGACAAATTCAAGGAGTTGACTACGAAGAGACTTTCTCTCCCGTAGCGAAGCTGAAATCAGTCTGAATCATGTTAGCAATTGCCGCCTTTTATGATTATGAAATTTGGCAAATGGACGTCAAAACAGCGTTCCTTAACGGGAACCTTAAGGAAGAGTTGTATATGATGCAACCAGAAGGTTTTGTCGACCCTAAGGGTGCTAACAAAGTGTGCAAGCTCCAGTGCTCCATCTATGGGCTGGTGCAAGCATCTCGGAGGTGGAACATTCTCTTAATGAGGTGATTAAAGCGTTTGGGTTCATACAGGTTTACGGAGAAGCTTGTCTGTACAAGAAAGTGAGTGGGAGCTCTGTAGCTTTCCTCATGTTGTATGTGGATGACATATTATTGATGGGGAATAATATAGAGATGTCGGAGAGCATAAAGGCCTATTTGAACAAGAGTTTTTCAATGAAGGACCTTGGAGAAGCTGCATACATATTAGGCATCAAGATCTATAGAGATAGATCAAGACGCCTCATAGGTCTTTCGCAAAGTACATACCTTGACAAGATATTGAAGAAGTTCAATATGGAAAACTCAAAGAAAGGGTTCTTGCCAGTTTTGCAAGGTATGAGATTGAGTAAGACTCAGTCACCGACCACGGCAGCAGATATAGAGAAGATGAGTTCTGTCCCCTACGCTTCAGCCGTGGGCTCTCTAATGTATGCCATGCTGTGTACCAGACCTGATATAAACCTTGCCATAAGTTTGGTAGGGAGGTACCGAAGTGATCCAGGTATGGAACACTGGACAGCGGTCAAGAATATCCTTAAGTACCTGAAAAGGACTATGGAAATGTTTCTCGTTTATGGAGGTGATGAAGAGCTCGCCGTAAAGGGTTACGTCGACGCTAGCTTCGACACAGATCCGGATGACTCAAAGTCACAAACCGGATACGTATATGTGTTGAATGGTGGGGCAGTGAGCTGGTGCAGTAGCAAGCAAGAAGTTGTGGAAGCATCTACATGTGAAGCGGAGTACATAGCTGCTTCAGAAGCAGCTCATGAAGGAATTTAGATGAAGGAGCTCATCACCGACCTTGGAGTGGTTCCTAGCGCGTCGGGTCCAATGACACTCTTCTGTGATAACATTGGGGCCATTGCCATAGCCAAGGAGCCCAGGTTTCACTGGAAGACGAAGCACATCAAACGCCGCTACAACTCCATCCAGGACCATGTCCAGAGTGGAGTGATAGATATTTATAAAGTACACACGGATCTTAATATTGCAGACCCGTTGACTAAACCTCTTCCACGAGCAAAACATGATCAACACCATAATGCTATGGGTGTTCGATACATCAAAATGTAACTAGATTATTGACTCTAGTGCAAGTGGGAGACTGTTGGAAATATGCCCTAGAGGCAATAATAAAATGGTTATTATCATATTTCCTTGTTCATGATAATCGTCTATTGTTCATGCTATAATTGTATTAACAGGAAACAGTAATACATGTGTGAATAAATAGATCACAAGATGTCCCTAGCAAGCCTCTAGTTGGCTAGCTCGTTAGTCAATAGATGATCATGGTTTCCTGATCATGGGCATTAGATGTCATTGATAACGGGATCACATCATTGGGAGAATGATGTGATGGACAAGACCCAGTCCTAAGCATAGCACTAGATCGTATTGTTCGTATGCTAAAGCTTTTCTAATGTCAAGTATCTTTTCCTTCGACCGTGAGATTGTGCAACTCCCGGATACCGTAGGAGTGCTTTGGGTGTATCAAACGTCACAACGTAACTGGGTGACTATAAAGGTGCACTACAGGTACCTCCGAAAGTGTCTATTGGGTTGGTACGAATCGAGATCGGGATTTGTCACTCCGTGTGACGGAGAGGTATCTCTGGGCCCACTCGGTAGAACATCATCATGAGCTCCATGTGACTAAGGAGTTAGCCACACGGTGACGTGCTACGGAACGAGTAAAGAGACTTACCGGTAACGAGATTGAACAAGGTATTGGTATACCGACGATCGAATCTCGGGCAAGTTCTATACCGAAAGACAAACGGAATCGTATAGGGGATTGATTGAATCCTTGACATCGTGGTTCATCCAATGAGATCATCGTGGAGCAAGTGGGAGCCACCATGGGTATCCAGACCCCGCTGATGGTTATTGGACAGAGAGGTGTCTCAGTCATGTCTGCCTGTCTCCCGAACCCGTAGGGTCTACACACTTAAGGTTCGATGACGCTAGGGTTATAGGGAATTGTTATACGAGGTTACCGAAAGTTGTTCGGAGTCCCGAATGAGATCCCGAACGTCACGAGGAGCTCCGGAATGGTCCGGAGGTAAAGATTGATATATAGGACGGATGGTTTCGGATACCGGAAGTGTTTCGGGCATCACCGGTAACGTACCGGGACCACCGGGACCACCGAAGGGGGGGCAACAACCCCGGGAGGTAAGTGTGGGCTAAGTGGGGGTGGAAACCAGCCCCTAGGTGGGCTGGTGCGCCCCACCACTCAGCCCAATGCGCAGGGGAGAGAAAAGGGGGGCAAACCCTAAGCCAGGTGGGCCTAAGGCCCACCAGGTGGTGCGCCACCCCCTCCTCCCCCTCTGGCCGCCGCACCTCCCATCTGGGGGGGCTGCCGCACCACCTAGGATGGGAACCCTAGGGGTGGCACCCCCTCTCCCCTCCCCCTATATATAGTGGGCACTTTTGGCCATTGGGAATCAGACTTTTGCCTCTCCCTCGGCGCAGCCCTGCCCTTCTTCCTCCTCCTCTCTGCCGGTGCTTGGCGAAGCCCTGCCGGGAGACCTCGTCTCTCCATCGACACCACGCCGTCGTGCTGCTGGAGTTCTTCCCCAACCTCTCCCTCCTCCTTGCTGGATCAAGGTGCGGGAGACGTCACCGGGCTGCACGTGTGTTGAACGCGGAGGTGCCGTAGTTCGGCACTAGATCGGAATCGCTGCGAGTACAACTCCATCAACCGCGTTCTAGCAACGCTTCCGCTAAGCGATGTTCAAAGGTATGAAGATGCTCTTACCCCTCTCTCGGTGCTGGTCTGTCCATAGGAAGATCTGAATATGCGTAGGAAAATTTTGAATTTATGCTACGTTACCCAACAGTACAAATGGTAGTATATATTAGACATCGGGTGCAACCGCGACAGGAACATGGGGGCAGATCGTACAGGTACATGAGCGGGCCAAGTCCACGTGCTAACACCTCCCACAGTGTCACAGACGAGATCAGCGACGTTCAAACTAGAGCGAATGTCGAGGAAGTCTGTTGTTGGAAGCCCTTTGGTGAAGCGTGTGCAAATTGTGCCGAAGTAGGGACATGCAGAACTCGAACCTCACCCAAAGCTACCGTATCCCTAACAAAATGAATGTCGATCTCTATGTGCTTTGTTCTATGATGTCTATGAAATATTTCCTTTAGCTTTTCGTGGTCTATTTTTTTCTTTTTTTCTTTTTTGATCAGGAGGGGCAGCAGGCTTACTAAGCGATGAGATATATTCATTGAAGACATAAGTGAGTGAGATGTAGATACACGCAAGATAGCACACTAGGGTTTGGGCCATCGTGCTGTGGTCGGGACGTCAAAGGATTCTACGTATTTTCCACAAGCATGATCACTACCAATTCTTTAAAAAGAACTAACGTTGATACTTGAGTATGGCTTCAATTCTTTCAGAAAATGCACATTGATACGTGAGTATGACATGGGGCTAATATTATGAGGCATACAAGATAAAGCGAGCCACTCATTGAAAAAGAAAAGACACATAATTCATTATTCCATTGTCAAAGAGTACACTCATTGAAATATTGGTAGATTCATCACACTAAGACATATATGAGTAAACAATATAATTCAGGCAGCCCACATAGACAACATTGCATATGGCAATCGATATGACAATCGCTCACTTCATTTAATCGATTCTATACTTTAATAATAAAGGCACGAAAGATAATGCTAGCCATGTAAGGCAGTCTAGCTAGCCAACGTATGGTGCAGGAGCAACAACCACCCATGTATTAGGCACATGGCCAACGTCGTTGTAAATGATAACGTGTTCTTGATCTCGTGGTGGTGGGGATGGTTACTCGCATGGAGGCAGTACTCTGGCAATTCTGATATGAGGCCTCTCTTGATGAATGATCTGAACTGCTGCCTTCAGTTCAGTACCTATCAGACCCGGCCATGATTCATGCACCGGACCAGGCATGTCTACCCTTACCACGCACTATGCCTAGACTTCTCCCTTTTGAAACTGTTAGTTAACAACAAGCATCAATAATAGAGAAATAAATAGGTAATAAAGAGAAACAATCATGAAGTGTCATTTTTATGATAATAACAGTAATAACAATAATATGCCATAATATTCTCTGGTATTAACTGATAATGGGATAAGAAACATTCTCTAAGCATAGGAAGATGTCATAATCAAAATAATTATCTCCTAACTAAAAAAGTAATTAGTCTACTAAAATATTTAATGGAAAATGCATGCAATAATTAAAAAAATACATGCTGACTATTAGGGAATAAGAGGCTGCTATACCTTAGAGAACCTTAGCTTTTCTGGTGGCGATGATCTTGTGTTCAAGGTATGTGTGTGTATAAATACAAAGTTATGAATGCACTCCCATTAGGGTAGCTTAGGCCATGACAATTATATTAATGCATGCATTTTGTTCACAATTAATTGATAAGAAGCATTGACATATGCTCTACTTGTTGTTGATGATGACAATGCATTCATTTGTCTTCATTAATTAAGGAACATCAGCATATCCACTGCTTGTCGAGATTAACAATGTTGATGCGAAGAATCCTTGCATTTTAGTTGATTCATTAAGAAACATCATATCATATCCCCCTTTGGTTGAGAGTAACAATGCCGATGACACAATAATGCATGCATAAGTGTGTAAGTTGAAATAGCATGTACACATTTGATCTTAGATGTATGTATGCGGAGCATCTCCACCACTAGTGGGGACAGGGCCTATAGTCCCGGCCCGTAAGGGGCTTTAGTCCCGGTTCACCAATCGGGACCAAAGGGGCGGGACTAAAGGCCTAACCTTTAGTCACGGCCCTGTTCCAAGCCGGGACCAAAGGTGCTCCACGTGGGCGCCTCGGAGCGCCCTCAGGGGCAGGCCCTTTAGTCCCGGGTCTTAACACGGACCAGGACTAAAGAGTTTCTGCAGATTTTGTTTATTTTAGGGTTTTAGGGTTTAGGTGTTCGGGAGATTATTGTGATGCCTCGTTTGGTGTTCGGTAATTAGTTTTCACATAATTCTAAATATACATGTTTATGCATATATATATAAGATTAACTTATCTTACAAGCGAGCATATATATATATATATATAAGATTAACTTATCTTACAAGCGAGCATATATATACAATTATATGGAGATCTGAATTATCGGGACTAGAGCCCGTCTATTCGATTACATGGACCAACATCAGTAATGGCCCCTAGCTACACTAAATCGTCCTTTGTCATCTATAGCTTCCGTCCTCAGAAAGGTCGCAAGCTCCTCTGCAACAGCAATCGCGCGTTTCTCTGGTAGGGACTTCTCCTCATGGCCGTGTACTATATAAGAAGAGGAGATGAATATGAATATCAATCATGATAACAAAGAATGACGGGTAAAAGTAGAGGTGTGAATGTTCATTGCTTACGTCGTATGTGTAATCCTTGTGCTCAGAGGTAAACGTGCGAATGGTCTCGCAAACATAATATCCGCATAGATGCGTCCCCCGTGGCTTCTGGTCGCACTTTACGAGAATAGAATATGTATAATCAAAATAATAATCTAGCATCATAAATATATTGAAAATAGAAGTATATCATACTAATACTTACCTGAGCCGCTCTAAAGGTCAGCTTCTCATGCTCGATACCGAGAGTGACGCACTTGAACCGCTTCCAAACCCTGCCCGACAAGGAAAATAATTTGCTAAGTTTTTCATTAATTGATATATCAGAAAATCATCGAAAGAGACCGATAGAGGGCAAGAATGATTGAAATTACCCTTGGAGCATGTCCTGCAGGCTTTGAAACTGTTCCAAGGGTCTTGATAATGGGTCGAATGCATCAACTCTTCCCTTATCAATTTGAATGTCCAACAGAATCCAATGGAAGTTGCACATGTATATATATATATGTGTCAGTAACTTATCAATTACACTTATAAGTGAATGGACACAACAGAGTAAAGACCCTCACCTGAAGTTGTATGGAAACAGTATGTGGTCACAGATATTTTGATCTGTTAGAAACCTTAGAAGGTTTTCCTCCGTCTCCTTGGGTTTATTAGTTAGCGTCGCTATATGTATTTTATCTGGGTCAATAAACCCAATATTTAGGATGTTCCTACTTTTACATTCCAGAATCTTCATTCTGCATAATAGAGTACAAGTTATATGTAGACAATGAATTGAAATAACTAAACAAGTTATAAGTAGACAACGAATTGAAAAACTTACAGACAGTAGCAACTCATAAGCGATTTGTCGAGGGCGTCGGCAATGTACATCTGGAAGAGTTCATCAAAGTCGATATGGATTTCTTCAGGGCGACCGTAGTACTCCCGTGGGACACGCGCCTCGATCATCGTTCTCCCATTCTTTGATTCACTTAAGTACCATGTATGCAAGTAACGCATATTTGTTGGGAGATCATCTTTGCTGACCAAAGGCGCTCCCAGGACAGACTGTGGCCTAGGGGCTACCACAACCTTGGGTAACCTGTCAACTTTGGAAGCCAGAACGTCTTCAAGCGGGATACCCCATTCATCCGCCCACTTCTTTGCTAATTCCATATCTTGCCCCTGCACCAGAGAGGGAACATTCTTGGGTAACACCCTAAGGGGTGGGATCGACTGTTTGGCCTGTTGTCCAAGCTGAAGAACGTCTGATCTTTTTTTGCTTGTAGTTGAACTTGATTTGCTCCCACTTGCACTTGCACGTGATGTGCTCTTTTTCCCTTCCTTCTGCAATGTGCGTGTATAGTCATCAGCCTTATGGTGTAAGTCATACTGTGATGGAAGGGTCGTGAAGTATTTTGCATATGCTATTTGCTTCTCGGTGTATTCCGGGCGGGGCTCAGGTTCCTTCTTTTTCATTTGCGCATCATAATGTTCCTTTGCTATCCTTGCGTTTTCCTCGTCGGTACGATCATAAGGTCTGATAGGAAGATTAGCATGAGGTACCTTTGGGAGCGGTGACAGTTTGCGCTTTGGGGAGCTCCATTGCTTAGAAATCATCGATGGAGCGTTCTTGCTGGCACGCTTCCGCTTAGTATCCTTAGCGGGCGGCGGCGGAGACGGACGACCCAAGTCCGGCGGCGGTGATCGAGATGGACTCGTGTTGTGCTGGCCGTCGTCATGTGGAGGGCTTGGAGGTGATGGAGGTGTACGTGACCTCCGACGACTCGAAGGCGGTGTTGTCCTTGGGGCCGAGCCTGGAAGCTTGATGTAGTTCTTGTCCCATAGGATGACTCCACCCAGTACTTCTCCGAGTGTCCTCTCATCTTCGGGTCCAGCTATGTCGAGCTCCATATCATGAAACCCCGCCATGATTTCAACCACACCGACTTTAGCAAAGCCAGCTGGAATCTCACGGCCATGCCAGCGTGCATCAGGGCCAAAAGGTAAAGCTTGTCCGACGGCCACCTTCATGGATATGTTCTTGAATTTCTGATGGAGTTCACATGATGTTGACTCCTTGATTCCATCCACGGGATAGCCGGGACCGCCCTCTATCATTCTTCGTGCATCGTCGGGCGGGGCCTCAGATTCAGCCATGCTGCTTTTCCGCTTAGATGAGGCGCCGGTAATATCGAGTGCAGGATCTTCTTGACGCGGTACTCCTCTAAGCTCATCAATCTGCTTCTGTTGCTCGTTAAGCCTGGCAAGCAGCTGGTTGAACTTGTCATTCTCCTCATCGTGCTGTCGCTTCTTTGCTCTCGCTCAGCTTCTGTAAGTGTCTTGGTCTCTGGCAAACCCAAGCCACCACGGGTAAGAAGGACCGAAGCCTCGCGTTCGTCCTCCATGTTCGTCATTGCCGAGGACCAGTGTGAGCAAATCTTTCTCTCTATCTGGAGTGAACTGTCTTTTTCCCTCCTTAATTTCTTTCACTATCTTTTTCCAATTCTCCCTAGGTATTCTAAGACCGGCACTGCAGATGAGTTCCCCTGTTTCTTTGTCGTACGAACCACCATGCGCAAGGAACCAATTTCTTGCTCTCAATTCCCACTCATCATGGATGGGTTCAGGTATGATGCCTTTAGCTAGCAGATCTTGCTCTTTCTTATCCCACTTTGGGATGGCAGTCTCATAGCCCCATGGCCCCAGCGTGTGGTGATATTTCTTCTTGTCGGCATTTTTCTTGTTATTTTCTGATAATGCCTTGCATCTTCCGACTCCTTGTACTCTTGAAATGCCTTCCAGTGATTCGCCTGCTTGGCTAGATACCCCTCGAATACTGGCACTTTCTTTGTCTTCCGATAGTTTTTCCATAGCTTCTTCTTCCAGCTACGGAACAGTTCGGCCATCTTCTTTAGAGTCCACTCTTGACTTTGGCCCTCAGTTTTTTTGCGGCGTCTTCATTCTCACATTCTGGCAGGTTGAAATGTGACATGAGATCATTCCAAAGATTATCTTTGTACCTTTCGGCGACATAGTCACTATCGGCTGCCCCTTTGCGCTTGTTCCACTCCCAAACGCTGATAGGGACGTGATCCCTAACGAGAACTCCGCATTGCTTCTTGAATGTGTCAGCAGCATTCTTAGGAAGCTTGGGTTCGCCCGTAGGCAATATCACCTCAAAGGTGTAATGCGTCCGTGCATCCAACTTTTTAGTCGGGCCTCGTTTCGTAGCTTTGCTCGATGTGGAGGCCTAAGAGGGAGAAACATTCGTCAAATGAATGTATATGTATACAATATAGAGCTATCTGCAATATTTTTCACATATTACAAGTGATTGTCGAACTTCATATGTATACCTCATCGGACTTTATTATTTCTCCACCGGCTTCTCCATCAGTGGAGCTATCACCTCTCCGTCATTGGAGCTATCTCCTGCCCCATCGGCTTCATCTTCGTGTCGGTCGACCTCCATTCCATATTCGGAGGGGTTTAGATATGACGACGGAGATTCAGCTGGTTCAACGTCGGGGCCGTCTTTGATTATATTTTCGAGAAGTTCTTCCTCTTCGAGGTTCCTGATATGTGGATCCATAGTTCTGCAAAAAACGGACATTTGATTAACTAATAAACTAACAAACTATATAAGAGGGGTTGGAAACTTCGAAGTGTCGTTTTATATAGGAGGACCTTTAGTCCCGGGTCTTGGCTATAACCTAAACTCTAAAATATGTCTAAGGATTTAACAAAATGGCGACATTCTAGATGTGTAGAAAATGATCCTATTTTTCCTGATCTCATCTACCCTTCTATATGTCACATTGTCTAGTGTCAAAGGACTTTGTTGAACTTTGTACCAAAAAAGAATTATTCTATCAGGAACTTCGTTCCAAAACAACTTTAGTCCTTGGTCGTGGCTCCATCCGGGACTCCTAGATTTCTGCATAGTATTCAAAGTAGGAGTACTTTTCCAATTTAAGCATTCAATAAGCAAAACCAAATCGTAAAATAAAGTAGTATTCAAATTAGCATGCATTCAATTATAAGCAAAACTACATCATCTCTTGTGTCCGTACGTCGTCGAATATTATCACTAATACTCCTCGAATACTATCATACATATTGCATAACTAATACAGCTAGAACCGTAGCGCCCGACGGGTATCATAGCTCCATTGAGATCCCTGAAGAACCTGCCAGGTATGGTCGAACCTGCCCTCCAACGCAACCATGTAGCGACGGACGTGCTCATCCTCCTCGCTGACACGGTGACGTACCACCTCTGCGGTGTCCGGAAGCCTCGGCACCGTCACTGGCCCATGCGACCGCCACCAAATAAGGATCGGGTCAACAACGGGCTGGCTCCTCACCAACCTACGCCCCCCGGAAGGTAGCACCTTCCAATACCAGCCGGACGGAGCCCAGTCCCGGACATGGCCCCTCTGATCAAGCAGGTGTCCTCCGCCGAGTCGACGACGAGGATGCGGGATAGGCATCGTAAAATGAACTAAAAAAACTATTTCTATTAATTTTCTTGCTAAAAATAAACTAATTTTATATGTAGTAAAATAAAGTACTTTTGTTAAATCAACTAGTTCAACTATATATTGACAAAAGTTTTAAATGTGTGTAAAAATTTGTGTATGTAAGCATCTGCATTTGTATTGTTTTGAAAAACACTAATTAATTAAGCATCTAAAAATTCGTGTATGTAAGCATCTAAAAAACACTAATTAATTAAAAAACAGTAAAAATTCGTGTATGTAAGCATCTAAAAAACACTAATTAAGCATCTATATACGTAGAAATGTCTTCTTCTTCTTCTTCTTTGTTATTTTCTTCTCCGCTTCTTCTTCTCCTATTTTTCTTCAACTTCTCTTCTTCTACTTCTCCTCTTCTTCTATTTTTCCTCTTCTTCTCCTCTCCTCCTCTTCTTATTCTCCTTTTTCTTCTTTTCTTCTCCTCCTCTTCTTATTTTCCTTTTTCCTAATCTTATTTTCATATTTTTTTCATCTTTCTTCTTCTTGTAACCCTAACCTAATTCTAAATATTACTAATCCTAATAATCTAGCACAAACCTAATAACAATAGGAATTAAATGACAAAAAAAATCTTCTTCTCCTCCTCTTCTTCTTCCTTTTCTTCCCTACTTCTTCTACTCATCCTCCTCTTCTTCTACTTCTCCTCCCCCTCTTCTTCTACATCTCCTCCTCACCGGCACGACGGCAGCGGTGGCGTCCCCGCCGGCGGGCGCCGGCGGCTCGTCCTTCGGGTTCGGCATGGGGAGGAGGGGGTGGGGCGCTTATCGGGCGCCGACGGGCGGTGCTTGGAGCGGGGGGGGGGGGGGGAGGACGGCGGGCGTCGACGACGCCGAGAACGAGGCGGAGGTCCGGCGCCGGCGAGCAGGACGGCAGGGTGTCGACGACGGGGACAAGGGCGCGCGAAGAGGTCCGGCGCCGGCGAGGAGGACGGCAGGGCGACGGCGAGGAGGACGACAGGGCAATGGCGACGGCGGGCTGCCTGGCGGCGTCGAGCAGTTCGTCCGGTGCCGCGCCGGGCAGGAGAGGCGAGCGAGAGGAGGAAGAAAACGAAAAGGGCGTTTGGATTTGGATTTTCGTCGGGACTGTATATATAGTAGGATCTTTAGTCCCGGTTCGGGGCTCGAACCGGGACTAAAGACTGCCTTTAGTCTCGGGTGGAGCCACGACCTGAGACTAAAGACCCTTTTTCGGCAGACCAAAAGGCGGGAAGCACAGGCCTTTAGTCCCGGGTGGGGGCTCGAGCCGGGACTAAAGACACCCTTTAGTCCCGGGTCTAGCCACGACCCGGGGCTAAAGACCCCTTTTCGGCAGGCGGCAGGAGAGGGGCTTTAGTCCCGGGCCGTGGCTCCACCCGAGACTAAAGGGTGTCTTTAGTCACGGTTCGTGCCACGAACCGGGACTAAAGGCTTGGGCTGGCGGCATTCCAAAGTTTAGTCCCACCTCGCTTGTCGAGAGGAGCCGCCACTGGTTTATAAGCCCCGTTGTCCAAACCGAGTCGAGCTCCTCTCTAAAGCAGGCTTACGGGCCTAAACAGACTTTAAATTTAAAAATTGAAAATATATTTGAAATTATGGACAAAATTCAACCTGAATTCAAAGTGAGGTCACTTTGAATTTAGGTTGAATTTTCTCTATAAATTCTCATATAGTTTCAATTTTTTCCATTATTTTTGTTTTGTTCTTTGCTTTATTTATTTTTTCTCTTCTATTTTAGTTTTCTATTGAGTTGATCTTTTTTTGTTTCTTTTTGGTTAATGTTTTACTTGATTCTTTCCAACAAATAAGCACTTTGAAAATTTTAGTAAATTATTCTTAATTCATTCATTTTAGTTAATATTTTACTTGATTCTTTTTAGTTGACTCTTTTTTTTGTTTTCTATTAAGTATTTTAACAAAAAAAACTTTATGAAATTTCTGACTTCATTTGATATTTTTCGTGAATTTACTTTTTTTTTGAGCTAGTTGACCCTAAAATTGAAAAGCACTACAAATGAACTCTAAAAATGTTGAAAGTTGGCATGGTATCATCATTTTCACCCGCATAGCATGTGCTCGAAAGTTGAGATGGTTACGGCAAAAACTGCATGCACTTCGTGTACAACACAGACAATCTCTCTCGAAGTATCAAGGTTTCCAACGAGAACTCATCTGTTACAAAGGGATTTCATTTTTTGAACTTGTTTTAACTCCATACTTTTGTGTGTTTAAAATGCACCATTCAAAGGCACATCACAAATTTTCAACAATTTCCGACTTAATTTGGTATTCTTCGTGCATTTACTTTTGTTTTTTGGGCAAGTTGACCCCAAAATTGAAAAGCACTACAAATGAACTCTGAAAATGTTGAAAGTTGGCATGCTATCATCATTTCACCCACATAGCATGTGTTAAAAAGTTGAGAGGGCCACGACAAAAACAGGATGCACTTCGTGTACAAATGTCGGGACCCCGATCCTAAGCCATAGGAATCCAGCCTGTAACACATCGCATCCCTTTGTGGTCTCACGCACGGTTAACTCCACGGCAGCAGCCTTACCTTAGCCGGGACCGTTTGCGTCTTTTGACTCACGTATGCAATAGTGTCGCTAGCAATCCAATGTCAAAGAACCCGGATCGACATGTCTAGTCATAAACCAAAGTGGCAGTACCGCACAAGGACAGGCATACATGACCCAACAAAGCAGGTGTCGGTCATCAGCGAATGTAGACGAGTCGTAGCAGGCTACAAGGACTCCATTACATCGCGTGACATTTCCCCAAAGGGGACAGACACAGCAGCTAAGAAGGACACATGCCGGTCAACCAATGTGTCCGGAGCAGTAGCGAACTACCAAGGCTCGTTGGATCACAAAGGGGCATTTCCTTGTAAGGAGTGCTACTAAAGTTCACGACTAGGTAATCGAACCCCATACATATCAAGTACGACACACGTAAGCATGGCATACCGATATGTATAGATACATCGATGGCATCACAACATAACCATAAACATACAACCTTTATTTAAGAGGCTCGGAAGAGCCACACACATAATATTACACATTAAGGGTCTCACGACCCATAATAGCAGTCATACAAATACAAGCCAGCGGAAGAGTTATAAACTGTCTGGGTACACACAGGGCAACTAGAAGGCACATGGCCTGACTATACTACAGAGCCGACGTAGGGCCAGATCGTAGCTGGGACACCAGCTACTCGTCGTCGTCGATGTCTACGAAGAACCCTCCATTTGGGTCATTGGCAACCTCTGCAACATTTATTAAGCAAACATGAGTACGAAGGTACTCAGCAAGACTTTAGGATGACTAACTACTCATGCAAGGTATCAAAAGGTATTGTGGGGTTTCATGCGGGAAGCCAGCATATGACTCGTGGCTAGACACTTACATTTTTAAATAATTTTGACAACTTGATTTCTCGCACACGAGTCCACTAACACCACAACAATACACTATCGTGGAATCATTCCGTTGCTGTACGGAAATGCCGTCCACGACACTCACGCTTATCTTGGCAATTTTATGAGTAGCCGCTGAAGTTATCTATGAACAACATATGTCTCCAAGTAGTCCATATCCGCGGACGCGGCTATTCGAATAGATCATAACCCTGCAGGGGTGTACTTCGTCAAACACGCTCTCGCCACTTATCGCCATGTGCACGTCATGCACCTCGGCAACCTTCAAGCGGAAGCCCAGCGAGGGAGTCGGCCACGACCGTTAACCACACTAGTACCTAGTCCAGGTTTATCGCCTATCTGAGAGTAACCCATACGGAAGTCCGGCCGAGGTTTCCGACACGGCCTCAAACGATGTGCGCAGGGTTCCCAAGCCCACCATCCGGGTGCCACTTGGTACAGCGTGCCACTGCGTACCGCATCACGGTCCACCTCTCAGGTCAGCACCATGCACGGCCTCCAGCATTACTATAAACACTAGAAACTACTTGCAACTCCTGGACCGAGTACTACGCGATTAATAGGCCGAGCGGGGTCATATTTCTGGGCCCAGCATGTGGTAGTATCTAGTCTTGGAATACATACACGGAACTCAGTTCCTAAGGACGGTTCCAATGAAACAACCCGCCATGTACTCCTACATAGCCTTTCACCGGTACCTTTACCAAATCAAGTTCAACACACAACCTTTGCTCACCGAACACATTCCACATTTCTGTTCATCTCTCAGATGACAGACCATACACAACTCTAAGCATAGCATGCATAGCAGGATAAGGCACATCATAGCTCAAGCAACTACCAGGTATGCTAGGTTGCAAGGTTCGGCTATTTACTGTGACAAGGTTAAGTCATGCAAAGGAAGTGGGTTCGACTATCGTGGCAAAACCAGTTGCAGCATTTGATCTTAAATGCAATAAATAGGTGCAGGAGCAAGAACATGGGAGTTATCGGGATGATCAAAGGGGTTGCTTGCCTTGTTGCTCAGAGGAGGAACGATATCCGTCAGACGGATATTCGGTGGAATCCGGGGGTGCGGAGCCTACCGAAATGAATGGCAACATTCAATAACAATCATATGCACTCAAAATGATGCACGAGCATGGCATGAGAATGCAAGGTGATAAGTTGTTATAATCAATATGTATTAGGTTTAGAGTTGATTTGAATCACATTCGGATACCAATTCCAAACGGGTATTCGGATACCGTTTTAATTGATTCGACCTGATGCTCAGATCAACTTGATGTTAACATGCATGAAATGTCATGTTATGGTACTGATTTGTAATTAGGACAGTGGTGATCATTGTATTAATAATGAAATTTGAATAATTTTCCAAATTCCATTTTTAAAGTAATTATAAGAATTGAATTATTCCTTATTCCACAATTTAGGGTTCTGTAACTTTTTCAAACATAGTTGAAAGTAGCATATTCAGAATCCTTGAATTTTTCTGATACTTTTTCATATATAAATTATTTTCATTGGAGTTACAGATTAATTTCTATGATTTTTACAAGTTTTAGCAATTTCCTGGAATTAGTTTTATACTCGAAATTCTAATTATTGCATCAGACTGACATCAGCAGGTCAGCCGACCTGTTCAGGTCAAACCTGACAGGGGGGACCCACTCGTCAGCCTCTCTGGGACTAATCCCGCGCTGACCAGCCCTAATTGAGGTTTGACTTGGCCTTGGGCCCACTTGTCAGCGAGTGATTAAGTCCTGAGCTGCTGGGTTAGCTTTGCCACGTCGACCCGCACCGAAGGGTGGTCGCCGGCGACCAGGCCCGCGGCGGAGGGCTTGCCGGAGGCGACCTAAACGGCGCTGCACAGCACCAAAACGCTCGCGGTTTGCAGCTACGGCACGCTGGCGAAGTGGCCGATCTGGCAGGGGCATCAGGGGAGGCTAGGGTCGCCGGAAGAGGCGCCGACGACGAGCCGGAGCGGCGGCCGAAGCTCGGCCTTCTATGAGAGACGGCTCTAGGGCACGGGGAGGGCAGCTGGAGGGCTCGACACGCTCCTGGAGGCTCCGGGAGCTCGAATCCTAGCTCAAGCGTGTGGATCGGACACCACAGCGACGACGATGACATGGCCGGCGGCGAGGAGCTCTCGGCCTTGGTGGGAAACTAGGCTACGATGCACGGGAGAGCGTGGGGCAAGAGGGGAAACGACGACGAGCTCACGGCGGTTCCGATGGTGCTGAAGAGGGGCTCGGGGATGCGCCTGAGGGAGCGAATCGACGGAAGAGATCCGGCGGTCGGAGGTGGAAGACGACGGCGTTGGGGGCTAACTATTATGGGCCGGGCCAGGCTAGGCGACAGGTAAGGGTTTCCCATTTTTTTCCGTTTTTGTTTTTCTATTTTGCTAACTATTGTTTTGCTAATTATTTCAGCTCCAAAACAAAAAGTAAAAACTATTTTAGACCTCCTGAAATATTGTTATAACATTCCCAACCATTTCCAAAGTTTTCAACATTTTTGGAAATTTATAGATTCTGATTTCAAATTTTAAGTTTGAAACCAGTGGCTTTTGCATTAATTTAAAAATGCTTAAGGTGTCAAGAAAATAGTTTTCTCCAATGCTCATTTACTTTCATGATTTATCAGAAAGTTTGAACATTTCTTGAGGCCATTTTGGGTTCATTGATTTGAACTAGTTCGAGATTTCCTTTAATTGAAATAGTGGCTAGGGTTTTGGGTTTTTCCTTTGCCACTTTGTTGTTTTTGTTGAAACTTCTTAGATGCAAATGCAAAGTAGACATGAGCACAAGACTAACTTGCTTAAGGGTTAGGGATGTGACAACTCACCCCCACTCAAAAGAATCTCGTCCCGAGATTTAGAAGTCGTCGGGAATAACGCAGGATATTCAAGTCGGAGAGGATCCTCTCTTTCCCAAGTTGCGTCCTTTTCAGAATGATTTGACCATTCAACTTTAAGAAACTTGAGGTTTCGACGTCGAGTGGTACGCTGAGCTTGATCAAGAATACGCACGGGGTATTCCCGGTATGAAAGGTTATCTTTTAGATCAAGCGTTTCGTGGTCCACTTCACGGATAGGATCCGAAAAGCAACGCCTGAGTTGCGAGACGTGGAAAACATCATGAACCTTGGAAAGATGCGGAGGAAGTTCCAACTGGTAGGCAACTTCTCCTCGTTTGGCAAGAATGCAAAAAGGACCAATGTAACGAGGAGCCAACTTTCCCTTGATACCGAAACGATGGGTACCCTTCAAAGGTGTAACCCGAAGGTAAGCCTTCTCGTCAACTTCAAAGGTCACAACCTTATGATGACGATCATATTGGCTCTTTTGACGAGACTGGGCTGTTTTCAACTTTTCACGAATAATGCGAACCTGCTCTTCTGCATCCTGGATCATATCCGGACCAAAGAGTTGCCTCTCTCCGGTTTCTGACCAATTAAGAGGTGTTCGACATCTTCGTCCATAAGAACTTCAAAAGGGGCTTTGCCCAAGCTCGATTGGTAACTATTGTTATAAGCGAATTCGGCGAATGGAAGACACTTCTCCCAATTCATACCGAATGATATAACACAAGCTCGGAGCATATCTTCTAGAATTTGATTCACTCTTTCTAGTTGACCACTTGATTGGGGATGGAAAGCAGTGCTAAAAGATAAGTGAGTCCCCATGGCATTCTGAAAACTTTCCCAGAATCGAGAAGTAAAGATACTTCCACGGTCCGAGTTAATCTCCAGGGGAACACCATGAAGAGACACTATTCGGGAGATATATAATTCTGCTAGCTGGCTAGCTGTTATACTCTCACGAACAGGAAGAAAATGAGCCACTTTGGAAAGACGGTCAATGACCACAAAAATAGCATTATTTCCTATCTTGGTCTTGGGAAATCCGGTAATGAAATCCATGCTAACTTTATCCCATTTCCATTCAGGAATAGCTAGAGGTTGAAGGGTGCCAGCAGGCCTTTGATGTTCTGCCTTAACTCGACGACAAACGTCGCAGTTAGCAACGAACTCAGCAATTTCTCTCTTCATCCTAGTCCACCAGAACCTCTGGCGTAGGTCCTGATACATCTTAGTACTACCGGGATGAATGGTGAGAGGAGAATCATGAGCCTCCTTAAGGATTAACTGCCTTAGATGTGGGTTCTTAGGAACCACTAAACGATTCTGGAAGAACACAACACCTTGATCGTTCATGGAAAATTCTTTAGCGTTTCCGCTAAAAATATTCTCCTTGATTCGTGATATACCCTTGTCACCCTTTTGGCGGTTATAATTTGATCCTTAAGAGTAGGCTTCGCCACCAGGGTAGAAAGGAATCCTTGAGGAACAATATGAAGATTCAACTTCCGAAAGCCCTCATGGATATGTGGTTGACCTTGTTGTAGCATCAAATTGTTACAATAAGATTTACGACTTAGCGCATCGGCCATAACATTGGCTTTCCCCGGGGTGTAAGTTATCCCTAAGTCGTAATCCGAGATCAACTCAACCCACCGTCTCTTCCTGAGGTTCAAATCCGTCTGGGTGAAGATATATTTAAGACTTTGGTGATCAGTGAATATTTCGCAACGATTACCCAGAAGGTAATGTCGCCAGGTTTTTAGTGCATGGACCACAGCTGCAAGCTCAAGGTCATGTGTGGGATAATTATCCTCATGTGGACGCAACTGTCGAGATGCGTATGCGATCACATGACGATCTTGCATGAGAATGCAACCTAATCCTTGTCGCGAGGCGTCGCAATAGATAACAAAGTCCTTAGAAAAATCTGGTGGTAGCAACACAGGTGCGGAAGTCAGGCGTCTTTTCAGTTCCTGATAACTATGCTCACACTGTGGTGTCCACTCGAACTTTTTATCTTTCTTGAGGAGTTCTGTTAGAGGCTTTGCAACCTTGGAGAAATTCTCAACAAAGCGGCGACAATAGCTCGCTAGACCAAGAAAACTCCTAACTTGCTTAACCGATTTAGGTTGGGTCCAATCAAGGACAGTTTGAACTCTCTCGGGATTGACAGCAATACCCTTACGAGAGATTACGTGACCCAGATAGGTCACTTCTGGTAACCAGAATTCACATTTTGAAAACTTGGCATAAAGGCGATGCTCTCGAAGTTTCATCAATACCAGCCTTAGATGCTCGGCATGTTCTTGTTCATTCTTCGAGTAGATGAGAATATCATCGAGGTATACCACGACGAATTTATCCAAATACTCCATGAAGATTGAGTTCATCAGCCGAGAGAAGGTGGCTGGGGCATTGGTTAAACCGAAGGACATAACGGTGTACTCATATTGGCCATAACGAGTAACAAAAGCCGTTTTTGGAATGTCCCCGTTCTTGATCTTGATTTGATGGTATCCCAACCTCAAATCCGTTTTGGAGAAGATTGAGGATCCAGCGAGCTGATCGTACAGATCGTTGATCCTGGGGAGTGGATACTTGTTCTTAA
The DNA here is from genome assembly GCF_904849725.1 of Hordeum vulgare subsp. vulgare. Lineage (NCBI taxonomy): Eukaryota > Viridiplantae > Streptophyta > Magnoliopsida > Poales > Poaceae > Hordeum > Hordeum vulgare. Next base: position 560,713,932 of record NC_058523.1, on the reverse strand, counting down.
TGGTGACCAGATTAACTGGTCGGTAGTCTACAACCATCCGATCCGTTCCGTCTTTCTTCTTGACGAAGAGGACGGGACAAGCCCAAGGAGAAGAGCTAGGACGAATGAAACCTTTGTTCAAAGCCTCATCTAATTACTTCTTAAGTTCAGCTAGCTCCAGGGGTGCCATCTTATAAGGTCTTCTAGCTATTGGGACAGTTCCCGGAACAAGATCTATCACAAACTCTACATCTCTGTCAGGTGGAATTCCTGGCAGTTCCTCTGGAAAAACATCCGGGAAGTCACAGACTACCGGAATGTCTTCAAGTTCCGGAAGAGGGTTGGCATTTAGGGAATAGAGTTGGCATTTGGCAACTCGAGTGGAGACATTTACTATCTCACCCGAGGGATGGGTAAGCTGGACATTTCTAGAGTGAGTATCAATCTTGGCATAGTGAGCTGACATCCAGTCCATGCCCAAGATGATATTAATATCCGAAGATTTCAATGCTATCAATGAGGCTAGAAAAACTAGCATGTCTACTAGAATTTCATTGTCATAGGTTATCCTAGAGGTTTGCCATTTACTACCAGGGGTTTGGACAACCAATGGAGTTGGCATATCACAAAAAGACATGTTATGCAACTGTGCATAACTTTCCGAAATGAAGGAATGAGAAGACCCAGTGTCAAAGAGAACGGACGATGGGTGATGATTAACAAGAAGCGTACCCAGCATGACGTCGGGATCCTCTGCAGCTTCTTCTGCTGACACATAGTTCACACGACCACGTGCAGGAGTTGGCTTCACATAGAACGCTTTGCCCGACTTGGCCTGCCCGACGGTCTTTCCGGGTTACTTGGCACCCACATTCTGAGGACACTCACGGGAATAGTGCCCTGGTTCTCCTCACTTGTAGCATATCACCTGGTTGGCACGTGGTGCAGCATTACTAGCTGGACCACCATAAGCTTTTGCTGGAGGGTTGGCCTGATTCGTCTGAGGCGCCACGTAGGATGGCCTCGGAGTGTATCTTGGCGGCAGAGAACTGTTTGGAACCCACAACCTGCATTTTGGAAACGCGGAACCAGAAGACGAGCCAAAGTCACGGGAGTGCTTCCTTGTGGCTTCGAAGTCAGTATGACCAGTCTCCGCACTGATCGCCTTGTTGACTAGGGCTTGAAAACTTGCACACTCATGGAGGCGCAGGTCACGAGGAACTCAGGGCTCAGACCCTTACGGAATCTTGCTTGCTTCTTGGCATCAGTAGACACCTCCTCTGTTGCATAGCGGGCGAGGTTACTGAACTCGCGGCTATAGGCATCCACAGACAACTTGCCCTGAGTGAAGGCACAGAACTCCTCTCTCTTTCTGTCCATCAGGCCCTCTGGAATATGGTGCAGACGAAAAGCTGCACTGAAGTCTGCCCATGTGGCCACTGGTTCAGCGGGACGCATAGCTTCAAAATTCTCCCACCACAGATTGGCGGGTCCTTCCAGGAAATACGCCGCAAAGGTCACCTTGTCGGCCTTAGACACATTCGCAGAGCGAATCTTGCATGAGATGCTGCACAGCCAGTCATCAGTGTCGAGGGGATCGACGGAATGATGAAACTTTGGAGGATTCAGCTTCACAAAGTCATTGAGGGACACTGCAGCATTCCTAGGATGTCGAGCCGTATTCTGCTCAATACGCTCTAGCAGTCGGTTGGTCTCCCTCTTGTTTCTTTCTGCCTCAAGCATCACTTCCACCAGAGAAGGCGGGTGAGGCAGGTCTTCCTGCGACGCTTGACTACCCTGACCTTGCTCATGAGCAGGGGCACGGTTCAACCTGGTGAACACCATCCTGACAAACAAACTCATAGCTTAGACCAATATCATATCAATACTAGCTATGGATTAAGAATGTACTGAACACACGGAATTCGGAAATGAATATCCGAACAGCATGGTAACAAGCAACTGCTATATATACACCATGGTTCATACACACCCTTACATAGTTCAGTACACCCTTAACCGAAGAGCAAACTACTGAAATTTTGAAACTACTCATCAGAGGCTTACAAGCTGCCTATACATTATTTATCTAGGCCTCCGGAATTCATTTCACATTACATACATAATTCACAAGTCACACAGGACTGTGAACGTACGGCTACTACCATACTATCCTTCCGCTCACAGCTCAGGCATCCGCATAGAACATCTCATCGAGATTACCTCCATGGCCTGGAAGCTCAACCTGCAGATCAGGAAACACTCTAGCCTGAGATCCCTGGGGTCCATAAGGACACGAATGTGGCCTTGGTCCCCTGACTGGTGGTAAGAGGGGTCCCCGAAGAGGTGTGACTCCTCCTATGGCTGGCCAGTCAACGGGGGCCGGAAGATGGTTCCTAACAGGGTTCAACATCTCCATCTCTCCATACCCTGTCTGGACTACCGGTGCCGGCTGCGTCAAAGCTGTCCCCAGACGGGCACGGGTAGCATAAAGCTCCATGCGGAGAGCACGAGCGTCCCTGTCTCTGTTCTCTAGCATCTCAACAGTAGACTGCAGAAGTGGATCCTCCATAGAAGAATCAAAATAGACTCCGCTAAGGTATCCCTCTTAACCAGGCTGAGAGGCCGGAACATAGCAGAACTCTGAATTCTGCAGCAGTGCATGCCTCGCTCTCATAATGGTCAGCATTGAATAGGCAGCATCTTGTACTGCCATGTCAACAGTGACTCCCAACCCATAGGACCAATGGATTGGCTTCTCCGCTCCAGGGTAGTCTGGAAATACCCTAACAGTGCAGATGTACTGGCTCTGGTTGAAGTCTCGGTACTGTTCCTCCACTGTGTACTCGGGGTACCAGTGGTAACCGCACACCGACATCACCCTGACCAGCATGGCCGTATGACCCGGTACATTGATGCACCTGGTCAGACGTACCACCTGACGAGAAGGACGGTCAGGCATGTGTAAATAGAGAGTAATGCAAAAGCATTAGGGCTCCGAATGCAAAATTGGGTAGCATAACGGCTGTAAATGCTCAAAAACAAATTTTGAGACAACCCAAAAATGGAATAGCGTAACCACTCAACTATCAAGTTCAACTCTCTGATTATCAAACTTACTTCCTGCTTCCTAGGAATTAAAGAAACCCAATATCTCTCGACCCGTAGTCCTATAATCTACCGATCAGAAACACGAGCCTAGGAGAACATGAGTAACCTAGTCCTTAATTCCCATAGAAAAGACGAGGCTGACCAGAATAGAATGACTTGAGAAGAGAACAAGAGTCTTACGTTCCCTTCGACAAACAATTCCCTTATACATAACTAAAGCAATTCTAGACTCAACTTCGACCAGTTTGGCTTAGTAATCCTACAGTCAGTCAGGCTCTGATACCAAGGCTGTCGGGACCCTGATCCTAAGCCATAAGAATCCAACCTGTAACACATCGCATCCCTTTGTGGTCTCACGCACGGTTAACTCCACGGCTGCATCCTTACCTTAGCCGGGACCGTTTGCGTCTTTTGACTCACGTATGCGATAGTGTCGCTAGCAATCCAATGTCAAAGAACGCGGATCGACATGTCTAGTCATAAGCCAAAGTGGCAGTACCGCACAAGGACAGGCATACATGACCCAACAAAGCAGGTGTCGGTCATCAGCGAATGTAGACGAGTCGTAGCAGGCTACAAGGACTCCATTACATCGCGTGACATTTCCCCAAAGGGGACAGACACAGCAGCTAAGAAGGACACATGCCGGTCAACCAATGTGTCCGGAGCAGTAGCGAACTACCAAGGCTCGTTGGATCACAAAGGGGCATTTCCTTGTAAGGAGTGCTACTAAAGTTCACGACTAGGTAATCGAACCCCATAAATATCAAGTACGACACACGTAAGCATGGCATACCGATATGTATAGATACATCGATGGCATCACAACATAACCATAAACATACAACCTTTATTTAAGAGGCTCGGAAGAGCCACACACATAATATTACACATTAAGGGTCTCACGACCCATAATAGCAGTCATACAAATACAAGCCAGCGGAAGAGTTATAAACTGTCTGGGTACAGACAGGGCAACTAGAAGGCACATGGCCTGACTATACTACAGAGCTGACGTAGGGCCAGATCGTAGCTGGGACACCAGCTACTCGTCGTCGTCGATGTCTACGAAGAACCCTCCATTTGGGTCATTGGCAACCTCTGCAACATTTATTAAGCAAACATGAGTACGAAGGTACTCAGCAAGACTTTAGGATGACTAACTACTCATGCAAGGTATCAAAAGGTATTGTGGGGTTTCATGCGGGAAGCCAGCATATGACTCGTGGCTAGACACTTACATTTTTAAATAATTTTGACAACTTGATTTCTCGCACACGAGTCCACTAACACCACAACAATACACTATCGTGGAATCATTCCATCGCCGTACGGAAATGCCGTCCACGACACTCACGCTTATCTTGGCAATTTTATGAGTAGCCGCTGAAGTTATCTATGAACAACATATGTCTCCAAGTAGTCCATATCCGCGGACGCGGCTATTCGAATAGATCATAACCCTGCAGGGGTGTACTTCGTCAAACACGCTCTCGCCACTTATCGCCATGTGCACGTCATGCACCTCGGCAACCTTCAAGCGGAAGCCCAGCGAGGGAGTCGGCCACGACCGTTAACCACACTAGTACCTAGTCCAGGTTTATCGCCTATCTGAGAGTAACCCGTACAGAAGTCCGGCCGAGGTTTCCGACACGGCCTCAAACGATGTGCGCAGGGTTCCCAAGCCCACCATCCGGGTGCCACTTGGTACACCGTGCCACTGCCTACCGCATCACGGTCCACCTCTCAGGTCAGCACCATGCACGGCCTCCAGCATTACTATAAACAACAGAAACTACTTGCAACTCCTGGACCGAGTACTACGCGATTAATAGGCCGAGCGGGGTCATATTTCAGGGCCCAGCATGTGGTAGTATCTAGTCTTGGAATACATACACGGAACTCAGTTCCTAAGGACGGTTCCAATGAAACAACCCACCATGTACTCCTACACAGCCTTTCACCGGTACCTTTACCAAATCAAGTTCAACACACAACCTTTGCTCACCGAACACATTCCACATTTCTGTTCATCTCCCAGATGACAGACCATACACAACTCTAAGCATAGCATGCATAGCAGGATAAGGCACATCATAGCTCAAGCAACTACCAGGTATGCTAGGTTGCAAGGTTCGGCTATTTACTGTGACAAGGTTAAGTCATGCAAAGGAAGTGGGTTCAACTATCGTGGCAAAAGCAGTTGCAGCATCTGATCTTAAATGCAATAAATAGGTGCAGGAGCAAGAACATGGGAGTTATCGGGATGATCAAAGGGGTTGCTTGCCTTGTTGCTCAGAGGAGGAACGATATCCGTCAGACGGATATTCGGTGGAATCCGGGGGTGCGGAGCCTACCGAAATGAATGACAACATTCAATAACAATCATATGCATTCAAAATGATGCATGAGCATGGCATGAGAATGCAAGGTGATAAGTTGTAATTATCAATATGTATTAGGTTTAGAGTTGATTTGAATCACATTCGGATATCAATTCCAAACGGGGTATTCGGATACCGTTTTAATTGATTCGACATCATGCTCAGATCAACTTGATGTTAACATGCATGAAATGTCATGTTATGGTACTGATTTGTAATTAGGACAGTGGTGATCATTGTATTCATAATGAAATTTGAATAATTTTCCAAATTCCATTTTTAAAGTAATTATAAGAATTGAATTATTCCTTATTACACAATTTAGGGTTCTGTAACTTTTTCAAACATAGTTGAAAATAGCATATTCAAAATCCTTGAATTTTTCTGATACTTTTTCATATATAAATTATTTTCATTGGAGTTACAGATTAATTTCTATGATTTTTACAAGTTTTAGCAATTTCCTGGAATTAGTTTTATACTGGAAATTCTAATTATTGCATCAGACTGACGTCAGCAGGTCAGCCGACCTGTTCAGGTCAAACCTGACAGGGGGACCCACTGGTCAGCCTCTGTGGGACTAATCTCGCGCTGACCAGCCCTAATTGAGTTTTGACCTTGCCTTGGGCCCACTTGTCAGCGAGTGATTAAGTCCTGAGCTGCTGGGTTAGCTTTGCCACGTCGACCCCCATCGGAGGGTGGTCACCGGCGACCAGGCCCGCGGCGGAGGGCTCGCCGGAGGCGACCTAAACGGCGCTGCACAGCACCAAAACGCCCGCGGTTTGCAGCTACGGCACGCTCGCGAAGTGGCCGATCTGGCAGGGGCATCAGGGGAGGCTAGGGTCGCCGGAAGAGGCGCCGGCGACGAGCCGGAGCGGCGGCCGAAGCTCGGCCTTCTATGAGAGACGGCTCTAGGGCACGGGGAGGGCAGCTGGAGGGCTCGACACGCTCCTGGAGGCTCCAGGAGCTCGAATCCTAGCTCGAGCGTGTGGATCGGACACCACAGCGACGGCGACGACATGGCCGGCGGCGAAGAGCTCTCGGCCTTGGTGGGAAACTAGGCTACGATGCACGGGAGAGCGTGGGGCCAGAGGGGAAACGACAACGAGCTCACGGCGGTTCCGATGGTGCTGAAGAGGGGCTCGGGGATGCGCCGGAGGGAGCGAATCGACGGAAGAGGTCCGGCGGCCGGAGGTGGAAGACGACGCCGTTGGGGGCGATGCAGAGCTTGGGGAAGCTTCGGCTTCTGCAGAGATGACCAGGGCGACGAGGCGGAGCTAACAGACTACTCGGAGGAGGATTCCCATGGCCAGGCTAGGCGACAGGTAAGGGTTTCCCATTTTTTTCCGTTTTTTTTTCTGTTTTGCTAACTATTGTTTTGCTAATTATTTCAGCTCCAAAACAAAAAGTAAAAACTATTTTAGACCTCCTGAAATATTGTTATAACATTCCCAACCATTTCCAAAGTTTTCAACATTTTTGGAAATTTATAGATTCTGATTTCAAATTTTAAGTTTGAAACTAGTGGCTTTTGCATTAATTTAAAAATGCTTAAGGTGTCAAGAAAATAGTTTTCTCCAATGGTCATTTACTTTCATGATTTATCAGAAAGTTTGAACATTTCTTGAGGCCATTTTGGGTTCATTGATTTGAACTAGTTTGAGATTTCCTTTAATTGAAATAGTGGCCAGGGTTTTGGGTTTTTCCTTTGCCACTTTGTTGTTTTTGTTGAAAATTCTTAGATGCAAATGCAAAGAAGACATGAGCACAAGACTAACTTGCTTAAGGGTTAGGGATGTGACAACAAAACGGACAATCTCTCTCAAAGTATGAGGGTTTTGAACGAGAACTCATCTATTACAAAGGGATTTCATTTTTTTGAACTTATTTGAACTATATACTTTTTGTGTGTTCAAAATGCACCATTCAAAGGCACATCACAAAATTTCAACAATTTCTGACTTCATTTGATATTTTTCATGCATTTACTTATTTTTTTGAGCTAGTTGACCCTGAAATTGAAAATCACTACAAATGAACTCTGAAAAGGTTGAAAGTCGGCATGGTATCATCATTTCACCCACATAGCATGTGCTAAAAAGTGGAGATGGTTACGACAAAAACTGGATGCACTTCGTGTACAAAACAGACAAATCTCTCTCGAAGTATGAGGGTTTTGAACGAGAACACATCTATTACAAAGGGATTTCATTTTTTGAACTTATTTGAACTCCATACTTTTTGTGTGTTTAAAATGCACCATTCAAAGGCACATCAAAAATTTTCAACAATTTCTGACTTAATTTGGTATTCTTGGTGCATTTACTTTTGTTTTTTTGGGCTAGTTGACCCTAAAATTGAAAAGCACTACAAATGAACTCTGAAAATGTTGAAAGTTGGCATGCTATCATCATTTCACCCACATAGCATGTGTTAACAAGTTGAGAGGGCTACGACAAAAACTGGATGCACTTCGTGTACAAAACGGACAATCTCTCTCGAAGTATCAGGGTTTCGAACGAGAACTCATCTCTTACAAAGGGATTTCAATTTTTTGAACTTATTTGAACTCCATACTTTTTGTGTGTTCAAAATGCACCATTCAAAGGCACATCACAAAATTTCAACAATTTCTGGCTTCATTTGGTATTTTTCGTGCATTTACTTATTTTTTTTGAGCTAGTTGACCCTAAAATTGAAAAGCACTACAAATGAACTCTGAAAATGTTGAAAGTTGGCATGGTATCATCATTTCACCCACATAGCATGTGCTAAAAAGTGGAGAGGGTTACGACAAAAACTGGATGCACTTCGTGTACAAAATAGACAATCTCTCTCGAAGTATGAGGGTTTGGAACGAGAACTCATCTATTACAAAGGGATTTCATTTTTTGAACTTATTTGAACTCCATACTTTTTGTGTGTTTAAAATGCACCATTCAAAGGCACATCACAAATTTTCAACAACTTCTGACTTAATTTGGTATTCTTCGTGCATTTACTTTTGTTTTTTTTGGGCTAGTTGACCCTAAAATTGAAAAGCACTTCAAATGAACTTTGAAAATGTTGAAAGTTGGCATGCTATCATCATTTCACCCACATAGCATGTGTTAAAAAATTGAGAGGGCTACCACAAAAACTGGATGCACTTCGTGTACAAAACGGACAATCTCTCTCGAAGTATCAAGGTTTCGAACGAGAACTCATCTCTTACAAAGGGATTTCATTTTTTTGAACTTATTTGAACTCCATACTTTGTGTGTGTTCAAAATGCACCATTCAAAGGCACATCACAAAATTTCAACAATTTCTGACTTCATTTGGTATTTTTCGTGCATTTACTTATTTCTTTTTGAGCTAGTTGACCCTAAAATTGAAAAGCACTACAAATGAACTCTGAAATTGTTGAAAGTTGGCATGCTATCATCATTTCACCCACATAGCATGTGCTTAAAAGATGAGAGGGCTACAACAAAAACTGGATGCACTTCGTGTACAAAACGGACAATCTCTCTCAAAGTATCAGCGTTTCGAACGAGAACTCATCTATTCAAAAGGGATTTCATTTTTTGAACTTATTTGAACTCGATACTTTTTGTGTGTTTAAAATGCACCATTCAAAGTGTAAGTGCATCTAGTGCCCCTTAGTGATTTTGGTGGTTTGAAGACTTATAGGTTAAGTATCTAATGTGTTTTTAAGTGTACACAGGATCTATAAGTCATTGAGGAGTTTGAAATATTTGAAGAATATCGACCCCTAAAAATATATGTCTTCAGTTGAAGAAATTGGTCTGAAGCTGAAGAAATGAATCGCGAAGAATTTGCGATGAATCTGATATTACTCATGAAGATATTGATATTGAGAAGATCGGTGGTTCCTGAAGAAAATCGTTCTGAAGAAATTGAAGCGTGAAGATTTACGTTTTCTGTTTTACTTTCTTCGCATTTGATGAATTGGAACACCGTACTGTTAAAGGGGGTCAAAGTAACACTATGGAATGGATTTCCTCATGATGCTCAACCCAAGCCAAATCCTACCAAAAGCCTCAAGTGAGGAATATGAGTGACATGAGGACTCTCACAGTTGAGAGTCCCGACCGTTTCAATAAGCCACGCCAAGTCACTGATCCTATCCACTCCAACGGTCATATTATTTAAGGGCATTAATGTCAAATCATGTTGGGATGCTCCCAGGCTATAAATAGCCGCCCCCCACAACCACTAGCTGGTTGGCTGCTCCGCTAGAAACTGACACTTGTCATAAGAGCAACCCAATTCCTCAGAGCTTTCGAGAGAAAATCATCAGTGAGGAAATACACCACCCACCGAAACCACAAACCAAACCTAGTGATTGAGCATCACTGAAGAAGTTGTTCCTGTGTGGGACTGAAGCCTTTTACCTTTGACGACTGTGCATCCTCCAGACGGTTAGGCGTCATGGTCTAGAGCAATCCAGCAGTCAATTGTGGATCGCCGGGTGACCGAGTTTGTGAGGGTTTGGAAGTCTACCCTGAAGACTTACCACGAGTGTTGGGCGAGGACTGTGTGTCCTTAGCTCAAGGAGAATACGGTAGGGACTGTGTGTCCTGGGACTGGGTGTCCTTTGGTTTAAATACCAAGCCGCTCCAAACCAGATGTACAACTGTCACAGCAGTTGGAACTGGGTCATCAACAACAGTCTTCACCAAGAATCGGGTTCTAATTCCTCAACTCTTTACATTCTCTGTATTATGTGTTGATGACTTTCACTGTGACTGTTTGAAGAATTTGCTGAAGACTTTCTCTGAATTTCCTCAACCCCAAATTCTTCACTTGAGTAAATCATCATCTGTATTCTGCGAGCCTGCTTGCTGTGCAATCTGTTTTCATAATCTTCACTCTGTAATACTGCTATTGTGAATGATTGCACAACTGATCCTTAACTGTTTCCGCTGTAAGTTAGTCATCAGTGAGGAATTTCCTCAAAAGGAATTTCCTCAGTGATGAAATTCTAAAAATCTCCTATTCACCCCCTCTAGTCGATATAACGCACTTTCAATTGGTATCAGAGCAAGGTACTCCTCTGTTCTGTGTGATTTTGGTTTAACCACCTGGAGTTTTAGTTATGTCGACTGCAGGCATGTTTAAGGTGACTGCAGCATGTCCTACCTACGAGGGAAAGAACTTTCCCTTCTGGAAGAACAAAATGCAAATGCATCTACAAGCTATAGACAATGATCTCTGGTATATTGTGGAAAATGGTATCCCCATCATTTCTGCTAGTGTCACTGCAGCTGATGTGAAGAAATTCAAGCAACTTGATTCTCAAGCGAAGAACATCATCTGTGGTCATCTGAGCCCTGGCCAGTTTGGAAGAGTAAGTGCCTTAGGCTCTGCAACACTGATCTGGGAGAGACTGTGCAAGGTAAATGAAGGAGTATCAACCCAACGCGACTCTCGTGTTGATATTCTTCGCAATCTCTTCAATCGCTTCAAGAGACATGACAATGAGAGCTGCCAAGACACCTTTGATCGCCTCACTGACATATCAAATGAACTGCAAGCACTGGGAGCTCGAGACATCACTGATCACGAAGTTGTGAAGAAACTGCTGAGATCTTTGGATTCTTCATTTGATACTTTAGTTCTGATGATCCAAGAAAGACCAGACTACAAGATGCTAGATCCTGCTGATATCCTTGAAAGGCTAAATACTCATGAATTCCAGCTAGAAGAAAAGAGAGATCTATATGGACAAAGCTATTCCAGACCACGCGCACTGAAGGCAAGAGCAATTTCCTCATCTAAAGAAGAAGACACAGATGACAGCAGGTGTGACCCTGAAGAATTTGGTCAGGAACTTGCAATGCTTGTGAGGAAATTCCAGAGATTTACACGACGAGGCCAGTTCGGTAAATCATCAAGAAGAGACATGAGGAAATCAGAATCTGCATCTGAGGACTACAAGAAACGGACCTGTTACAAGTGCAAGAAATCAGGCCATTACATTGCTGATTGTCCTCGCTGGGGAAAGGAATCAAAGAAGAAGAAATACAAGGATGACAGTTCTGATGAATCAAAGAAGAAAAAGAAATCTTCAAAATCCTCATCCTCAAAGTCCTCCTCACACAAGAAGACTAGCTTCAGAAAGGCTCGGGCACTTATTGGCAAGGAAATGGATTCCGAGGCAGAATCAGAAGAATGTGATGATGATGATGAAGGCTCTGGAGAAGATTCAGAATCCGGACAGGCTAGTCTTGCACTAGCAACCAATTTCGTCAGCAAGTCAATCTTCAATCTTGAAGAAAATGAGTGCACCATCCATACTGATGATTATGCTGATGACTTCGCTCCAACGTATTGCTTCATGGCAAAAGGCTCAAAGGTATCACATAATGCCTCCTCATCTGATTCAAGTGACTGTGAACATGATGATTACAAAAAACCCAGTTACAGTAAACTTGCCATCATTGCCACTAAACAACAAACTGCTCTGGAAAAGCTTCAAAAACTGCTAGACAAAAGTGATGATCTGCTGAATGATGAAATGAATCTTAATCAAATCCTCACTGATGACATGAAAAATCTTCAGTCTAGATTTGATATTCTTCAGGATCGTTATGATACACTCCTCACTGATCATGACAAGCTTTCCTACGAATTTCTTCAGAGGAAGCTTGATCTTGAGAAGCTGAGGATGTCTTATGATGATCTTCGTATGGAAAATGATTCATTACTAGCTCAACAGATCAGTTCTAGTCAAGTTGAATTTATTCCTCCATGTCTTAAATGCATTGATCGTGAAACTGCTAATTCTTCACCAGAATCTTCAAATGCTACCACTGCTACAAAGTCTTCAACTGCACGTGTTGTGTCTATTTCCTGACTTGAGGAAAACACAAATGTTACTGATGAAAATGCAGGGTTGAAGGAATTGTACTTGACAGGCATGTACAAAAGCCTCAAAGGGCACCAAACCCTTTGTGACGTGCTCAAAAAGCAGATCTTGAACAGGAACCCGAGGAAAGAAGGAATTGCCTTTGAGAGGAAATTGAATGCTGATGGATGTTATTGGAAACCTGAGCAGTATCCCAAAACCTCATGGGTTGCTGCTACTGGGCCACCTTTTGATCCATCTAATCTAACTGGCTTCTCATGTGAATTATCCTATTCCTCTGATGAGTCATTTGATTCCAACTATAAACTGTTCAAAGATCAATCTGGTAAAGTATTTGCTCGATATGTTGGAACTAACTGCAGGAATGGCCCTCCTCTGAGGAAAATCTGGGTTCCCAAAAATTGTCTTGAAAATCTTCAAGTAAATGTCCTCATGACATCACCTCTGAAGAATCTGAACCCCAGATCAAATTCCTCAGGAGGACCAAAGTCTTCAAGAGGATCAAAATCCTCAACCGGTCAAAACTATGCTCATACCCGTGCTTATGCGTCTAACATGCAGGGAAACTACAAGGAATATGATTATGAGCGCTATTCTTCAAATCATTATGTTCATAAATCCTCAAACCAGTTCTCTGCATACTCATATGAGTACTTTAACCCCCCTACTGTTAAGAGAAATGCATTAGCTTCAATGCCACCTTTCTCATATGGTGCTCGCAGGATGATGAACGCTTTGCCACCCCTTCATATGTGGGTGGTGAAGAAATCAAACTAATCACTTCTGCAGGTCAGGTCTCTAGATGAAAATCATCATCTGAAGAATTTGCTGGAGACCTGAGGAAATGCTTGACAGGACGCAAGCTAATGATTGATGAAATAGAAATATTTCACACGTCCTTACATTTCTGTTATGATAAAATCACTGAACTGATGAAATTAGTATCATATTCTTCAAACTTGAAGCATATGAGATGGTAAGCTGTACCAATTCATCTGCAGGATGACAAACCCAAAAATACTGAGTGGGTTCTCGATAGTGGCTGCACACATCACATGACTGGTGATTAGAGCCTACTGATGAATATGCCACTAACTCCATCACCTCTGAAGCAAATCACATATGCTGATAAAGGTAAAAGCAAGGTATTGGGACTTGGCAAAGTAGCTATTTCCAAGGATAGGCATATGGACAAAGTGATGCTTGTTGAATCCCTTGGTTTTAACCTCATGTCAGTCTCGATGCTTTGTGATCCTGATATGATTGTTATATTTGGTAGATATAGATGTGTAGTTATCACGGAATCTGACAGATCCAAAGTCTTCGAAGGTGTAAGAAGAGGGGATTTGTACATTGTTGACTTCTCTACAGGTCCTCAACCAGCCACTTGCTTACTAGCAAAAACCTCAGAAGGATGGCTGTGGCACAGAAGACTAGGTCATGTAGGCATGAGGAATTTGCACACACTTGCAAAGAAGAAGCATGTCATTGGCATCGAATCAGTCAAATTCCTCAAGGATCATCTCTGCGGTGCTTGTGAATCTGGGAAAATGACCAGATCCAAGCATCCCTCCAAAACCATCATGACCACTACACGTCCTTTTGAATTGCTTCATATGGATTTATTTGGACCTACTCACTATGCAACACTAACCAATGCAGCATCTCTATATGGCTTTGTCATAGTTGATGATTATTCCAGATACACCTGGGTGCATATCATAGTGTATAAAACCGAAGTGCAGGAAATCTTCAAACGATTTTCTTCAAGGGCCTCGACGAACTTCGGCATCAAGATCAAACATATTAGGAGTGATAATGGAACCGAGTTCAAAAACACTGGTCTTGATGATTATCTTGATGAACTTGGTATTACTCACGAATTGTCTGCTCCTTATACTCCTCAGCAGAATGGTGTCGTCGAAAGAAAGAACAGGACTCTGGTTGAAATGGCAAGAACTATGCTTGAAGAATATCAGACTCCTCGTCGCTTCTGGCCTGAAGCAATCAACACTGCATGTCATATCATCAACAGGGTATATCTTCACAAATTCCTCAAGAAAACCTCATATGAACTCCTCACTGACAAGAAACCCAATGTAAGTTATTTCAAAGTCTTCGGTGCAAAATGCTGGATTAGAGATCCTCATCAAAGCTCAAAATTTGCACCTAAGTCACATGAAGGTTTTATGCTCGGTTACGGAAAGGACTCGCACACCTACAGAGTCTTCAACAACTATCACAACAAAGTTGTTGAGACTGTAGATGTGCGGTTCGATGAAACTAATGGCTCGCAAAGAGAGCAATTGCCTTCTGATCCAGATAAGCTGTCTCCTGAGGAAGCAATAAAGCTTAAACCTACTGAAGACATTGTTCCCACTGAGGAAATTGGTGAAGAAACAATCCCCATCATTGATGAAAGACAAGAAGATGTTCCTGAGGAAATTGCAACAACACCACTTCCTCAGCCCAGGCAAAATCCTCAACCAGCACATCCGAGGATTGCAAATGAAGTAGAACTTGACAAAATCCTCAACGACATCAACGCGCCAGGTCCTCTCACTCGCTCAAAAGCTTCACACTTAGTTAACTTTTGTGGGCATTTCTCTTTTGTATCTATCACAGAACCCTCAAAAGTAGCTGAGGCTTTTCTGGAACCGGAGTGGATCCAAGCCATGCAAGACGAACTTCTTCAATTCAAGCTGAATGACGTATGGGAGCTCGCCAAACGACCAGATCCTCGCAAGCATAACATCATCGGCACCAATTGGATTTTCCGAAACAAGCAAGATGAGGACGGTCAAGTGGTGAGGAACAAGGCACGACTAGTAGCCCAAGGCTACACCCAGGTTGAAGGAATAGATTTCGATGAATGTTTTGCACCTGTTGCTAGACTTGAAGCCATTCGAATTTTACTTGCTTATGCTAATCATCATAACATCATCTTATATCAAATGGATGTGAAAAGTGCATTCCTCAATGGTAAGCTTGAGGAAGAAGTATATGTAGCTCATCCCCCAGGTTTTGAGGATCCAAAGAATCCAGACAAAGTCTTCAGACTCAAAAAGGCTCTGTATGGTCTCAAGCAAGCCCCTCGGGCATGGTATGATACATTGAAGGAATTCCTCATGAAGAAAGGCTTCAAATCTGGTTCACTCGATCCAACTCTGTTCACAAAATCTTATGATAATGAACTGTTTGTATGTCAAATATATGTTGATGATATCATATTTGGCTGTACTGACAAAAGATACAGTGATGAATTTGCCTATATGATGAGTGAAGAATATCAGATGTCTATGATGGGGGAGCTGAAATTCTTCTTAGGTCTTCAAATTCGTCAACAAAGAAATGGAATCTTCATATCACAGGAGAAATACCTCAAGGATGTTCTGAGGAAATTCGACATGCATGAATGCAAAGGTGCCAAGACTCCAATGCCTACCAACGGTCACCTCGGCACTGATGAAAATGGTAAAGATTTCGATCAGCAGGTATACCGTTCTATGATTGGTTCTTTATTGTATCTATGTGCATCTAGGCCAGACATAATGCTTAGTGTTTGCATGTGTGCATGTTTTCAAGCAAAACCGAAGGAATCACACCATAAGGCTGTGAAACATATTCTTCGATACTTAGCTCACACACCAACACTAGGATTATGGTATCCCAAGGGCTCCAACCTTCATCTGGTAGGGTATTCTGATTCAGACTATGCTGGTGACCGTGTGGATCGCAAGTCAACATCTGGCACATGCCATTTCCTCGGAAGATCACTGGTTTGCTGGTCCTCAAAGAAGCAGAACTGCGTATCACACTCCACTGCCGAAGCTGAATACATTGTTGCTGGTTCTTGCTGTGCTCAATTACTATGGATGAAGCAAACCCTCAAGGACTACGGCATCAACATGAAGAATGTGCCTCTCTACTGTGACAATGAGAGTGCTATCAAGATTGCCTACAACCCAGTACAGCACTTGAAGACCAAGCACATCCAGATTCGTCATCATTTTCTTCGGGACCATGTCCTCAAGGGCAATATCCTCATCGACCATGTGAAGACTGATGATCAACTGGCTGATATCTTCACTAAGCCCTTGGATGAGAAAAGGTTTTGCAAGTTGCGGTGTGAGGTAAATATCTTAGAGTCTTCAAATGTTTTCTAAAAACATGCACACATCCTAACACATATGCAAAGTTGATGACTTAGATGTGCAACACATGATGAAACGATTTTCTTCAAACGATGAAGAAAGTCACTCTGAATGTGAAGAAATTAACGAAGAAATTGATTCTCAGGGCCCTACGACAATTGTACGCGGCGTCTGTAATCAACATTCTTATATGGTGGGCAACGCCACCGCCCAATGTGAAATTCCTCAAGTTGATTTTCTTCAAATGATCAAATTCCTCACATTGCATTTTTCTTCAAAACAACTGTTGTTAATTGTGATGATCTATTGCAAAATCTTCAAAAACACTTGATGACTTTCATTTGCCTAGGTCGACTATGATTTCTAGTCCTCAACAGCATTCACTTATTGCTCTTTCTTCAAGATTGATGTTTCTACTAAGTGAATGTGATCGGACCCGATTTTCCCTCTATGCTATACTTATCCAGTCTATTCAATTCTTCATATGCGTTCTACTTGAAACTTTGTTCAAAATCCTCACTGCATCCTTGTCAGCTGATGATTTTGTTACAAAAATCCTCAAATCTTTGAAAAATTGTTTTCTTCAAAGGAACAGTAACTGAACCCCCACTTCCCACGATTGGATAGCCACGATCTCCACTATCTCCACCACATCGTACGGGAGCTACACGTGTCCTGCGGAGACGTAGAGGCAAGGGCTATTCGGTCCGAAACTTTCGCGCCAGACAGTAACTTTCGGGCTATAAATATGTCCTTAACCCCCTCGGTATCATCTTCTTCGCCTCATCGCTCTCCTGCCATAGCACACCGAACCCTAGCGCCACCGCTAGAAGTCTTGACGCCGGCAAGGAAGAGCTTCACTGCCTCAACCTTCTCGCCGTCAGGATCACGCCGGAGACAGAACATCTACGTCCGCCGCCGCCGTAGACGTCCTCTGTTGCCAAGTTAGGGTGCATTGGACACTTGACCGAAGAGCCTCTTCAACGCCACCTTTTTGTGTTCTTCGTTCGCACCTTCCAGGGTAAATATATCCCATTTTTACAACAGATTAGATCTAAAATACTACCTCTCCAATGTGAAATCTGTTTTTCCTCAAGATACGATGCACACATGATTCCTCAAACACTATTCATCACCACAATCATTGATGAACTAGCTAAGCATCTAAGATTTTCACGAGATTCCTCAATTGTGCGAATTTTCGGATCTGTACAACTCTGGAACCCAAGAACAGAATGCTTAAGCAAATTCCTCAACCACTGGTTATATTCCTCAAACTGTCAAACTTTTCATTTTCTTCAAATCTGAGAACGCATATGACCTCTCCAAATTCCTCGCAACTATACTCTGTTCACAGGTACACACATGTCAGCTGATGAATCTCTCGGTTCTCATCACATTAACTCATTTGCAGCGTTTCTGGAAGAAACACTTCAAGGCTCATCAGAATCCTCAAGAGTTCAAAATCCTCAGATAGTTCCTCGTCTGAAGAAAATGGAGGAAGAAAGGAGACAGAGGGGAGGAAAGAAACTGGAGCAGAACACAGTTGTGGAAATTCCTGATGACATATACCTGGACTACTGCACGCCTGATGATGAACCTGAGACTATGCCTAAAAGAAAGATTAGGCTGCAGAAAATTGAACGCAGATGGGCAAAGGAGTGGAAGGAGTACAGGTTTGTGACTCCAAAATATGCGAAGAAATTCGCTTTGAAGCTTCCTGGCAGAAGGGCCCCACTGGAGAATCATCAAGTAGCTCATCCCTCTAGTCTTATGACACTTGATGACTACCCAGATGAAAAAGAAAGGCATCTGGACAAGCTCAAGAAGCAAGCAGAAACAGCAGTGAAGAAATTTCATGAATCTTCAGCTGCTGCCTCCGGTGCTGCTCATTCCTCAGCAGCAGAAACCTCAGGCTCCGAGATTCCTCAACCAAAGTCTGTGCCAGCAAAGCCAAAAGCTTCAAAACCCCAAGAAAAGTTTGCACAGGCTTCTGTCACCAAACCCTCAGCTCCAAAACCCTCGGTTCCAAAACCGTCCACACCAAAACCATCAGCGCCAAAACCCTCAGCACCAATCGCATCTACACCAAAGTCCTCAGCTCCACCTCCAAAGCCAGTACAGACGAAAGTCGTGAAGACTACGACTGCCAGCTCCAGCTCCTCACTCCCAGCTGCAACTAGCTCGGAGACAAAGTCTTCAACACCCCTTTTGAAGACTTTGGCAACTACTGAACCTGCACCTCTGCCCAGCCCAAGCAAAATCATCACAGTCCCGTCCAGTGAAGCTTTATGGTGAGCGTGAGCTGCCAAATGGAATGATGGAAGTCCTCATGAAGCCTTTGGCTGCAGGCAAACCCTCAAGAACCACATTCCTCGTCCATGAGCTAAAGTACACACCCCGGTCTGTCTACCGCATTCTCTGCAGTTTGCTAGCGCCAATCAAAGGCCATGATGATGACGAAGATGTCGTCGGCCTCATGAAGAATATCCTCTTCAACATCATTCACGGTATCCCCATGAATATCCATGATTTCTTCTTGAGGACTTTGGCTGACAATGCAATGTGCCCCTATGATCACAAAATCTATGCACCATGGATCATGAGATTCCTCAGGACAAGGACAGGCATCAACTTTCACGCATATTTCCAGAACCATGTTGGTTATATGCCTCCTATTCGAGTCAACAAGAAGACTTTCGAGCCTATTGAAGGAAAAGGAAAGTCTGTCATTGATGAAGGAAGCAGGCCTCTTGATGGTCAAATTAAAGAGCCACATGCATATTCCTCATGGGACGATACTGAGACTCGTCCACCAAGTCCAGTTCCTCCTCGCGTGCTAACCACCAGAGAGCTTCTTCTCAGTCTTCATTAGAAGGTGGATCACAACCACAAATGGGTCAAACGCCAGTTTGGTGCCATTGTGAAAACCCTCACTGAGACCCAGAACAGTGTGAAGCTTAATCATCACTATCTGCATGAGGTTTTTGATCGCACCTGGGCTACCCTTGCACATCTGAAGACCCAGACTGAGCTTGAAGAATTGAACTTTGAGCAGGACTTTGACTGGTCGTGGCCTCCCAAGAAGAAGTTCAGGCCCATTCCTGTGCCAGATCTTGAAGACAGTTCCTTCTCGTCCTTCCGCACCGCCGAATCTGATGAGGAACAACTTGACACCGCAACCGGCCCAAGGAAGAAGACTACACCCAAGAAGCGCCAAGGATCTTCATCAACTTCAAAGCAATGAAGTCTTCATGGGCGTTAGTCCTCAGTTTGTTCCTTTTTTTGTCACTTGATGACAAAGGGGGAGAAACTTGAGAGTTAGTCTTCAAACGGGATTTATTTTGGGGCTTATGAACTATATTTAAGTTACAAACTCTTGGCTCTTCTGAAGCTTTTATGTAATGAGTTGTAACTTAAGCCCGATGGTACTCTGACGCTTTTGAACGTTTTTCTTCGCATGCTTATTCCTCAAGTTTTAATGCACGCATGCTGAAATTCGATACCATTTGTCATCATGCATCCTCATTTTCTTCATATGATATGTTATATGTATGCATGATTTACAAGATTCAGGGGGAGATCTCCATGATATAAATCATCAATGTGCATATGCTATAAAAACAAAATCCTCAAGGTATGCACATCGTCAGGGGGAGTCTCTGTGAATCTTGTTTACAAATTCCTCAAATGAGTATTTACACTTCATATTTTTGATCCCTATTGAAGACTTAACCTAATTGTCATCAACCACCAAAAAGGGGGAGATTGTAAGTGCATCTAGTGCCCCTTAGTGATTTTGGTGGTTTGAAGACTTATAGGTTAAGTATCTAATGTGTTTTTAAGTGTACACAAGATCTATAAGTCATTGAGGAGTTTGAAATATTTGAAGAATATCGACCCCTAAAAATATATGTCTTCAGTTGAAGAAATTGGTCTGAAGCTGAAGAAATGAATCGCGAAGAATTTGCGATGAATCTGATATTACTCATGAAGATATTGATATTGAGAAGATCGGTGGTTCCTGAAGAAAATCGTTCTGAAGAAATTGAAGCGTGAAGATTTACGTTTTCTGTTTTACTTTCTTCGCATTTGATGAATAGGAACACCGTACTGTTAAAGGGGGTCAAAGTAACACTATGGAATGGATTTCCTCATGATGCTCAACCCAAGCCAAATCCTACCAAAAGCCTCAAGTGAGGAATATGAGTGACATGAGGACTCTCACAGTTGAGAGTCCCGACCGTTTCAATAAGCCACGCCAAGTCACTGATCCTATCCACTCCAACGGTCATATTATTTAAGGGCAGTAATGTCAAATCATGTTGGGATGCTCCCAGGCTATAAATAGCCGCCCCCCACAACCACTAGCTGGTTGGCTGCTCCGCTAGAAACTGACACTTGTCATAAGAGCAACCCAATTCCTCAGAGCTTTCGAGAGAAAATCATCAGTGAGGAAATACACCACCCACCGAAACCACAAACCAAACCTAGTGATTGAGCATCACTGAAGAAGTTGTTCCTGTGTGGGACTGAAGCCTTTTACCTTTGACGACTGTGCATCCTCCAGACGGTTAGGCGTCATGGTCTAGAGCAATCCAGCAGTCAATTGTGGATCGTCGGGTGACCGAGTTTGTGAGGGTTTGGAAGTCTACCCTGAAGACTTACCACGAGTGTTGGGCGAGGACTGTGTGTCCTTAGCTCAAGGAGAATACGGTAGGGACTGTGTGTCCTGGGACTGGGTGTCCTTTGGTTTAAATACCAAGCCGCTCCAAACCAGATGTACAACTGTCACAGCAGTTGGAACTGGGTCATCAACAACAGTCTTCACCAAGAATCGGTTTCTAATTCCTCAACTCTTTACATTCTCTGTATTATGTGTTGATGACTTTCACTGTGACTGTTTGAAGAATTTGCTGAAGACTTTCTCTGAATTTCCTCAACCCCAAATTCTTCACTTGAGTAAATAATCATCTGTATTCTGCGTGCCTGCTTGCTGTGCAATCTGTTTTCATAATCTTCACTCTGTAATACTGCTATTGTGAACGATTGCACAACTGATCCTTAACTGTTTCTGCTGTAAGTTAGTCATCAGTGAGGAATTTCCTCAAAAGGAATTTCCTCAGTGATGAAATTCTAAAAATCTCCTATTCACCCCCCCTCTAGTCGATATAACGCACTTTCACAAAGGCACATCACAAATTTTCAACAATTTCTGACTTAATTTGGTATTCTTCGTGCATTTACTTTTGTTTTTTTGTGCTAGTTGACCCTAAAATTGAAAAGCACTACAAATGAACTCTAAAAATGTTGAAAGTTGGCATGCTATCATCATTTCACCCACATAGCATGTGTTAAAAAGTTGAGAGGGCTACGACAAAAACTGGATGCACTTCGTGTACAAAACGGACAATCTCACTCAAAGTATCAGGGTTTCGAACGAGAACTCATCTCTTACAAAGGGATTTCATTTTTTTAAACTTATTTGAACTCCATACTTTTTGTGTGTTCAAAATGCACCATTCAAAGGCACATCACAAAATTTCAACAATTTCTGACTTCATTTGGTATTTTCGTGCATTTACTAATTTTTTTGAGCTAGTTGACCCTGAAATTGAAAAGCACTACAAATAAACTCTGAAAATGTTGAAAGTTGGCATGGTATCATCATTTCACCCACATAGCATGTGCTAAAAAGTTGAGAGGGCTACGACAAAAACTGGATCCACTTCGTGTACAAAACGGACAATCTCTCTCGAAGTATGAGCGTTTCGAACGAGAACACATCTCTTACAAAGGGATTTCATTTTTTTGAACTTATTTGAACTCCATACTTTTTGTGTGTTCAAAATGCACCATTCAAAGGCACATCAGAAAATTTCAACAATTTATGACTTCATTTGGTTTTTTTCGTGCATTTACTTATTTTTTTTTGAGCTAGTTGACCCTAAAATTGAAAAGCACTACAAATGAACTCTGAAAATGTTGAAAGTTGGCATGGTATCATCATTTCACCCACATAGCATGTGCTAAAAAGTGGAGACGGTTATGACAAAAACTGGATGCACTTCGTGTACAAAACAGACAATCTCTCTCGAAGTATGAGGGTTTCGAACGAGAATTCATCTATTACAAAGGGATTTCAGTTTTTTAAATTATTTGAACTCCATACTTTTTGTGTGTTTAATATGCACCATTCAAAGGAACATCACAAATTTTCAACAATTTCTGACTTAATTTGGTATTCTTCGTGCATTTACTTTTGTTTTTTGGGCTAGTTGACCCTAAAATTGAAAAGCACTAGAAATGAACTCTGGCAATGTTGAAAGTTGGCATTCTATCATCATTTCACCCACATAGCATGTGTTAAAAAGTTGAGAGGGTTACGACAAAAATGGATGTACTTCGTGTACAAAACGAACAATCTCTCTCGAAGTATCAGGGTTTCGAACGAGAACTCATCTCTTACAAAGGGATTTCATTTTTTTAACCTTATTTGAACTCCATACTTTTTGTGTGTTTAAAATGTACCATTCGAAGGCACATCACAAAATTTCAACAATTTCTGACTTCATTTGGTATTTTTCGTGCATCTACTTCTTTTTTTGAGCTAGTTGACCCTAAAATTGAAAAGCACTACAAATGAACTCTGAAAATGTTGAAAGTTTCCATGGTATCATCATTCCACCCACATAGCATGTGCTAAAAAGTTGAGAGGGCTACGACAAAAACAGGATGCACTTCGTGTACAAAACGAACAATCTCTCTCGAAGTATTAGCGTTCCGAACGAGAATTCATCTATTACAAAGGGATTTCATTTTTTGAACTTATTTGAACCCCATAGTTTGTGTGTGTTTAAAATGCACCATTCAAAGGCACATCACAAATTTTCAACAATTTCTGACTTAATTTGGTATTCTTCGTGCATTTACTTTTGTTTTTTTGGGATTGTTGACCCTAAAATTGAAAAGCACTACAAATGAACTCTGAAAATGTTGAAAGTTGGCATGCTATCATCATTTCACCCACATAGCATGTGTTAAAAAGTTGAGAGGGCTACGACAATAAACTAGATGAACTTCGTGTACAAAACGGACAATCTCTCTCGAAGTATCAGGGTTTCGAACGATAACTCATCTCTTACAAAGGGATTTCATTTTTTTTGAACTTATATGAACTCCATACTATT
The DNA here is from genome assembly GCF_904849725.1 of Hordeum vulgare subsp. vulgare. NCBI lineage: Eukaryota > Viridiplantae > Streptophyta > Magnoliopsida > Poales > Poaceae > Hordeum > Hordeum vulgare. The sequence continues at coordinate 560,690,237 of NC_058523.1, read as the reverse complement.
TGTGTGTTCAAAATGCACCATTCAAAGGCACATCACAAAATTTCAACAATTTCTGACTTCATTTGGTATTTTTCGTGCATTTACTTTTTTTTTTTGAGCTAGTTGACCCTAAAATTGAAAAGTACTACAAATGAACTCTGAAAATGTTGAAAGTTGGAATGGTATCATCATTTCACCCATATAGCATGTGCTAAAAAGTTGAGAGGGCTACGACAAAAACTAGATGCACTTCGTGTACAAAACGGACAATGTCTCTCGAAGTATCAGCGTTCCGAACGAGAACTCATCTCTTACAAAGGGATTTCATTTTTTGAACTTATTTGAACTCCATACTTTTTGTGTGTTCACAATGCACCATTCAAAGGCACATCAAAACATTTCAATAATTTCTGACTTTATTTGGTATTTTTCGTGCATTTACTTATTATTTTTGAGCTAGTTGACCCTAAAATTGAAAAGCACTACAAATCAACTCTTAAAATGTTGAAAGTTTGTATGGTACCATCATTTCACCCACATAGCATGTGCTAAAAAGTGGAGAGGGTTACGACAAATACTGGATGCACTTCGTGTAGAAAACAGACAATCTCTCTCGAGGTATCACTACAGGACTCTGAGAATTTGCCGTCCACCAAGGGGGGAACCACGGACGGCAAAGCCTTTGCCGTCGGTCAGCAGACGGAAAATTAGGCGGCAAAAAAAATCCGGTGAAGAGGTTCTTTGTCGTCTGCTTTTTCAAAGCGGACGGCAAAGAATATTTGCCATGAGGGGGCAGACGGCAAATTAAATGGGATGACATATACTGCAACGGCCCCGTTAAGTGTTAACGGCAGGCCTCCCCTCTTTGTCGTCTGCCCTTCCCCCTTTGCCATGAGGGGGCTGACGGCAAAGGGCTGGCAGATGACAAAGAGCTTGTATTGCTCCTTTTTTGTCTGTTTTCTTTTATTTCCCTACATTTTTATACTATATCTATATACATATTTCACAGCATATATAGTTTTAGACATCTTCAACACATATATTTCACAGCATATATATTTCCAACATCATCATCAAATATTTAACAAGCTAGAGAAAACATAGGCTAGCACATTATACTATATCTATATACATATTTCACAGCATATATAGTTTTAGACATCTTCAACACATATATTTCACAGCATATATATTTCCAACATCATCATGAAATATTTAACAAGCTAGAGAACACAAAGGCTAGCACAATACGTAGTTTCACATAGTTCATCCATATATATACATACATAAGTTTTACATCGTTCGTCAATACAAATGAAAAAACTAAACACTAACAGTCCATCAATGCCAGCTTCCATGAAATTAATCAAATCTGCAAAAAGGAGAGTAATTAAGAAAGTGAGAAGAAGTAGAAGAAGAAAAAATACTAAAATAATAATAAGTAAAAGAAGAAGGAGAGGTAGAAGGTGCATATATGCGGGAATGTTCATTGCATATATGTAGACAACTTGTTAAGGCCTCACAAAAAAAATACTAACATTACAAGAGGCATCTAATGTGAAAATCAATAAGATTACATCTACTTTCAACATACAATCAATGAAATAGGACTATCCAATAGATTATGAAATCAATGCAAACTAAATGTAGTGTTGTATCTCTCTTATGACAAGTGAAGCTGCTACTCAATATATATATGCATTGATCCAAAATCAAGTTGAAGAAATAGATGACCTTAACAATCTTATCACGGAACTTCTCTGCAAGATCTTCAATGCTCGTTGCTCCCTCGGCACAAGCTATAATGAGCTGGAAAAAAAAGAACCTTAGCAATCAACCCTAGAAAAAAAACTCTCAAAGCAGGAGTCTCTGCAATTGAAACAAGGGAGAAAGGACATTATGTAGCTCTAGCTTTGATTGATAATGTACATTTTTTGGCTGGATAAAGTACATTATAGGATTTAGAAAAAGCAAAACGGCCAAAACAACTAAGAACGCTCGAGGACTAGGTCGCATCACCCCAAATGTTCAGTTCATACCTATATCAAAACAAATACAAAAGTAGAAAGACTGTGATATGTTCATATTTTAGATAACTATTGAAATGAGAATATCTTCCCATGTGTTCTCTTCCACATGATCCCTTATTTTAGAAGCTCTAGTAATTAGCTCTGTTTTATATGGCTGACAAGGTATCATATTCTTCTCCTGCAGCTATAATCAGGATTCAAAGTGTGAACGACGGCTCATCTTTGTGCAGCTATATTGCTTCCAAATCTAACCTGGAGCATGAAAGTATTATGTAGTATAATCCTGGAGCCCGTTCAAACTATAGGTTCTGTTGTGGAACATTTTCAGCCAGTTTGTTATTTTTTTCTCCTTTTTCCTTTTTGTTCTCAGCTAATGTTGTGTTAAAAAGTAAAATAAAAATATAACAACTTGATTTGGCTCTTATAAAATTATAAAATAAAAATGTGCATATTGTTGATCCTCTTTTGCAATAAAAATGTGCACATGAGTCTATATGTTAATCCATATAGTCATTCGATAGAGTAGTAGAAAAAAAAGATGGAGTCATTCTCCCTGTACGAAAACCATGCATAGTTGTAGGATAAATTCGTCCTATACTTCTACTTGATTCACTATGTGTTTTTCTGATAAGGAGCTTATTCAGACTTTAATATGGTTGGTTGTCAAAAAATCAGCTAGAATTCAAAGACAAATCATATGTCATTTATTTGCTAATTTAATCAGCCAGATCCAGAGATCCTCATCCATCAAACTTACAAATTGGAAGGGGATTCGCCTTAGAAATTGAGGTTGTTCGAGGGAGATGCTGCACTGGGATGCCCCTCTACCCGGCATCAAAGATTGATGTGGGGGCGGCGGCCGATGGCGTTGCGGTTGGAAGTGGCTGCTGCTCCTCAACAGTGACGGCGGGAAGTTGCTGCTACTCCTCTCCAGCGGCAACGGGAACAACAACAGAGGCGGGCGACTCATCCGTGGGCGTGGGGAGATCCGGCGCGGGCGACTCCCTGGCTTGGTTCATCGGGCCGCGCCACGCCCCCGGCCTCGACGGAGACATTGCCGAAGGCCATGGACTCGAGGCGCTCCAAGTTGGCGCTCGCGGCCTCCACCAAAACCATGTCAACTTAAGCAGGTCAGCTCGCATATTATTGGACAAATAGGACCTTCAGATCAGATTGATACGACCACAACACTGCGTATCTTACAACAAATAGTGGCAGGAAGAAACAGTAAACAAATATGAAAGATTCAACCAATGTTGTTTGAAAAGTGAAGGTTATTGTTTGCCAATTTCTGAGTTCAGAAAATAACAGCTGAAAATAGGAAAGCATGGTCTTCTAAAAAAGTAATCCTGCTAGCTGGCAATACTACAAATGCTTCTAACTCAGGCAAGCATATCAATCATAAATGGTGACCAACAACTACAATTTAACCCTCAATACAGACTAGGAAAATGCATCAACTACAATTACATGGGCTGCTTGGCCGTGTCTACAATTTGCATAGCCATGGCAAATTGACATCACATCTATTTCTGAACCATGTACACAAACAAACAAAATGCTTCACAATAGCAGTACGAAACTACAAATGCCACACATGGTGAACAGGCTAGGAGCTAATAGGAACTAACAAGCCAGGGGCATTAAAGGCAGATGGTGGACAAGCTAAGAGCTTGCGAATGTGACTCAAGAATCTGATGGTGCAGGAGCATTGTGAAATACATCTAACTGAACCAAAAATTGAAGAAGAATGGCCAAGTTATAAACGTCATACAATATTTTTATGAAATACGACACTATATATATAGTCCACATTCGTTACAATTTACCTCATGTTAGTTATTAGGTCCATCCTATATAATGTGGACAGATAAGTAAAATTAGGAAGGAAGTGGTTGTACTGAACCATTGTTTGCAACCTTATGGAAGTACATGTGACAATCGATCCAATGCAAGCTAAAGTAGCACAAACAGCAAAGGGCAGACCCTGCAGTACATAATCGATGTGAGATCATCCATCCTATCATAATTATCACTAAAAAACACAATCAAGCTTATGCAAGAAATAAAATGGTTTACATATCTGAACTTCAACAAATTTTATAAGAGAAGTAGGAAATATGGACGCAATCTATGGACACTGAAGAAGTACAACACAAGTAGGAAGCATAAGAAGAGTGTTACTTGAACTAACACAAGTTCGTGTGGCCTTTGTGTCCCATAAATTTCATTATTTCAAACAACCACGTCATATCCTGCATTCTTTGAGCATGGAAATGTACATATGGACCAAATGGTGATAGTTCAACAAAAATGAAATGTAGAAGGCTGAATTTGTAGTGTAGAGAAGTTTGTGTTTTCTTCCTTTAAATAGTCAAAATTCAATGATGGTATTATAGGAAGCACCTTTCATGTGAACAAAATGCTGAAAAAATAGAACATGAACAACCTAATACAGTACAGTAAGAGATGCGAGCACTAAACGGTTCACAAAAGTATATACTTCCCTATACATACTCTGTTGTGGGTTAATGAAAACGGAATATACTCTAATGTAGGATCTTCAAATTACCTTCAATTGGCTACACTTCACTCAGATCAAATACAAGCCAGTAACAGCATCGCTGCTACCTAGGCCATTTGTTCATAACAAAGAGTGACGCATTCCAACCCTTGCTTATCTACATTACTGTACCCCTGCTTAATTAGTTGCATTGCTACAGAATTAAACTGATCTAGTATTGCTATTGCCTAAACAACTTAACCATCACAAGACATGTAGCTTAAGAAACCTACAACTCATAATATCAGACCCGCTCATAGTAATCATCCATAGCCAGTAATTCATCCTTTACTGCATTACCGTGGAAGTACACTATAGCTTATAGTTAGTATGCTAGAACAAATTAGAAATCAGCAGGCACAACCTACCATACAAATTTCTAATAGAAAGGAATATTTCCATTCTTAATTAATCAGTCAATCACATACGGATGTCATCGAACCAACTGAACAATGTAAAATAGAGTATACCTAAAGCATCCTTTTATTTGCCAACACCAATGCTTCCTGAAAAAGCCTACTGATTGATGTCCCTCAAATATCAAATGATTGGTTTGCTGCCTCTAATATCAGGAATTTCTGCAAAATCGACACCACCAGATGCAACCACTCCATTAGCCTTTAAATCCAAATTGAAAATAAATAAATTAGTGAATCAAAAGAGAGGGTAAGTGCAGTTGTGAAGGCAGAAGAATCCAAGTAGTCTTCGGTCGAGCGGGTAGGGGCTGATGTGGAGCTCGGCGAGGCTAGAGAGGCGGAGGCAGCGGAGGCACGGGCAGCAGGGGGCGTCGCTGGAGATTCGGTCGAGCAGGTCGGGGCTGATCTGGAGCTCGGCGAGGGCCCCGTGGCGCACGGCGAGGACGGCGAGCGTGGCGTCAGTGAGGTCGCGGCAGCCGGAGAAGCAGAGCGAGCTGAGGCCGGCGGTGTGAAGTAAGGGCGCGACCGGCGAGGCAGAGGCTGCACAGGTGGGGCGCGTACCGGGGCATGAGGGTGACCGCGGCGGCTGGGTCAAGGCGCCGGAGCTGGAGCGCGGCCCAGAGGCACGGGGAGACCCCGGGGTGAGCGAGGGGGAGGAAGGGAGGGGCGACGCGGTGGTGGTGGTGCGGGCGGCGTGGGAGAGACAGAGAGGTGGGGAGTGTGGGAGAGAGATAGAGGTCGGGAGTGGGGGAGAGAGAGAGGTGGGGAGATGGGGTGGGAGGGACCGAGCACTGCCGTTATGTGGCCATCCCCTTTGTCGTCCGCTAGCATACGGCAAAGAGGGAGAGGCACACGGCAAAGATGGAGCTCACGACAACAATCTTTGCCATCTGCCTGGCGCATCCTTGTCGTCCGCTGGCAGACAGCAAAGAAGTGGCCGACGGAAAATAAAACCTTTGCCATCAGCAACCTCTTTGCCGTCTGCTTTGTGCCAGCTGACGGCAAAGAGCATCTTTGCCATGCGTCAGCAGATGGCAAAGGCACGGCGGACGACAAATTTATCAATTCCAGTAGTGTATGAGGGTTTCGAACGAGAACTCATCTATTACAAAGGGATTTCATTTTTTAAACTTATTTGAACTCCATACTTTTTGTGTGTTTAAAATGCACCATTCAAAGGCACATCACAAATTTTCAACAATTTCTGACTTAATTTGATATTCTTCGTGCATTTACTTTTGTTTTTTTGGGCTAGTTGACCCTAAAATTGAAAAGCACTACAAATGAACTCTGAAAATGTTGAAAGTTGGCATGCTATCATAATTTCACCCACATAGCATGTGTTAAAAAGTTGAGAGGGCTACGACAAAAACTGGATGCACTTCGTGTACAAAGCGGACAATCTCTCTCGAAGTATGAGGGTTTCGAACGAGAACTCATCTCTTACAAAGGTTTATTAAAATTCTTTTTGCTTATTTGAGAATTTTACAAAACTATGAAAATGAAAAGTGTTCGAAATTGAATAAATAATTCAAAACTAAAAGGTTTAGTACATTCCATACATGCATTACATAAAAGGTTTAATACATTATTACATTATTGCACCAATATTCCTATCTATTATTTCTGTTTTCTTCTAGGTCGTAGCCATGGAGAATCTACATCATTCAGTAGGATGCTTGGGTCAGTTTTCACTTTGAAGGGCGGAATTTCATGAAACTTATTATAATCTACTGACATGTCTGTCTTATCATCAACTCCCACGATGTTTCTTTTCCCTGAAAGAACTATGTGGCGTTTTGGCTCATCGGACGATATCTTCTTTTGCTGATTTCTTTTTCTCGTTTTTGTAGACATGTCCTTCACATAGAAAACCTGAGCGACATCATTGGCTAGGACAAATGGTTCGTCCATGTATGCAAGATTGTTGAGATCCACTGTTGTCATGCCGTACTTTTGGTCTACAACTACCCCGCCTCCTGTCAGCTTCACCCATTTGCACTGAAACAAAGGGATCTTAAAAGTAGGTCCATAGTCAAGTTCCCATATCTCCTCTATGTACCCGTAATATGTTTCCAAACAGTGCCCATTCTCGTCTGTTGCATCAAATCGTACACCACTATTTTGGTTGGTGCTCTTTTTATCTTGGGCAACCGTGTAAAATGTATTCCCATTTATCTCATACACTTGGAAAGTACATATAGTCGAAGATGGTGGCCTGGCCAAACAGTACAGCTAATCTCCAACGGTGTCGTCATTCATGAGATGTGTCTGCAACCAACTGCCGAATGTCTTCTTGTGTTCCCCTTTAATCCAAGAGTCAACCTTCCCCGGGTTTTCGGAGCGTAGAATATTCTTGTGTCTCACGATATACGGAGCCACCACGGTCGAATTGTGTAGGACTGTGTAGTGTGCTTGAGAGAAAGAATGCCCGTCCATACATACTTTTGCTTTCCTTCCTAGTGTGCTTTTTCCTGTCAGCCTACCCTCATACCGAGATTCAGGAACACCAATCGGCTTAAGGTCAGGAAGAAAGTCCACACAAAACTCAATGACCTCCTCTGTTACATAGCCCTTGGAGATGCTTCCTTCTGCCTAGCACGGTTACGAACATATTTCTTTAAAACTCCCATGAACCTCTCGAAGGGGAACATATTGTGTAGAAACACAGGACCGAGAATTCTATTGAATTCGACTAGGTGGTGTGTCATTATATTGAAGAAGGATGGCGGGAACAACAATTCAAAGCTGACCAGACATTGAACCACATCAATCTGTAACCCTGATAGACTTTCTCGATCGATTACCTTCTGAGAAATTGCATTGAGGAATGCGCATACCTTCACAATTGCTAGGCGAACATTTTCTGGTAGAATTCCCCTCAATGCAACCGGAAGCAATTGCGTCATAAGCACGTGGCAGTCATGAGACTTTAGGTTTTGGAATTTTTTGTCTTTCATATTTACGATTCCCTTTATATTCGACAAGAAGCCAGTCGGGACCTTGATACTGAAAAGGACTTCAAAGAAGATTTCCTTCTCTTCCTTAGTAAGAGCGTAGCTGGCACGCCCTTGAAACTGTCCTGGATGCATGCCATCTCTTCCTTTATGACGTTCCTGGTCCACCCGTGCTTCCGGTGTATCTTTTGACTTCTCATACAAGCCCAGGAAGCCTAGAATATTCACGTAGAGATTCTTCGTCAAGTGCATCACGTCGATTGCCGAGCGGACCTCATGGACTTCCCAGTAGGGTAGCTCCCAAAATATAGATTTCTTCTTCCACATGGGTACGCGCTTATCATGGCAGTTAGGAACAGGTTGGATGCCAGGACCCTTTCCAAAGATTACTTTTAAATCTTTGACCATATCAAATACTTCAGCACCATTACGGATGACAGGCTTCCCCCACGGTTCTGCCTTGCCATTGAAATGCTTGCCTTTTTTCTTTAAGGGATGCTTGGGCGGAAGAAAACGACGATTGTACGGGTACACATTCTTCCTACATTTGTCCAGATATATACTTTCTGTCTGATCCAAACAGTGTGTGCATGCATTGTATCCCTTGTTTGACTGTCCTGAAATGTTACTAAGAGCAGGCCAATCATTGATGATTACGAAAAGCAACGCTCGAAGGTCAAATTCCTCTTGTTTGTGCTCGTCCCACACACGTACACCTGGTTCGGCCCACAGCTGTAAAAGTTCATCAACTAATGGCCTTAGGTACACATAAATATCGTTGTCGGGTTGCTTTGGACCTTGGATAAGCACTGGCATCATAATGAACTTCCGCTTCATGCACAACCAAGGAGGAAGGTTGTAGATACATAGAGTAACGGGCCAGGTGCTGTGACTGGAACTCTGCTCCCCAAAAGGATTCATGCCATCTGTACTCAGACCAAACCATAAGTTCCTTGCGTCACCTGCAAATATCGGGAACTCTCTCTCGATCTTTCTCCACTACCGACCATCAGCGGTGTCCCTCAACTTATCGTCTTTCATACGATCTTCCATGTGCCATCGCAACAACTTCGCATGATCTTTATTTCTGAACAGACGTTTCAACCGTGGTATTATAGGAGCATACCATATCACCTTGGCAGGAACCCTCTTCGTGGGTGGCTCGCCCTCAATATCACCAGGGTCATCTTTTCTGATCTTATACCGCAATGCAGTGCATACCGGGCATTTATCCATATTCTCGTACTTCTCACCGCGGTAGAGGATGCAGTCATTAGGGCATGCATGTATCTTCAGCACGTCTAATCCTAGAGGGCAGACAAGCTTCTTTGCTTCGTACGTGCTGGCGGGCAATTCGTTCTTTCTTGGAAGCATCTTCTTCATCAGTACCAGCAACTTTTCGAATGACGAGTCAGTCATACCGGTCTCTGCCTTCCACTTCCGCAATTCCAGTGTGCTACCCAGCTTCTTCTGGCCATCTTCACAAGTTGGCTACAACAATTTGTTGTGGTCCTGTAACATCTGCTCGAACTGCAACCTCTCCTTTTCTGTGTCGCAACCTCGCCGTGCATCAGAAATGACCCGACCAAGATCATCAGCGGGCTCATCTGGTTCCCGTTCTTCATCCTGATCTTCTTGTTCATTGTCTTCCATTGCGGTATCAGCATACTCAGGGAACATAGATCGGTAGTTGTCATCATCGTTCTCTTCTTCTTCATCGTCGTCTTCCATCATAACCCCTCTTTCTCCGTGCTTGGTCCAAACATTATAGCCCGACATAAAACCGGACCGAAGCAGGTGGCTCTGAATGACTCTTGAGGAAGTGTAATCCTTCTCATTCCGACATTCAACACATGGACAAAACATATAGCCACCACCATGCTTGTTCGCATCGGCTGCATCTCGAAAATAATGCACGCCTTCTCTGTAAGCGGTTGTGCGTCGATCACCGTACATCCATGGATGGCTCATCTGCGTTATACGACAGTATATCAAATACAATCACGATCCTAAATATTAGTACCGCACGGTCTAAACGAGGAAATATAGTTGCTAACCTTTTAGAATAAGTAGAAATAAAGAGGAAGAAGTTTAAGCGTGGCTCGGGCATCTCATATCGTAGTTGTGTTCGGTGAACTGAAGCGGCATCGCTCTAACACACATTTCAACAAACACCTCTAGTGCATCCAAGAAAAATGGAGAGCTAGCACACACCCACACTCTTTCCATCCAAGAAAAATGCAAGGAAGAGGGGAGAGGGGGGCTGTGGCCAATATAAATAGGCAGAGGACTTTAGTCCCAGTTTGTGTCTCAAACCGGGACTAAAGGCTCCTTACGGACCGGGACCAAAGCCTCGTGGGCGGCATTGCGATTTTGGGGCGACGTGGCCGGGCCTTTAGTCCCGGCCCAGATGGAGGCCGGGACTAAAGGGTCCAGGCCAAAGGCCCGTTTTCCACTAGTGCACGTAGAAACCTGGGTGTTTAAAGTGCATGTTACTGCAACGTATTTTGCTCAATTTATTTTTTCCAGCAAAGATTATTATCCCATTTATACAGAACAGTCTTCACTACAACTTGGTTTTGGATCTGCGAGTTATATAGTGGTATCACTTTTGATTCATAGGAAATAATGCATCGTTGTGCATATTTAGAAAGAATTGAAGTCATACTCAAGTATCAATGTCAGTTCTTTTTAAAGAAACGGTAGTGACCAGTCTTGAGGAAAATACGTAGAATCCTTTGATGTCCTGACAGTAGCTGCATGTCCCAAACCTTTCGGTGCTATCTTGCCTATAACTACATCTCTCTCACCTATGGCCTCAATGGATATCTATCATCACTTAGTAAGCCCGCTGCCTCTGCCCATAAAAAGTACTCCACGAAAAGCTAAAGGAAATTTGGCAGACGTACATCACAATCCTCTTTTGATCATCACACAACTACATATAGTTGAGTAATTTATGACAACAACTATCCAACTTAAGAGGTCAACTTCACAATTATTGGTTGCACGAGATTACAATCTTACAAGACAGATCTAGAAAGATTGCACCTTTGCTGAATCTAGACCAATAATGATGCACCATTGCACTATTGGAAGCATCTGCAACAGATAATGGACATTTGAGGAGGGAATGATACATTTTGCAAATTCAACCGCTACGGTGCTAATGACGTTATTAGCATGCTACACGGCGCTATAACTTCAACCAACCATCATCTGGTGGTTTAAATTTTAAGTCCATGAGCAAAGAAGCAGAATGTGCCATAGAGATTCCACGTGCTTTCTGCTCATCCAGAATGCCCTTTCCCTTCACTAGATGATATTCATGGTTTTCTGAGATGTTAAGAATCGAGGAAACACACTTGCAAAGAAACATTCTGGATGCACCAATAGGTGGTGCAGCCTTCCCATGAACAATCTCATTACGTATGTACCATATTCTCCAAAACAGCATTAGTATGTTGAGCCTCATAGTCACTGTCATGTCACAGTAAATATGGAAAATCATTTCTGGTCTTGTGTTTATAAGTGTGTGTAAACTGATTGGTTGTTCCGTGATTACACTACAAAGTACAGAGGGCGGTATATATTGGGCACCGGGTGCAACCGCGACAGGAACGTGGGGGCAGATCTACAGGTACAGGAGCGGGCCGAGTCCACGTTCTAACACCTCCCGCGGTGTCAGGGGCGACATCAGCGACGTTGAGACTAGAGCTAATGTCGAGGAAGGCTGTTGTTGGAAGCCCTTTGGTGAAGCGTGTGCAAATTGTGCCGAAGTAGGGACATGCAAAACTCGAACCTCACCCGAAGCTACCTTCTCCCTAACAAAATGAATGTCGATCTCTATATGCTTTGTTCTACGATCTCTATGACATATTTCCTTTAGCTTTTCGTGTTCTATTTTTTTGACGGGGAGGGGCAGCAGACATACTAAGCGATGAGATATATTCATTGAAGACATAAGTGAGAGAGATGTAGATACACACAAGATATCACACTAGGGGTTGGGCCATGCCGCTGTGGTCGGGACGTCACAGGATTTTCGACGTATTTTCCACAAGCATGATCACTACCAATTCTTTAAAAAGAACTGACGTTGATACTTGAGTATGACTTCAATTATTTCAGAAAACACACATTGACACTTGAGTATGACATGGAGCTAATATTCTGAGGCATACAAGATAAAGCGGGCCACTCATTGAAAATGAATAAAACACATAATTCATTATTCCATTGTCAAATAGTACACTCTTTGAAATATTAGTAGATTCATCACATTAATACATATATGAGTAAACAATATAATTCAGGAAGCCCACATAGAGAACGGTGTATATGGCGACCGATATGACACTCGCTCAATTATTCAATCGATTCTAGCCTTTAATAATAAAGGAACAAAAGATAAAGCTAGCCATGTAAGGAAGGCTAGCTAGCCAACGTATGGTGCAGGAGCAACAACCACCCATGTATTAGGCACCGGGCCGACGTCGTTGTAAATGATAACGCGTTCTTGATCTTGTGGCGGTGGGGATGGTTGCTCGCCTGGAGGCAGTACTCTAGCAATTCTGATATCAGGCCTCTCCTGATGAATGATCTGAACTGCTGCATTCAGTTCAGTACCAATCAGACCCGGCCATGATTCAGGCACTGGACCAGGCATGTCTACCCTTACCACGCACTATCCCTAGCCTTCCTCCCTTTTGAAACTGTTAATTAACAACAAGCATCAATAATTGAGATATAAATAGGTAATAAAGAGAAACAAGCATGGTGTTTCGTTTTTATAATAACAACAATATGACTATAATGTGACACATTATTCTATGGTATTAACTGATAATGGGATAAGAAACATGCTCTAAGCATAGGAAGATGTCATAATCGAAAGAATTATCTCCTAACTAAACAAGTAATTAGTCTACTAAAATATTTAGTAGAAAATGTATGCAATAATAAAAAAATACATGCCAACTATTGGGGAATAAGAGGCTGCTATACCTTAGTGAACCTTAGCTTTTCTGGTGGTGATGATCTTGTGTTCAAGGTATGTGTGTGTTTAAATACAAATGTATGAGTGCACTCCCATTAGCGTAGCTTACACCATGACAATTATAATAATGCATGCATTTTGTTCACAGTTAGTTGATAAGAAGCATTGGCATATGCTCCACTTGTTGTCGATGATAACAATGCGTTCATTTGTCTTCATTAATTAAGGAACATCAGCATATCCTCTGCTTGTCGAGATTAACAATGTCGATGACAAGAATCCTTGCATTTTAGTTGATTCATTAAGAAACAACATCTCATATCCCCCTTTGGTTGAGAGTAACGATGCCGATGACACAATATGCATGCATAAGCGTGTAAGTTAAAATAACATGTACACATCTGATCTTAGATGTATCTATGCGGAGCATCTCCACATACAAACCTGTGTGTTTAAAGTGCATGTTATTGCACCGTATTTTTCTCAGTTTATTTTTTCCAGCAAAGATTATTATCCCATTTATACAGAACAGTCATCACTACAACGTGCTTTGGATCTGCGAGTTATATAGTGGCATCACTTTCGATTCATAGGTCATAATGCATCGTTGTGAATATTTAGACAGAATTGAAGTCATGCTCAAGTATCAATGTTAGTTCTTTTTAAAGAAATGGTAGTGGCCAGTCTTGAGGAAAATACGTAGAATACTTTGATGTCCTGACCTTAGCTGCATGTGCCAACCCCTTGGATGCTATCTTGCCTATAACTATATACCTCTTACCTATGTCCTCAATGGATATCTATCATCACTTAGTAAGCCCGATGCATCTGCCCATAAAAAAATACTCCACGAAAAGCAAAAGGAAATTTGACAGACGTACATCACAATCCCTCCTTTGATCATCACACAACTACATATAGTAGAGTAATTTACGACAACAATTGTTCAACTTAAGAGGTCAACTTCACAATTATTGGTAGCACCAGATTACAATCTTACAAGACAGATCTAGAAAGATTGCACCATTGCTGAATCTAGATCAATAATAATGCACCATTGCACTATTGGAAGCATCCGAAATAGGTAATGGACATTTGAGGAGGAAACGATACATTTATTAAATTCAACCACTACAGTGTTAATGACGTTATTAGCATGCTACACGACGCTATAACATCAACCAACCATCATCCGGTGGTTTCTATTTTAAGTCCGTGAGCAAATCAGCAGAATGTGCCATAGAGAGTCCAGGTGCTTTCTGCACATCCAGAATGCCTTTTCCCTTCACTAGATGATATTCATGGTTTTGTGAGATGTTAAGAATCGAGGAAACACACCTGCAAAGAAGCATTCTGGATACATCAATAGGTGGTGCAGCCTTCCCATGAATAATCTGATTCATACATACCATATTCTCCAAAACAGCATTAGTATATTGAGCCTCAAAGTCTCTGTCATGTCACAGTAAATATGGAAAATCCTTTCCGGTCTGGTGTTTAGGAAGTGTGTGTAAATTGATTGGTTGTTCCGTGATTACACTACAAAGTACAGAGGGCAGTATATATTGGGAACCGGGTGCAACCGCCACAGTAATGTGGGGGAAGATCGTACAGGTACAGAAGCGGGCTAAGTTCACGCTCTAACACTTTCCGCGGTGTCAGGGGTGACATCGGCGACATTGAGACTAGAGCGAATATCGAGGAAGGCTGTTGTTGGAAGCCCTTTGGTGAAGCGTGTGCAAATTGTGCCGAAGTAGGGACATGTAGAACAAGAACCAACCCCAAAGCTACCTTCCCCCTAACAAACTCAATGTCGATCTCTATGTGCTTTGTTCTACGATCTCTATGACATATTTCCTTTAGCTTTTCATGGTTTTTTTTAGATGTGGAAGGGAAGCAGACTAAGCGATGAGATATATTCCTTGAAGACATAAGTGAGAGAGATGTAGATACACGCAAGATAGCATGCTAGGGGTTGGGCCTTGCAACTGTGGTCGGGACGTGAAAGGATTCTATGTATTTTCCACAAGCATGATCACTACCTATTCTTTAAAAAGAACTGACGTTGATACTTGAGTACGACTTTAATTCTTTCGGAAAACGCACATTGATACTTGAGTATGACATGGGGCTAATATTATGAGGCATACAAGATAAAGCGATCCACTCATTGAAAAACAATAAAACACATAATTCATTATTCCATTGTCAAATAGTACACTTATTGAAGTATTGGTAGATTCATCACACTAATACATATATGAGTAAACAATATAATTCAGGCAGCCGACATAGAGAACATTGCATATGGCCGTCGATATGACACTCGCTCACTTTATTCAATCGATTCTAGCCTTTAATAATAAAGGCAAAGATAAAGCTAGCCATGTAAGGCAGCTAGCTAGCCAACGTATGGTGCTGGAGCAACAACCACCCATGTATTAGGCACCGGTCCGACGTCGTTGTAAATGATAACGCGTTCTTGATCTTGTGGCGGTGGGGATGGTTGCTCGCCTGGAGGCAGTACTCTGGCAATTCTGATATCAGGCCTCTCCTGATGAATGATCTGAACTGCTGCATTCAGTTCAGTACCAATCAGACCCGGCCATGATTCAGGCACTGGACCAGGCATGTCTTCCCTTACCACGCACTATCCCTAGCCTTCCTCCCTTCTGAAACTGTTAATTTAGAACAAGCATCAATAATTGAGAAATAAATAGGTAATAAAGAGAAACAAGCATGGTGTTTCGTTTTTATAATAACAACAATATAACAATAATATGCCATAATATTCTCTGGTATTAACTAATAATGGGATAAGAAACATGCTCTAAGCATAGGAAGATGTCATAATCGAAAGAATTATCTCCTACCTAAACAAGTAATTAGTCTACTAAAATATTTAATGGAAAATGTATGCAATAATAAAAAAAATGCATGCCAACTATTAGGGAATAAGAGGCTGCTATACGTTTGTGAACATTAGCTTTTCTGGTGGCCATGATCTTGTGTTGAAGGTATGTGCGTGTATAAATATAAATGTATGAGTGCACTACCATTAGCGTAGCTTACACCATGACAATTATAATACTGCATGCATTTTGTTCACAGTTAATTGATAAGAAGCATTGGCATATGCTCTACTTGTGCTCGATGATAACAATGCATTCATTTGTCTTCATTAATTAAGGAACATCGCATATCCACTGATTGTCGAGATTAACAATGTTGATGACAAGAATCCTAGTTGATTCATTAAGAAACATCATCATATCCCCCTTTGGTTGAGAGTAACGATGCCGATGACACAATAATGCATGCATAGGCGTGTAAGTTGAAATAGCACGTACACATTTGATCTTAGATTTATTTATGCGGAGCATCTCCACGTAGAAACCTGTGTGTTTAAAGTGCATCTTATTGCAACGTATTTTGCTCAATTTATTTTTTCCATAAAAGATTATTATCCCATTTGTACAAAATAGTCATCACTACAACTATCTTTGGATCTGCGAGTTATATATTGGTATCACTTTCGGTTCATAGGAAATAATGCATCATCGTGCATATTTAAACAGAATAGAAGTCATGCTCAAGTATCAATGTCAGTTCTTTTTAAAGAAATGGTAGTGACCAGTCTTGAGGAAAATCGTAGAATCCTTTGATGTCCTGACCGTAGCTGCATGTCCCAACCCCTTGGGTGCTATCTTGCGTATAACTATATCTCTCTTACCTATGTCATCAATGGATATCTATCATCACTTAGTAAGCCCGATGCATCTGCCCATAAAAAAATACTCCACGAAAAGCAAAAGGAAATTTGGCAGACGTACATCACAATCCTCCTTTGATCATCACACAACTACATATAGTTGAATAATTTACGACAACAATTATTCAACTTAAGAGGTCAACTTCACAATTATTGGTAGCACCAGATTACAATCTTACAAGACAGATCTAGAAAGATTGCACCTTGGTTGAATCTAGACCAATAATGATGCACCATTGCACTATTGGAAGCATCTGGAACAGATAATGGACACTTGAGGAGGGAACGTTACCTTTACCAAATTCAACCGCTACAGTGCTAATGACGTTATTAGCATGCTACACGGCGCTATAACTTCAACCAACCATCATCCGGTGGTCTAAATTTGAAGTCCATGAGCAAACGAGCAGAATGTGCCATAGAGAGTCCAGGTGCTTTCTGCTCATCCAGAATGCCCTTTCCCTTCACTAGATCATATTCATGGTTTTGTGAGATGTTAAGAATCGAGGAAACACACTTGCAAAGAAACATTCTAGATACATCAATAGGTGGTGCAGCCTTCCCATGAACAATCTCATTACGTACGTACCATATTCTCCAAAACAGCATTAGTATATTGAGCCTCATAATCTCTGTCATGTCACAGTAAATATGGAAAATCATTTCCCGTCTTGTGTTTACAAGTGTGTGTAAACTGATTGGTTGTTCCGTGATTACACTACAAAGTACAGAGGACAATATATATTGGGCACCGGGTGCAACCGCGACAGAAACGTGGGGGCAGATCGTACAGGTCCAGGTGCGGGCCAAGTCCATGTTCTAACACCTCCCGCGGTGTCAGGGGCGACATCGGCGACGTTGAGAGTAGAGCGAATGCCGAGGAAGGCTGTTGTTGGAAGCCCTTTGGTGAAGCGTGTGCAAATTGTGCCGAAGTAGGGACATGCAAAACTCGAACCTCACCCAAAGCAACCTTATCCCTAACAAAATGAATGTCGATCTCTATGTGCTTTGTTCTACGATCTCTATGACATATTGCCTTTAGCTTTTCGTGTTATATTTTTTTTACGGGGAGGGGCAACAGGCTTACTAAGCGATGAGATATATTCATTGAATACATAAGTGAGAGAGATGTAGATACACGCAAGGTAGCACACTAGGGGTTGGGCCATGCCGCTGTGGTCGGGACGTTAGAGGATTCCACGTATTTTCCACAAGCATGATCACTACCAATTCTTTAAAAAGAACTGACGTTGATACTTGCGTATGACTTCAATTCTTTGGGAAAACGCACATTGACACTTGAGTATGACATCGGGCTAATATTATGAGGCATACAAGATAAAGAGAGCCACTCATTGAAAAAGAATAAAACACATAATGCATTATTCCATTGTCAAATAGTACACTCATTGAAATATTGGTAGATTAATCACACTAATACATATATGAGTAACCAATATAATTCAGGCAGCCCACATAGACAACATTGTATATGGCGATCGATATGACACTCGCTCACTTTATTCAATCGATTCTAGCCTTTAACAATAAAGGCACAAAAGATAAAGCTAGCCATGTAAGGAAGGCTAGCTAGCCAACGTATGGTGCAGGAGCAACAACCACCCATGTATTAGGCACCGGGCCGACGTCGTTGTAAATGATAATGCGTTCTTGATCTTGTGGCGGTGGGGATGGTTGCTCGCCTGGAGGCAGTACTCTAGCAATTCTGATATCAGGCCTCTCCTAATGAATGATCTGAACTGCTGCGTTCAGTTCAGTACCAATCAGACCCGACCATGATTCAGGCACTGGACCAGGCATGTCTACCCTTACAACGCACTATCCCTAGCCTTCCTCCCTTTTGAAACTATTAATTAACAACAAGCATCAATAATTCAGAAATAAATAGTTAATAAAGAGAAACAAGCATGGTGTTTCGTTTTTATAAATAGCATAAATATGACAATAATGTGCCACAATATTCTATGGTATTAACTGATAATGGGATAAGAAACATGCTCTAAGCATAGCAAGATGTCATAATCGAACGAATTATCTCCTAACTAAACAAGTAACTAGTCTACTAAAATATTTAATAGAAAACGTATGCAATAATAAAAAAATACATGCCAACTATTGGGGAATAAGAGGCTGCTATATCTTAGTGAACCTTAGCTTTTCTGGTGGTGATGATCTTGTGTTCAAGGTATGTGTGTGTTTAAATACAAATGTATGAGTGCACTCCCATTAGCGTAGCTTACGCCATGACAATTATAATAATGCATGCATTTTGTTCACAATTAATTGATAAGAAGCATTGGCATATGCTCTACTTGTTGTCGATGATAACAATGCATTCATTTGTATTCATTAATTAAGGAACATGAGCATATCCTCTGCTTGTCGAGATTAACAATGTCGATGACAAGAATCCTTGCATTTTAGTTGATTCATTAAGAAACAACATATCATATCCCCCTTTGATTGAGAGTAACGATGCCGATGACACAATAATGCATGCATAAGTGTGTAAGTTGAAATAGCATGTACACATTTGATCTTAGATGTATGTATGCGGAGCATCTCCACGTACAAACCTGTGTGTTTAAAGTGCATGCTATTGCACCGTATTTTGCTCAATTTATTTTTTCCAGCAAAGATTATTATCCCATTTATACAGAACAGTCATCACTACAACTTGCTTTGGATCTGCGAGTTATATAGTGGTATCACTTTCGATTCATAGGAAATAATGCATCATCGTTTATATTTAAACAGAATTGAAGTCATGCTCAAGTATCAATGTCAGTTCTTTTTAAAGAAATGGTAGTGACGAGTCTTGAGGAAAATACGTAGAATCCTTTGATGTCCTGACCGTAGCTGCATGTCCCAACCCCTTGGGTGCTATCTTGCCTATAACGATATCTCTCTCACATATGTCCTCAATGGATATCTGTCATCACTTAGTAAGCCCGTTGCCTCTGCCCATAAAAAAATACTCCACGAAAAGAAAAAAGAAATTTGACAGACGTACATCACAATTCCTCCTTTGAGCATCACACAACTACATATAGTAGAGTAATTTACGACAACATAAGAGGTCAACTTCACAATTATTGGTAGCACCAGATTACAATCTTACATGACAGATCTAGAAAGATTGCACCTTTGCTGAATCTAGACCAATAATGATGCGCCATTGCACTATTGGAAGCATCCGAAACAGATAATGGACATTTGAGGAGGTAACGATACATTTATCAAATTCAACCGCTACGGTGCTAATGACGTTATTAGCATGCTACACGGCGCTAAAACATCAACCAACCATCATCCGATGGTTTCTATTTTAAGTCCGTGAGTAAACGAGCAGAATGTGCCATAGAGAGTCCAGGTGCTTTCTGCACATCCAGAATGCCCTTTCCCTTCACAGATAATTCATTGTTTTGTGAGATGTTAAGAACCGAGGAAACACACCTGCAAATAAACATTCTGGATACATCAATAGGTGGTGCAGCCTTCCCATGAATAATCTGATTCATACATACCATATTCTCCACAACAGCATTCGTATATTGAGCCTCAAACTCTCTGTTATGTCACAGTAAATATGGAAAATCCTTTCCGGTCTTGTGTTTAGGAAGTGTGTGTAAACTGATTGGTTGTTCCGTGATTACACTACAAAGTACACAGGGCAGTATATATTGGGCACCGGGTGCAACCGCGACAGGAACGTGGGGAAGATCGTACAGGTACAGGAGCGGGCCAAGTTCACGCTCTAACACCTTCCGCGGTGGCAGGGGCGACATCGGCGACGTTGAGACTAGAGCGAATATTGAGGAAGGCTGTTGTTGGAAGCCCTTTGGTGAAGCGTGTGCAAATTGTGCCGAAGTAGGGACATGCAGAACAAGAACCTCCCCCAAAGCTACCTTCTCCCTAACAAACTGAACGTCGATCTCTATGTGCTTTGTTCTACGATCTCTATGACATATTTCCTTTAGCTTTTCGTGGTTTATTTTTGTTATTTTTTATTTTTAGATGGGGAAGGGCAGCAGACTAAGCGATGAGATATATTCATTGAAGACATAAGTGAGAGAGATGTAGATACACGCAAGATAGCACACTAGGGGTTGGGCCTTGCCGCTGTGGTCGGGACGTGAAAGGATTCTATGTATTTTCCACAAGCATGATCACTACCTATTCTTTAAAAAGAACTAACGTTGATACTTGAGTACGACTTGAGTTCTTTCAGAAAACGCACATTGATACTTGAGTATGACATGGGGCTAATATTATGAGGCATACAGGATAAAGCGATCCGCTCATTGAAAAACACTAAAACACATAATTCATTATTCCATTGTCAAATAGTACACTTATTGAAATATTGGTAGATTCATCACACTAATACATATATGAGTAAACAATATAATTCAGGCAGCCGAAATAGACAACATTGCATATGGACATCGATATGACACTCACTCACTTTATTAAATCGATTCTAGCCTTTAATAATAAAGGCACAAAATATAAAGCTAGCCAACGTATGGTGCAGGAGCAACAACCACCCATGTATTAGGCACCGGGCCGACGTCGTTGTAAATGATAACGCGTTCTTGATCTTGTGGCGGTGGGGATGGTTGCTCGCCTGGAGGCAGTACTCTAGCAATTCTGATATCAGGCCTCTCCTAATGAATGATCTGAACTGCTGCATTCAGTTCAGTACCAATCAGACCCGGCCATGATTCAGGCACTGGACCAGGCATGTCTACCCTTACAACGCACTATCCCTAGCCTTCCTCCCTTCTGAAACTTTTAATTTACAACAAGCATCAATAATTAAGAAATAAATAGGTAATAAAGAGAAACAAGCATGATGTTTCGTTTTTCTAATAACAACAATATAACAATAATATGCCATAAATTCTCTGGTATTAATTGATAATTGGATAAGAAACATGCTCTAAGCATATGAAGATGTCATAATCGAAAGAATTATCTCCTAACTAAACTAGTAATTAGTCTAATAAAATATTTAATGGAAAATGCACGCAATAATAAAGTAATACATGCCAACTATTAGGGAATAAGAGGCTGTTATACCTTAGAGAACCTTAGCTTTTCTGGTGGCGATGATCTTGTGTTCAAGGTATGTGTGTGTATAAATACAAATGTATGAGTGCACTACCATTAGTGTAGCATACGCCATGAGAATTATAATAATGCATGTATTTTGTTCACAGTTAATTGATAAGAAGCATTGACATATGCTCTACTTGTTGTCAATGATAACAATGCATTCATTTGTCTTCATTAATTAAGGAACATCAACATATCCACTGATTGTCAAGATTAACAATGTTGATGACAAGAATTCTTGCATTTTAGTTGATTCATTAAGAAACGTCAACATACCCCCCTTTGGTTGAGAGTAACGATGCACATGACACAATAATGCATGCATAAGCGTGTAAGTTGAAATAGCATATACACATTTGATCTTAGATGTATGAATGTGGAGCATCACCACGTAGAAACCTTTGTGTTTAAAGTGCATGTTATTGCAACATATTTTTCTCAAATTATTTTCCACTAAAGATTATTATCCCATTTATACAAAACAGTCATCACTACAACTTACTTTGGATCTGCGAGTTAGATAGTGGTATCACTTTAGATTCATAAGAAATAATGCATCAATCGTGGATATTTAGAAAGAATTGAGTCATACTCAAGTATCAATGTCAGTTCTTTTTAAAGAAATGGTTTTGACCAGTCATGTGAAAAATACGTAGAATCCTTTGATGTCCCCACCGTAGCTGCATGTCCCAACCCCTTGGGTGCTATCTTGCCTATAACTACATCTCTCTCACCTATGTCCTCAATGGATATCTATCATCACTTAGTAAGCCCGCTGCCTCTCCCCATAAAAAAATACACCACGAAAAGCTAAAGGAAACTTGTGAGACGTACATGACAATTCCTCCTTTGATCATGACACAACTACATATAGTAGAGTAATTTACGACAACAATTGTTCAACTTAAGAGGTCAACTTCACAATTATTGGTAGCACCAGATTACAATCTTACAAGACAGATCTAGAAAGATTGCACCTTCGCTGAATCTAGACCAATAATGATGCACCATTGCACTATTGGAAGCATCCGGAACAGATAATGGACATTTGAGGAGGGAACGATACTTTTATCAAATTCAACCGCTACGGTGCTAATGACGTTATTAGCATGCTACACGGCGCTATAAGTGCAACCAACCATCAACTGTGGTTTCTATTTTAAGTCCATGAGCAAATGAGAAGACTGTGCCACACAGAGTCCAGGTGCTTTCTCCTCATCCAGAATGCCCTTTCCCTTCACTAGATCATATTCATGGTTTTGTGAGATGTTAAGAATAACACACCTACAAAGAAACATTCTAGATACATCAATAGGTGGTGCAGCCTTCCCATGAACAATCTCATTACGTACATACCATATTCTCCAAAACAACATTAGTATATTGAGCCTCATAGTCTCTGTCATGTCACAGTAAATATGGAAAATCCTTTCTGGTCTTGTGTTCAGCAAGTGTGTGTAAACTGATTGGTTGTTCCTTGATGACACTACAGAGTACAGAGGACAGTATATATTGGGCACTGGGTGCAACCGCGACAGGAACGTGGGGGCAGATCATACTGGTATAGGAGCGGGCCAAGTCCACGCTCTAACACCTCCCGCGGTGTCAGGGGCGACATCGGCGACGTTGAGACTAGAGCGAATGTCGAGGAAGGCTGTTGTTGGAAGCCCTTTGGTGAAGCGTGTGCAAATTGTGCCGAAGTAGGGACATGCAACACTCGAACCTCACCCAAAGCTACCTTCTCCCTAACAAAATGAATGTCGATCTCTGTTCTACGAAATCTATGACATATTTCCTTTAGCTTTTCGTGGTCTATTATTTTTCTTTTTTTCTTTTTTGATGGGGAGGGGCAGCAGGATTACTAAGCGATGAGATATATTCATTGAAGACATAAGTGAGAGAGATCTAGATACATGCAAGATAGCATACTAGGGGTTGGGCCATGCTCCTGTGGTCGGGACGTCAAAGCATGATCACTATCAATTCTTTAAAAAGAACCGACGTTCATACTTGAGTACGACAATAATTCTTTCGGAAAACGCACATTGATAGTTGAGTATGACATGTCGCCAATATTATAGGGTGTACAAGATAAAGCGAGCCACTCACTGAAAAAGAATAAAACACATAATTCATTATTCATTGTCAAATAGTACACTCATTGAAATATTGGTAGATTCATCACACTAATACATATATGAGTAAACAATATAATTCAGGCAGCCCACATAGACTACATTGCATATGGCGATCGATATGATACTCGATCACTTTATTAAATCGATTCTAGCCTTTAATAATAAAGGCTGACAAGATAAAGCTTGCCCTGTAAGGCTGGCTCGCTAGCCAACGTATGGTGCAGGAGCAACAACCACCCATGTATTAGGCACCGGGCCGACGTCGTTGTAAATGATAACGCGTTCTTGATCTTGTGGCGGTGGGGATGGTGCCTCGCCTGGAGGCAGTACTCTGGCAATTCTGATATCAGGCCTCTCCCGAGAGATGACCTGAACTGCTGCATTTAGTTCAGTACCAATCAGACCCGGCCATGATTCAGGCACCGGACCAGGCATGTCTACCCTTATCACGCACTATCCCTAGCCTTCCTCCCTTTTGAAACTGTTAATAAACAACAAGCATCAATAATTCATAAATAAATAGTTAATAAAGAGAAACAAGCATGGTGTTTCGTTTGTATAATAATAACAATAATATGCCATAATATTCTCTGGTATAAACTGATAATGGGATAAGAAACATGCTCTAAGCATAGGAAGATGTAATAATGTAAAGAATTATCTCTTAACCAAACAAGTAATTATTCTACTAAAATATTTAATGGAAAATGCATGCAATAATAAAAGATACATGCCAACTATTAGGGAATAAGAGACTACTATACCTTAGAGAATGTTAGCTTTTCTGGTGGCGATGATCTTGTGTTCAAGGTATGTGTGTGTATAAATACAAATGTATGAGTGCACTCCCTTTAGCGTAGCTTACGCCATCACAATTATAATAATGAATGCATTTTGTTCATAGTTAGTTGATAAGATGCAGTAGCATATGCTCCACTTGTTGTCGATGATAACAATGCATTCATTTGTGTTCATTAATTAAGGAACATCGGCATATCCACTGCTTGTCGAGATTAACAATGTCAATGACAAGAATCCTTGCATTTTAGTTGATTCATTAAGAAACATCATCATATCCCCCTTTGGTTGAGAGTAACGATGCCGGTGACACAATAATGCATGCATAAGCGTGCAAGTTGAAATATCATGTACGCATCTGATCTTAGATGTATGTATGCGGAGCATCTCCACGTAGAAACCTGTTTGTTTAAAGTACATGTTATTGCAACGTATTTTGCTTAATTTTATTTTTTCTTGGAAAGATTATTATCCCATTTATACAGAACAGTCATCACTACAACTTGCTTTGGATCTTCTAGTTATATAGTGGTATCACTCTGATTCATAGGAAATAATGCATCGTTGTGCATATTTAGAAAGAATTGAAGTCATACTCAAGTATCAATGTCAGTTCTTTTTAAAGAAATTGTAGTGACCAGTCTTGTGGAAAATACATAGAATCCTTTGATGTCCTCACCGTAGCTGCATGTCCCAACCCCTTGGGTGCTATCTTGCCTATAACTACATCTCTCTCACCTATGTCCTCAATGGATATCTATCATCACTTAGTAAGCCCGCTGCATCTCCCCATAAAAAAATACTCCACGAAAAGCTAAAGGAAATTTGTCAGACGTACGTCCCAATTCCTCCTTTGATCATCACACAACTACATATAGTAGAGTAATTTAAAACAACAATTGTTGACCTTAGTAGGTCAACTTCATAATTATTGGTAGCACCAGATTACAATCTTACAAGACAGATCTAGAAAGATTGCACCTTTGCTGAATCTAGACCAATAATCATGCACCATTGTACTATTGGAAGCATCCGGAACAGATAATCGTCATTTGAGGAGGGAACGATCGTTTTATCAAATTCAACCGCTACGGTGCTAATGATGTTATTAGCATGCTACACGACGCTATAACATCAACCAACCATCATCCGGTGGTTTCTATTTTAAAGCCGTGAGCAAACGAGCAGAATGTGCCATAGAGAGTCCAGGTGCTTTCTGCACATCGAGAATGCCCTTTCCCTTCACTAGATGATATTCATGGTTTTGTGAGAAGTTAAGAATCGAGGAAACACACCTGCAAAGAACATTCTGGATACATCAATAGGTGGTGCAGCCTTCCCATGAATAATCTGATTCATACATACCATATTCTCCAAAACAGCATTAGTATATTGAGCCTCAAAGTCTCTGTCATGTCACAGTAAATATGGAAAATCCTTTCCGGTCTTGTGTTTAGGAAGTGTGTGTAAATTGATTGGTTGTTCCGTGATTACACTACAAAGTACAGAGGGCAGTATATATTGGGAACCGGGTGCAACCGCCACAGTAACGTGGGGGAAGATCGTACAGGTACAGAAGCGGGCTAAGTTCACGCTCTAACACTTTCCGCGGTGTCAGGGGTGACATCGGCGACATTGAGACTAGAGCGAATATCGAGGAAGGCTGTTGTTGGAAGCCCTTTGGTGAAGCGTGTGCAAATTGTGCCGAAGTAGGGACATGCAGAACAAGAACCAACCCCAAAGCTACCTTCCCCCTTACAAACTCAATGTCGATCTCTATGTGCTTTGTTCTACGATCTCTATGACATATTTCCTTTAGCTTTTCATGATTTATTTTTTTTATTTTTTTATTTTTAGATGTGGAAGGGAAGCAGACTAAGCGATGAGATATATTCATTGAAGACATAAGTGCGAGAGATGTAGATACACGCACGATAGCACACTAGGGGTTGGGCCTTGCAACTGTGGTCGGGACATGAAAGGATTCTATGTATTTTCCACAAGCATGATCACTACCTATTCTTTAAAAAGAACTGACGTTGATACTTGATTACGACTTCAATTCTTTCCGAAAACGCACATTGATACTTTAGTATGACTTGGGGCTAATATTATGAGGCATACAAGATAAAGCGATCCACTCATTGAAAAACATTAATCGGTGAGGGAGTTTCCACCATATATGAGAGAAGAAGAATGCCGACTGTTGTCGTGGGGGTCGTTTCTCCTTCTCCTTGTGCTAGATATTTGTTATGCACTAGGGGAAGTAGGAGTAACGACCATCTTCGACGGTCCAAAAATCGATGAGGGAGTGCCCACCATATATGAGAGAAGAAGAATCGGTGAGGGAGTGTCCACCATATATGAGAGAAGAAGAATGCCGACTATTGTCGTGGGGGTCGCTTCTCCTTCTTCTCCTTGTGCTAGATATTTGTTATGCACTAGGGGAAGTCAGAGTAGTGACCATCATCGACGGTCGAAAAATCGGTGAGGGAGTGTCCACCATACATGAGAGAAGAGTGTCCATCATATGTCGTTTATTTAAGTTCATCAACCATATTTCTTAACTAATTTATGTTGTTTATTTAAAAATATTTGACAACTAATTTCTTATTGTTTAATTTCTATTTATGTCATTCTCCTAGGGTTAGCGCCGCCGCCTCCGGCCACCCCTGACGTTGCTCCCGGCCACCTCCGACGTCACCCCCGCACGGTACTACCACGCTCTCGCTCCCTCTAGTTCATACTACCTCAAACTTGCAAACATGCACAATCATATTTGGTTAATTTTTCATATGATGTTGTCATGAGTGTTGATCCCCTAAACATGAGCTAATTAGGTTTTGTCATATGAACTTGGTTAATTTGTCATATGATGTTGCCATGTAATATTCGGTTCAAATATTAAACATGAGCTAAAAAAATTTAGAGGAATTTACCTCGACGTCGACGATGCCCATCCCGCATCCTCGTCGTCGAGTAGGTGGCAGCCACCTGCTTGATAGGCGCCAGCATGTGCGGGACTAGGCTCCGCCGGGCTCGCACTGGGGGGCGCTACCTTTCGGGGGCCGCACCTTGGTGCGGAATCCGGGTCTCATCGTTGACCCGGAGCTTCTTCGGTGGCGGTCGCGTGGGCCATTATCGATGACGAGGTAGCCAGCCCCCACGGAGGTGGTACGTTGTCGTGTCAGGGAGGAGGACGAGCACGTCTATCTCTACATGGTTGCGTTGGATGCCAGGTTCTCCAATACCTGGCAGGTTCTCGAGGGACATCACCCGAGCTATGATCCAGTGATGGTTCCTTATCTTTGGGTTGCCACCGCCTGCACCGTGAGGCGTCATCTGGATTATTAGTATCAGTTATATGAGTATGAGTTATATGAATATGAGTTATATGAGTATGAGTTATATGAATATGAGCTATATGATTATGAGTTATATAAGTATGAGCTATATGAGTATGAGCTATATGAGTATGAGCTATATGAGTATGAGTTATATGAGTATGAGTTGTATGAGTATGAGTTATATGAGTTGTTAAATGAGTATGAGTTATATGAGTTAAATGAGTGAGTTATATGAGTTATATGAATGTGAGTTATATGAGTTGTTATGTGATGATGCATTATGAATACTGCTAATATTGTCGATGATGATGCATTCTGATAGTAAACGTTAGCAGTAGCGCTGAAAAATATTAGCAGCAGTGCTTTCTATGATCAAGCGTTGCTACTAAACTTACGAGTAGCATTGCCTGTATCCATGCTACTACTAGTTTTTAGCTGTAGCGCGATAGTAGTAGCGCGTGGACTAGCGCTACTGCTACTAGATAACCAGCGCTACTACTAGGGTTTCCCTATAGTGCTACCAACCGGGACTAAAGGGTGATACGAACGGTTTCCACCACCACTTTGTCCCGGTTTGATATACTAACTGGGACTAAAGGGGGATACAAACGGTCCACCTGGTCTCGGTTTGACCCACCAACCGGGACTAAAGATGGATAAGAACGGTTAGTGGTAGAGCTTTGTCATCAAACGCTAGTGCTAAATAGCAGTAGTGCCTACTCTATTCGAGCGCTACAATTATTAATTTCAAAAACAAACAAAAAATCATCGACCCCGTGCTTGTTGTCCGTGGATGCAACGATTCGATCCCGCGATGGCAGTGCATGCCAGCGGCATGGAGTGGCAGTACTAGACCAGATCTGACGGCGGCTGCTGGATAGGGCCTCGATATAGGGAAGAACAAGGCGGCGGTGTGTGGCTACTCTTCTCGACCAAGGTAAAGAGCTCCTGGTCATCCATGGCGACGACCTACATGAGCATGGACATGGGAAGGTGAGTCAAACTGGAGGGAGAGATAGATAAGGAGAAAGAAGGTAGAGAGGAAGGAGATCAAGGGAGCATCGGGGCTGGTCGCCGGTGGCGAGGTGCTCCGGCGTGGTGGCATGGACACACGGGGGAACACCGACGAGTTCCTGGACGCCGGCGATGCGAGGTGGCTTCCTCTTTCAGCACCATGGAGGAGGAGGTGTTGAAGGTATGTGCGTGTATAAATATAAATGTATGAGTGCACTACCATTAGCGTAGCTTACACCATGACAATTATAATACTGCATGCATTTTGTTCACAGTTAATTGATAAGAAGCATTGGCATATGCTCTACTTGTGCTCGATGATAACAATGCATTCATTTGTCTTCATTAATTAAGGAACATCGCATATCCACTGATTGTCGAGATTAACAATGTTGATGACAAGAATCCTAGTTGATTCATTAAGAAACATCATCATATCCCCCTTTGGTTGAGAGTAACGATGCCGATGACACAATAATGCATGCATAGGCGTGTAAGTTGAAATAGCACGTACACATTTGATCTTAGATTTATTTATGCGGAGCATCTCCACGTAGAAACCTGTGTGTTTAAAGTGCATCTTATTGCAACGTATTTTGCTCAATTTATTTTTTCCATAAAAGATTATTATCCCATTTATACAAAATAGTCATCACTACAACTATCTTTGGATCTGCGAGTTATATATTGGTATCACTTTCGGTTCATACGAAATAATGCATCATCGTGCATATTTAAATAGAATAGAAGTCATGCTCAAGTATCAATGTCAGTTCTTTTTAAAGAAATGGTAGTGACCAGTCTTGAGGAAAATACGTAGAATCCTTTGATGTCCTGACCGTAGCTGCATGTCCCAACCCCTTGGGTGCTATCTTGCGTATAACTATATCTCTCTTACCTATGTCATCAATGGATATCTATCATCACTTAGTAAGCCCGATGCATCTGCCCATAAAAAAATACTCCACGAAAAGCAAAAGGAAATTTGGCAGACGTACATCACAATCCTCCTTTGATCATCACACAACTACATATAGTTGAATAATTTACGACAACAATTATTCAACTTAAGAGGTCAACTTCACAATTATTGGTAGCACCAGATTACAATCTTACAAGACAGATCTAGAAAGATTGCACCTTGGTTGAATCTAGACCAATAATGATGCACCATTGCACTATTGGAAGCATCTGGAACAGATAATGGACACTTGAGGAGGGAACGTTACCTTTACCAAATTCAACCGCTACAGTGCTAATGACGTTATTAGCATGCTACACGGGGCTATAACTTCAACCAACCATCATCCGGTGGTCTAAATTTGAAGTCCATGAGCAAACGAGCAGAATGTGCCATAGAGAGTCCAGCTGCTTTTTGCTCATCCAGAATGCCCTTTCCCTTCACTAGATCATATTCATGGTTTTGTGAGATGTTAAGAATCGAGGAAACACACTTGCAAAGAAACATTCTAGATACATCAATAGGTGGTGCAGCCTTCCCATGAACAATCTCATTACGTACGTACCATATTCTCCAAAACAGCATTAGTATATTGAGCCTCATAATCTCTGTCATGTCACAGTAAATATGGAAAATCATTTCCCGTCTTGTGTTTACAAGTGTGTGTAAACTGATTGGTTGTTCCGTGATTACACTACAAAGTACAGAGGACAATATATATTGGGCACCAGGTGCAACCGCGACAGCAACGTGGGGGCAGATCGTACAGGTCCAGGTGCGGGCCAAGTCCATGTTCTAACACCTCCCGCGGTGTCAGGGGCGACATCGGCGACGTTGAGAGTAGAGCGAATGCCGAGGAAGGCTGTTGTTGGAAGCCCTTTGGTGAAACGTGTGCAAATTGTGCCGAAGTAGGGACATGCAAAACTCGAACCTCACCCAAAGCAACCTTCTCCCTAACAAAATGAATGTCGATCTCTATGTGCTTTGTTCTACGATCTCTATGACATATTGCCTTTAGCTTTTCGTGTTATATTTTTTTTACGGGGAGGGGCAACAGGCTTACTAAGCGATGAGATATATTCATTGAATACATAAGTGAGAGAGATGTAGATACACGCAAGGTAGCACACTAGGGGTTGGGCCATGCCGCTGTGGTCGGGACGTTAGAGGATTCCACGTATTTTCCACAAGCATGATCACTACCAATTCTTTAAAAAGAACTGACGTTGATACTTGCGTATGACTTCAATTCTTTGGGAAAACGCACATTGACACTTGAGTATGACATCGGGCTAATATTATGAGGCATACAAGATAAAGAGAGCCACTCATTGAAAAAGAATAAAACACATAATGCATTATTCCATTGTCAAATAGTACACTCATTGAAATATTGGTAGATTAATCACACTAATACATATATGAGTAACCAATATAATTCAGGCAGCCCACATAGACAACATTGTATATGGCGATCGATATGACACTCGCTCACTTTATTCAATCGATTCTAGCCTTTAATAATAAAGGCACAAAAGATAAAGCTAGCCATGTAAGGAAGGCTAGCTAGCCAACGTATGGTGCAGGAGCAACAACCACCCATGTATTAGGCACCGGGCCGACGTCGTTGTAAATGATAACGCGTTCTTGATCTTGTGGCGGTGGGGATGGTTGCTCGCCTGGAGGCAGTACTCTAGCAATTCTGATATCAGGCCTCTCCTAATGAATGATCTGAACTGCTGCGTTCAGTTCAGTACCAATCAGACCCGACCATGATTCAGGCACTGGACCAGGCATGTCTACCCTTACAATGCACTATCCCTAGCCTTCCTCCCTTTTGAAACTATTAATTAACAACAAGCATCAATAATTCAGAAATAAATAGTTAATAAAGAGAAACAAGCATGGTGTTTCGTTTTTATAAATAGCATAAATATGACAATAATGTGCCACAATATTCTATGGTATTAACTGATAATGGGATAAGAAACATGCTCTAAGCATAGCAAGATGTCATAATCGAACGAATTATCTCCTAACTAAACAAGTAACTAGTCTACTAAAATATTTAATAGAAAACGTATGCAATAATAAAAAAATACATGCCAACTATTGGGGAATAAGAGGCTGCTATATCTTAGTGAACCTTAGCTTTTCTGGTGGTGATGATCTTGTGTTCAAGGTATGTGTGTGTTTAAATACAAATGTATGAGTGCACTCCCATTAGCGTAGCTTACGCCATGACAATTATAATAATGCATGCATTTTGTTCACAATTAATTGATAAGAAGCATTGGCATATGCTCTACTTGTTGTCGATGATAACAATGCATTCATTTGTATTCATTAATTAAGGAACATGAGCATATCCTCTGCTTGTCGAGATTAACAATGTCGATGACAAGAATCCTTGCATTTTAGTTGATTCATTAAGAAACAACATATCATATCCCCCTTTGATTGAGAGTAACGATGCCGATGACACAATAATGCATGCATAAGTGTGTAAGTTGAAATAGCATGTACACATTTGATCTTAGATGTATGTATGCGGAGCATCTCCACGTACAAACCTGTGTGTTTAAAGTGCATGCTATTGCACCGTATTTTGCTCAATTTATTTTTTCCAGCAAAGATTATTATCCCATTTATACAGAACAGTCATCACTACAACTTGCTTTGGATCTGCGAGTTATATAGTGGTATCACTTTCGATTCATAGGAAATAATGCATCATCGTTTATATTTAAACAGAATTGAAGTCATGCTCAAGTATCAATGTTAGTTCTTTTTAAAGAAATGGTAGTGACGAGTCTTGAGGAAAATACGTAGAATCCTTTGATGTCCTGACCGTAGCTGCATGTCCCAACCCCTTGGGTGCTATCTTGCCTATAACGATATCTCTCTCACATATGTCCTCAATGGATATCTGTCATCACTTAGTAAGCCTGTTGCCTCTGCCCATAAAAAAATACTCCACGAAAAGCAAAAGGAAATTTGACAGACGTACATCACAATTCCTCCTTTGATCATCACACAACTACATATAGTAGAGTAATTTACGACAACATAAGAGGTCAACTTCACAATTATTGGTAGCACCAGATTACAATCTTACAAGACAGATCTAGAAAGATTGCACCTTTGCTGAATCTAGACCAATAATGATGCGCCATTGCACTATTGGAAGCATCCGAAACAGATAATGGACATTTGAGGAGGTAACGATACATTTATCAAATTCAACCGCTACGGTGCTAATGACGTTATTAGCATGCTACACGGCGCTAAAACATCAACCAACCATCATCCGATGGTTTCTATTTTAAGTCCGTGAGTAAACGAGCAGAATGTGCCATAGAGAGTCCAGGTGCTTTCTGCACATCCAGAATGCCCTTTCCCTTCACAGATAATTCATTGTTTTGTGAGATGTTAAGAACCGAGGAAACACACCTGCAAATAAACATTCTGGATACATCAATAGGTGGTGCAGCCTTCCCATGAATAATCTGATTCATACATACCATATTCTCCACAACAGCATTCGTATATTGAGCCTCAAACTCTCTGTTATGTCACAGTAAATATGGAAAATCCTTTCCGGTCTTGTGTTTAGGAAGTGTGTGTAAACTGATTGGTTGTTCCGTGATTACACTACAAAGTACGGAGGGTAGTATATATTGGGCACCGGGTGCAACCGCGACAGGAACGTGGGGAAGATCGTACAGGTACAGGAGCGGGCCAAGTTCACGCTCTAACACCTTCCACGGTGGCAGGGGCGACATCGGCGACGTTGAGACTAGAGCGAATATTGAGGAAGGCTGTTGTATGAAGCCCTTTGGTGAAGCGTGTGCAAATTGTGCCGAAGTAGGGACATGCAGAACAAGAACCTCCCCCAAAGCTACCTTCTCCCTAACAAACTGAACGTCGATCTCTATGTGCTTTGTTCTACGATCTCTATGACATATTTCCTTTAGCTTTTCGTGGTTTATTTTTGTTATTTTTTATTTTTAGATGGGGAAGGGCAGCAGACTAAGCGATGAGATATATTCATTGAAGACATAAGTGAGAGAGATGTAGATACACGCAAGATAGCACACTAGGGGTTGGGCCTTGCCGCTGTGGTCGGGACGTGAAAGGATTCTATGTATTTTCCACAAGCATGATCACTACCTATTCTTTAAAAAGAACTAACGTTGATACTTGAGTACGACTTGAGTTCTTTCGGAAAACGCACATTGATACTTGAGTATGACATGGGGCTAATATTATGAGGCATACAGGATAAAGCGATCCGCTCATTGAAAAACACTAAAACACATAATTCATTATTCCATTGTCAAATAGTACACTTATTGAAATATTGGTAGATTCATCACACTAATACATATATGAGTAAACAATATAATTCAGGCAGCCGAAATAGACAACATTGCATATGGCCATCGATATGACACTCACTCACTTTATTAAATAGATTCTAGCCTTTAATAATAAAGGCACAAAATATAAAGCTAGCCAACGTATGGTGCAGGAGCAACAACCACCCATGTATTAGGCACCGGGCCGACGTCGTTGTAAATGATAACGCGTTCTTGATCTTGTGGCGGTGGGGATGGTTGCTCGCCTGGAGGCAGTACTCTAGCAATTCTGATATCAGGCCTCTCCTAATGAATGATCTGAACTGCTGCATTCAGTTCAGTACCAATCAGACCCGGCCATGATTCAGGC
This sequence comes from Hordeum vulgare subsp. vulgare, assembly GCF_904849725.1. Classification (NCBI taxonomy): domain Eukaryota; kingdom Viridiplantae; phylum Streptophyta; class Magnoliopsida; order Poales; family Poaceae; genus Hordeum; species Hordeum vulgare. Next base: position 560,655,390 of record NC_058523.1, on the reverse strand, counting down.
ACTGGACCAGGCATGTCTACCCTTACAACGCACTATCCCTAGCCTTCCTCCCTTCTGAAACTGTTAATTTACAACAAGCATCAATAATTAAGAAATAAATAGGTAATAAAGAGAAACAAGCATGATGTTTCGTTTTTATAGTAACAACAATATAACAATAATATGCCATAAATTCTCTGGTATTAATTGATAATTGGATAAGAAACATGCTCTAAGCATATGAAGATGTCATAATCGAAAGAATTATCTCCTAACTAAACTAGTAATTAGTCTAATAAAATATTTAATGGAAAATGCACGCAATAATAAAGTAATACATGCCAACTATTAGGGAATAAGAGGCTGTTATACCTTAGAGAACCTTAGCTTTTCTGGTGGCGATGATCTTGTGTTCAAGGTATGTGTGTGTATAAATACAAATGTATGAGTGCACTACCATTAGTGTAGCATACGCCATGAGAATTGTAATAATGCATGTATTTTGTTCACAGTTAATTGATAAGAAGCATTGACATATGCTCTACTTGTTGTCGATGATAACAATGCATTCATTTGTCTTCATTAATTAAGGAACATCAACATATCCACTGATTGTCAAGATTTACAATGTTGATGACAAGAATTCTTGCATTTTAGTTGATTCATTAAGAAACGTCAACATATCCCCTTTTGGTTGAGAGTAACGATGCCCATGACACAATAATGCATGCATAAGCGTGTAAGTTGAAATAGCATATACACATTTGATCTTAGATGTATGAATGTGGAGCATCACCACGTAGAAACCTTTGTGTTTAAAGTGCATGTTATTGCAACATATTTTTCTCAAATTATTTTCCACTAAAGATTATTATCCCATTTATACAAAACAGTCATCACTACAACTTACTTTGGATCTGCGAGTTAGATAGTGGTATCACTTTAGATTCATAAGAAATAATGCATCAATCGTGGATATTTAGAAAGAATTGAGTCATACTCAAGTATCAATGTCAGTTCTTTTTAAAGAAATGGTTTTGACCAGTCATGTGAAAAATACGTAGAATCCTTTGATGTCCCCACCGTAGCTGCATGTCCCAACCCCTTGGGTGCTATCTTGCCTATAACTACATCTCTCTCACCTATGTCCTCAATGGATATCTATCATCACTTAGTAAGCCCGCTGCCTCTCCCCATAAAAAAATACACCACGAAAAGCTAAAGGAAACTTGTGAGACGTACATGACAATTCCTCCTTTGATCATGACACAACTACATATAGTAGAGTAATTTACGACAACAATTGTTCAACTTAAGAGGTCAACTTCACAATTATTGGTAGCACCAGATTACAATCTTACAAGACAGATCTAGAAAGATTGCACCTTCGCTGAATCTAGACCAATAATGATGCACCATTGCACTATTGGAAGCATCCGGAACAGATAATGGACATTTGAGGAGGGAACGATACTTTTATCAAATTCAACCGCTACGGTGCTAATGACGTTATTAGCATGCTACACGGCGCTATAAGTGCAACCAACCATCAACTGTGGTTTCTATTTTAAGTCCATGAGCAAATGAGAAGACTGTGCCACACAGAGTCCAGGTGCTTTCTCCTCATCCAGAATGCCCTTTCCCTTCACTAGATCATATTCATGGTTTTGTGAGATGTTAAGAATAACACACCTACAAAGAAACATTCTAGATACATCAATAGGTGGTGCAGCCTTCCCATGAACAATCTCATTACGTACATACCATATTCTCCAAAACAACATTAGTATATTGAGCCTCATAGTCTCTGTCATGTCACAGTAAATATGGAAAATCCTTTCTGGTCTTGTGTTCAGCAAGTGTGTGTAAACTGATTGGTTGTTCCTTGATGACACTACAGAGTACAGAGGACAGTATATATTGGGCACTGGGTGCAACCGCGACAGGAACGTGGGGGCAGATCATACTGGTATAGGAGCGGGCCAAGTCCACGCTCTAACACCTCCCGCGGTGTCAGGGGCGACATCGGCGACGTTGAGACTAGAGCGAATGTCGAGGAAGGCTGTTGTTGGAAGCCCTTTGGTGAAGCGTGTGCAAATTGTGCCGAAGTAGGGACATGCAACACTCGAACCTCACCCAAAGCTACCTTCTCCCTAACAAAATGAATGTCGATCTCTGTTCTACGAAATCTATGACATATTTCCTTTAGCTTTTCGTGGTCTATTATTTTTCTTTTTTTCTTTTTTGATGGGGAGGGGCAGCAGGATTACTAAGCGATGAGATATATTCATTGAAGACATAAGTGAGAGAGATCTAGATACATGCAAGATAGCATACTAGGGGTTGGGCCATGCTCCTGTGGTCGGGACGTCAAAGCATGATCACTATCAATTCTTTAAAAAGAACCGACGTTCATACTTGAGTACGACAATAATTCTTTCGGAAAACGCACATTGATAGTTGAGTATGACATGTCGCCAATATTATAGGGTGTACAAGATAAAGCGAGCCACTCACTGAAAAAGAATAAAACACATAATTCATTATTCATTGTCAAATAGTACACTCATTGAAATATTGGTAGATTCATCACACTAATACATATATGAGTAAACAATATAATTCAGGCAGCCCACATAGACTACATTGCATATGGCGATCGATATGATACTCGATCACTTTATTAAATCGATTCTAGCCTTTAATAATAAAGGCTGACAAGATAAAGCTTGCCCTGTAAGGCTGGCTCGCTAGCCAACGTATGGTGCAGGAGCAACAACCACCCATGTATTAGGCACCGGGCCGACGTCGTTGTAAATGATAACGCGTTCTTGATCTTGTGGCGGTGGGGATGGTGCCTCGCCTGGAGGCAGTACTCTGGCAATTCTGATATCAGGCCTCTCCCGAGAGATGACCTGAACTGCTGCATTTAGTTCAGTACCAATCAGACCCGGCCATGATTCAGGCACCGGACCAGGCATGTCTACCCTTATCACGCACTATCCCTAGCCTTCCTCCCTTTTGAAACTGTTAATAAACAACAAGCATCAATAATTCATAAATAAATAGTTAATAAAGAGAAACAAGCATGGTGTTTCGTTTGTATAATAATAACAATAATATGCCATAATATTCTCTGGTATAAACTGATAATGGGATAAGAAACATGCTCTAAGCATAGGAAGATGTAATAATGTAAAGAATTATCTCTTAACCAAACAAGTAATTATTCTACTAAAATATTTAATGGAAAATGCATGCAATAATAAAAGATACATGCCAACTATTAGGGAATAAGAGACTACTATACCTTAGAGAATGTTAGCTTTTCTGGTGGCGATGATCTTGTGTTCAAGGTATGTGTGTGTATAAATACAAATGTATGAGTGCACTCCCTTTAGCGTAGCTTACGCCATCACAATTATAATAATGAATGCATTTTGTTCATAGTTAGTTGATAAGATGCAGTAGCATATGCTCCACTTGTTGTCGATGATAACAATGCATTCATTTGTGTTCATTAATTAAGGAACATCGGCATATCCACTGCTTGTCGAGATTAACAATGTCAATGACAAGAATCCTTGCATTTTAGTTGATTCATTAAGAAACATCATCATATCCCCCTTTGGTTGAGAGTAACGATGCCGGTGACACAATAATGCATGCATAAGCGTGCAAGTTGAAATATCATGTACGCATCTGATCTTAGATGTATGTATGCGGAGCATCTCCACGTAGAAACCTGTTTGTTTAAAGTACATGTTATTGCAACGTATTTTGCTTAATTTTATTTTTTCTTGGAAAGATTATTATCCCATTTATACAGAACAGTCATCACTACAACTTGCTTTGGATCTTCTAGTTATATAGTGGTATCACTCTGATTCATAGGAAATAATGCATCGTTGTGCATATTTAGAAAGAATTGAAGTCATACTCAAGTATCAATGTCAGTTCTTTTTAAAGAAATTGTAGTGACCAGTCTTGTGGAAAATACATAGAATCCTTTGATGTCCTCACCGTAGCTGCATGTCCCAACCCCTTGGGTGCTATCTTGCCTATAACTACATCTCTCTCACCTATGTCCTCAATGGATATCTATCATCACTTAGTAAGCCCGCTGCATCTCCCCATAAAAAAATACTCCACGAAAAGCTAAAGGAAATTTGTCAGACGTACGTCCCAATTCCTCCTTTGATCATCACACAACTACATATAGTAGAGTAATTTAAAACAACAATTGTTGACCTTAGTAGGTCAACTTCATAATTATTGGTAGCACCAGATTACAATCTTACAAGACAGATCTAGAAAGATTGCACCTTTGCTGAATCTAGACCAATAATCATGCACCATTGCACTATTGGAAGCATCCGGAACAGATAATCGTCATTTGAGGAGGGAACGATCGTTTTATCAAATTCAACCGCTACGGTGCTAATGATGTTATTAGCATGCTACACGACGCTATAACATCAACCAACCATCATCCGGTGGTTTCTATTTTAAAGCCGTGAGCAAACGAGCAGAATGTGCCATAGAGAGTCCAGGTGCTTTCTGCACATCGAGAATGCCCTTTCCCTTCACTAGATGATATTCATGGTTTTGTGAGAAGTTAAGAATCGAGGAAACACACCTGCAAAGAACATTCTGGATACATCAATAGGTGGTGCAGCCTTCCCATGAATAATCTGATTCATACATACCATATTCTCCAAAACAGCATTAGTATATTGAGCCTCAAAGTCTCTGTCATGTCACAGTAAATATGGAAAATCCTTTCCGGTCTTGTGTTTAGGAAGTGTGTGTAAATTGATTGGTTGTTCCGTGATTACACTACAAAGTACAGAGGGCAGTATATATTGGGAACCAGGTGCAACCGCCACAGTAACGTGGGGGAAGATCGTACAGGTACAGAAGCGGGCTAAGTTCACGCTCTAACACTTTCCGCGGTGTCAGGGGTGACATCGGCGACATTGAGACTAGAGCGAATATCGAGGAAGGCTGTTGTTGGAAGCCCTTTGGTGAAGCGTGTGCAAATTGTGCCGAAGTAGGGACATGCAGAACAAGAACCAACCCCAAAGCTACCTTCCCCCTAACAAACTCAATGTCGATCTCTATGTGCTTTGTTCTATGATCTCTATGACATATTTCCTTTAGCTTTTCATGATTTATTTTTTTTATTTTTTTATTTTTAGATGTGGAAGGGAAGCAGACTAAGCGATGAGATATATTCATTGAAGACATAAGTGCGAGAGATGTAGATACACGCACGATAGCACACTAGGGGTTGGGCCTTGCAACTGTGGTCGGGACGTGAAAGGATTCTATGTATTTTCCACAAGCATGATCACTACCTATTCTTTAAAAAGAACTGACGTTGATACTTGATTACGACTTCAATTCTTTCCGAAAACGCACATTGATACTTGAGTATGACTTGGGGCTAATATTATGAGGCATACAAGATAAAGCGATCCACTCATTGAAAAACATTAATCGGTGAGGGAGTTTCCACCATATATGAGAGAAGAAGAATGCCGACTATTGTCGTGGGGGTCGTTTCTCCTTCTCCTTGTGCTAGATATTTGTTATGCACTAGGGGAAGTAGGAGTAACGACCATCTTCGACGGTCCAAAAATCGATGAGGGAGTGCCCACCATATATGAGAGAAGAAGAATCGGTGAGGGAGTGTCCACCATATATGAGAGAAGAAGAATGCCGACTATTGTCGTGGGGGTCGCTTCTCCTTCTTCTTCTTGTGCTAGATATTTGTTATGCACTAGGGGAAGTCAGAGTAGTGACCATCATCGACGGTCGAAAAATCGGTGAGGGAGTGTCCACCATACATGAGAGAAGAGTGTCCATCATATGTCGTTTATTTAAGTTCATCAACCATATTTCTTAACTAATTTATGTTGTTTATTTAAAAATATTTGACAACTAATTTCTTATTGTTTAATTTCTATTTATGTCATTCTCCTAGGGTTAGCGCCGCCGCCTCCGGCCACCCCTGACGTCGCTCCCGGCCACCTCCGACGTCACCCCCGCACGGTACTACCACGCTCTCGCTCCCTCTAGTTCATACTACCTCAAACTTGCAAACATGCACAATCATATTTGGTTAATTTTTCATATGATGTTGTCATGAGTGTTGATCCCCTAAACATGAGCTAATTAGGTTTTGTCATATGAACTTGGTTAATTTGTCATATGATGTTGCCATGTAATATTCGGTTCAAATATTAAACATGAGCTAAAAAAATTCAGAGGAATTTACCTCGACGTCGACGATGCCCATCCCGCATCCTCGTCGTCGAGTAGGTGGCAGCCACCTGCTTGATAGGCGCCAGCATGTGCCGGACTAGGCTCCGCCGGGCTTGCACTGGGGGGCGCTACCTTTCGGGGGCCGCACCTTGGTGCGGAATCCGGGTCTCATCGTTGACCCGGAGCTTCTTCGGTGGCGGTCGCGTGGGCCATTATCGATGACGAGGTAGCCAGCCCCCACGGAGGTGGTACGTTGTCGTGTCAGGGAGGAGGACGAGCACGTCTATCTCTACATGGTTGCGTTGGATGCCAGGTTCTCCAATACCTGGCAGGTTCTCGAGGGACATCACCCGAGCTATGATCCAGTGATGGTTCCTTATCTTTGGGTTGCCACCGCCTGCACCGTGAGGCGTCATCTGGATTATTAGTATCAGTTATATGAGTATGAGTTATATGAATATGAGTTATATGAGTATGAGTTATATGAATATGAGCTATATGATTATGAGTTATATAAGTATGAGCTATATGAGTATGAGCTATATGAGTATGAGTTATATGAGTATGAGCTATATGAGTATGAGTCATATGAGTATGAGTTATATGAGTATGAGTTGTATGAGTATGAGTTATATGAGTTGTTAAATGAGTATGAGTTATATGAGTTAAATGAATGAGTTATATGAGTTATATGAATGTGAGTTATATGAGCTGTTATATGATGATGCATTATGAATACTGCTAATATTGTCGATGATGATGCATTCTGATAGTAAACGTTAGCAGTAGCGCTGCAAAATATTAGCAGCAGTGCTTTCTATGATCAAGCGTTGCTACTAAACTTACCAGTAGCATTGCCTGTATCCATGCTACTACTAGTTTTTAGCTGTAGCGCGATAGTAGTAGCGCGTGGACTAGCGCTACTGCTACTAGATAACCAGCGCTACTACTAGGGTTTCCCTAGTAGTGCTACCAACCGGGACTAAAGGGTGATACGAACGGTTTCCACCACCACTTTGTCCCGGTTTGATATACTAACTGGGACTAAAGGGGGATACAAACGGTCCACCTGGTCTCGGTTTGACCCACCAACCGGGACTAAAGATGGATAAGAACGGTTAGTGGTAGAGCTTTGTCATCAAACGCTAGTGCTAAATAGCAGTAGTGCCTACTCTATTCGAGCGCTACTATTATTAATTTCAAAAACAAACAAAAAATCATCGACCCCGTGCTTGTTGTCCGTGGATGCAACGATTCGATCCCGCGATGGCAGTGCTCGCCAGCGGCATGGAGTGGCAGTACTAGACCAGATCTGACGGCGGCTGCTGGATAGGGCCTCGATATAGGGAAGAACAAGGCGGCGGTGTGTGGCTACTCTTCTCGACCAAGGTAAAGAGCTCCTGGTCATCCATGGCGACGACCTACATGAGCATGGACATGGGAAGGTGAGTCAAACTGGAGGGAGAGATAGATAAGGAGAAAGAAGGTAGAGAGGAAGGAGATCAAGGGAGCATCGGGGCTGGTCGCCGGTGGCGAGGTGCTCCGGCGTGGTGGCATGGACACACGGGGGAACACCGACGAGTTCCTGGACGCCGGCGATGCGAGGTGGCTTCCTCTTTCAGCACCATGGAGGAGGAGGTGTGAATGGAGAGAGGGGGGAGAGTGACATGAGAGAGGAGGGATTTGGGGGAGGAGTTGGGGATTTTATACCCCGTGCACTGAAGACCACATAGCAGTAGCCCTTGTTTTATAACCCACGCTACTAGTATGGCCTGTCCCGACGGGCACAGTGAACATCACTTAGTAGTAGCGTTGGTTTATACCACACGCTACTACTATCAACTTAACAGTAGCGCTTGTTAAAAACCAGCGCTACTAGTATGGCCTGTCCCGGGGGCACAGTGAACACCCCATAGTAGTAGAGTTGGTTTATACCACGCGCTACTACTATCAACTTAGCAGTAGCGCTTGTTAAAAACCAGCGCTACTAGTAAATAGCAGTAGCGTGTGGAAAAACCCCACGCTACTAGTAAGCGTCTATCTATAAGGTTTTTCCTACTAGTGTTACGATCTCTATGACATATTTCCATTAGCTTTTCGTGGTGTATTTTTTTCTTTTTTCTCTTTTTTGATGGGGAGGGGCAGCAAGCCTACTAAGCGATGAGACATATTCATTGAAGACATAAGTGAAAGAGATGTAGATACATGCAAGATAACACACTAGGGGTTGGGCCATGCGACTATGGTCGGGACGTCAAAGGATTCTACGTATTTTCCACAAGCATGATCACTACCAATTCTTTAAAAAGAAGTAACATTGATAATTGAGTATGACTTTAATTCTTTCGTCAAACGCGCATTGATACTTGAGTATGACATGGCGCTAAAATTATGAGGCATACAAGATAAAGCAAGCCACTCACTGAAAAAGAATAAAACACAAAATTCATTATTCCATTGTAAAATAGTACACTCATTGAAATACTGATAGATTCATTACACTAATACATATATGAGTAAACAATATAATTCAGGCAGCCCACGTAGACTACATTGCATATGGCGATCGATATGACACTCGCTCACTTTATTCAATCGATTCTAGCATTCAATAATAAAGGCACAAAAGATAAAGCTAGCCATGTAAGGCACGCTAGCTAGCCAATGTATGGTGCAGGAGCAACAACCACCCATGTATTAGGCACCGGGCCGACGTCGTTGTAAATGATAACGCGTTCTTGATCTTGTGGCGGTGGGGATGGTTGCTCGCCTGGAGGCAGTACTCGGGCAATTCTGATATCAGGCCTCTCCTCATGAATGGTCTGAACTGCTGCTTGCAGTTCAGTACCAATCAGATCCGGCCATGATTCAGGCACCAGACCAGGCATGTCTATCCTTTCCACGCACTAACCCTAGTCTTCCTCCGTTTTGAAACTGTTAATTAACAACAATATGAATAATTGAGAAATACATAGATAATAAAGAGAAACATGCATGGTGTTTCGTTTTTATAATAATAATAGTAATAATAATAACAATAATATGCCATAATATTCTCTGGTATTAGCTGATAATGGGATAAGAAACATGCTATAAGCATAGAAAGATGTCATAACCGAAAGCATTATCTCCTAACAAGACAAGTAGTTAGTATACTAAAATATTTTATTCAAAATGCATGCAGTAATTAAAAAAATGCATGCGAACCATTAGGGAATAGGAGGCTGCTATACCTTAGAGAACCTTAGCTTTTCTGGTGGCGATGCTCTTGTGTTCAAGGTATGTGTGTGTATAAATACAAATGTATGAGTGCACTCCCATTGGTATAGATTACGCCATGTCGATTATAATAATGCATGCATTTTGTTCACATTTAATTGATAAGAAACATCGGCATATGCTCTCCTTGTTGAAATTAACGATGTCGATGATAACAATGCATTCATTTGTCTTCATTAATTAAGAAACATCACCATGTCCACTCCTTGTCGAGATTAACAATGACGATGACAAGAATCCTTGCATTTTAGTTGATTGATTAAGAAACATCATCATATCCCCCTTTGGTTTAGAGTGATGATGTCAATGACACAATAATGCATGCATAAGTGTCTAAGTTGAAATAGCATGTACGCATTTGATCTTAGATGTATGTATGCGGAGCATCTCCACATAGAAATTTGTGTGTCTAAAGTGCATCTTTAACAAAGCACATACAGATTGACACTCATTTTGTTCGGGAGAAGGTAGCTTTGGGTGAGGTTTGAGTTCTGCTTGGCCCTACTTCGGCACAATTTGCAGAGACTTCAACAAAGATCTTCCAACAAAAGCCTTCCTAGACATTCGCTCTAGTCTCAACGTCGCTGATGTCGCTGCTGACACTCCTGGAGGTGTTAGATTGTGGACTCGGCCCACTCATGTACTTGTACGATCTTCCCTCACGTTCTTGTCGCGGTTGCACCCGGCGTCGAATATGTACTACCCTCTGTATACTTTGTAATGTAATCACGGAAGAACCAATCAGTTTACACACACTTGCTGAACACAAGACCGGAATGGATTTTCCATGTTTACTATGACATGACAGAGACTATGAGGCTCGGTATACTAATACTGTTTTGGATAATATGGTGTGTACGTAATCAAATTGTTCATGGGAAGGCTGCACCACCTATTGATGTATCCAGAATGTTTCTTTGCAGGTATGTTTCCTCGATTCTTAACATCTCACAAAATCATGAATATGATCTAGCGAAAGGAAAGGGCATTCTGCATGAGCACAAATCACCTAGAGTCTCTGTCGCACATTCTCCTCCTTCGCTCATGTACTTAAAATAGAAACCATCGGATGATGGTTGTGTGAAGTTAGAGCCATGTAGCATGCTAATAACATCATTAGCACCGTACCGGCCGAATTTGCTAAAAACTATCGTTTCCTCCTCAAATGTCCATTATCTGTTCCAGATGCTTCCAGTAATGCAATGGTGCATCATTATTGGTCTAGATTCAGCAATGGTGCAATCTTTCTAGATCTGTCTTGTAAGATTGTAATCTGGTGCTACCAATAATTATGAAGTTGACTTCTTAAGCTGAACAATTTTTGTTGTAAATTACTCTAGTGTATGTGGGTGTGTGATGATCAGAGGAGGAATTGTTATGTACGGATGACACATTTCCTTTAGCTTTTCATGGTGTATTTTTTATGGGGAGAGGCAGCGAGCTTACTAAGTGATGAGAGATATCCATTGAGGTCATAAGTGAGAGAGATGTAGAGATAGGCAAGATAGCACCCAACGGATTGGAACATGCGGCTACGATCGGGACATGGAAGGATTCTACGTATTTTCCACAAGGCTGATCACTAAATATGCACAATGATGCATTATTTCCTATGAGTCAAAAGTGATACCACTATATAACTCGCAGATCCAAAGCAACTTGTAGTGACCACTTCTCTGTATACATGGGATAATAATCTCTGCTGAATTTTTTTTTGAGCAAAAGCACGTTGCAATAAGATGCACGTTAAACACACAGATTTCTATGTGGAGATGCTCCGCATACATACATCTAAGATCAAATGCATACATGCTATTTCAACTTAGACGCTTATGCATGCATTATTGTGTCATCGGCATCATCACTCTAAACCAAAGGGGGATATGATGATGTTTCTTAATCAATCAACTAAAATGCAAGGATTCTTGTCATCGTCATTGTTAATCTCGACAAGCAGTGGATATGCTGATGTTTCTTAATTAATGAAGACAAATGAATGCATTGTTATCATCGACATCGTTAATTTCGACAAGGAGAGCATATGCCGATGCTTCTTATTAATTAACTGTGAACAAAATGCATGCATTATTATAATCGACATGGCGTAATCTATACTAATGGGAGTGCACTCATACATTTGTATTTATACACACACATACCTTGAACGCAAGAGCATCGCCACCAGAAAAGCTAAGGTTCTCTAAGGTATAGCAACCTCCTATTCCCTAATGGTTCGCATGCATTTTTTATATTATTGCATGCATTTTCAATTAAATATTTTAGTATAGTAATTACTTGTCTCATTAGCAGATAATGCTATCGGTTATGATATCTTCCTATGCTTAGAGCATGTTTCTTATCCCATTATCAGTTAATACCAGAGAATATTATGGCATATTATTGTTATTATTATTACTATTATTATTATAAAAACGAAACACCATGCATGTTTCTCTTTATTATCTATGTATTTCTCAATTATTCATATTGTTGTTAATTAACAGTTTCAAAACGGAGGAAGGCTAGGGTTAGTGCGTGGTAAGGGTAGACATGCCTGGTCTGGTGCCTGAATCATGGCCGGATCTGATTGGTACTGAACTGCAAGCAGCAGTTCAGACCATTCATGAGGAGAGGCCTGATATCAGAATTGCCCGAGTACTGCCTCCAGGCGAGCAACCATCCCCACCGCCACAAGATCAAGAACGCGTTATCATTTACAACGACGTCGGCCCGGTCCCTAATACATGGGTCGTTGTTGCTCCTGCACCATACATTGGCTAGCTAGCCTGCCTTACATGGCTAGCTTTATCTTTTGTGCCTTTATTATTGAATGCTAGAATCGATTGAATAAAGTGAGCGAGTGTCATATCGATCGTCATATGCAATGTAGTCTATGTGGGCTGCCTGAATTATATTGTTTACTCATATATATGTATTAGTGTAATGAATCTACCACTATTTCAATGAGTGTACTATTTGACAATGGAATAATGAATTATGTGTTTTATTCTTTTTCAATGAGTGGCTTGCTTTATCTTGTATGGCTCATAATATTAGCGCCATGTCATACTCAAGTAGCAATGCGCGTTTTCCGAAAGAATTGAAGTCATACTCAATTATCAAAGTCAATTCTTTTTAAAGAATTGGTAGTGATCATGCTTGTGGAAAATACGTAGAATCTTTTGATGTCCCGACCATAGTCGCATGGCCCAACCCCTAGTGTGCTATCTTGCATATATCTACATCTCTCTCACTTATGTCTTCAATGAATATCTCTCATCGCTTAGTAGGGTTGCTGCCCCCCCCCCCCCCATCAAAAAAGAAAAAAAGAACAAAATACACCACGACAAGCTAAAGGAAATATGTCATAGAGATCGTAGCACTAGTAGGAAAAATCTTATAGATAGACGCTTACTAGTAGCGCGGGTTTTTTCCACACGCTACTGCTATTTACTAGTAGCGCTGGTTTTTAACAAGCGCTACTGCTAAGTTGATAGTAGTAGCGCGTGGTATAAACCAACTCTACTACTATGTGGTGTTCACTATGCCCCCTGGACAGTCCATACTAGTAGCGCTCGTTTTTAACAAGCGCTACTGTTAAGTTGATAGTAGTAGCGTGTGGTATAAATCAACGCTACTACTAAGTGGTGTTCACACTACTAGGAAAAACCTTATAGGCAGGACCTCAATAGTAGCGTTGGAAAACAATAAAACGTTGCTGCTAATTAGCAGTAGTGCGTCTCTAGCTAACCGCTACTACTAACACCTTAGCAGTAGCGCTGCTTTGTAAAAACATGCTACTACTATGTGGGACCAGACTATGCCACCGACGGTAGGTGTAGTAGCAGCATTGCCCAAATCCAGCGCTAGTGCTAAGTGTTTAGCTGTAGCGCTTTGTTTTCTAGCACCGCTGCTACTAGTTGACCGCACTTAGTAGTAGCGCTCTCTCTGACGAAGCGCTACTACTAATAGAATAGCAGCATCACTCATTGATATCCAGCGCTACTGCTAGTTGCGGCTGCCACCTTTTTACCCCCCCCCTCCTCTCCCCCACTTTCACCTCTCTCCCTCTCCTCCCCCCTCTCCACACTCTCCACACCATTGTTGCTCTTCTTCTCTCTTCCTCCTACCTATCTTCTCTCCTCATTAATGTCCCCCTCCACCATAACTCTCCTTCATAAATGACTTCTCTCACATCTCCTCCCCACCATAACTTCCTCTCCATTATATTAATTCCCCCCCTCCACCATAACTCCCTATCCATTAGTTAGATAGCTAGATTCACCTCTCCTCTCCAACAACTAGATCTTGCTAGCTATTTAGCCATCCACGCGTGCTCTTTCGATTGGTCTCTCTCATCATCTCACTCGATCGGTCTCTCTCGGGAGATATATGTAGGTGAGTAAAAAGATGTTAACTTAAAGAATGGGAATATGTGTGTGAATGAGAATATGTGTGTTTGGGATATATATATGGAGAGATTTGTGCGAGTGTGACATCCATCCGATCGAGTTGCTTATGTTTTGCCAAAATGTCGATTTATTTCTGTTTCGGTGAATTTCGAGCAGACTCGATATGTCCTATTTTTGGGCAAGGTCATGCCAAAATTATATATGACTTTGAAGGTTGCATGCATTATTTATTTTATAACCCTTTTGCTTGTTATACCGTGTAGTTGGTCATGAAGGTTAGTGGATGGTAGGTGAAGCGGTACATGCAATCCGCGGTGATGGACATACATGCAAATAATCGGACTAGGATTAGATGTTCGTGTGCAAGATGCAAGGAAGGAGTCCTTTTTGACCCTTTTGATCGTGGCACTTTGAAGGCGCACCTGCTGATGAATGGTTTCATGGATGGCTATACTCGGTGGATAAGTGAAGAAGATGATGATGATGATGAGGACGTCCAAATGGCAGGGAATAACGACATGGGGCTAGACGAAGAGATGACCGATCGACATGAAGACGATGGTGCCGGACATGGCGGCGGGGAGGAGTCCGGAAATGATGGTGGCAGAGAAGATAACGGACACGGCGAAGAAGAGTCCGGACATGGCGGAGAAGAGGCGGTGGTCACACCACAGTCTTCAACGCTACTAAGTGCAGTCGTGCAAGACCCTCATGTTCAAGACCTCCTTCGCAAGAGTACGACTAGCGAGAGAGCTGCTTCTAGAGAGGAGGCCAAGCTGGCTCAACTTGAAGTGGACTCGAGGAATCCATTGTATGACGGTTGCGATCCCAAGGTGACCCGGTTGAGTTTCACGCTCGAACTACTAAAGACGAAGGCCAAAAACAAATGGACAGACGAAAGCCTCGATGGGCATTTGAAGTATCTACATAATAAAGTTCTTCCCGCGGGGAACATGTGTCCTAGTAGTGTGGACGAGGCCAAGAAAATCGTTTGCCCTTTTGATTTGCTGCACATTAGGTACCACACATGCATCAACGATTGCATCATTTATTTGGGGGGGGGGGCACGCGGAAAAAACCAACTGTCCAGTGTGCAATGCTTCTCGATACAAGCAGGCGGGAAAGAAAGCTCCTCAGAAAGTTGTATGGTACTTTCCGATCACTCCCTGTCTGCAGCGGTATTTCGTAGATTCTAAGGAAGCAAAGCTCATGCGCTAGCACGCGGAGTGGAAGAAGCCCGACGATGGAGATGATACGAGGCTGAGACACCTCGTAGATGGTAGCCAGTGGAGAGCATTCAACACCGTATATGGATTTCCTAAAGAAGACCTAAGGAACATCATGCTTGGTGCGAGTACCGATGGCATGAATCCATTTGGAAACCAGAACACGAACCACAACACATGGCCCATGTTTATATGGATGTACAACCTCCCCCCATGGAAGTGCATGAAGACAAAGTACATACACATGTGCATGCTGATTCAAGGGCCGAAACAACCGGGAAATAGTATTAACCTGTATATGGGGCTTCTGCAAGAGGAGCTAGACACGTTATGAAAATCACCGGCATGGACATGGGATGCCAGTAAAGGAGAGTATTTCCATATGAGAGTCGCGCTAATGATGAAGGTGCATGATTATCTCGGTTACGGGTACACCTCAGGCCAGGTGTGGCATGGATACTGCGGATGCACAAGGTGCATGGATGATACAACGTCTCAGCAGCTTACGTCAACGAGAGATGGTGGGTCTGGGAAAATTGTGTACATGGGGCATTGTAGATGGCTCGAGAAGGATGACCCGTGGAGAAAGCGTGGAGATCTATTCAATGGGTTGGGTGAGCTTCGAGGACCTCCACGTAAGAGGAGCAGTGCCGAAATTAACAAGCTGTTGAGAAACTGGGAACAATGTCACGCCGGCAAAGATCAAAAAGGCGCTAGAGCCACTGCTGAAGGTATGGAAAACAAGGTCTGTTTTCTGGGACTTGGTGTACTGGCCCAATCCGGACACGCCTCATTGCCTTGATCAAATGCATATCATGAAGAATGTCCCCGAAAGCTTGCTTGGCACATTGATGAACATGCCGGAGAAGATCAAGGATGGGCCGAAGGCAAGGAAAGACTTGGAAGATTTGAAGATCAGGAAAGACATCCACCGTAAAAAGTTGATGGAGGAGACGAAGACCGAGACAGAGGAGGGGGAAAGGGGTAGAAAATTCAAGAAGAAGGAGGAGAATTATTGCCCCCCTTCCTGCTTCACCTTATGTCCGAAGGAGATCGATCAATTCATCAAGTGCCTTATGGGAATCAAAGTCAGTTCCGGTTACTATGGGATGATAAGCAGATTTCAAGACCCCAAGAAGAAAAGGTTCGGCGGGATGAAGTCTCATGAGTGTCATGTGATTATGACGCAGATACTCCCGGTTGCCATTAGAGGGATAATGGAAAAGCACATTCGTGACACGCTTATTGGTCTCTGCAACTTCTTCGACGTTGTCTCTCGAAAATCCATAAGTGTGAAGCAGCTCCGAAGGCTACAGGAAGAGATCATTGTCACACTTTGTGAGACTAGTCATAAAGGTTTTGCTTGGCTCAAACACAAAAAGAAACACAAAAGACACAATCATAAAAGAATTATGATGGTGTGGACGCAACAAAATAGAGAGAAAAGGATAAATTCATTGGGTTGCCTCCCAACAAGCGCTATCGTTTAACGCCCTTAGCTAGGCATAAGGTGATAGAATCACGTATCGTCGCCTTTGGTGCTCAAACCATAAGTAGCCCTCATCATGGATTAATAAGGAAATCTTATTTTCTTTTTAGGAAAATGCTCCATGCCCTTCTTTAAAGGAAATTGAAATCTAATATTCCCTTCCTTCATATCGATGATAGCACTGATAGTCCTTAGGAAAGGTCTACCAAGAATAATAGGGCATGTAGGATTGCAATCAATGTCAAGCACAATGAAATCCACGGGTACATAGTTCCTATTTGCAATAACAAGAACATCATTGATCCTCCCCATGGGTTTCTTGACAGTAGAATCCGCAAGATGCAAATTAAGAGAACACTCACTACTCGAAAACAATTATTTGCCATCTGCTGCTTCTTTGCCGTCTGCTGGCTGATGGCAAAGACCCTCTTTGCCATCAGCTACCAGAAACCAGACGGCAAAAAGCAGGCTGATGCCAAAGGTACTATTTGCCATCAGCCAGCTCTTTGCCGTCTGCCAGCTCACAGCAAAGAGCATGCAGGCAGGCGGCAAAGAGCATGGGCGGCCCACCCCGCAACCCCTCTCTCCCCCCTAACGGCCACTTTCTTTGCCGTCTGCCTGCATGCTCTTTGCCGTCGGGAGGCGGACGGCAAAGAGGGTGCCCCCCTAACGGCCGTTCGCCCCACCCCCACGCGCCTCTCTCCCCCTAACGGCCACCCCGACTCCCCTCTCTCTCACCCCCGACACGACCACCGCCACCGCGCCCTCCTCTGGCCTCCCTACGCCGCCCTGCGCCCTCCTCCTCCCCGGCCGCCCTACGCCCTCCTCCTCCCCGGCCGCCCTTCACCCTCTCCACCGCCGCCCTGCGCCCCCTCCTCCACCCCGGCCGCCCTGCACCCTCCTCCACCACCGCCCTGCGCCCCTCCTCCTCCTCGACCGCCCTGCACCCTCCTCCACCGCCGCCCTACGCCCCCTTCTCCACCCTGAGACCCCTCTCTCTCACCCCCGACACCACCACCGCCGCCACGCCCTCCTCCGGCCTCCCTGCCCCACTGCCGCCGCCGCCGATGCCACCCCCACCCCAGCGCCCCACCCCACCGCCGCCGCCCTCCTCGCGCCCCTCACTGTGCCCCTCCTCCCCCTGCTGCTCTGCTCCCCCTGCGACCTCTCCTCCCCCGGTGGCCCTCCTCCCCCTGCGGCCCTCCTCCCCTCGGTTAGTTTTCTTTCTTCTTTTTTTAATAGTTTTTCTTTAATTAGTTATATGTTTTACTGAGGTTTTGGCTTAGTTTTAGTTTAGTTTAGTTCCAGTTTTAGTTTAGGTTTAGTTAGGTTAGTTTCCAGTTTAATAAAGGAGAAAAGGAGAAGAAGAAGAAGGAGAAAAGAGAATAAGAAGAAGGAGAAAGGAGAAGAAGAAGAAGGAGAAAGAAGAAGAAGAAGAAGAAGAAGAAGAAGAAGAAGGAGAAAGGAGAAAGGAGAAGAAGAACAAGGAAAAAGGAGAATAAAAAATAAGAAGAAGAAGGGAAGAAGGAAAAGGAAGGGAAGGAGAAGAAAGAAGAAGAAGAAGAGGAAGAAAAATAGGAGAGGAAGAGAAGAATAAGAGGAAAAAAGAAAATAAGAAGAAGAAGAAGAAGAAGAAGAGAAGAAGAAAAAAGAAGAAGGAGAAGAAGAATAAGAGGAAAAAAGAAAAAATAAAATAAGAATAATAATAATAATAATAATAATAAGAAGAAGAAGAAGAAGAAGAAGACAAAAAGAAAAGAAGAAGAAGGAGAAGAAGAACAAGAGGAAAAAAGAAAAAAGACAATACGAATAAGAATAAGAAGAAGAAGAAGAAGAAGAAGAAGAAGAGAAGAAAAGAAGAAGAAGGAGAAGAAGAATAAGAATAAGAGGAAAAAAGAAAAATGAAAATAATAATAATAATAATAATAATAAGAAGAAGAAGAAGAAGAAGAAGAAGAAGAATAAGAGGAAAATGAAAAAAGAAAATAAGAGTTAGGTCACATATTTCTTGATTATCTTATAAAAACATCATATTTGTGTTGATCGGGTAAATTTCAATGTGTAGTTGTTCGACGACCTCCACGTGCGTTGGACGAGCTCCGCCCCTACGTTTGTTGGTGAGCACAAACGACTTCTCCTCCTACCCCCTTAATTTGCTCTGTCCCGGTCTTCGTGCCTATGAAACTTGCTAGCTATATATAGGTTTCTTCAATCATGAGTATGTGTGACCACTATGCGTCTCCCGTTCGAAAGGGCGACATATATAAATATGCATGTCTTTGCATATTTATAACCGCCATCCTTTCGAATTGTCCAACATTATCCAGGGACAGCCCGAGTATGTGTAGATTGGGTTCGTTTTCCCGTATGTTGTGCTCTGGATCCGATGCGGAATTTCGTCAGTGACTCAATGTTGTTCTCCGGATGCACATCCTCTCAGTTTATTGCGGAGACGTGTATCAGGAGAACAGCGGGGAGTTGCTGCCGAAATTTTGCGTTGGATCCGGACAGAGCATGGGAAAACGAACCAAATCTACACATACTCGGGTGGAATTAGGACCTATCTTTACCTATTAGCGTGTAGGTTGCCTGGACATAATAAAATGGCGAACCTGATTAACCGATGAATATAAATGCTAAATTATATATAAATATATTTCTTCTATCTTTAGTAGCTACGCAAGATGAGTGATCGTACGTGGATGTATACCGGTCACCCTAGTCAGAAAGAGATGACGAAAGAATAGTTTGTAAAAATAAAGGAATTTTTGAAAGCCGCATTCGCAAATGGCCAGGAAAGAAACTATCGCCCTTGTCCTAGATGCGACAACTATAAAACACTAGTGGAAAACGGGCCTTTGGCCTGGACCCTTTAGTCCCGGCCTCCATCTGGGCCGGGACTAAAGGCCCGGCCACGTCGCCCCAAATCGCAATGCCGCCCACGAGGCTTTGGTCCCGGCCCGTAAGGAGCCTTTAGCCCGGTTTGTGTCTCAAACCGGGACTAAAGGGCTACGCGGTGTGCAGCCCGCATGTGCGCCACCTTTAGTCCCGGTTTGTATCTCAAACCGGGACTAAAGTCCTCTGCCTATATATATTGGCCACAGCCCCCCTCTCCCCTATTCCTTGCATTTTTCTTGGATGGAAGAGTGTGGGTGTGTGCTAGCTCTCCATTTTCTTGGATGCACTAGAGGTGTTTGTTGAAATGTGTGTTAGAGCGATGCCGCTTCAGTTCACTGAACACAACTACGATATGAGTTGCCCGAGCCACGCTGAAACCTCTTCCTCTTTATTTCTACTTATTATAAAAGGTTAGCAACTAGATTTCCTCGTTTAGACCGTGCGGTACTAATTTTTAGGATCGTGATTGTATTTGATATACTGTTGTATAACGCAGATGAGCCATCCATGGATGTACGGTGATCGACGCACAACCGCTTACAGAGAAGGCGTGCATTCTTTTCGAGATGCAGCCGATGTGAACAAGCATGCTGGTGGATATATGTTTTGTCCATGTGTTGAATGTCGGAATGAGAAGGATTACACTTCCTCAAGAGTCATTCAGAGCCACCTGCTTCGGTCCGGTTTTATGTCGGGCTATAATGTTTGGACCAAGCACGGAGAAAGAGGGGTTATGATGGAAGACGACGATGAAGAAGAAGAGAACGATGATGAAAACTACCGATCTATGTTCCCTGAGTATGCTGATACCGCAATGGAAGACAATGAAGAAGAAGATCAGGATGAAGAACGGGAACCAGATGAGCCCGCTGATGATCTTGGATGGGTCATTTCTGATGCACGGCGAGGTTGCGACACAGAAAAGGAGAGGTTGCAGTTCGAGCAAATGTTACAGGACCACAACAAATTGTTGTACCCAACTTGTGAAGATGGCCAGAAGAAGCTGGGTTGCACACTGGAATTGCTGAAGTGGAAGGCAGAGACCGGTCTGACTGACTCGTCATTCGAAAAGTTGCTGGTACTGATGAAGAAGATGCTTCCAAGAAAGAACGAATTGCCCGCCAGCACGTATGAAGCAAAGAAGCTTGTCTGCCATCTAGGATTAGACATGCAGAAGATACATGCATGCCCTAATGACTGCATCCTCTACCGCGGTGAGAAGTACGAGAATATGGATAAATGCCCGGTATGCACTGCATTGCGGTATAAGATCAGAAAAGATGACCCTGGTGATATTAAGGGTGAGCCACCCAGGAAGAGGGTTCCTGCCAAGGTGATGTGGTATGGTCCTATAATACCACGGTTGAAACGTCTGTTCAGAAAAACGATGGCACATGGAAGATAGTATGAAAGACAATAAGTTGAGGCACCCCGCTGATGGTCGGCAGTGGAGAAAAATCGAGAGAGAGTTCTCGAGATTTGCAGGTGACGCAAGGAACTTATGGTTTGGTCTGAGTACAGATGGCATGAATCCTTTTGGGGAGCAGAGTTGCAGTCACAGCACCTCGCCCGTTACTCTATGTATCTACAACCTTCCTCCTTGGTTGTGCATGAAGCGGAACTTCATTATGATGCCAGTGCTTATCCAAGGTCCAAAGGAACCCGGCAACAATATTGATGTGTACCTAAGGCCATTAGTTGATGAACTTTTACAGCTGTGGGCCGAACCAGGTGTACGTGTGTGGGACGAGCACAAACAAGAGGAGTTTGACCTTCGAGCGTTGCTTTTCGTAACCACCAATGATTGGCCTGCTCTTAGTAATATTTCAGGACAATCAAACAAGGGATACAATGCATGCACGCACTATTTGGATCAGACAGAAAGTATATATCTGGACAAATGTAGGAAGAATGTGTACCCGTACAATTGTCGTTTTCTTCTGCCCAAGCACCCCTTAAAGAAAAAAGGCAAGCATTTCAATGGCAAGGCAGAACCCCGGGGGAAGCCTGTCATCCGTACTAGTGCTGAAGTATTTGATATGGTCAAAGATTTAAAAATAATCTTTGCTAAGGGTCCTGGCAGCCAACCCGTTCCTAAGGGCCCTGATAAGCGCGTACCCATGTGGAAGAAGAAATCTATATTTTGGGAGCTACCCTACTGGGAAGTCCATGAGGTCCGCTCGGCAATCGACGTGATGCACCTGACGAAGAATCTCTGCGTGAATATTCTAGGCTTCCTGGGCTTTTATGGGAAGTCAAAAGATACACCGAAAGCACGGGAGGACCAGGAACGTCATAAAGGAAGAGATGGCATGCATCAAGGGTAGTTTCAAGGGCGTGCCAGCTACGCTCTTACTAAGGAAGAGAAGGAAATCTTCTTTGAAGTCCTTTTCAGTATCAAGGTCCCGACTGGCTTCTCGTCGAATATAAAGGGAATCGTAAAATGAAAGACAAAAAATTCCAAAACCTAAAGTCTCATGACTGCCACGTGCTTATGACGCAATTGCTTCCGGTTGCATTGAGGGGAATTCTACCAGAAAATGTTCGCCTGGCAATTGTGAAGGTATGTGCATTCCTCAATGCAATTTCTCAGAAGGTAATCGATCGAGAAAGTCTATCAGGGTTACAGATTGATATGGTCCAATGTCTGGTCAGCTTTGAGTTGTTGTTCCTGCCATCCTTCTTCAATATAATGACACACCTCCTAGTTCACCTAGTCAAAGAGATTAGAATTCTTGGTCCTATGTTTCTACACAATATGTTCCCGTTCGAGAGGTTCATGGGAGTCTTAAAGAAATATGTTCGTAACCGTGCTAGGCCAGAAGGAAGCATCTCCAAGGGCTATGGAATAGAGGAGGTCATTGAGTTTTGTGTGGACTTTCTTCCTGACCTTAAGCCGATTGGTGTTCCTGAATCTCGGTATGAGGGTAGGCTGACAGGAAAAGGCACACTAGAAAGGAAAGCAAAAGTATGTATGGACGGGCATTCTTTCTCTCAAGCACACTACACAGTTCTACACAATTCTGTATATCGTGAGACACAAGAATATTCTACACTCCGAAAACCCGGGGAACATGAGAAGACTTTCGGCAGTTGGTTGCAGACACATCTCCTGAATGACGACACCGTTGGAGATCAGCTGTACTATTTGGCCAGGCCACCATCTTCGACTATATGTACTTTCCAAGGGTATGAGATAAATGGGAATACATTTTACACGGTTGCCCAAGATAAAAAGAGCACCAACCAAAATAGTGGTGTCCGCTTTGATGCAACAGACGAGAATGGGCACTGTTTGGAAACATATTACGGGTACATAGAGGAGATATGGGAAGTTGACTATGGACCTACTTTTAAGATCCCTTTGTTTCGGTGCAAATGGGTGAAGCTGACAGGAGGCGGGGTAGTTGTAGACCAAAAGTACGGCATGACAACAGTGGATCTCAACAATCTTGCGTACATGGACGAACCATTTGTCCTAGCCAATGATGTCGCTCAGCTTTTCTATGTGAAGGACATGTCTACAAAAACGAGAAAAAGAAATCAGCAAAAGAAGATATCGTCCGATGAGCGAAAACGCCACATAGTTCTTTGAGGGAAAAGAAACATCGTGGGAGTAGATGACAAGACAGACATGGCAGTACATTATAATAAGTTTCATGAAATTCCGCCCTTCAAAGTAAAAACTAACCCAAGCATCCTACTGAATGATGAAGATTCTCAATGGCTACGACCCAGAAGAAAACAGAAATAATAGATAGAAATATTGGTGCAATAATGTAATAATGTATTAAACCTTTTATGTAATGCATGTATGGAATGTACTAAACCTTTTAGTTTTGAATTATTTATTCAATTTCAAACACTTTTCATTATCATAGTTTTGTCAAATTCTCAAATATGCAAAAAGAATTTTAATAAACATAGTTTTTAATTCAAAATAACAAAATAGTTAATAGTTTGTCAAAATAATTAATTTTGAAAATAGAAAATAGTTTTGAATTATTTATTCAATTTCAAACACTTTTCATTTTCATAGTTTTGTCAAATTCTCAAATATGCAAAAAGAATTTTAATAAACATAGTTTTTAATTCAAAATAACAAAATAGTTAATAGTTTGGATAGTCAAAATAATTAATTTTGAAAATAGAAAATAGTTTTGAATTATCTATTCAATTTCAAACACTTTTCATTTTGATAGTTTTGTCAAATTCTCGAATATGCAAAAATAATTTTAATAAACATAGTTTTTAATTGAAAAGAACAAAATAGTTAATAGTTTGGATAGTCAAAATAATTAATTTTGAAAATAGAAAATAGATTTGAATTATTTATTCAATTTCAAACACTTTTCATTTTCATAGTTTTGTCAAATTCTCAAATATGTAAAAAGAATTTTAATAAACATAATTTTTAATTGAAAATAACAAAATAGTTAATAGAAATAAGTAAATGCACAAAAAATACTAAATGAAGTTAGAAATTGTTGAAAATTTGGGATGTGCCTTTGAATGGTGCATTTTGAACACACAAAAAGTATGGAGTTCAAATAAGTTCAAAAAAATGAAATCCCTTTGTAACACATGAGTTCTCGTTCGAAACCCTCATACTTCGAGAGAGATTGTCCGTGTTGTACACGAAGTGCATCCAGTTTTTGCCGTAACCCTCTCAACTTTTTAGTACATGCTTTGTGGGTGAAATGATGATACCATGCCAACTTTCAACATTTTCAGATTTCATTTGTTGTGCTTATCAATTTCAGGATCAATTAGCTAAAAAAGTAAATGCACAAAAAATACCAAATGAAGTCAGAAATTGTTGAAAATTTGTGATGTGCCTTTGAATGGTGCATTTTGAACACACAAAAAGTATGGAGTTGAAATAAGTTGAAAAAATGAAATCCCTTTGAAACAGATGAGTTCTCGTTCGAAACCATGATACTTCGAGAGAGATTGTCCGTTTTGTACATGAAGTGCATCCAGTTTTTGCCGTAACCCTCTCAACTTTCTAGCACACGCTATGTGGATGAAAATGATGATACCATGCCAACTTTCAACATTTTTAGAGTTCATTTGTAGTGCTTTTCAATTTCCGGGTCAACTAGCTCAAAATAAAGTAAATTCACGAAAAATATCAAATGAAGTTAGAAATTTCATAAAGTTTTTTTGTTAAAATACTTAATAGAAAACAAAAAAAAGAGTCAACTAAAATATTAACTATAATGAATGAATTAAAAATAATTAACTAAAATTATCAAAGTGCTTATTTGTTGGAAAGAATCAAGTAAAACATTAACTAAAAAGAAACAAAAAAAGATCAACTCAATAGAAAACTAAATAGAAGAGAAAAAAATATTTAATAGCAAAGAATTAAAATATAAACTAGGACTAAAAATTATTAAAGTAAAAAAATACCGCCTATTGGGCCATCACGGTCTGCATACGACTAGAAATCCTACCCGACAGGTGGGCCAGGATGCAGGCCCGCAGGCCCAATAGGTCCAACATGCAGCGAGAGGAGAGTTAGGCCCATAGGCCTGCAATAGAGAGAAGCTCAATTGAGCAAGGCGCGGCAGTGCTTTTGCTTATAAAGCACTGCCAGCGCCCCTCGCTAGGCGAGGTGGGACTAAAGGTTGCCCTGCGTTGCACCGGAGCCAGCCCAGGTCTTTAGTCCCGGTTCGGGGCTCGAACCTGTACTAAAAACCACCTTTACTCCCAGGTGGAGCCACGACCCGGGACTAAAGCCCCTCGTTTCCCGCCTCCTCGCTTGCCGAAAAGGGGTCTTTAGCCCCGGGTCGTGGCTAGACCCGGAACTAAAGGGTGTCTTTAGTCCCGGCTCGAGCCCCGACCCGGGACTAAAGGCCCGTGCTTCCCACGTTTTGGTCTGCCGAAAAAGGGTCTTTAGTCTCGGGTCGTGGCTCCACCCGGGACTAAAGGGTGTCTTTAGTCCCGGTTCGAGCCCCGAACCGGGACTAAAGATCCTACTATATATACGGCCCCGACGAAAATCCAAATCCAAACGCCCTTTTCGTTCTCTTCTTCCTCTCGCTCGCCTGCAGCACCGGACGAACTGCTCGACGCCGTCAGGCTGCACGCCGTCGCCATTGCCCTGCCGTCCTCCTCGCCGTCGCCCTGCCGTCCTCCTCGCCGGGGCCGGACCTCCTCGCGCGCCCTTGTCCCCGTCGTCGACGCCCTGTCGTCCTGCTCGCCGGTGCCGGACCTCCTCACGCGCCCTCCTCCCCATCACCGATGCCGCGCTCCTCCCCACCTCTGCCGTCCTCCTCGGTCCAACATCCCTTGCCACGAGTGAGCCTCTGTCCTCTCGTCTCGATTTGATCGTCAATTGCGACATGCTTATGTGCTTAATTGTTTTGTATATATATGCTTAGTGTTTTGTAGATTATAACTTAATTTTGCTATTGTATATGCTTAAGTGTTATTTGTAGAATATTTGGTGAATTTAGGGTTAGGTAGGTTAGTGTTAAATAGTGTATTTGTGTTAATTATTTGTAGGTCATATTATTAGTGTTAATTAATAGGTTATTGTTAGTTTAGGGTTAAGTACGCAGGTTTCTTTTATGTTAAGTAAGTTAGTTCAGGACCTTTTAGTTTAGGTCATAGTTAGTGTTGAAGCATATACAAATCTACAATCTACAAATATCACTTAAATCACTACAAATATCACTTAAGCATATAAATGCTTAAGTGATATTTGTAGTGATTTGAGTGATATTTGTAAATTGTAGAATATTTGTAGATTGTAGATTGTACATGTTTAAGTGAATTTTCTTTTAGGTGTAGGTTAAGCTAGAGGAAAGAACATTGTTAGTGTTAATAATGGATTTATCAAGACTGCCACATTATGTATGTGCACAAGTTGATTCAATTTTTTTAGGGCCACATTCAGTAAGTTAGTTTAGGGCCTTTTAGTTTAGGTCACAGTTAGTGTTTAAGCATATACAAATCTACAATCTACAAATATCACTTAAATCACTACAAAAATCACTTAAGCATATAAATTAGTTGAATTAGGTTAGTGTTAGCTAGTTTAGGGCTATGTAAATTTAAGTAAGTTAGTTTAGGGTCGGTCCATGGCTTCATCATTACCTGGTAGTAACAGGCGCATGGCACCATCAAGCTCTTGAAAGTTGTTTTGGAACGGAGTTCCTGATAGAATAATTCTTTTTTGGTACAAAGTTCAACAAAGTCCTTCCAAATAGCGATATTCGGATAGCTCTTTTTGAACTGCGTACCAAAAAGCTAATTATCCTATTCGGGATTCCGTTACAAAACAACTTTATAAAGCTTCATAGCATCATGCTCCTATTTTTTTAAAAAACAATACAATTGCACATGCTTACATACACGAATTTTTACACACACTTAAAACTTTTGTCAATATATAGTTGAACTAGTTGATTTAATAAAACTACTTTATTTTACTATATATACAATTAGTTTATTTTTAGCAAGAAAATTAATAGAACTAGTTTATTTTTTTAGTTCATTTTATGATGCCTATCCCGCATCATCGTCGTCGACTCGGCGGAGGACACCTGCTTGATCAGAGGGGCCAAGTCCGGGACTGGGCTCCGCCCGGCTGGTATTGGGAGGTGCTACCTTCCGGGTGGCGTAGGTTGGTGAGGAGCCAGCCCGTTGTTGACCCGATCCTTGTTTGGTGGCGGATGCGTGGGCCAGTGATGGTGTCGAGGCTTCCGGACACCGCGGAGGTGGTACGTCACCGTGTCAGCGAGGAGGATGAGCACGTCCGTCGCTACATGGTTGCGTTGGAGGGCAGGTTCGACCATACCTGGCAGGTTCTTCAGGGATCTCACTGGAGCTATGATCATGTGATGGTTCCTTCTCTTTGGGTGTCCACCGCCCGCGACAATACCCGTCGGGCGCTACGGTTCTAGCTGTATTAGTGATGCTATATGTATGATAGTATTCGAGGAGTATTAGTGATAATATTCGACGATGTACGGACACAAGAGATGATGTAGTTTTGCTTATAATTGAATGCATGCTAATTTCAATACTACTTTATTTTACGATTTGGTTTTGCTTATTGAATGCTAATATTGGAAAAGTACTCCTACTTTGAATACTAAAATTAGAGAGCACTATGGAGAAATCTAGGAGTCCCGGGTGGAGCCACGACCCGGGACTAAAGTTGTCTTGGAACGGAGTTCCTGATAGAATAATACTTTTTTGGTACAAAATTCAACAAAGTCCTTTGGCACTAGACAATGTGACATATAGAAGGGTAGATGAGATCAGGAAAAATAGGATCATTTTCTACACATCTAGAATGTCGCCATTTTGTTAAATCCTAAAAGGTTAAGAGAATCCGTTAGACATATTTTAGAGTTTAGGTTCTAGCCAAGACCCGGGACTAAAGGTCCTCCTATATAAAACGACACTTCAAAGTTTCCAACCCCTATTATATAGTTTGTTAGTTTATTAGTTAATCAATTGTCCGTTTTTTGCAGAACTATGGATCCACATATCAGGAACCTCGAAGAGGAAGAACTTCTCAAAGATATAATCAAAGACGGCCCCGACGTTGAACCAGCTGAATCTCCGTCGTCATATCTAAACCCCTCCGGATATGGAATGGAGGTCGATCGACACGAAGATGAAGCCGATGGGGCAAGAGATAGCTCCAATGACGGAGAAGGTGATAGCTCCACTGATGGAGAAGTCGGTGGAGAAATAATAAAGGCCGGCGAGGTATACATATGAAGTTCGACAATCACTTGTAATATGTGAAAAATATTGGAGATAGCTCTATATTGTATACATATACATTCATTTGACGAATGTTTCTCCCTCTTAGGCCTCCACATCGAGCAAAGCTACGAAACGAGGCCCGACTAAAAAGTTGGATGCATGGACGCATTACACCTTTGAGGTGATATTGCCTACGGGTGAACCCAAGCTTCCTAAGAATGCTGCTGACACATTCAAGAAGCTTCCTAAATATTGGAGTTCTCGTTAGGGATCACGTCCCGATCAGCCTTCGGGAGTGGAACAAGTGCAAAGGGGCAGCCAATAGTGACTATGTCGCCGAAAGGTACAAAGATAATCTTTGGAATGATCTCATGTCACATTTCAACCTGCCAGAATGTGAGAATGAAGACGCCGCAAAAAATCTGAGGGCCAAAGTCAAGCAGTGGACTCTAAAGAAGATGGTCGAACTATTCCGTAACTGGAAGAAGAAGCTATGGAAAAACTATCGGAAGACAAAGAAAGTGCCAGTATTCGAGGGGTATCTAGCCAAGCAGGCGAATCACTAGAAGGAATTTCAAGACTACAAGGAGTCAGAAGATGCCAAGGCATTATCAGAAAAGAACAAGAAAAATACCGACAAGAAGAAATATCACCACATGCTGGGGCCAGGGGGCTATGAGACTGCCATCCCAAAGTGGGATAAGAAAGAGCAAGATCTGCTAGCTAAAGGCATCATACCTGAACCCATCCGTGATGAGTGGGAATTTAGAGCAAGAAATTGGTTCCTTGCGTATGGTGGTTCGTACGACGAAGAAACAGGGGACCTCATCTGAAGTGACGGTCTTAGGATATACCCAGGTAGAATTGGAAAAAGATAGTGAAAGAAATTAAGGAGGGAAAAAGACAGTTCACTCCAGATAGAGAGAAAGATTTGCTCACACTGGTCCTCGGCAATGACGAACATGGAGGACGAACGCGAGGCTTCGGTCCTTCTTACTCGTGGTGGCTTGGGTTTGCCAGAGACCAAGACACTTACAGAAGCCGAGCGAGAGCAAAGAAGCGACAACAGGATGAGGAGAATGAGAAGTTCAACCAGTTGCTTGCCAGGCTTAACGAGAAACAGAAGCAGATTGATGAGGTTAGAGGAGTAGCGCGCGAGGAAGATCATGCACTTGATATTACCGGCGCCCCATCTAAGCGGAAAAGCAGTGTGGCTGAATCTGAGGCCCCGCCCGATGATGCATGAAGAATGATAGAGGGTGGTCCCAGCTACCCCGTGGATGGAATCAAGGAGTCAACATCATGTGAACTCCATCAGAAATTCAAGAACATATCCATGAAGGTGGCCGTCGGACAAGCTTTACCTTCTAGCCCTGATGCACGCTGGCATGGCCGTGAGATTCCAGCTGGCTTTGCTAAAGTCGGGGTGGATGAAATCATGGGGAGGTTTCATGATATGGAGCTCGACATAGCTGGACCCGAAGATGAGAGGACACTCGGAGAAGTACTCGGTGGAGTCATCCTATGGGACAAGAACTACGTCAAGCTTCCAGGCTCGGCCCCAAGGACAACACCGCCTCCGAGTCGTCGCAGGTCACCTACACCTCCATCACCTCCAAGCCCTCCACATGACGACGGCCAGCACAACACGAGTCCATCTCGATCACTGCCGCCGGACTTGGGTCGTCCGTCTCCGCCGCCGCCCGCTAAGGATACTAAGCGGAAGCGTGCCAGCAAGAATGCTCCGTCGATGAGTTCTAAGCAACGGAGCTCCCCAAAGCGCAAACTATCGCCCCTCCCAAAGGTACCTCATGCTCATCTTCCTATCAGACCTTATAATCGTACCGACGAGGAAAACGCCAGGATAGCAAAGGAACATTATGATGCGCAGATGAAAAATAAAGAACCCGAGCCCCGCCCGGAATACACCGAGAAGCAAATATCATATGCAAAATACTTCACGACCCTTCCATCACAGTATGACTTACACCATAAGCCTGATGACTATACACGCACATTGCAGAAGGAAGGGAAAAATAGCAGATCACGTGCAAGTGCAAGTGGGAGCAAATCAAGTTCAACTACAAGCAAAAAAAGATCTGACGTTCCTCAGCTTGGACAACAGGCCAAACAGTCGATCCCACCCCTCAGGGTGTTACCCGAGAATGTTCCCTCTCTGGTGCAGGGGCAAGATTTGGAATTAGCAAAGAAGTGGGCGGATGAATGGGGTATCCATGTTGAAGATGTTTTGGCTTCCCAGGACGACAGGTTACCCAAAGCTGTGGTAGCCCCTAAGCCACAGTTTGTCATGGGAGCGCCTTTGGTCAGCAAGGATGATCTCCCAACAAATATGCGTTACTTGCATACATGATACTTAAGTGAATCAAAGAATGGGAGAACGATGATCGTGGCGCGTGTCCCACGGGAGTACTACGACCGCCCCGAAGAAATCGATATCGACTTTGATGAACTCTTCCTGATGTACAATGCCGACGCCCTCGACAAATCGCTTATGAGTTGCTATTGTGTGTAAGTTTTTCAATTCGTTGTCTACATATAACTTGTTTAGTTATTTCAATTCATTGTCTACATATAACTTGTACTCTATTAAGCAGAATGAAGATTCTGGAATGTAAAAGTAGGAACATCCTAAATATTGGGTTTATTGACCCAAATAAAATACATATAGAGACGCTAACTGATAAACCCAAGGAGATGGAGGAAAACCTTCTAAGGTTTCTAACATATCAAAATTTCTGTGAGCACATACTGTTTCCATACAACTTCAAGTGAGGGTCTTTACTCTGTTGCGTTCATTCACTTATAAGTGTAATTGATAAGTTACTGACACACATATATATATATATATATATATATATACA
This sequence comes from Hordeum vulgare subsp. vulgare, assembly GCF_904849725.1. NCBI lineage: Eukaryota > Viridiplantae > Streptophyta > Magnoliopsida > Poales > Poaceae > Hordeum > Hordeum vulgare. The sequence goes on along the minus strand of NC_058523.1, from coordinate 560,624,222 downwards.
TGTGCAGCTACCATTGGATTCTATTGGACATTCAAATTGATAAGGGAAGAGTTGATGCCTTCAACCCATTATCGAGACCCTTGGAACAGTTCCAAAGCTTGCAGGACATGCTCCAAGGGTAATTTCAATCATTCTTGCGCTCTATCGTTCTCTTTTGATGATTTTCTGATATATCAATTAATGAAAAATTTAGCAAATCATTTTCCTTGTCGGGCAGGGTTTGGAAGCGGTTCAAGTGCGTGACTCCCGGTATCGAGCATGAGAAGCTGACCTTTAGAGCGGCTCAGGTAAGTAGTAGTATGATATACTTCTATTTTCAATACATTTATGATGCTAGATTATTATTTTGATTATATATATTCTATTCTCATAAAGTGCGACCAGCAGCCATGTGGGACGCATCTATGCGGATACTATGTTTGCGAGACCATCCGCACGTTTACCTCTGAGCACAATGATTACCGATACGACGTAAGCAATGAACATTCACACCTCTATTTTTACCCGTCATTCTTTGTTATCATGATTGATATTCATATTCATCTCCTCTTCTTATATAGTACACGGCCATGAGGGAGAAGTACCTACCAGAGCAACGCGTGATTGGTGTTGCAGAGGAGCTTGCGACCTTTCTGAGGACGGAAGCTATATATGACAAAGGACGATTTAGTGTAGCTAGGGGCCATTACTAATGTTGGTCCATGTAATCGAATAAACGGGCTCTAGTCCCGATAATTCAGACCTCCATATAATTGTATATATATGCTCGCTTGTAAGATAAGTTAATCTTATATATATATATATGCATAAACATGTATATTTAGAATTATATGAAAACTAATTCCCGAACACCAAACGAGGCATCACGTTAATCTCCTGAACACCTAAACCCTAAAACCCTAAAACCCTAAAATAAACAAAATCTGCAGAAACTCTTTAGTCCCGGTCCGTGTTTAGACCTGGGACTAAAGGTCGTGCCCCTAAGGGCGCTCCGAGGCACCCACGTGGAGCACCTTTGGTCCCGGCTTGGAACAGGGCCGGGACTAAAGGTTAGGCCTTTAGTCCCGCGTCTTTGGTCCCGGTTGGTGAACTGGGACTAAAGCCCCTTACGGACCGAGACTATAGGCCCTGTCCCCACTAGTGAAAAGACGACAGAGGCTGTAATGATTAAACACCTGAAGAGGAGGGGTTTTAAACCTAATTATACGATGTGGACATTTCATGGTGAGTCTATACAACGCACAAGAGCTGAGGTGGTCCGTCGTCGCACGGACGAGCATGGTACTGGGATCGAAGACATGGTGCAAGACTTTGATGATGCTCGGGATTTGGAAGATGAGATGGAGGAATCTGCAAAGGCCTTTTATGAAATGTTGGAGTCTTCAAAACGTCCTCTCCATGAGCACACTGAGCTCTGTCAGCTGGATGCAATTGCACAAGTAATGGCTCTGAAGGCTCAGTTCAACTTGGGAAGAGAATGCTACGACGTGATGATGACACTATATGGACGTTTCCTACCCAAAGGCCATGTCATGCCATCAAACCTGTACCAGTCGGACAAAATACTTTGTGTACTTAAGATGCCCTATGAGAAGATAGATGCATGTGAGAAAGGATGTGTCTTATTTAGGAAGGAGTATGCACACATGGACTATTGTCCAAATTGTGAGTCTTGCAGGTATCTTGTGGTAGACAACCGTATGTGTGAGAAGAGGCAGACGAAAATCACAGTTAGTGTTCTTCAGTATATGCCAATCGTACCAAGACTTCAACGTCTTTTCATGGTCGAAGAGACAGCCAAACAGATGACATGACACAAATTGGGCAAAAGAACCGAACTAGATGCGGATGGGAATAAGATAATGGTACACACATCGGATGGGGAAGCGTGGAAACATTTCGATGGATTGCATCAGGATAAAGCAGCAGATCCAACGAATCCTCGAGTCTGCGCCGCCACGGATGGTTTTAATCCCTTCGGCATGACGGCAACCCAATACAGTTGTTGGCCTGTATTTGTCATTCCACTCAATCTCCGCCCGGGCAGATTATGCAAAGAAAGAACATATTTATGACGTTGATAATTCCAGGGACCAATTATCCGGGGAAGAATATGAATGTGTACCTGCAACCACTTAAGGATGAATTGGAAGAAGCTTGGGATAATAGGGTCAAGACATACGATGCCGCTAGAAAAGAAAACTTCAAAATGCATGTGTGGTACATGTACTCTATGCATGACTTGCTAGCGTATGCGCTATTCTCTGGATGGTGTGTGCATGGAAGGTTCCCGTGCCCCCAATGCAAGGCAGCTCTTCAGTTTCATTGGTTGCAGGAGGGTCGGAAGTATTCTTGCTTTTACTTGCATAGACAGTTCCTGGATCCTGACCATCAGTTGAGAAAAGACAAGAAGAACTTTACGAAAGGTAAAGTGGTCAAAAACTTGGCACCACCTGCGTTCACAGACCAACAGATCCTGGATCAGTTAAACGCCCTCGAGCCTGGTCCAGAGCGTCCAGGGTATTTCAAGGTATATAATTCAAAACACGCCTGGACTCACAAGCCATGCTTCTGGGATCTTCCTTACTTCAAAGACCTCCTTCTTCCACACAATATCGACATGATGCACACAAAAAAGAATATCGGAGAGGCTATTTTTGGTACATTGTTCGACATAGATGGGAAGACAAAGGATAATATTAAGGCCAGAGTCGATTAAGAGACACTATGTCATAGACCGTTACAAAACATGCGAGAAGGCAAAGGAAAGCAGAAGTGGTCGAAGCTAAATGCCTGGTTCAATCTTGGAAGGCCAACTATGAGGGAAATTATCTTGTGGGTCAAAATGCACTTGATGTTCCCCGATGGGTATGCAGCGAATCTAAAGAGGGGAGCGAGTCTTGAAAAATTAAAAATCTTTGGTCTCAAGAGTCATGATTGGCACATATGGCTAGAGCGGGTAATGCCGGTGATGTTACGTGGCTTTATTCCTGAGGATGAATGGCTAGTACTCGCGGAGCTGAGCTATTTCTTCCGTGTTCTTTGTGCGAAAGAATTGTCGCCTGACGTGGTAGAAGACATGGAGGAGTTTGCACCGGAGTTGTTGTGCAAGTTAGAGAAGATCTTTCCACTTCGCTTCTTTAATCCAATGCAACATTTTATTTTACATCTACCGACCGAGGCAAGATTGGGTGGGCCCGTGCAAGATCGTTGGTGCTATGCAACTGAGAGGATGCAGAAGACCCTTCGAGCTAAATGTAAAAATAAGCGTAGAATTGAAGCATCCATGGCTGAGGCATCCATTACTGAGGAGGTGGCAAACTTTGTGACAGCACACTACGAAGCCGAAATCATCATTTGCATAATCCGAAGCCTCGGCACAATGATGCAGACCCTAAAAATGGTGGGTCCAACCTCAGCCTATTCAAAGGGAAGCTCGCACCAGCCGGTGCTTCGAAACCAATAATGTTGGATGTCAAAGAATGGAGGAACATTTCGTTGTATATCTCCAACAACCTAACAGAAGTGCGGCCGTACATCGAGTGAGTTCTCGGCACATTTTCCCATGACTTCTAATTCATTTGAACTGCTCTTATTCCCGAATATTTCAAATAGCCGTTACATCGTCAAATTGTCGGATGGAGCGGTGATCGAAAATGATTCCGTCGAAGAGTATGAGCTTCTGTCAAAGACAGGAGGCGGCTATCCGGTTTCATCTCTTGGTTCAAACAAACGGTAATTATCAATGATGGACCATTTCATTCTTGGTCAAACTTGTGGCTAATGCAACAACCGTTTCGTATTAAACTTGTAGGCTAATTCAGAGTCTATGGACACCGAATTGAGACAAGTCGCTAATGGTTTTGACTATAAGGTTCGTTCATTTGAGAAATACAACATCAACGCGTATCTCTTTCGTACCTTTGGCAAAGAGCTATCTATGCCCAACCGGAAATCTACAAATTGTGGTATCTCTGCTATCGGCGAAGGTGTTATCGAGTATTATGGAAGAGTTGAAGCAATTTATGAACTTCAATTCTATGTGAAAACCGACCGAACGTCGTAGTCTTCAAATCTTATTGGTTCCAGCCGAAAAAGACTAGAAGGACTCATGAACATATAGGACTAGTCGAAATCAATCCAAACACCCATTTAGATGTTCCCGATGTCTATATTACGGCTCAACAGGCGACCCAAGTTTTCTATCTATCGTGGGCATGCCAAACGGATAAGAATCTGGAAGGATTGGTATGTTGTTTATGAAGTGCCACCACATGTCAGACCACCTCTCCCAAATGAATAGGATTATGAAACTCGCATTAACCCAGACACATATGATGGAGAATTCTTCCAAGAAACATGTCTTTCCAAGAAACGTTTCAAGAACCGTCGTGCTTCACCCAAGAACATGGAAGTAGACAGCGACAATGAATCCGACTCCAGCCCTGAGCTTGAACCAGATGACCTGGAACTCGTAGAGGTTACTGATGCGGATGACCTGTCAATGTTTCGACGATTAAAGGAGGGCCTTTCACAACTTCACGCCGTTGAACCCGACGAGCACGTCATTCATGAAGACATGCGTGATAGTGATGATGATGATGCATTTATTGATGATGATTATTTGTTTGTAAGATTCACAACTTAAATCATATATATTTTAATATTTATTATTCATGTACATATTATTATTCATGTCAGTTATTCATTTTTTTTATGTTGTACTAATTTCTTTTAATGTTTATCATGGCAGGTCACCAGGTCTGGAAAGATGGTGGGCGCTGGTCCAGATCGCTCGACGGGTTCTTCCCAGGCGCCCCGCACGAGGGGTGGAACTTCCCTTCCACCCCTATCTCTCCGTAGAGCCTTGGCAGACAGTCTGTCGACACCACCCGTGGGTTCTTCTTCGTCGGCGGCATTGCCCACTGGGAGAGGTGCTGGTCGGGTAGGGAAGAAGGGGCAGGGTACAGGGAGAGGTGGTGGCCGCGAAAGATCCAGGAGGACTGTTGAGCCGTCCTCGCCACCACCACGAGCTCATTCACCCGAGCATAGGACTAGTATGGTCGACCATTTGCGGAGGAGGCTACGGGGACTCTGTTCCAGGAGCCTGTTGTTGACGGGCATTCGTCCGATGAGACTCTGGTCCAGGAGCAGCCTCGGGTCGAGGTGCATTCGGCCCAGGAGCAGCCGGAGGAGACTACGGTTCCGGAGGCTTCACCCGACATGGAGAGGCCCAGATGGAAGACCTGGCCGGATCGTACCGAGTTGCCGGATTGGACCGAGGGTCCGGGTGGCTCAAGGGGCGGGGATGGCGGGGATGAGCTTACGGATAGTGAGGGCGATGTGCAGGTGGATGGGGCCACCGTGTACAAGCGTGGTAGTATACGTCCCCCGGTCGCGCCGGCTACCCGCGAGCAGAGGCCGGTGATTAAACCTGAAGGAGACAGGTAAGTACATTTACTCTTTTTTTAGCTTTTGCCTTCAAGTTTCTTCGAATATCTAATGCGTTGACCTTATCATACTGCAGGGGATGGGTACACCCTCTTGGAGTCCGCAGGTCGAACTCCGTCCTTGGTGTGCTTTGCCGGACAAATTTCCCGGGGTTTGTCACGTTGCCTGGTGAGGGTCAGGTTCCTACACTAGTATTTTCCTGGGAGCACTACCAGGCTGCGCAGGCCCCGCCGGAGGAGATTATAGATGGTGTCTTGTGCCACACGAGGGCCGAGATGGTGATCAAGAGCTTTTGGGTAAATTATCCTTTTACAAAATCTAAAATCAACAATATAGCTAATTATTGTACTAATCGGTGTTTTCACGTTTGATTGCAGACCTTCTATAGGTGTGAGGATGGATATGAGGAGGAGGCGGCCAGGGTTCTCGAGGCCAAGTGTAGGCGGTTACTGCAGAACTTGCGCCACGAGGCTCGGCCGCAGGCTATTCGAGATTACTACACCACACGTGGTATTAAGAAGCAGAAGAAGGATTGCCGCGGAAAGTTTCTGAAGAAGGAGCAATACATGAAGGTAATAACCTATTCTTAAGTCCTCCTACGTAGTTTTCTTGATTTCATTCATAGGCGTAGCGCTGAAAATTATTTCTAATAACTTATAGGTGCCCCCGAGATGGTGTGCGGATAAGATGGATTGTTGGGAGGCGTTGGTTGATGAGTGGTGCACAGGCAGCTGGCGAGCCGTCCACGAGAATGCGAAGGATCGGCGTAGCCAAATGGTTGGTGTGCCACATCATCAAGGCAGCCCCAACTTAGTTCAGTTTGGAAGAAATTGGGTATGTGATTTGCTTCATGATTCATACAATTCATTCTTGATGCTAATATTTTGTTCCTCTCTTTTAGGCGCATCACAATAAGACGGCGATGCCACACTTGTACGACCTTTATGGCATGGCCCATACTGCCTCGTACAAGAAGGCGAATGCATTCTCTGAGTCTGACCTGGATGATCCCAATAACTTCAGCAACCTATCATCCCACCAGAAGCTCGTGGCATACAGGGACGCGGGGAAGGCTACGAAAGGGGATGACTTTAACCCTAGCCAGGAACCTTTGGATCCAGAGCTGGTGATGATATCTGGTGGCGGGAGGCCCCATGGCTCGATAGCCATTGGAGATGGGATAATACTTGTCCACTCACTCTTTCGGAGATCAAGGCGCGCCAGTCGAGCAGCTGTCCTGAGATATCGCGTCGTCCACGGCCAGTCGAACTTGCCATCGAGGTTAGTTGTACGGACTAAGAACACTTTCATCCATTTCATTATGTGTGTCACCATAGATCATTACTGTGGTAACGAGGAATGGTATTTCAGGCTGCTCTTCAGAATTAGAGAGTGGCAAACCAGGCTGCTCTTGAGAAAGATAGATTGGCAAGCCAGGCTACTCTTGATGAGAGGGACCAGACCACGACATGATTGATTGAGGAGGAGAGGGCCCGGAATGAGGCGGGTCAACAGGCCCTGTACGAGCTTTTTTGGTATGTTTTTTTCACATTAGCCAAATCGTGTGTGTAATCTCTGTTTCATTACTAACTAATACGACCCATTCTTCAAGGTCTGTGCGAGAAGAGCGGTCAAGTCCCTCCGCCGATGCCCGTCTTCTCTTCGATTGGCACGGTGAGTTTCATTTAAAACTAGTATTAATAATTGAGTGTCATCATGCTAACTGAGACATTGCAAAATATCTTTTCTGTAGAATAACTCCCGAGCGGCATCGCACGACCCTTCTCCAGGGCAACCGTCTCCAAACGAAGCCGTCGCGAGCAACCGTGGTGTTTCTCCTCCTTGATGACCACTACGGTAAGTTTCGCTTCTCCTCTTTCATATTATCCTTGCTTTAATTTCCCCAACAATGACATAATTAGCCCATTTAGCTCCAAAATGCCATAATAAGCTCAAAATGGCATAAGAACCTTGGTTAGCTCATGAATATTATATACTTAGCTTGTTTTCCTCTAAAATGGTATAATTAGCCCATTCAGTTCCAAAAAGACATAGTTAGGTAATTTAGCTCCAACAAGAGGAGAAGAGGAGAAGAAATAGGAAAAATGAAAAGAAAGAAGAAGAAGAAGAAGAGAAGAAGGAGAAGGAGGAGGAGGAGGAGAAGGCCAAGGACCTTCTAGTCCTTCTCCTCCTCCTCCTTCCCCTCCTTCTCCTCCTTCTTAATTTCTTATTCTTCTCCTCCTCCTCCTCTTTCTTCTCCTCTTTCATATTATCCTTGCTTTAATTTCCCCAGCAATGACATAATTAGCCCGTTTAGCTCCAAAATACCATAATAAGCTCAAAATGGCATATGAACCTTGGTTAGCTAATGAATATTTTATACTTAGCTTGTTTTCCTCTAAAATGGGATAATTAGCCCATTTAGCTCCAAAAAGACATAATTAGGTAATTTAGCTCCAACAAGAAGAGAAGAGGAGAAGAAATAGGAAAAATGAAAAGAAAGAAGAAGAAGAAGAAGAAGAGAAGAAGGAGAAGGAGGAGGAGGAGGAGAAGGAGAAGGCCAAGGACCTTCTAGTCCTTCTCCTCCTCCTCCTTCTCCTCCTTCTTCTTGATTTCTTCTTCTTCTCCTCCTCCTCCTCTTTATTCTCCTCTTTCGTATCATCGTTGCTTTAATTTCCCGAACAATGACATAATTAGCCCATTTAGCTCCAAAATACCATAATAAGCTCAAAATGGCATAAGAACCTTGGTTAGCTCATGAATATTATATATTTACCTTGTTTTCCTCTAAAATGGGATAATTAGCCCATTTAGCTCCAAAAAGACATAATTAGGTAATTTAGCCCCAACAAGAGGAGAAGAGGAGAAGAAATAGGAAAAATGAAAAGAAAGAAGAAGAAGAACAAGAAGAAGAGAAGAAGGAGAAGGAGGAGGAGAAGGAGAAGGCCAAGGACCTTCTAGTCCTTCTCCTCCTCCTTCTCCTCCTACTTCTTGATTTCTTCTTCTTATCCTCCTCCTCCTCTTTATTCTCCTATTTCATATTATCCTTGCTTTAATTTCCCCAACAATGACATAATTAGCCCATTTAGCTCCAAAATACCAGAATAAGCTCAAAATGGCATAAGAACCTTGGTTAGCTCATGAATATTATATACTTAGCTTGTTCTCCTCTAAAATGCGATAATTATCCCATTTAGCTCCAAAAAGACATAATTAGGTAATTTAGATCCAACAAGAGGAGAAGAGGAGAAGAAATAGGAAAAATGAAAAGAAAGAAGAAGAAGAAGAAGAAGAAGAAGAAGAGAAGAAGGAGGAGGAGGAGGAGGAGGAGAAGGCCAAGGACCTTCTAGTCCTTCTCCTCCTCCTGCTCCTCCTTCTCCTCCTTCTTCATTTCTTCTTATTCTCCTCCTCCTCCTATTTCTTCTCCTCTTTCATATTATCCTTGCTTTAATTTCCCCAACAATGACATAATTAGCCCATTTAGCTCATAAATACCATAATAAGCTCAAGATGGCATAAGAACCTTGGTTAGCTCATCAATATTATATACTTAGCTTGTTTTCCTCTATAATGGGATAATTAGCCAATTTAGCTCCAAAAAGACATAATTAGGTAATTTAGCTCCAACAAGAGGAGAAGAGGAGAAGAAATAGGAAAAATGAAAAGAAAGAAGAAGAAGAAGAAGAAGAAGAAGAGAATAAGGAGAAGGAGGAGGAGGAGGAGGAGGAGAAGGAGAATGCCAAGGACCTTCTAGTCCTTCTCCTCCTCCTTCTCTTGATTTATTGTTCTTCTCCTCCTCCTCCTCTTTGTTCTCCTCTTTCATATTATCCTTGCTTTAGTTTCCCCAACAATAACATAATTAGTCCATTTAGCTCCAAAATACCATAGTAAGCTCAAAATGGCATAAGAACGTTGGTTAACTCATGAATATTATATACTTAGCTTGTTTTCCTCTAAAATGGCATAATTAGCCCATTTCGATCCAAAAAGACATAATTAGGTAATTTAGCTCCAACAAGAGGAGAAGAGGAGAAGAAATAGGAAAAATGAAAAGAAAGAAGAAGAAGAAGAAGAAGAAGAAGAGAAGAAGGAGAAGGAGGAGGAGGAGGAGGAGAAGGAGAAGGCCAAGGACCTTCTAGTCCTTCTCCTCCTCCTCCTTCTCCTCCTTCTCCTCCCTCTTCTAGATTTCTTATTCTTCTCCTCCTCCTCCTGTTTCTTCTCCTCTTTCATATTATCCTTGCTTTAATTTCCCCAACAATGATATAATTAGCCCATTTAACTCCAAAATACCATAATAAGCTTAAAATGGCATAAGAACCTTGGTTAGCTCATGAATATTATATACTTAGCTTGTTATCCTCTAAAATGGGATAATTAGACCATTTAGCTCCAAAAAAACATGATTAGGTAATTTAGCTCCAACAAGAGGAGAAGAGGAGAAGAAATAGGAAAAACGAAAAGAAAGAAGAAGAAAAAGAAGAAGAAGAGAAGAAAGAGAAGGAGAAGGCCAAAGACCTTCTAGTCCTTCTCCTCCTCCTTCTCCTCCTTCTCCTCCTTCTTCTTGATTTCTTCTTCTTCTCCTCCTCCTATTTCTTCTCCTCTTTCATATTATCCGTGCTTTAATTTCCCCAACAATGACATAATTAGCCCTTTAGGTCCAAAATACCATAATAAGCTCAAAATGGCATAAGAACCTTGGTTAGGTCATGAATATTATATACTTAGCTTGTTTTCCTCTAAAATGGGATAATTAACCCATTTAGCTCCAAAAATACATAATTAGGTAATTTAGCTCCAACAAGAGGAGAAGAGGAGAAGAAATAGAAAAAATGAAAAGAAATAAGAAGAAGAAGAAGAAGAGAAGAAGGAGAAGGAGGAGGAGGAGGATGAGAAGGAGAAGGCCAAGGACCTTCTAATCCTTCTCCTCCTCCTTCTCCTCCTTCTTCTTGATTTCTTCTTCTTCTCCTCCTCCTCCTCTTTATTCTCCTCTTTCATATTATCCTTGCTTCAATTTCCCCAACAATGACATAATTAGCCCATTTAGCTCCAAAATACCATAATAAGCTCAAAATGGCATAAGAACCTTGGTTTGCTCATGAATATTATATACTTAGCTTGTTTTCCTCTAAAATGGGATAATTAATCCATTTAGCTCCAAAAAGACATAATTAGGTAATTTAGCTCCAATAAGTGGAGAAGAGGAGAAGAAATAGGAAAAATGAAAAGAAAGAAGAAGAAGAAGAATAAGAAGAAGAGAAGAAGGAGAAGGAGGAGGAGGAGGAGGAGGAGAAGGAGAAGGCCAAGGACCTTCTAGTCCTTTTCGTCCTCCTCCTTCTCCTCCTTCTCCTCCTTCTTCTTGATTTCTTCTTCTTCTCCTCCTCCTCCTCTTTCTTCTCCTCTTTCATATTATACTTTCTTTAATTTCCCCAACAATGACATAATTAGCCCATTTTGCTCCAAAATACCATACTAAGCTCAAAATGGCATAAGAACCTTGGTTAGCTCATGAATATTATATACTTAGCTTGTTTTCCTCTAAAATGGGATAATTAGCCCATTTAGCTCCAAAAAGACATAATTAGGTAATTTAGCTCCAACAAGAGGAGAAGAGGAGAAGAAATAGGAAAAATGAAAAGAAAGAAGAAGAATAAGAAGAAGAAGAAGAAGAGAAGAAGGAGAAGGAGGAGGAGGAGGAGAAGGCCAAGGACCTTCTAGTCCTTCTCCTCCTCCTTCTCCTCCTTCTTCTTGATTGCTTCTTCTTCTCTTCCTCCTCCTCTTTCTTCTCCTCTTTCATATTATCCTTGCTTTAATTTCCCCAACAATGACATAATTAGCCCATTTAGCTCCAAAATACCATAATAAGCTCAAAATGGCATAAGAACCTTGGTTAGCTCATGAATATTATATACTTAGCTTGTTTTCCTCTAAAATGGGATAATTAATCCATTTAGCTCCAAAAAGACATAATTAGGTAATTTAGCTCCAACAAGAGGAGAAGAGGAGAAGAAATAGGAAAAATGAAAAGAAAGAAGAAGAAGAAGAAGAAGAAGAAGAAGAAGGAGAGAAGAAGGAGAAGGAGGAGGAGGAGGAGGAGAAGGAGAAGGCCAAGGACGTTATAGTCCTGCTCCTCCTCCTCCTTCTCCTCCTTCTTCTTGATTTCTTCTTCTTCTTATCCTCCTCCGCTTTATTCTCCTCTTTCATATTATCCTTGCTTTAATTTCCCCAACAATGACATAATTAGCCCATTTAGGTCCAAAATACCATAATAAGCTCAAAATGGCATAAGAACCTTGGTTAGGTCATGAATATTATATACTTAGCTTGTTTTCCTCTGAAATGGGATAATTAACCCATTTAGCTCCAAAAATACATAATTAGGTAATTTAGCTCCAACAAGAGGAGAAGAGGAGAAGAAATAGAAAAAATGAAAAGAAATAAGAAGAAGAAGAAGAAGAGAAGAAGGAGAAGGAGGAGGAGGAGGATGAGAAGGAGAAGGCCAAGGACCTTCTAGTCCTTCTCCTCCTCCTTCTCCTCCTTCTTCTTGATTTCTTCTTCTTCTCCTCCTCCTCCTCTTTATTCTCCTCTTTCATATTATCCTTGCTTCAATTTCCCCAACAATGACATAATTAGCCCATTTAGCTCCAAAATACAATAATAAGCTCAAAATGGCATAAGAACCTTGGTTTGCTCATGAATATTATATACTTAGCTTGTTTTCCTCTAAAATGGGATAATTAATCCATTTAGCTCCAAAAAGACATAATTAGGTAATTTAGCTCCAATAAGTGGAGAAGAGGAGAAGAAATAGGAAAAATGAAAAGAAAGAAGAAGAAGAAGAATAAGAAGAAGAGAAGAAGGAGAAGGAGGAGGAGGAGGAGGAGGAGAAGGAGAAGGCCAAGGACCTTCTAGTCCTTTTCGTCCTCCTCCTTCTCCTCCTTCTCCTCCTTCTTCTTGATTTCTTCTACTTCTCCTCCTCCTCCTCTTTCTTCTCCTCTTTCATATTATACTTTCTTTAATTTCCCCAACAATGACATAATTAGCCCATTTAGCTCCAAAATACCATACTAAGCTCAAAATGGCATAAGAACCTTGGTTAGCTCATGAATATTATATACTTAGCTTGTTTTCCTCTAAAATGGGATAATTAGCCCATTTAGCTCCAAAAAGACATAATTAGGTAATTTAGCTCCAACAAGAGGAGAAGAGGAGAAGAAATAGGAAAAATGAAAAGAAAGAAGAAGAAGAAGAAGAAGAAGAAGAAGAGAAGAAGGAGAAGGAGGAGGAGGAGGAGAAGGCCAAGGACCTTCTAGTCCTTCTCCTCCTCCTTCTCCTCCTTCTTCTTCATTGCTTCTTCTTCTCTTCCTCCTCCTCTTTCTTCTCCTCTTTCATATTATCCTTGCTTTAATTTCCCCAACAATGACATAATTAGCCCATTTAGCTCCAAAATACCATAATAAGCACAAAATGGCATAAGAACCTTAGTTAGCTCATGAATATTATATACTTAGCTTGTTTTCCTCTAAAATGGGATAATTAACCCATTTAGCTCCAAAAAGACATAATTAGGTAATTTAGCTCCAACAAGAGGAGAAGAGGAGAAGAAATAGGAAAAATGAAAAGAAAGAAAGAAGAAGAAGAAGAAGAAGAAGAAGAAGAAGAAGGAGAGAAGAAGGAGAAGGAGGAGGAGGAGGAGGAGAAGGAGAAGGCCAAGGACCTTATAGTCCTTCTCCTCCTCCTCCTTCTCCTCCTTGTTCTTGATTTCTTCTTCTTCTTATCCTCCTCCTCTTTCTTCTCCTCTTTCATATTATCCTTGCTTTAATTTCCCCAACAATGACATAATTAGCCCATTTAGCTCCAAAATACCATAATAACCTCAAAATGGCATAAGAACCTTGGTTAGCTCATGAATATTATATACTTAGCTTGTTTCCCTCTAAAATGGGATAATTAGCCCATTTAGCTCCAAAAAGATATAATTAGGTAATTTAGCTCCAACAAGAGGAGAAGAGGAGAAGAAATAGGAAAAATGAAAAGAAAGAAGAAGAAGAAGAAGAAGAAGAAGAGAAGAAGGAGAAGGAGGAGAAGGAGGAGGAGAAGGAGAAGGCCAAGGAGCTTCTAGTCCTTCTCCTCCTCCTTCTCCTCCTTCTCCTCCTTTTTCTTGATTTCTTCTTCTTCTCCTCCTCCTCCTATTTCTTCTCCTCTTTCATATTATCCTTGCTTTAATTTCCCCCAAAAATGACATAATTAGCCCATTTAGCTCCAAAATACCATAATAAGCTCAAAATGGCATAAGAACCTTGGTTAGCTCATGAATATTATATACTTAGCTTGTTTTCCTCTAAAATGAGATAATTAGCCCATTTAGCTCCAAAAAGAAATAATTAGGTAATTTAGCTCCAACAAGAGGAGAAGAGGAGAAGAAATAGGAAAAATGAAAAGAAACAAGAAGAAGAAGAAGAAGAAGAAGAAGAAGAAGAAGAAGAAGAGAAGAAGGACATGGAGGAGGAGGAGGAGAAGGAGAAGGCCAAGGTGTTGGAATTATACCCTAGAGGCAATAATAAATATAGTTATTATTATCATTCCTGTACCAAGATAATCGTTTATTATCCATGCTATATTTCTATTGAATGAAGACATATACATGTGTGGATACATAGATAAAACACTGTCCCTAGCAAGCCTCTAGTTGGCTAGCCAGTTGATCAAATATAGTCAGGGTCTTATGATTATATACAAGGTGTTGTTGTTTGATAACTGGATCACGTCATTAGCAGAATCACGTGATGGACTAGACCCAAACTAATAGACGTAGCATGTTGATCGTGTCATTTTGTTGCTACTGTTTTCTGCGTGTCAAGTATTTGTTCCTATGACCATGAGATCATATAACTCACTGACACCGGAGGAGTGCTTTCTGTGTATCAAACGTCGTAACGTAACTGGGTGACTATAAAGATGCTCTCCAGGCATCTCCGAACGTGTTCGTTGAGTTAGTATGGATCAAGACTGGGATTTGTCACTCCGTGTGACAGAGAGGTATCTCGAGGCCCACTCGGTAATACAACATCACACACAAGCCTTGCAAGCAATGTGACTTAGTGTAAGTTGCGGGATCTTGTATTGCTGAACGAGTGAAGAGACTTGCCGGTAAGCGAGATTGAAATAGGTATGCGGATACTGACGATCACATCTCGGGCAAGTAACATACCGAAGGACAAAGGGAATGACATACGGGATTATATGAATCCTTGGCAACGAGGTTCAAACGATAAGATCTTCGTAGAATATGTGGGATCCAATATGGGCATCCAGGTCCCGCTATTGGATATTGACCGAGGAGTCACTCGGGTCATGTCTGCATAGTTCTCGAACCCGCAGGATCTGCACACTTAAGGTTCGACGTTGTTTTATGTGTATTTGAGTTATATGGTTGGTTACGGAATGTTGTTCGGAGTCCCAGATGAGATCGTGGACGTCACGAGGGTTTCCAGAATGGTCCGGAAACGAAGATTGATATATAGGATGACCTCATTTGATTGCCGGAAGGTTTTCGGAGTTACCGGGAATGTACCGGGAATGACGAATGGGTTCCGGGTGTTCACCGGGGGGTGGGGGGGGGGGGGCAACCCACTCCGGGGAAGCCCATAGGCCTTGGGGGTGGCGCACCAGCCCTTGGTGGGCTGGTGGGACAGCCCAAGAAGGCCCTATGCGCCAAAGGATGAGAAATCAAAGAGAAAGAGAAAACAAGGGAAGGTGGGAAAGGAGAGAAGGACTCCACCTTCCAATCCAAGTTGGATTCGGTTTGGAAGGGGAGGACTTCCCCCCTTGGCTCGGCCGACCCCCTTGGGGCTCATTGAGCCTCAAGGCAAGGCCCCTCCCCTCCCACCTATATATACAGAGGTATTAGGGCTGATTTGATACAACTTTTGCCACGGCAGCCCGACCACATACGTCCACGGTTTTTCCTCTAGATCGCGTTTCTGCGGAGCTCGGGCGGAGCCCTGCCGAGATCAGATCACCACCAACCTCCGGAGCGCCGTCACGCTGCCGGAGAACTCATCTACCTCTCCGTCTCTCTTGCTGGATCAAGAAGGCCGAGATTATCGTCGAGCTGTACGTGTGCTGAACGTGGAAGTGCCGTCCGTTCGGCACTAGATCGTGGGGCGGATCGCGGGACGGTTCGCGGGCGGATCGAGGGACGTGAGGACGTTCCACTACATCAACCGCGTTCACTAACGCTTATGCTGTGCGATCTACAAGGGTATGTAGATCGGAAATCCCTTCTCGTAGATGGACATCACCATGATAGGTCTTCGTGCGCGTAGGAAATTTTTTGTTTCCCATGCAACGTTCCACAACACAAGGACCTTCTAGTCCTTCTCCTCCTCCTTCTCCTCCTTCTCCGCCTTCTTCTTGATTTCTTCTTCTTCTCCTCCTCCTCCTCTTTCTTCTCCTCTTTCATATTATCCTTGCTTTAATTTCCCCAACAATGATATAATTAGCCCATTTAGCTCCAAAATACCATAATAAGCTCAAAATGGCATAAGAACCTTGGTTAGCTCATGAATATTATATACTTAGCTTGTTTTCCTCTAAAATGGGATAATTAACCCATTTAGCTCCAAAAAGACATGATTAGGTAATTTAGCTCCAACAAGAGGAGAAGAGGAGAAGAAATAGGAAAAATGAAAAGAAAGAAGAAGAAGAAGAAGAAGAAGAAGAAGAAGAGAAGAAGGAGAAGGAGGAGGAGGAGGAGGAGAAGGAGAAGGCCAAGGACCTTCTAGTCCTTCTCCTCCTCCTCCTTCTCCTCCTTCTCCTCCTTCTTCTTGATTTCTTCTTCTTCTCCTCCTCCTCCTCTTTCTTCTCCTATTTCATATTATCCTTGCTTTAATTTCCCCAACAATGACATAATTAGCCCATTTAGCTCCAAAATACCATAATAAGCTCAAAATGGCATAAGAACCTTGGTTAGCTCATGAATATTATATACTTTATTTTGTTTTCATCTAAAATGGGATAATTAGCCCATTTAGCTCCAAAAAGACATAATTAGGTAATTTAGCTCCAACAAGAGGAGAAGAGGAGAAGAAATAGGAAAAATGAAAAGAAATAAGAAGAAGAAGAAGAAGAAGAAGAAGAGAAGAAGGAGAAGGAGGAGAAGGAGGAGGAGAAGGAGAAGTCCAAGGACCTTCTAGTCCTTCTCCTCCTCCTTCTCCACCTTCTTCTTGATTTCTTCTTCTTCTCCTCCTCCTCCTCTTTCTTCTCCTTTTTCATATTATCCTTGCTTTAATTTCCCCAACAATGACATAATTAGCCCATTTAGCTCCAGAATACCATAATAAGCTCAAAATGGCATAAGAACCTTGGTTTGCTCATGATATTATATACATAGCTTGTTTTCCTCTAAAATGAGATAATTAACCCATTTAGCTCCGAAAAGACATAATTAGGTAATTTAGCTGCAACAAGAGGAGAAGAGGAGAAGAAATAGGAAAAATGAAAAGAAAGAAGAAGAAGAAGAAGAAGAGAAGAAGGAGAAGGAGGAGCAGGAGGAGGAGAAGGAGAAGGCCAAGGACCTTCTAGTCCTTCTCCTCCTTCTCCTCCTTCTTCTTGATTTCTTCTTCTTCTCCTCCTCCTCCTATTTCTTCTCCTCTTTCATATTAATTATCCTTGCTTTAATTTCCCCAACAATGACATAATTAGCCCATTTAGCTCCAAAATACCATAATAAGCTCAAAATGGCATCAGAACCTTGGTTAGCTCATGAATATTATATACTTAGCTTGTTTTCCTCTAAAATGGGATAATTAGCCCATTTAGCTCCAAAAAGACATAATTAGGTAATTTAGCTCCAACAAGAGGAGAAGAGGAGAAGAAATAGGAAAAATGAAAAGAACGAAGAAGAAGAAGAAGAAGAAGAGAAGAAGGAGAAGGAGGAGGTGGAGGAGGAGAAGGAGAAGGGCAAGGACCTTCTAGTCCTTCTCCTCCTCCTTCTCCTCCTTCTCCTCCTTCTTCTTGATTTCTTCTTCTTCTCCTCCTCCTCCTCTTTCTTCTCCTCTTTCATATTATCCTTGCTTTAATTTCCCCAACAATGATATAATTAGCCCATTTAGCTCCAAAATACCATAATAAGCTCAAAATGGCATAAGAACCTTGGTTAGCTCATGAATATTATATACTTAGCTTGTTTTCCTCTAAAATGGGATAATTAACCCATTTAGCTCAAAGACATGACTAGGTAATTTAGCTCCAACAAGAGGAGAAGAGGAGAAGAAATAGGAAAAATGAAAAGAAAGAAGAAGAAGAAGAAGAAGAAGAAGAAGAAGAGAAGAAGGAGAAGGAGGAGGAGGCGGAGGAGAAGGAGAAGGCCAAGGACCTTCTAGTCCTTCTCCTCCTCCTCCTTCTCCACCTTCTCCTCCTTCTTCTTGATTTCTTCTTCTTCTCCTCCTCCTCCTCTTTCTTCTCCTATTTCATATTATCCTTGCTTTAATTTCCCCAACAATGACATAATTAGCCCATTTAGCTCCAAAATACCATAATAAGCTCAAAATGGCATAAGAACCTTGGTTAGCTCATGAATATTATATACTTTATTTTGTTTTCATCTAAAATGGGATAATTAGCCCATTTAGCTCCAAAAAGACATAATTAGGTAATTTAGCTCCAACAAGAGGAGAAGAGGAGAAGAAATAGGAAAAATGAAATGAAATAAGAAGAAGAAGAAGAAGAAGAAGAAGAGAAGAAGGAGAAGGAGGAGAAGGAGGAGGAGAAGGAGAAGTCCAAGGACCTTCTAGTCCTTCTCCTCCTCCTTCTCCTCCTTCTTCTTGATTTCTTCTTCTTCTCCTCCTCCTCCTCTTTCTTCTCCTTTTTCATATTATCCTTGCTTTAATTTCCCCAACAATGACATAATTAGCCCATTTAGCTCCAGAATACCATAATAAGCTCAAAATGGCATAAGAACCTTGGTTTGCTCATGATATTATATACATAGCTTGTTTTCCTCTAAAATGAGATAATTAACCCATTTAGCTCCGAAAAGACATAATTAGGTAATTTAGCTGCAACAAGAGGAGAAGAGGAGAAGAAATAGGAAAAATGAAAAGAAAGAAGAAGAAGAAGAAGAAGAGAAGAAGGAGGAGGAGGAGGAGGAGGAGGAGAAGGAGAAGGCCAAGGACCTTCTAGTCCTTCTCCTCCTTCTCCTCCTTCTTCTTGATTTCTTCTTCTTCTCCTCCTCCTCCTATTTCTTCTCCTCTTTCATATTAATTATCCTTGCTTTAATTTCCCCAACAATGACATAATTAGCCCATTTAGCTCCAAAATACCATAATAAGCTCAAAATGGCATCAGAACCTTGGTTAGCTCATGAATATTATATACTTAGCTTGTTTTCCTCTAAAATGGGATAATTAGCCCATTTAGCTCCAAAAAGACATAATTAGGTAATTTAGCTCCAACAAGAGGAGAAGAGGAGAAGAAATAGGAAAAATGAAAAGAACGAAGAAGAAGAAGAAGAAGAAGAAGAAGAAGAAGAGAAGAAGGAGAAGGAGGAGGTGGAGGAGGAGAAGGAGAATGGCAAGGACCTTCTAGTCCTTCTCCTCCTCCTTCTCCTCCTTCTCCTCCTTCTTCTTGATTTCTTCTTCTTCTCCTCCTCCTCCTCTTTCTTCTCCTCTTTCATATTATCCTTGCTTTAATTTCCCCAACAATGACATAATTAGCCCATTTAGCTCCAAAATACCATAATAAGCTCAAAATGGCAAAAGAACCTTGGTTTGCTCATGAATATTATATACTTAACTTGTTTTCCTCTAAAATGGGATAATTAACCCATTTAGCTCGAAAACGACATAATTAGGTAATTTAGCTCCAACAAGAGGAGAAGAGGAGAAGAAATAGCAAAAATGAAAAGAAAGAAGAAGAAGAAGAATAAGAAGAGAAGAAGGAGAAGTAGGAGGAGGAGGAGGAGAAGGAGAAGGCCAAGGACCTTCTAGTCCTTCTCCTCCTCCTCCTTCTCGTTCTCCTCCTTCTTCTTGATTTCTTCTTCTTCTCCTCCTCCTCCTCCTCCTCTTTCTTCTCCTCTTTCATATTATCCTTGCTTTAATTTCCCCCAACAATGACATAATTAGCCCATTTAGCTCCAAAATACCATAATAACCTCAAAATGGCATAAGAACCTTGGTTAGCTCATGAATATTATATACTTAGCTTGTTTTCCTCTAAAATGGGATAATTAACCCATTTAGCTCCAAAAATACATAATTAGGTAATTTAGCTCCAACAAGAGGAGAAGAGGAGAAGAAATAGGAAAAATGAAAAGAAAGAAGAAGAAGAAGAAGAAGAAGAAGAAGAAGAAGAAGAGAAGGAGAAGGAGGAGGAGGAGGAGAAGGAGAAGGCCAAGGACCTTCTAGTCCTTCTCCTCCTTCTCCTCCTCCTCCTTCTCCTCCTTCTTCTTGATTTCTTCTTCTCCGCCTCCTCCTCCTCTTTCTTCTCCTCTTTCATATTATCATTGCTTTAATTTCCCCAACAATGACATAATTAGCCCATTTAGCTCCGAAATACCATAGTAAGCTCAAAATGGCATAAGAACCTTGGTTAGCTCATGAATATTATATACTTAGCTTGTTTTCCTCTAAAATGGGATAATTAAGCCATTTAGCTCCAAAAAGACATAATTTGGTAATTTAGCTCCAACAAGAGGAGAAGAGGAGAAGAAATAGGAAAAATGAAAAGAAAGAATAAGAATAAGAAGAAGAAGAAGAGAAGAAGGAGAAGGAGGAGGAGGAGGAGGAGAAGGAGAAGTCCAAGGGCCTTCTAGTCCTTCTCCTCCTCCTCCTCCTTCTCCTCCTTCTCCTCCTTCTTCTTGATTTCTTCTTCTTCTCCTCCTCCTCCTCTTTCTTCTCCTCTTTCATATTATCCTTGCTTTAATTTCCCCAGCAATGACATAATTATCCCATTTAGCTCCAAAATACCATAATAAGCTCAAAATGGCATAAGAACCTTGGTTAGCTCATGAATATTATATACTTAGCTTGTTTCCCTCTAAAATGGGATAATTAGCCCATTTAGCTCCAAAAAGACATAATTAGGTAATTTAGCTCCAACAAGAGAAGAGGATAAGAAATAGGATAAATGAAAAGAAAGAAGAAGAAGAAGAAGAAGAGGAAGAAGAGAAGAAGGAGAAGGAGGAGGAGGAGGAGAAGGAGAAGGCAAGGACCTTCTAGTCCTTCTCCTCCTCCTCCTTCTCCTCCTTCTTGATTTCTTCTTCTTCTCCTCCTCCTCCTCTTTCTTCTCTTCTTTCATATTATCCTTGCTTTAATTTCCCCAATGACATAATTAGCCTATTTAGCTCCAAAATACCATAATAAGCTCAAAATGGCATAAGAACCTTGGTTAGCTCATGAATGTTATATACTTAGCTTGTTTTCCTCTAAAATGGGGTAATTAGCCCATTTAGCTCCAAAAAGACATAATTAGGTAATTTAGCTCCAACCAGAGGAGAAGAGGAGAAGAAATAGGAAAAATGAAAAGAAATAAGAAGAAGAATTAGAGAAGAAGGAGAAGGAGGAGGAGGAGGAGGAGAAGGAGAAGGCCAATGACCATCTAGTCCTTCTCCTCCTCCTCCTTCTCCTTCTTCTTCTTGATTTCTTCTTCTTCTCCTCCTCCTCCCGTTTCTTCTCCTCTTTCATATTATCCTTGCTTTAATTAACCCATTTAGCTCCAAAATGCCATAATAAGCTAAAAATGGCATAAGAACCTTGGTTAGCTCATGAATATTATATTCTTAGCTTGTTTTCCGCTAAAAATGACATAATTAGCTGAAAAACAGCATATTTTGTTTTTCTTCTGACTTTCTTATTCACATTTTTGCAGATTGGATATACTACATGCATGGAAGCTGGCATTCATGGAGTTGAACAATATCGATGGATGAACTTTATATGTATATCATCTAGTTTTCATTTGAGTTGATGAACAATGTCAAACTATATGTATATGTATATATGGATAAACAGTGCAATACTTTGTATATTGGTTCTTTCGATATATGGGGATGTACATTGATTTATATGTATATCATATATGTGTGGTGAATTATATATATGTGTTGGCAAGTATATGTGTGGTGAACTATATATAATATATGTGTGGTGAATATATATATATATATATATATATATATATGTGTGTGTGTGTGTGTGTGCTGTGAAATTATATAAAACAAAAAAAACAGGTACTATATGGGCTCTTTGCCGTCTGCCAGCTGATGGCAAAGACATGTGCCATCAGCTGGCAGATGGCAAAGGTGTCACATGGCACCCAGCTGTGCATCCTGGGGTGTCTATATAGGCTCTTTGCCGTCTGCCTCCAGGGTGGGCAGACGGCAAAGAAGAGGGCACAGAGGAGGGGGGAGGAGGAAGCAGACGACAAAGAGTGGAGGGGGGAGGAGGAGGAGGCAGAGGGAAAAGAGTAAGGGGGAGCAGACGACAAAGAATAAGGGGGAGGCAGACGGCAAAGAATAAGGGGGAGGCAGGCGGCAAAGCCTCCGTTAACCCCTAACGGAGGCAAAGCCTGTCGGCTGCCGTCTCGAGCACTTTGCCGACTGCTCCTAAGGAAAGCTGACGGCAAAGAGCTTTGTCGTCCGCTTTGGGGGGACAGACGGCAAAGAAGGTCCTATACCGTCGTAGGCTGACGCAGAAATTTTGTCGGCCATGAGATTCTTTGCCGTTTGTTGTTTTGTCTTTGTCGTCCGGGATTTAGTCTTTGCC
This sequence comes from Hordeum vulgare subsp. vulgare, assembly GCF_904849725.1. Lineage (NCBI taxonomy): Eukaryota > Viridiplantae > Streptophyta > Magnoliopsida > Poales > Poaceae > Hordeum > Hordeum vulgare. Next base: position 560,602,008 of record NC_058523.1, on the reverse strand, counting down.
GTCTGTGATGGCAGACGACAAAGAAGCTGATTCCTGTAGTGACTCCTCAATCTCATTAAAACCTAGAACAACACATAAAGACTTTGGAATCGCAGAAACACTAGCACCCAAATCACACAAAACATTGCGTTCAGAGTTTTTGATTTTGATTTTGATAGTAGGTTCCCACTCATCATGAAGCTTTCTAGGGATAGAAACTTCCAATTCAATTTTCTCTTCAAGAGATTTTATCATAGCATCGACGATATGATCGGTAAAGGCCTTGTTTTGGCTATAAGCGTGTGGAGAGTTTAGCATGGATTGCATGAAGGAAATGCATTCAATCAAGGAGCAACTATCATAATTGAATTCCTTGAAATCCAAAGTAGTAGTTTCATTACTACTCAAGGTTTTAATATCTTCTACTCCAATTTCAATGCTTTTAGCATCAAGATAGATGGACTCCGAATCATTGGGGCGTTTTTCAACCAAAGTGGATTCATATCTAGCCCCATCATCATTATGTTTGACACAATAAAACAAAGATTCAATGGGAGTCACACCAAGCACTTTAAGATCTTCGTCATTTTTATCACGAGAACACGCCTTTTTAAGCCATTCATGTCTAGCACGAATTTGGGCGGTTCTTTCTTTGCTCTCACTCATGGAAACACCCATAGCTTTCAAAGTTTCCTCCATATTGATATTGGGAGGAGCACATCTAACTTTCAAAGCATCAATATCACTCGACATTCTATGAACACTCCTAGCCAAATAATCAATTTTGAGTAGTTTTTACTCTATGGACGCATTGAAAATCTTTTGCGAGTTGATAAACTCTTTGATATTACTCTCTAGATTAGAGGGTAATCTATTGTAATTTCCATGAGTATTGTTGTAGGAGTTGCCAAAGTTATTAGAGGGGTTACTAGGAAAAGGCCTAGGAACATAGTTTCCTCTAAAAGCATTGTTGTTGGCAAAATTATTCCTACCAACAAAATTAATGTCCAAGCTAGCGTTGTTACTCTTAATCAAGGAAGACAAGGGCATATCATTAGGATCTAAACGAGCACTTCTACTAGCAACCAAATTCATTAACTCGTTCATCTTAGCACTCAACGAGTTAATTACTTCTATAGCGTGTACCTTCTTACTAGTAGGTGCCCTTTCATTGTGCCACTGAGAGTAGTTCGTCATTATATTGTCAAGGAGTTTTGTGGCTTCTCCTAACATGATTTCCATGAATGTTCCACCTGAGGCGGAGTCCAAGATATTTCTAGAAGCGAAATTCAAGCCAGCGTAAAAAATTTGTATAATCATCCAAAGACTCAAGCCATGAGCGGGACAATTTCTAATCATCAATTTTATTCTCTCCCAAGATTGTGCAACATGTTCATGATCAAGTTGCTTAAAATTCATGATATCATTACGGAGAGAGATAATCTTAGCCGGCGGAAAATACTTGGATATATAAGCATCTTTGCACTTGTTCCAAGAATCAATACTATTTTTGGGCAAAGACGAAAACGAAGTTTTTGCTCGATCTCGCAACAAGAACGAAAAAAGCTTCAATTTAATCACATCATGATCCACATCTTTCTTCTTTTGCATATCGCAAAGCTCAATGAAGGTATTAAGATCGGATGTGGCATCTTCACTAGGAAGGCTAGAGAATTGCTCTTTCATAACAAGATTCAGCAAAGCAGCATTGATTTCGTAAGATTCTGCACTAGTGGCGGGACCAATCGGAGTACTAATAAAATCATTATTACTAGTATTCAAGAAGTCAAAAAGTTTGGTGTTTTCAGTCATGGTTACTTCAGCAAGCAAGCAAGCACACGAGCGAACAGAAATCAAGCGAGACAAAAGGGCGAACAAAAAAGGCAAAAAAAATTGTAAATTTTTGTTTTTCACAAGTGGGGGAGAGGAAAACGAGAGGCAAAAAAGTAAATGCAAGAGATGAGTTTGCGACACTTACATGGATGAGTTCTTGACTTGATCCTCCCCGGCAACACCGCCATAAATTCTTCTGCTACGGTGACAGAAATCCTTCTATCGTCTCTTGAGCTTGCATTGGTTTTTCCCTTGAAGAGGAAAGGGCGATGCAGCACAGGAGCAGTAAGTATTTCCCTCAGTTTCAGAACCAAGGTATCAATCCAGTAGGAGAATCACGTCAAGTCGAGAGTACCTGCGCAAACACCAAAGAGCTTGCCCCCAACGCTATAAAGGGGTTGTCAATCCCTTCAAGATTGATTGCAAAGTGAGATCTGAAGGCGGAAAGTGCAACAAAGTAAAAGTGTAAGGCTGAAAATATGGTGTGAAGTACACCCACGGGCCATAGTGTTCACTAGAGGCTTCTCTCAAAATAGCAAATAATACGGTGGGTGAACAAATTACTGTCGAGCAATTGATAGAACCGCGCAAAGTCATGACTATATCTAAGGCAATGATCATACATATAGGCATCACGTCCGAGACAAGTAGACCAATACTTTCTGCATCTACTACTATTACTCCACACATCGACCGCTATCTAGCATGCATCTAGTGTATTGAGTTCATGACGAACAGAGTAACGCCTTAAGCAAGATGACATGATGTAGAGGGACAAACTCAAACGAATGATGAAAACCCCATCTTTTTACCCTTGATGGCAACAACATGATGTGTGCCTCGCTACCCCTTCTGTCACTGGGTGAGGTCACCAGATGGTATGAACCCAAAACCAAGCACTTCTCCCATTGCAAGAATCATAGATCAAGTTGGCCAAACAAAATCCACAACTCGAAGAGAATTACAAGGATATGAAATCATGCATATAGGAGATCAGAAGAAACTCAAATAAGATTCATAGATAATCTAATCATAAATCCACAATTCATCGGATCTCGACAAACACACCGCAAAAGAAGATTACATCGGATAGATCTCCATGAAGATCATGGAGAACTTTGTATTGAAGATCCAAGAGAGAGAAGAAGCCATCTAGCTACTAACTATGGACCCGAAGGTCTATGGTGAACTACTCACGCATCATCGGAGGGGTCATGGTGTTGATGAAGAAGCCCTCCGTATCCGAATCCCCCCTCCGGCAGGGCACCAGAACGTGCCCCAGATGGGATCTTGCGGAGACAGAAGCTTGCGGCAGCGGAAAAGTATTTTCGTGGATCTCTTCTTCAGTTTTGGAATTTTTCTGGATTTATAGGCGAAAGAGGTAGGGCAGACGTGCCATAGGGGGCCCACAAGCCTGCTAGGCGCGGGCCCCCTGGCCGCGCCTAGGGGGCTTGTGGGGTCCCCTGCTGGCCCTGCCTTGGTTCTCAAGTCTGGTGCGTATCTTCTGTTTCGGAAAAAATCTTTTCGGAAGTTTTATTCCGTTTGGACATCGTTTAAAATCCTCCTATGCAAAGGGTCAAAAACACGGAAAAAACAGGAACTGGCACTTGGCACTGAGTTAATAAGTTAGTCTCAAAAAAGATATAAAAGGCATACAAAACATCCAAAGTTTGACAAGATAATAGCATGGAACCATAAAAAATTATAGATACGTTGGAGACGTATCAGCGGCGTCAAGGAGATCCTTGACCCGCTTCTCGTGAAGGACGCGCTCCTCACCCTCCAAGCCTGGCATTACTGCCATGGCCGCCCGTAAGTTGGCCGCAGGAGTCTCGTAGGTGGGCTGCTTGCCGCCTAGGATCTCGCCAATGACACGGCCGCAGCCGCGGACCGCGCCAAGCCGGCTAGGGCCCTCAAAAACTGGAGTGAGGCCGTAGGCGGAATTATACTCGCGCTGCGTGGCCTCCATGCGGTGCTTAGACGCGTCGATGGCAATGCCCTCCTACAAGATCTTCCTACGAGCCTCCTCTAGCGGGGCCCACACATCGGTGGGGGCTCGTGGTGGTGGCGATGGGTGTCTTCAAGCCGGTAAGAGTGGCCTGAACCGTGTCGGCGGAGATAGCAGCAGGCTCACTACCATCTGCTGACGCCTTGCCATGAGCCTTACTGGTGTCGGCACCGATAACCATCACCTCCACAACGCTGGAGACAGCGGCGACGTGATACGGGGTAAATAACCCCAGAGATGATGGAGGACCGTCAAAGATGAGTACGTTGCTGGGATACACGTCGAATGTAGGCGTCTCAGCAATAGAGAGCCTACTGAAGCTGGCGCATAACGCCTCGACATCGATGTTGTCGCCAGGGTAGCGAGTGCCATTGCCAAGACGCAAGTCGCTAAAGATAACACTGAGGTTCTCCATAGCAGCGATGACGATGCTGGGGAGCGAATCATCGTCGGACTCCCCATCAGAGTCCGCATGCCGGACTGGGACATCGATCATCATCGGTGAAGCCTCATCGAAAGCAGGCTCCACGGGCATGCAGATCGGTCCGGATGCAATGCATCCGGCGGTGTAAGAGCAGGGCCCCGCCCAGCGCGTGAAGCCAGCCGATGCCAAGAACGGCCCCACGGTGGGCGCCAAATGTCGGTGTTTACTCAGAACATAAGCCATGTGTAGGCTAAAGAGGGTGGGAACCGAAGTGGCACCGGAGGGCGCTGGGAACGAGGATGGTACAAGCATGGAACGCATGATGTACCCAGGTTCAGGGCTCTCCTAGAGATAACACCCCAAATCCTGCCGGAATGTATGATGTATGAATGGGACTACAAAGTGCTCCTCGAGCTGTATTGTGGAGGAGGAAGAAGGAGATGCCGGCTCGCGTCTGCCTCTCCTATGTGGTGTGTGTGTGTGATGAGTTGACCGACCCTCTGCATGAAGGGGGTCCGGGGGGTTTTATAGATGAACCTACCGACCTACAATATGGATAAAAGTACAAGAGTGGGACCCGGCTGGCAGCCTCGCCGGCTGGCCACGGGGGCCACGGGGTCTTGTCTTCTCGCTGGAGGGACCCGCCGGCTGTGAGGTCTCGTCTTGTTGTGGGACCCGCCGGCTAGCCAATAAGGATCTTGCATAAGGTTGATGCAGGACACGTGTGGTACGTCCGGCGTCGTCGAGCGAGGATCGTCATGGGCAGGCAGTACGGTCGTCTCCACTGTTCCCACGCCAAATGCAGTAATGGAGTGGGAGTTTGACGGGCCGGCACTGTGCAGGGTGATGGATTGGAGCCGGATGAGGTCAGTGGTGTGGCCGTCGACGCTTGTACCTGCCGTGCACCCCGATCTAGTACCTTTGCTGACGTGTAGCCACCTTTAACCGTAGGGTCTAGTCATGACCTATGGTCTGATGTGACTTGTGCTCCCTAGCCGGCTAGCCACTTGACTAGCCAGCCTGGGCACGGCCGCCTCGCCCCTAGCCGGCTGGCTTGGCCTAGGCGGCCAGGGGGAGGTAGTCGTCTCTCCTCTAGCCGACAGGTGCTTCCTTGCCGGCCAGAGAGTTGTTCGTCTCGCCCCCAGTAGGCAGGTCCTTCCTAGCCGGCCAGGGGGACTTGGGCTTTGCAGAATGGTTCTTGCTATCCCTTCTTGGTTGAAGGCAAAGGAGTAGGCTCGATGAGCCTACCCCGGGGTTATCCCCTCGACACCGAGAACAATGTTGCAGAGTCCCTTTTTTCCACGATCCTCAACATTCCTGATAAGACAAAGGATTGCTTTAATGCTAGAGTCGATCAACAAAAAATTGTGATAGACTACGTCTAAACATGCGGCCTCCCACAGGCAGTCAAAAAGACTGCTTCAAGCGAGATGTTGACTGTGTCCTTAAACCACCAGAAAAGAAGGAGGTACTTATGTGGCTACAACACATTATGAAGTTCACTAATGGTTATGCATCGAATATAAGTAGTGGATTCAATCTTTCAATAGGCAAAGTGACCGGGCTCAAGAGTCACGACTATCATGTATGGATTGAGCGGTTAATGTCGGTCCAGGTACAAGGCTATGTCCCCGAGCGTGTGTGGCGAGTAATTGTGGAGCTAAGCCATTTCTTTCGCATGCTCTATGCTAAAGAAGTATGTCTCGAGGTGATTAGACAATTTCATAAGAAGGCAATGGAGTTGATATGCAAGCTAGAGAAGATCTTTATGCCAGGCGTCTTTACTCCGATGATACAACTGATTTTGCACCTCGTGAAAGAGGAATTGTTGGGTGGGCCTGTGCAGAATTGTTGGAAGTACGGTCCCGAGAGATAAAACAAGCATCTTCGAAAGAAATGTGGAAACAAAGCTAAGATTGAAGCTTCCTTAGCTGAGGAACTTATCCTTGAGGAGGTGTCAGACCTCAGGACATCGTACTATCCAGACCACGTTCCCACTTTGCATAATAAGGTTCCTCGATACAATACGGAAGAGCCCAAGTATAAAACCAAGCTTGATCTATTCAGCGGGCAAGGTTGCAGGGCTGGGTGCTCGAAATCTTATAACATTCCTGAACAAGAGTGGGAGGACATCATGTTATATGTCTTGCACAACATCAAGGAAATTGAGGATGAGTGGATGAGGTAATAACACTACACCATTAATTCCTTTTTGTATTGTTCAATATCATGTTCTTTGTTCACTTAGTCTTGGCCTAACCACCGCTTTTTTTCTTTCAATCAATTCATTAATGAGGAGTGTGTTGGGAAACGTAGTAAATTCAAAATTTTCCTACGCCATACAAGGATCTATCTATGGAGAGACCAGCAACGAGCAAGAGGGAAGAGCATCTTCATACCTTTGAAGATCGCTAAGCAGAAGCATTACTATGACGGTGGTTGATGGAGTCATACTCGTAGCGATTCAGACCGCGGTGGATTCAGATCTATGTGTCGAACCACGACACCTCCGCATTCAACACACATGCAGCCCGGTTACGTCTCCAACACCTTGAACTAGCAAGGAGGAAGGAGATGTTAAGGAGAGAGCTCCGACAGCACGACGGCGTGGTGGCGGTGGAGCTACGTGGAATTCCGACAGGGCTTTGCCAAGCACCACGGAGGACGAGGAAGAAGAGAGGTAGGGTTGTGCCGAGAGAGAGAGAGTAGTTCGTGTGTCAAATCAGCCCCAGTACCCCGGGTATTTATAGGAGGGATGGAGGAGGGTGCGCCACCTCTAGGGTTTCCACCCTAGGGGTGGCGGCATCCCATCTGGGGCCAAGGGGGGCGGCGACCAGGGTGGAGAGGGGAGTGCGGCACCCTAGGTGCGCCTTGGTCCCCCTCCCACGCCTAGGGTTTCCCCCTCCACCTCCTTGCTGCGCCTTGGGCTGTCTGGGAGGCGCACCAGCCCACCAAGGGGCTGGTTCCCTCCTACACTTGGCCCATGTAGCCTCCCGGGGCCGGTGTCCCCTCCCGGTGGTCCCCAGGAACCCTTCCGGTGGTCCCGGTTCATTGCCGGTGATGTCTGAAACACTTTTGGTGTGCAAAACCCTTCATCCTATACACCATACTTTAACTCCGGATCATTCTGGAGCTCCTCGTGACGTCCGGGATCTCATCCGGGACTCCTAACAACCTTCAGTAACCACTAACACTATTTACCTATAACCCTAGCATCATCGAACCTTAAGTGTGTAGACCCTACGGGTTCGGGAAGCATACAGACATGACCGAGACACCTCTCCGGCCAATAACCAACAGCAGGGTCTGGATATCCATTTTGGCTCCCACACGTTCCATGATGATCTCGTCATATGAACCACGATGTCAAGGATCCAATCAATCCCGTATGCAATTCCCTTTGTCTATCGGTATGATACTTGCCCGAGATTCGATCGTCGGTATCCCTATACCTTGTTCAATCTCGTTACTAGCAAGTCTCGTTACTCGTTCCGTAGCACATCATACCTAGACTAACTCCTTAGTCACATTGAACTCATTATGATGATGTTCTACCGAGTGGGCCCAGAGATACCTCTCCGTCACACGGAGTGACAAATCCCTGTCTCGATTCGTACCAACTCAACAGACACTTTCGAAGATACCCATAGTGCATCTTTATAGTCACCCACTTACGTTGTGACATTTGATACACCCAAAGCACTTCTACGATATCCGGGAGTTGCACAATATCACGGTCTAAGGAAATGATACTTGACTTTAGAAAAGCTTTAGGAGAGGAACAACAGAATCTAGTGCTATGCTTAGGATTGGGTCTTGTTCATCACATCATTCTCTTAATGATGTGATCCCGTTATCAATGACATCCAATGTCCATCATCAGGAAACCATGATCATATGTTGATCAACGAGCTAGCCAACTAGAGGCTTACTAGGGACATATTGTGATCTATATAATCACACATGTATTACTGTTTCAGGTTAATACAATTATAGCATGAACAATAGACAATTATCTTGAACAAGGAAATATAATAATAACCACTTTATTATTGCCTCTAGGGCATATTTCCAATAGTCCCCCACTTGCACTTGAGTCAATAATCTAGTAACATTGTGATGAATCGAACACCCATAACATTCTAGTGTTGATCATGTTTTGCTCGTGGAAGAGGTTTAGTCAACGGGTCTGCAATATTTAGATCCGTATGTACTTTACAAGTTTCTATGTCTCCTTTGTGGATGTAGTCCTAGATGGAATTGTAGCGGAGTTTGATGTTCTTGGTTTTTCTGTGAAATCTGGGCTCCTTGGCTATGGCAATAGCTCCAGTGTTGTCACAGAAGAATGTCATCGGGCCTGATGCACTTGGAATCACTCCAAGGTCGGTGATGAACTCCTTCGTCCAGATCCCTTCTTGAGCTTCTTCCGAAGAAGCTATGTACTCCGCCTCACATGTAATGGTGCCACGATGTCTTGCTTACAGCTGCACCAGCTAACTGCCTCACCATTCAAAACATACACGTATCCGTTTTGTGACCTGGAGTCATCCGGATCCGTGTCGAAGCTAGCATCAACATAACCATTTATGACAAGCTCTTTGTCACCTCCATAAACAAGAAATATCTCCTTATTCCTCTTCAGGTACTTAAGACATTCTTGACCGCTGTCCAGTGTTCTATACCGGGATCACTTTGGTACCTCCCTACCAAACTTATGGCAAGGTTCACATCAGGTCTGGTACACAGCATGGCATACATAAGAGAACCTACGACTGAAGCGTATGGGATGGTACTCATCTTCTCTCTATCTTTTGTCGTGGTCGGGCATTCAGTCTTACTCAATCTCATACCTTGCAATACAGGCAAGAATCCCTTCTTTGACTTATCCAAATTGAACTTCTTCAATATCTTGTCAAGGTATGTACTTTGTGAAATACCGATGAGGCCTCTCGATCTATCTCTATAGATCTTGATGCCTAATATGTATGCAGCTTCTCCAAGGTCCTTCATTGAAAAACTTTTGTTCAAGTAGGCCTTTATGATCTCCAATAACTCTATATCATTTCCCATCAACAATAAGTCATCCACATATAGTACGAGAAATTCTATAGAGCTCCCACTCACTTTCTTGAAAATACAAGTTTCTCCAAAAATCTGTATAAACCCAAACGCTTTAATCACCTCATTAAAGCGAATGTTCCAACTCCGAGATGCTTGCACCAGCCCATAGATGGAGCGCTGGAGCTTGCATACTTTGTCAGCATTCTTAGGATCGACAAAACCTTCTGGTTGCATCATATACAACTCTTCCTTAAGATAGCCATTAAGGAATGTTGTTTTGACGTCCATTTGCCAAATTTCATAATCATGAAATGCGGAAATTGCTAACATGATTCACACTGACTTCAGTTTCGCTACAGGAGAGAAAGTCTCATCGTAGTCAATTCCTTGAATTTGTCAGAAACCCTTTGCGACAAGTCGAGCTTAATAGACGGTCACATTTCCGTCTGCGTCAGTCTTCTTCTTGAAGATCCATTTATTTTCTATGTCTTGCCGATCATCGGGAAAGTCCACCAAAGTCCATACTTTGTTCTCATACATGGATCCTATCTCGGATTTCATGGCCCCAAACCATTTGTTGCAATCCGGGCCCGCCATCGCTTCTTCATAGTTTGAAGGTTCACCGTTGTCTAACAACATGATCTCCATCACACGGTTGTGGTACCACTCTGGTGCGGAACGTACCCTCGTGGACCTTCGAGGTTCAATAGCAACATGATTCGAAGTTTCATGATCATGATCATCAACTTCCTCTCCAGTTGGTGTAGGCGCCACGGGAACATTTTCCCGCGCTGTGCTACTCTCTGGTTCGAGAGGAGGTACAGTTACCTCATCAAGTTCTACTTTCCTCCCACTTACTTCTTTTGAGAGAAACTCTTTCTCTAGAAAGGATCCGTTTTTGCAACAAATACTTTGCCTTCGGATCTAAGGTAGAAGGTATGGCAATAGTTTCCTTGGGGTATCCTATGAAGACGCATTTCTCCACTTTGGGTTCGATCTTTTCTGGTTGATGTTTCTTCACATAAGCATCACAGCCCCAAACTTTGAGAAACGACAGCTTAGGTTTCTTGCCAAACCATAATTCATACGGTGTCGTCTCAACGAATTTAGACGGTGCCCTATTTAAAGTGAATGCTGCGGTTTCCAATGCATATCCTCAAAATGATAGCGGTAAGTCGGTAAGAGACACCATAGATCACACCATATCTAATAAAGTGCGATTACGACGTTGAGACACTCTGTTACGCTGTGGTGTGCCAGGCGGCGTAAGTTGTGAAACAATTCCGCATTTCCTTAGGTGTGTGCCAAACTCGTGACTCAAATATTCTCCTCCACAATCAGATGGTAGACACTTTATTTTCTTGTTACGTTGATTCTCAACCTCACTCTGAAATTCTTTGAACTTTTCAAATGTTTCAGACTTGTGCTTCATCAAGTAGACGTATCCATATCTACATAAATCATCGGTGAGAGTGAGAACATAACGATAGCCACTGCGAGCTTCAACGTTCATTGGACCGCATACATCGGTATGTATTATTTCCAATAAGTTGGTTGCACACTCCATTATTCCAGAGAACGGAGTCTTGGTCATCTTGCCCATGAGGCACAGTTCGCATGTGTCAAATGATTCAAAATCAAGAGACTCCAAAAGTCCATCAGTATGGAGTTTCTTCATGCACTTGACACCGATATGACCAAGGCGGCGGTGCCACAAGTATGTGGAACTATCATTATCAACCTTACATGTTTTGGTACTCATACTATGAATATGTGTAACATCACGATCGAGATTCATCAAGAATAAACCATTGACCAGCGGGGCATGACCATAGAACATATCACTCATATAAATAGAACAACCATTATTCTCTGGTTTGAACGAGTAGTCATCTCGCATTAAGCAAGATCCTGATATAATTTTCATGCTCAAAGGTGGTACTAAATAACTATTATTAAGGTTTAAAACTAATCCCGAAGGTAGATGTAGAGGTAGCATGCTGACAGCGATCACATCGACCTTGGAACCATTCCCGACATGCATCGTCACCTCGTCCTTAGCCAGCCTTCATTTATTCCGTAGTTCCTGCTTCGAGTTGCAAATGTGAGCAACAACACCGGTATCAAATACCCAGGAGCTACTACGAGCGCTGGTATGGTACACATCAATAACATGTATATCATATATACCTTTGACGTTGCCGGCCTTCTTGTCCGCTAAGTTGGGGCAGTTCCGCTTCCAGTGACAAGTTCCCTTGCAATAGTAGCACTCAGTCTCAGGCTTGGGTCCGTTCTTTTTCTTCTTCCCGGCAACTGGCTTACCGGGTGCGGCAACAACTTTCCGTCTTTCTTGCAATTCTTCTTACCCTTGCCTTTCTTGAAACTGGTGGTCTTATTGACCATCAACACTTGATGCTCTTTCTTGATTTCCTGCTCTGCAGATTTCAGCATCGAGTATAACTTAGGATTGGTCTTTTCCATCCCTTGCATCACTACTAGAAAAAGGCTTATCCCGAATATCACTATTAGTGGCGCACCATGATGGTGGTGCGGCACTGCTATATAGCAGTGGCGCACCAGAATCAGGTGCGCCATTGCTATGTTTTTACTAATGGCGCACCACATAAGCAGTGCACCATTGCTACTTTTTGGTCCGTCCCCCGCCCCCACAAGACATATCAATGGCGCACCACACCTAGGTGCACCACTGCTATGATACATAGTAGTGGCGCACCTAGGCGTGGTGCGCCATTGCTATTTTTTGGTCCATCCCCCACCCCCCACCAGACATAGCAATGCCGCACCACACCTAGGTGCACCACTGCTATGCTACATAGTAGTGGCGCACCTAGGCGTGGTCCGCCATTGCTATTTTTTGGTCCGTCCCCCCCCCCCCCACCACACATAGCAATGGCGCACAACACCTAGCTGCGCAACTGCTATGCTACATAGTAGTGGCGCACCTGGGTGTGGTGCGCCATTACTAACGTCACACACACACAAACACACACACCCTGCGGATCGTCTTTTAGGTTTTTTAAAAAATAAAAGAAAATGATAAAATATTCAAAAAAAATCAAAAAAATTGATGCCCATGTGTTATGTGTTCTAGTTGTTAGGAAAATTAACAAACATGAATTTTTAATTTTTTTGCAAAAGGCTGCCGTGCTTCGGTAAAATGGCCGTAACTTTTGCATACGACCTCCGATGAAAAAGGTTTTATATGAAAAATCATCTACTCGAAAAATTACATGCGAAATCAACTAGGGGAACCTTGTTGAAGATTTTTAGAATCCCCAAAAACCTAAAAGATAAAAAGTTATGATGCTTTTAAGATCTGGAGGCAAAAAAATTCAAAAAAAATGCAAAAAATAAATAAATAGTAATGGTGCACCACGCCTAGGTGCGCCACTACTATGTAGCATAGCAATGGCGCACCACTGCAAGGTGCGCCACTACTATTTTCCCACCTTCATAATTCAAAAAAATAGCAATGGCGCACCAGTGCAAGGTGCGCCACTACTAAGTTAGGACAGAAGTTCTAAAGGGCCGGCCAACCACTTACACCTTCATTCTTCTTCTCCTCTCCTCCACTCCATCTCCTCCTCTCCTCCACTCCATCCCCTCCTCTCTGGCGACCTCCTCCTCCTCACGGTGCTCCTCCTTCGGTGACCTCCTCCTCCAGCGACCTCCTCCTCTCCTCCTCTCCGGCGACCTCCTCCTCTCCTTCTCTCCGGCGACCTCCTCCTCGGGTGACCTCCTCCTCCAGCTACCTCCTCCTCTCCTCCTCTCCGGCGACCTTCTCCTCCCTCCTCTCCTCCTCACGGTCTCTCCTCCCTCCTCCTCTACTTCCGGACACATGTGGAGCTCCCCCGGCACAAAGAATGTACCAGATCCAGGTCGAGAATGAAATTTGAAAAAAAATCAAGCAACAAAAAAGAGCAAAAAAACAAGCCAACAAAATGAGCCAGATCTAGATCCAAATCCAAAATCAAAATTCAAAAATAGCAATGGCGCACGGTGGGGGTTAGACAGTGCGCCACAACTATTTTCCCGCCTTCAAAATTCAAAAAAAAAGTTACCAGAGGTGCACCATTGCTATTTGTTACTAGTAATGGCGCACTACAAGGTGCGCCACTGTTACCTGCAATACTAATGGCGCACCAGAGGTGCGCCATTAGTATTTGTTACTAGTGGTGTGGTAATAGTGGCGCACCTATAGTGCGCCATTAATAGCAAAAAGTGGTGCGCCACTAATATCCTTTTTTCTAGTCGTGCATGTTGTAGTTCAGCACAAAACCCTTGTAGCTTGTTGGAAGAGACTGGAGGATTCTGTCAATGACAGCGTCATCCGGAAGTTCAACTCCAAGCTGAGTCAGACGACCGTGCAACCCAGGCATTCTGAGTATATGCTCACTGACAGAACTATTCTCCTCCATCTTACAGCTAAAGAACTTGTCAGAGACTTCATATCTCTTGACCCAAGCATGGCGCTGAAAAACTAGTTTCAGCTCCTGGAACATCTCATATGCTCTGCATTGCTCAAAACGCCTTTGGATCCCCGGTTCTAAACTGTATAGCATGCCACACTTAACCAGAGAGTAGTCATCACTCCGCGTTTGCCACACGTTCAGAACGTCCTGGGCTACTGCGGGAATTGGAGGGTCACCTAGCGGTTCATCAAGGACATAAGCCTTCTTGGAGGCAATTAGGATGAGCTTCAGGTTACGGACCCAGTCTGCATAGTTGCTACCATCATCTTTCAGCTTAGTTTTCTCTAGGAACGCGTTGAAATTGAGGTTGACAAGTGCATTGGCCATTGGATCTACAATATTTGTAAAGATAACTTTTAGACTAAGTTCATGATAATCAAGTTCATCTAATCAAATTATGTAATGAACTCCCACTTAAATTGACATTCCTCTAGTCATCTAAGTGTTACATGATCCATGTCCACTAGCCCGTGTCCGATCATCACGTGAAATGGAGTAGTCCTCAATGGTGAGCATCTCCATGCTGATCGTACCAACTATACGACTCATGTTCGACCTTTTGGTCTCATGTATTCGAGGCCATGTCTGTACATGCTAGGCTCGTCGAGTCAACCTAAGTGTTCTGCGTGTGTAAATCTGGCTTACACCCGTTGTATGCGAATGTTAGAACCTATCACACCTGATCATCATGTGGTGCTTCGAGACAAAGATCCTTCGCAATGGTGCACACGTAGGGGAATACCTTTCTCGAAATTTTATGAGGCATCCTCTTATTAACCTACCATCATTCTAAGCAATAAGATGAAAAACATGATAAACATCAGATGCAATCATATAGTGACATGATATGGCCATTATCATCTTTGCTCCTTTGACCTCCATCTTCGGGACATCGCATGATCATCATCGTCACTGGCGTGACACCATGATCTCCATCATTGTGTCTTCGCGAAGTTGTCATGCCAACTATTACTTCTACTACTATAGCTAACTGCTAGCAATGAAGTAAAGTAATAAACACATGGTGTTGCATCTCATACAATAAATTAAGACAACTCATATGGCTCCTGCCGGTTGTCATACTCATCGACATGCAAGTCATGAAGCCTATTACAAGAACATGATCAATATCATACATCACACATGTAACATCACATCCTTTGGCCATATCATATCACATAGCAAACCCTGCAAAAACAAGTTAGACGTCCTCTAATTGTTGTTGCAAGTTTTACGTGGTTGATTTGGGTTTCTAGCAAGAATGCCTTCTTACCTACGTGATAGCCACAACGTTGATATGCCAAAGCTATTTACCCTTCATAAGTACCCTTTTCATCGAATCCAATCCGACTAGAGTGGGAGAGACAGACACCCGCTAGCCACCTTATGCACCATGTGCATGTCATGCGGTGGAACCAGTCTCACGTAAGCGTACGTGTAAAGTCGGTCCGTTCCGCTTCATCCCACAATACCGCCGGAAAAGGATAAGACTAGTAAAGGCAGGCAATTGAGAAAATCAGGGCCCACAACTTTTGTGTTATACTCGTGCATAGAATCTACGCATAGAAAACCTTGGCTCAGATGCCACTGTTGGGAAATGTAGTAAATTCAAAAATTTCCTCCGCCATACAAGGATCTATCTATGGAGATACCAGCAACGAGCAATAGGGAAGAGCATCTTCATACCTTTGAAGATCGCTAAGCGGAAGCATTACTATGAACGCGGTTGATGCAGTCCTACTCGTAGCGATTCACATCATGGTGGATTTCGATCTTTGTGCCGAATCACGGCACCTCCGCGTTCAACACACGTGTAGCCCGGTGACGTCTCCAACACATTGAACCAGCAAGGAGGAAGGCGAGGTTGAGGGAGAGAGCTCCGGCAGCATGACGGAGTGGTGGCGATGGAGCTACGTCGAACTCCGACAGGCCTTCGCCAAGCACCGCGGAATACGAGGAAGGAGAGAGGTAGGGCTGCGCCGAGAGAGAGAGAGAGAGAGTTCGTCTGCCAAATCAGCCCCAATACCCCAAGTATTTATAGGAGGGAGGAAGGAGGGTGCACCACCTCTAGGGTTTCCACCCTAGGGGTGGCGGCAGCCCATCTGGGGCCAAGGGGGGCGGCGGCTAGTGTGGAGAGGGGAGGGCGGCGCCCTAGGTGGGCCTTGGGCCCCCTCCCACGCCTAGGGTTTGCCCCCTCCACCTCCTTGTTGTGCCTTGGGTTGGGTGGGATGCACACCAGCCCATCAAGGGGCTCGTTCCCTCCCACACATGGCCCATGTAGCCTCCCGGGGCCGGTGGCCCCTCCCGGTGGTCCCCCGGAAACTTTCCGGTGGTCCCGGCTCATTGGTGGTGATGCCCGAAATGCTTTCGGTGTCCAAAACCCTTCATCCTATATACCATTCTTTACCTCTGGATCATTCTGGAGCTCCTCGTGACGTTCGGGGTCTCATCCGGAACTCCGAACAACCTTCGGTAACCATGTACACTATTTCCCTATAACCCTAGCGTCATCGAACCTTAAGTGTGTAGACCCTACGGGTTCGGGAAGCAGGCAGACATGAACGAGACACCTCTCCGGCCAATAACCAACAGCGGGGTCTGGATATCCATTTTGGCTCCCACACGTTCCACGATGATCTCGTTGGATGAACCACAATGTCAAGGATTCAATCAATCCCGTATGCAATTCCCTTTGTCTATCGGTATGATACTTGCCCGAGATTCGATCGTCGGTATCCATATACCTTGTTCAATCTCGTTATTGGCAAGTCTCTTTACTCGTTCTATAGCACATCATCCCGTGACTAACTCCTTAGTCACATTGAGCTCATTATGATGATGTTCTACCAAGTGGGCCCAGAGATACCTATCCGTCTCACACGGAGTGACCAATCCCGGTCTCGATTCATACCAACTCAACAATCACTTTCGGAGATACCCGTAGTGCATCTTTATAGTCACCCAGTTACATTGTGACGTTTGATACACCCAAAGCACTTCTACGGTATCCGGGAGTTGCATAGTCTCACGGTCTAAGGAAATGATACTTGACTTTAGAAAAGCTTTAGCAGACGAACAACACGATCTAGTGGTATGCTTGGATTATGTCTTTTCATCACATCATTCTCCTAATGATGTGATTCCGTTATCAACGACTTCCAATATCCATGATCAGGAAACCGTTATCATCTGTTGATCAACGAGCTAGCCAACTAGAGGCTTACTATGGACATATTGTGATCTATATATTCACACATGTATTACTATTTTCGGTTAATACAATTATAGCATGAACAGTAGACAATTATCATGAACAAGGAAATATAATAATAACCACTTTATTTTTGACTCTAGAGCATATTTCCAACAGAGTGGACGGGAATGATTCCTCCTACAGAGGCGGAGGCACTTACTCTTCTTTAGCATGGAAACCCTCGAAGGAAATATTTTGTTGCTTGGTTCATGGTGAACGTAATTTTTCACATTCCCCTATTAAATACCTAGTTGAACATTTATTAGTCACTACTGGAAAACAGTTTTTTGCCATCTGCCTAGTCTTTGCCGTCTGCTAGCTGATGGCAAAGAGTGTCTTTGCATTCAGCTTCAGCAAAACAGACGGCAAAGCACAGGCTGATGGCATAAAGCATTTTTGCCATCTCTCACATCTTTGTCATCTACTAGCGGACGGCAAACAGTCCAGAGGCAGACGGCAAAGATATAGATAGGCCCACCTGACCGCGGGGTGGCTAGGTCAAACTGGAGTCGGACCTTTGTCGTCTGCTAGCGGACGGCAAAGAGTCCGGAGGTAGACGGCAATGCTCTAACACCGTTAAGGGCTCCTTCCCCCCCACCCCGCCCCTCTCTCTCTCTCTGTAACAGTCACCCCGCGCGCCCCTCTCTCTGTAACGACTGCCGCCACCATCGTCGCGCCCCCGCCCCCGTCGCGTCGCCGCCCCTGTCGCCCCCGCCGCGGCCTGTCGCCCTCACTGCCGCCCCTATCGCCCCCGCTGTCGCCCCTCTCTCTCTCCTCACCTCGCCCCCGCTGCCGCTGCCACCACCGTTGCGTCGCCGCCCCTGTCGCCTCCACATCCGCCCCGCTGCCACCACTGCCCCCTGCCGCCCCCGCCGGTGAGTCCCCCCTTTTTTCCTTATTTGTATTTATGATAAATTAGTTAGGTTAGTTTTTTAGTTTATTAGGTTAGTTAGGCTAGTTAGTTAGGTTGTTAAATTAGTTTAGTTTAGGTTCAGTTTTAGTTTAGGTTTAGTTAGGTTAGTTTCCTGTTTAGTAAAGGAGAAAAGGAGAAGAAGAAGAAGGAGAAAGGAGAAGAAGAAGGAGAAAGGAGAAGAAGAAGAAGGAGAAAGGAGAAGAAAAAAATAAGAAGAAGAAGGAAAAGAAGAAGGGGAGAATTGATTATCACCCCACCTGTTCGTGCGCCACCACAACATAAGCCCCCCTGTTTGCCTGGCTCCCTTTTAACCCCCCACCCCCCCCCCCCCAGTTTTCACCATGTTGTAGCTGATACCCCCCTTTGCAATGTTTAACCGATTTTTCAATGGATAAATAACAAATGGGTACATCAATAGACAAAACTAGCTCACAGTTCACTTAATTTCTTCTTCTTTGGAGTCATCTTCTTCTTCTTCCCTTTTGCTGGAGACTTTGTTGGTGTAGCAGCATCAAAACTAGTTCATGGCAGCACAAACGAGTTCACAGTTCACTTAATTTCTTCTTCTTTGGAGTCATCTTCTTCTTCTTTCCTTTTGCTGGAGACTTTGTTGGTGTAGCAGCAATGGGGCGGCTAGGGAAGGGAAGAGGCTTGCCTTACCTTGGAGCAGCAATGGAGATGGGGCGGCTGGGGTAGATGCGGCGGCTCGGGCAGCTACGGCGGAGGCGAGGCGCAGCAGCGCTTAGGGCGGCTAGGTCAGGGAGGGGAACGAGCAGAGAACGGGAGCAGCTTCTGCCCAGCTCGTGTGACTTATACTAGATGAGGGCGGGTAGTTTTGTCATTTCAGAAAATAATTAGACTAGTCGGTGCTATTATTTGCTTAATGTAGAGCTAATCAACTCAAAGGGAGCCATTAGCAACATCCTTCGCACAACTGGGGGGTTAAAAGGGAGCCAGGCAAACAGGGGGGCTTATGTTGTGGTGGCGCACGAACAGGGGGGGTTAAAAGGAAAAGGAAGGGAAGGAGAAGAAAGAAGAAGAAGAAGAAGAAGAAGGAAAAGGAAGGGAAGGAGAAGAAGAAGAAGAAGAAGAATAAGAAGAAGAAGAAGAAGAAGAAGAAGAAGAAGGAAAAGGAAGGGAAGGATAAGAAAGAAGAAGGAGAAGAAGAAGAAGGAGAAAGAAGAAGAAGAAGAAGAAGAAGGAGAAAGGAGAAAAAAAATAAGAAGAAGAAGGAAAAGAAGAAGAAGGAAAAGGAAGGGAAGGAGAAGAAAGAAGAAGAAGAAGAAAAATAGGAGAGGAAGAGAAGAATAAGAGGAAAAAAGAAAATAATAATAATAATAATAATAATCACAATAATAATAAGAAGAAGAAGAAGAATAAGAAGAAGAGAAGAAGAAAACAAGAAGAAGGAGAAGAAGAATAAGAGGAAAAAAGAAAAAAGAAAATAAGAAGAAGAAGAAGAAGAATATGAAGAAGAAGAAAAAGACAAGAAGAAAAGAAGAAGAAGAAGGAGAAGAAGAATAAGAGGAAAAAAGAAAAAAGAAAATAAGAAGAAGAAGAAGAAGAAGAAGAAGAAGAAAAAGCAGAAGAGAAGAAAAGAAGAAGAAGCAGAAGAAGAATAAGAGGAAAAAGAAAAAAGAAAATAAGAATAAGAAGAAGAAGAATAAGAGGAAAAAATAAAAAAGAAAATAAGAGTGAGGTCACATATTTTTGATTATCTTATAAAAACATCATATTTGTGTTGATCGGGTGAATTTCAATGTGCAGTTGTTCAACGACCTCCACGTGCGTTGGACGAGCTCCGCCCCTACGTTTGTTGGTGACCACAAATGACTTCTCCTCCTACCCCCTTAATTTGCTCTGTCCCGGTCTTCGTGCCGATGAAACTTGCTATCTATATATAGGTTTCTTCAATCATGAGTATGCGTGACCAGTATGCGTCTCCCGTTCGAAAGGGCGACATCTATAAATATGCATGTCTTTGCATATTTATAACCGCCATCCTTTCGAATTGTCCAACATTATCCGTGGACAGCCCGAGTATGTGTACATTGGGTTCGTTTCCCCGTATGTTGTGCTTTGGATCCGATGCGGAATTTCGGCAGTGCCTTCCTGTTGTTCTCCGGATGCACATCCTCTCTGTTTATTGCGGAGACGTGTATCAGGAGAACAACGGGGAGGTGCTGCCGAAATTTTGCGTTGGATCCGGAGCAGAGCATGGGAAAACGAACCCAATCTACACATACTCGGGTGGGATTAGGTCCTATCTTTACCTATTAGCGTGTAAGTTGCCTGGACGTAATAAAAATGGAGAACCTGATTAACCGATGAATATAAATGCTACACATACTCGGGTGGGATTAGGACCTATCTTTACCTATTAGCGTGTAGGTTGCCTGGACGTTATAAAAATGGAGAACCTGATTAACCGATGAATATAAATGCTAAATTATATATAAATATATTTCTTCTGTCTTTAGTAGCTACGCAAGATGAGTGATCGTGCGTGGATGTATACCGGTCACCCTAGTCAAAAAGAGATGACGAAAGAATGGTTCGTAAAAACAAAGGAATTTGTGAAAGCCGCATTCGCAAATGGCCAGGAAAGAAACTATTGCCACTGTCCTGGATGGGACAACTATAAAAAGACGACAGAGGCTGTAATGATTAAACACCTGCAGAGGAGGGGTTTTAAGCCTAATTATACGGTGTGGACATTTCATGGTGAGTCTATACAACGCACAAGAGCTGAGGTGGTCCGTCGTCGCACAAACGAGCATGGTACCGGGATCGAAGACATGGTGCAAGACTTTGATGATGCTCGGGATTCGGAAGATGAGATGGAGGAATCTGCAAAGGCCTTTTATGAAATGTTGGAGTCTTCAAAACGTCCTCTCCATGAGCACACTAAGCTCTGTCAGCTGGATGCAATTGCACAAGTAATGGCTCCGAAGGCTCAGTTCTACTTGGGAAGAGAATGCTACGACGCGATGATGACACTATTTTGACGTTTCCTACCCAAAGGCCATGTCATGCCTGCAAACCTGTACCAGTCGGACAAAATACTTCGTGTACTTAAGATGCCATATGAGAAGATAGATGCATGTGAGAAAGGATGTGTCTTATTTAGGAAGGAGTATGCACACTTGGACTATAGTCCCAATTGCGAGTCTTGCAGGTATCTTGCAGTAGACAACGGTATGGGTGAGAAGAGGCAGACCAAAATCGTTGTTAGTGTTCTTTGGTATATGCCAATCGTACCAAGACTTCAACGTCTTTTCATGGTCGAAGAGACAGCCAGACAGATGACATGGCACAAATTGGGAAAAAGAACCGAACTAGATGCGGATGGGAATAAGATGATGGTACACACATCGGATGGGGAAGCATGGAAACATTTCGATGGATTGCATCAGGATAAAGCGGCAGATCCAAGGAATCCTCGAGTCTACGCCACCACGGATGGTTTTAATCCCTTCGGCATGACGGCAACCCAATACAGTTGTTGGCCTGTATTTGTCATTCCACTCAATCTCCCCCCCCCCCGGGCAGGTTATGCAAAGAAAGAACATATTTCTTACGTTGATAATTCCAGGGCCCAATTATCTGGGGAAGAATATGAATGTGTACCTGCAACCGCTTAAGGATGAATTGGAAGAAGCTTGGGAAAATGGGGTCAATACATACGATGCCGCTAGAAAAGAAAACTTCAAAATGCATGTGTGGTACATGTACTCTATGCATGACTTGCCAGCGTATGCGCTATTCTCTGGATGGTGTGTGCATGGAAGGTTCCCGTGCCCCCAATGCAAGGCAGCTCTTCAGTTTCATTGGTTGCAGGAGGGTCGGAAGTATTCTTGCTTTGACTTGCATAGACAGTTCCTGGATCCTGACCATCAGTTCAGAAAAGATAAAAAGAACTTTACCAAAGGTAAAGTTGTCAAAAATTTGGCACCACCTGCGTTCACAGGCCAACAGATCTTGGATCAGTTAAACGCCCTCGAGCCTGATCCAGAGCGTCTAGGGTATTTCAAGGGGTATAATTCAAAACACGCATGGACTCACAAGCCATGCTTCTGGGATCTGCCTTACTTCAAAGACCTCCTTCTTCCACACAATATCGACATGATGCACACTGAAAAGAATATCGGAGAGGCTATTTTTGGTACATTGTTCGACATAGATGGGAAGACAAAGGATAACATTAAGGCTAGAGTCGATCAAGAGACACTATGTCATAGACCTTTACAAAACATGCGAGAAGGCAAAGGAAAGTAGAAGTGGTCGAAGCCAAAGGCCTGGTTCAATCTTGGAAGGCCAGCTATGAGGGAAATTATCTTGTGGGTCAAAATGCAATTGATGTTCCCCGATGGGTATGCAGCGAATCTAAAGAGGGGAGCGAGTCTTGAAAAATTAAAAATCTTTGGTCTCAAGAGTCATGATTGGCACATATGGCTAGAGCGGGTAATGTCAGTGATGTTACGTGGCTTTATTCCTGAGGATGAATGGCTAGTACTGGCGGAGCTGAGCTATTTCTTCCGTGTTCTTTGTGCGAAAGAATTGTCGCCTGGCATGGTAGAAGACACAGAGGAGTTTGCACCGGAGTTGTTGTGCAAGTTAGAGAAGATCTTTCCACCGGGCTTCTTTAATCCAATGTAGCATTTGATTTTACATCTACCGACCCAGGCAAGATTGGGTGGGCCCGTGCAAGATCGTTGGTGCTATGCAACTGAGAGGATGTAGAAGACCCTTCGAGCTAAATGTAAAAATAAGCGTAGAATTGAAGCATCGATGGCTGAGGCATTCATTACTGGGGAGGTGGCAAACTTTGTGACAACACACTACGAAGCCAAAAATCATCATTTGCATAATCCGAAGCCTCGGCACAATGATGCAGACCCTAAAAAAGGTGGGTCCAACCTCAGCCTATTCAAAGGGAAGCTCGCACCAGCCGGTGCTTCGAAACCAATAATGTTGGATGTCGAAGAATGGAG
The DNA here is from genome assembly GCF_904849725.1 of Hordeum vulgare subsp. vulgare. Classification (NCBI taxonomy): domain Eukaryota; kingdom Viridiplantae; phylum Streptophyta; class Magnoliopsida; order Poales; family Poaceae; genus Hordeum; species Hordeum vulgare. Next base: position 560,579,050 of record NC_058523.1, on the reverse strand, counting down.
GAACATTTCATTGAGTGAGTTCTCGGCACATTTTCCCGTAACTTCCAATTCATTTGAACTGCTCTTATTCCCGGATATTTCAAACAGCTGTACGTCATCAAATTCTCGGATGGAGCGGTGACCGAAAATGTTTCCGTCGAAGAGTATGAGCTTCTGTCAAAGACAGGAGGCGGCTATCCCGGTTTCATCTCTTGGTTCAAACAAACGGTAATTATCAATAATGGACCATTTCATTCTTGGTCTAACTTGCGGCTAATGCAACAACCGTTTCGTATTAAACTTGTAGGCTAATTCATAGTCTATGGACGCCGAATTGAGACAAGTCGCTAATGGTTTTGACTATAAGGTCCGTTCATTTGAGAAATACAACATCAACGGGTATCTCTTTCGTACCTTTGGCAAAGAGCTATCTATGCCCGACCGGAAATCTACAAATTGTGGTGTCTCTGCTATCGGCGAAGGTGTTATCGAGTATTATAGAAGAGTTGAAGCAATTTGCGAACTTCAATTCTATGGTGAAAACCCACCGAACGTCGTAGTCTTCAAATGTTATTGGTTCCAGCCGAAAAAGACTAGAAGGACTCATGAACATATAGGACTAGTCGAAATCAATCCAAACACCCATTTAGATGTTCCCAATGTCTATATTACGGCTCAACAGGCGACCCAAGTTTTCTATCTACCGTGGGCATGCCAAACGGATAAGAATCTGGAAGGTTGGTATGTTGTTTATGAAGTGCCGCCACATGTCAGACCACCTCTCCCAAATGAACAGGATTATGAACCTCACATTAACCCAGACACATATGATGGAGAATTCTTCCAAGAAACACGTCTTTCCAAGAAACGTTTCAAGAACCGCCGTGCTTCACCCAAGAACATGGAAGTAGACAGCGACAATGAATCCGACTCCGGCCCTGAGCCGGAACCAGCAGACCTGGAACTCGTAGAGGTTACTGATGCGGATGACCTGTCAATGCTTCAACGATTAAAGGAAGGCCTTTCACAACTTCACGCCATTGAACCCGACGAGCACGTCATTCACAACTTCACTATCATTAAATGCGTGATAGTGATAATGATGACGCATTTATTGATGATGATTATTAGTTTGTAAGATTCACAACTTAAATTATATATTTTTTAATCTTTATTATTCATGTACATATTATTATTCATGTCAGTTATTCAATTTTTTTATGTTGTACTAATTTCTTTTAATCTTTATCATGGCAGGTCACCAGGTGTGGAAAGATGGTGGGCGCTGGTCTAGAGCGCTCGACGGGTTCTTCCCAGGCGCCCCGCACGAGGGGTGGTACTTCCCTTCCACCCCTATCTCTCCGTAGAGCCTTGGCAGACAGTCTGTCGACACCACCCGTGGGTTCTTCTTCGTCGGCGGCATTGCCCACTTGGAGAGGTGCTGGTCGGGTAGGGCAGAAGGGGAAGGGTACAGGGAGAGGTGGTGGCCGTGGAAGATCCAGGAGGACTATTGAGCCGTCCTCGCCACCACCACCAGCTCATTCACCCGAGCATAGGACTAGTATGGTCGACCAGTTTGCGGAGGAGGCTACGGGGACTCCGGTCCAGGAGCCTGGTGTTGACGGCCATTCCTCCCATGAGACTCCGGTCCAGGAGCAGCCTCGGGTCGAGGTGCATTCGGCCCAGGAGCAGCCGGAGGAGACTACGGGGCCACCGTGTACAAGCGTGGTAGTACACGTCTCCCGGTCGCCCCGGCTACCCGCGAGCAGAGGCCGGTGATTAAACCTGAAGGAGATAGGTAAGTACATTTACCCTTTTTTTAGCTTTTGCCTTCAAGTTTGTTCAAATATCTAATGTGTTGACCTTATCATACTGCAGGGGATGGGTACACCCTATTGGAGTCCACAGGCCGAACTCCGTCCTTGGTGTGCTTTGCCAGACAAATTTCCCAGGGTTTGTCACGCTGCCTGGTGAGGGTCAGGTTCCTACACTAGGATTTACCTGGGAGCACTACCAGGCTGCGCAGCCCCCGCCGGAGGAGATTATAGATGGTGTCTTGTGCCACACGAGGGCTGAGATGGTGATCAAGAGCTTTTGGGTAAATTATCGTTTTACAGAATCTAAAATTAACAATATAGCTAATTATTGTACTAATCGGTGTTTTCACGTTTGATTTCAGACCTTCTATAGGTGTGAGGATGGATATGAGGAGGAGGTGGCCAGGGTTCTCGAGGCCGAGTGTAGGCGGTTACTACAGAACATGCGCCATGAGGCTCGGCCGCAGGCTATTCGAGATTACTATGCCACGCATGGTATTAAGAAGCAGAAGAAGGATTGCCACGGAAAGTTTCTGAAGAAGGAGCAATACATGAAGGTAATTACCTATTCTGATGTCCTTCTATGTAGTTTTCTTGATTTCATTCATAGGCATAGCGCTGAAAATTATTTCTAATAACTTACAGGTGCCCCCGAGATGGTGTGCGGATAAGATGGATTGTTGGGAGGCGTTGGTTGATGAGTGGTGCACACGCAGCTGGCGAGCCATCCACGAGAATGCGAAGGATCGGCGTAGCCAAATGGTTGGTGTGCCACACCATCAAGGCAGCGCCAACTTACTTCAGTTTGGACAAAACTGGGTATGTGATTTGCTTCATGATTCATGCAATTCATTCTTTATGCTAATATTTTGTTCCTCTCTTTTAGGCGCATCACAATAAGACTGAGATGCCACACTTGTACAACCTTTATGGCATGGCCCATACTGCCTCGTACAAGAAGGCGAAGGCATTCTCTGAGTCTGACCAGGATGATCCCAATAACTTCACCAACATATCATCCCACCAGAAGCTCGTGGCATACAGGGACGCGGGGAAGGCTACAAAAGGGGATGACTTTAACCCTAGCCAGGAACCTTTGGATTCAAAGCTGGTGATGATATCTGGTGGCAGGAGGCCCCATGGCTCGATAGCCATTGGAGATGGGATAATACGTTGTCCACTCACTCTTCCGGAGATCAAGGCGCGCCAGTCGAGCAGCTGTCCTGAGATAACGCGTCGTCCACGGCCAGTCGAACTTGCCATCGAGGTTAGTTGTACGGACTAAGAACACTTTCATCCATTTCATTATGTGTGTCACCATAGATCATTAATGTCGTAACGAGGAATGGTGTTTCAGGCTGCTCTTCAGAAAGAGAGAGCGGCAAACCAGGCTGCCCTTGAGAAAGAGAGATTGGCAAGTCAGGCTGCTCTTCAGGCTGCTCTTGATGAGAGGGACCAGACCACGACACGATTGCTTGAGGAGGAGAGGGCCCGGAATGAGCCGGGTCAACGGGCCCTGTACGAGCTTTTTGTGGTATGTTGTTTTTCACATTAGCCAAATCATGTGTGTAATGTTTGTTTCCATACTAACTAATACGACCCACTCTTCAGGGTCTATGCGAGAAGAGCAGTCAAGTCCCTCCGCCGATGCCCATCTTCTCTTCGATTGGCACGGTGAGTTTCATTATAAACTAGTATTAATAATTGAGTGTCATCGTGCTAACTGAGACATTGCAAAATATCTTTTCTGCAGAATAACTCCCGAGCGGCATCGCACGACCCATCTCCAGGGCAACCGTCTCTAAATGAAGCCGCCGCGAGCAACCGTGGTGTTTCTCCTCCTTGATGACCACTACGATAAGTTTCTCCTCCAAAATTAGCTTGTTTTCCTCTAAAATTAGATAATTAGCCCATTTAGCTCCAAGAAAACATAATTAGGTAATTTAGCTCCAACAAGAGGAGAAGAAATAGGAAAAATGAAAAGAAAGAAGAGGAAGAAGAAAGAAGAAGGAGAAGGAGGAGAAGGAGGAGGAGGAGGAGGAGAAGGCCAAGGACCTTCTAGTCCTTCTCCTCCTCTTCCTTCTCCTCCTTCTCCTCCTTCTTTAGTTCTTCTTCTTCTCCTCCTCATCCTCCTATTCCTTCTCCTCTTTCATATTATCCTTGCTTTAATTTCCCCAACAATGACATAATTAGCCCATTTAGCTCCAAAATACCATAATAAGCTCAAAAAGGCATAAGAACCTTGGTTAGCTCATTAATATTATATGCTTAGCTTGTTTTCCTCTAAAATGGGATAATTAACCCATTTAGCTCCAAAAAGACATAATTAGGTAATTTAGCTCCAACAAGAGGAGAAGAGGAGAAGAAATAGGCAAAATTAAAAGAAAGAAGAAGAAGAAGAAGAGAAGACGGAGAAGGAGGAGGAGGAGGAGGAGAAGGCCAAGGACCTTCTAGTCCTTCTCCTCCTCTTCCTTCTCCTCCTTCTCCTCCTTCTTTAGTTCTTCTTCTTCTCCTCCTCCTCCTCCTATTCCTTCTCCTCTTTCATATTATCCTTGCTTTAATTTCCCCAACAATGACATAATTAGCCCATTTAGCTCCAAAATACCATAATAAGCTCAAAATGGCATAAGAACCTTGGTTAGCTCATTAATATTATATGCTTAGCTTGTTTTCCTCTAAAATGGGATAATTAACCCATTTAGCTCCAAAAAGACATAATTAGGTAATTTAGCTCCAACAAGAGGAGAAGAGGAGAAGAAATAGGCAAAATTAAAAGAAAGAAGAAGAAGAAGAGAAGACGGAGAAGGAGGAGGAGGAGGAGGAGAAGGCCAAGGAACTTCTAGTCGTTCTCCTCCTCCTCCTTCTCCTCCTTCTCCTCCTTCTTCTTGATTTCGTCTTCTCCTCCTCCTCCTCCTCTTTCTTCTCCTATTTCATATTATCCTTGCTTTAATTAACCCAAGAATGACATAATTAGCCCATTTAGCTCCAAAATACCATAATAACCTCAAAATGGCATAAGAACCTTGAATAGCTCATTAATATTATATACTTAGCTTGTTTTCCTCTAAAATGGGATAATTAGCCCATTTAGCACCAAAAATACATAATAAGGTAATTTAGATCCAACAAGAGGAGAAGAGGAGAAGAAATAGGCAAAATGAAAAGAAAGAAGAAGAAGAAGAAAAGAACAAGGAGAAGGAGGAGAAGGAGGAGGAGGAGAAGGACTAGAAGGACCTTCTAGTCCTTCTCCTCCTCCTCCTTCTCCTCCTTCTCCTTCTGCTCCTTCTTCTTGATTTGTTCTTCTTCTCCTCCTCCTCCTCTTTATTCTCCTCTTTCATATTATCCTTGCTTTAATTAACCCAACAATGACATAATTAGCCCATTTAGCTCCAAAATACCATAATAAGCTCAAAATGGCATAAGAACCTTGGTTAGGTCATGAATATTATATACTTAGCTTGTTTTCCTATAAAATGGGGTAATTAGCCCATTTAGCTCCAAAAAGACATAATTAGGTAATTTAGCTCCAACAAGATGAGAAGAGGAGAAGAAATAGGCAAAATGAAAAGAAAGAAGAAGAAGAAGAAGAGAAGAAGGAGAAGGATGAGAAGGAGGAGGAGGAGGAGGAGGAGAAGGCCAAGGAACTTCTAGTCGTTCTCCTCCTCCTCCTTCTCCTCCTTCTCCTCCTTCTTCTTGATTTCTTCTTCTTCTCCTCCTCCTCCTATTTCTTCTCCTCTTTCATATTTTCCTTGCTTTAATTAACCCAACAATGACATAATTAGCCGATTTAGCTCCAAAATACCATAATAAGCTCAAAATGGAATAAGAACCTTGTTTAGCTCATGAATATTATATACTTAGCTTGTTTTCCTCTAAAATGGGATAATTACCCATTTAGCTCCAAAAATACATAATTAGGTAATTTAGCTCCAACAAGAGGAGAAGAGGATAATAAATAGGCAAAATGAAAAGAAAGAAGAAGAGGAAGAAGAAGAAGAAGAGAAGGAGGAGGAGGAGGAGGAGAAGGCCAAGGACCTTCTAGTCCTTCTCCTCCTCCTTCTTCTCCTCCTTCTCCTCATTCTCCTTGATTTCTTCTTCTTCTCCTCCTCCTCCTCTTTCTTCTCCTCTTTCATATTATCCTTGCTTTAATTAACCCAACAATGACATAATTAGCCCATTTAGCTCCAAAATACCATAATAAGCTCAAAATGGCATAAGAACCTTGGTTAGCTCATGAATATTATATACTTAGCTTGTTTTCCTCTAAAATGGGATAATTAGCCCATTGAGCTCCAAAAAGACATAATTAGGTAATTTAGATCCAACAAGAGGAGAAGAGGAGAAGAAATAGGCAAAATGAAAAGAACGAAGAAGAAGAAGAAGAAGAGAAGAAGGCGAAGGAGGAGGAGGAGGAGGAGGAGGAGAAGGCCAAGGACCTTGTAGTCCTTCTCCTCCTCCTCCTTCTCCTCCTTCTCCTCCTTCTTCTTGGTTTCTTCTTCTTCTCCTCCTCCTCCTCTTTCTTCTCCTCTTTCATATTATCCTTGCTTTAATTAACCCAAAAATGACATAATTAGCCCATTTAGCTCCAAAATACCATAATAAGCTCAAAATGGCATAAGATCCTTGGTTAGCTCATGAATATTATATACTTAGCTTGCTTTCCTCTAAAATGGGATAATTAGCCCATTTAGCTCCAAAAAGACATAATTAGGTAATTTATCTCCAACAAGAGGAGAAGAGGAGAAGAAATAGGAAAAATGAAAAGAAAGAAGAAGAAGAGAAGAAGGAGAAGGAGGAGGAGGAGGAGAAGGAGAAGGCCAAGGACCTTCTAGTCCTTCTCCTCCTCCTGCTTCTCCTCCTTCTCCTCCTTCTTGATTTCTTCTTCTTCTACTCCTCCTCCTCTTTCTTCTCCTCTTTCATATTATTCTTGCTTTAATTTCCCCAATAATGACATAATTAGCCCATTTAGCTCCAAAATACCATAATAAGCTCAAAATGGCATAAGAACCTTGGTTAGCTCATGAATATTATATACTTAGCTTGTTTTCCTCTAAAACGGGATAATTAACCCATTTAGCTCCAAAAAGACATAATTAGGTAATTTAGCTCCAACAAGAGGAGAAGAGGAGAAGAAATAGGCAAAATTAAAAGAAAGAAGAAGAAGAAGAAGAGAAGACGAAGAAGGAGGAGGAGGAGAAGGCCAAGGACCTTCTAGTCCTTCTCCTCCCACTCCTTGTCCTCCTTCTCCTCCTTCTTCTTAATTTCTTCTTCTCCTCCTCCTCCTCCTCTTTCTTCTCCTATTTCATATTATCCTTGCTTTAATTAACCCAAGAATGACATAATTAGCCCATTTAGCTCCAAAATACCATAATAAGCTCAAAATGGCATAAGAACCTTGAATAGCTCATTAATATTATATACTTAGCTTGTTTTCCTCTAAAATGGGATAATTAGCCCATTTAGCTCCAAAAATACATAACAAGGTAATTTAGCTCCAACAAGAGGACAAGAGGAGAAGAAATAGGCAAAATGAAAAGAAAGAAGAAGAAGAAGAAGAGAACAAGGAGAAGGAGGAGAAGGAGGAGGAGGAGGAGGAGAAGGCCAAGGACCTTCTAGTCCTTCTCCTCCTCCTCCTTCTCCTCCTTCTCCTCCTTCTTCTTGATTTCTTCTTCTTCTCCTCCTCCTCCTATTTATTCTCCTCTTTCATATTATCCTTGCTTTAATTAACCCAACAATGACATAATTAGCCATTTAGCTCCAAAATACCATAATAAGCTCAAAATGGCATAAGAACCTTGGTTAGGTCATGAATATTATATACTTAGCTTGTTTTCCTATAAAATGGGGTAATTAGCCCATTTAGCTCCAAAAAGACATAATTAGGTAATTTAGCTCCAACAAGATGAGAAGAGGAGAAGAAATAGGCAAAATGAAAAGAAAGAAGAAGAAGAAGAAGAGAAGAAGGAGAAGGATGAGAAGGAGGAGGAGGAGGAGGAGGAGGAGAAGGCCAAGGAACTTCTAGTTGTTCTCCTCCTCCTCCTTCTCCTCCTTCTCCTCCTTCTTCTTGATTTCTTCTTCTTCTCCTCCTCTTCCTATTTCTTCTCCTCTTTCATATTTTCCTTGCTTTAATTAACCCAACAATGACATAATTAGCCGATTTAGCTCCAAAATACCATAATAAGCTCAAAATGGAATAAGAACCTTGTTTAGCTCATGAATATTATATACTTAGCTTGTTTTCCTCTAAAATGGGATAATTAGCCCATTTAGCTCCAAAAAGACATAATTAGGTAATTTAGATCCAACAAGAGGAGAAGAGGAGAATAAATAGGCAAAATGAAAAGAAAGAAGAAGAGGAAGAAGAAGAAGAAGAAGAGAAGAAGGAGAAGGAGGAGGAGGAGGAGGAGAAGGCCAAGGACCTTCTAGTCCTTCTCCTCCTCCTTCTTCTCCTCCTTCTCCTCATTCTCCTTGATTTCTTCTTCTTCTCCTCCTCCTCCTGTTTCTTCTCCTCTTTCATATTATCATTGCTTTAATTAACCCAACAATGACATAATTAGCCCATTTAGCTCGAAAATACCATAATAAGCTCAAAATGGCATAAGAACCTTGGTTAGCTCATGAATATTATATACTTAGCTTGTTTTCCTCTAAAATGGGATAATTGGCCCATTGAGCTCCAAAAAGACATAATTAGGTAATTTAGATCCAACAAGAGGAGAAGAGGAGAAGAAATAGGCAAAATGAAAAGAACGAAGAAGAAGAAGAAGAAGAGAAGAAGAAGGAGAAGGAGGAGGAGGACGAGGAGGAGGAGAAGGCCAAGGACCTTCTAGTCCTTCTCCTCCTCCTGCTTCTCCTCCTTCTCCTCCTTCTTCTTGATTTCTTCTTCTTCTACTCCTCCTCCTCTTTCTTCTCCTCTTTCATATTATTCTTGCTTTAATTTCCCCAACAATGACATAATTAGCCCATTTAGCTCCAAAATACCATAATAAGCTCAAAATGGCATAAGAACCTTGGTTAGCTGATGAATATTATATGCTTAGCTTGTTTTCCTCTAAAATGGGATAATTAACCCATTTAGCTCCAAAAAGACATAATTAGGTAATTTAGCTCCAACAAGAGGAGAAGAGGAGAAGAAATAGGCAAAATTAAAAGAAAGAAGAAGAAGAAGAAGAGAAGACGGACAAGGAGGAGGAGGAGAAGGCCAAGGACCTTGTAGGCCTTCTCCTCCCCCTCCTTATCCTCCTTCTCCTCCTTCTTCTTGATTTCTTCTTCTCCTCCTCCTCCTCCTCTTTATTCTCCTATTTCATATTATCCTTGCTTTAATTAACCCAAGAATGACATAATTAGCCCATTTAGCTCCAAAATACCATAATAAGCTCAAAATGGCATAAGAACCTTGAATAGCTCATTAATATTATATACTTAGCTTGTTTTCCTCTAAAATGGGATAATTAGCCCATTTAGCTCCAAAAAGACATAATAAGGTAATTTAGCTCCAACAAGAGGACAAGAGGAGAAGAAATAGGCAAAATGAAAAGAAAGAAGAAGAAGAAGAACACAACAAGGAGAAGGAGGAGAAGGAGGAGGAGGATGAGAAGGCCAAGGACCTTCTAGTCCTTCTCCTCCTCCTCCTTCTCCTCCTTCTCCTCCTTCTACTGGATTTCTTCTTCTTCTGCTGCTCCTCCTCTTTATTCTCCTCTTTCATATTATCCTTGCTTTAATTAACCCAACAATGACATAATTAGCCCATTTAGCTCCAAAATACCATAATAAGCTCAAAATGGCATAAGAACCTTGGTTACGTCATGAATATTATATACTTAGCTTGTTTTCCTATAAAATGGGGTAATTAGCCCATTTAGCTCCAAAAAGATATAATTAGGTAATTTAGCTCCAACAAGATGAGAAGAGGAGAAGAAATAGGCAAAATGAATAGAAACAAGAAGAAGGAGAAGAGAAGAAGGAGAAGGATGAGAAGGAGGAGGAGGAGGAGGAGGAGGAGAAGGCCAAGGACCTTCTAGTCCTTCTCCTCCTCCTCATTCTCCTCCTTCTCCTCCTTCTTCTTGATTTCTTCTTCTTCTACTCCTCCTCCTATTTCTTCTCCTCTTTCATATTTTCCTTGCTTTAATTAACCCAACAATGACATAATTAGCCGATTTAGCTCCAAAATACCAAAATAAGCTCAAAATGGAATAAGAACCTTGTTTAGCTCATGAATATTATATACTTAGCTTGTTTTCCTCTAAAATGGGATAATTAGCCCATTTAGCTCCAAAAAGACATCATTAGGTAATTTAGCTCCAACAAGAGGAGAAGAGGAGAAGAAATAGGCAAAATGAAAAGAAAGAAGAAGAGGAAGAAGAAGAAGAAGAGAAGAAAGAGAAGGAGGAGGAGGAGGAGGAGAAGGCCAAGGACCTTCTAGTCCTTCTCCTCCTTCTTCTTCTCCTCCTTCTCCTCATTCTCCTTGATTTCTTCTTATTCTCCTCCTCCTCCTCTTTCTTCTCCTCTTTCATATTATCCTTGCTTTAATTAACCCAACAATGACATAATTAGCCCATTTAGCTCCAAAATACCATAATAAGCTCAAAATGGCATAAGAACCTCGGTTAGCTCATGAATATTATATACTTAGCTTGTTTTCCTCTAAAATGGGATAATTAGCCCATTTAGCTCAGGGAAGACATAATTAGGTAATTTAGATCCAACAAGAGGAGAAGAGGAGAAGAAATAGGCAAAATGAAAAGAACGAAGAAGAAGAAGAAGAAGAGAAGAAGGAGAAGGAGGAGGAGGAGGAGGAGGAGGAGAAGGCCAAGGACCTTCTAGTCCTTCCTCCTCCTCCTCCTTCTCCTCCTTCTCCTCCTTCTTCTTGATTTCTTCTTCTTCTCCTCCTCCTCCTCTTTCTTCTCGTCTTTCATATTATTCTTGCTTTAATTTCCCCAACAATGACATAATTAGCCCATTTAGCTCCAAAATACCATAATAAGCTCAAAATGGCATAAGAACCTTGGTTAGCTCATGAATATTATATACTTAGCTTGTTTTCCTCCAAATTGGGATAATTAACCCATTTAGCTCCAAAAAGATATAATTAGGTAATTTAGCTCCAACAAGAGGAGAAGCGGAGAAGAAATAGGCAAAATGAAAAGAAAGAAGAAGAAGAAGAAGAAGAAGAAGAAGAAGAAGAAGAAGAAGAAGAAGAAGAAGAAGAAGAAGAGAAGGAGAAGGAGGAGGAGGAGGAGGAGAAGGAGAAGGACAAGGACCTTCTAGTCCTTCTCCTCCTCCTCCTTCTCCTCCTTTTCCTCCTTCTTCTTGATTTCTTCTTCTTCTCCTCCACCTCCTCTTTCTTCTCCTCTTTGATATTATCCTTGCTTTAATATCCCCAAGAATGACATAATTAGCCCATTTAGCTCCAAAATACCATAATAAGCTCAAAATGGCATAAGAACCTTGGTTAGCTCATGAATATTATATACTTAGCTTGTTTTCCTCTAAAATGGGATAATTAACCCATTTAGATCCAAAAAGACATAATTAGGTAATTTAGCTCCAACAAGAGGAGAAGAGGAGAAGAAATAGGCAAAATGAAAAGAAAGAAGAAGAAGAAGAAGAAGAAGAAGACGAAGAAGAGAAGAAGGAGAAGGAGGAGGAGGAGGAGAAGGAGAAGGCCAAGGACCTTATAGTCCTTCTCCTCCTCCTCCTCCTTCTCCTCGTTCTCCTCCTTCTTCTTGATTCCTTATTCTTCTCCTCCTCCTCCTCTTTCTTCTCCTCTTTCATATTATCCTTGCTTTCATTTCCCCAACAATGACATAATTAGCCCATTTAGCTCCAAAATACCATAATAAGTTAAAAATGGCATAAGAACCTTGGTTAGCTCATGAATATTATATACTTAGCTTGTTTTCCTGTAAAATGGGATAATTAACCCATTTAGCTCCAAAAAGACATAATTAGGTAATTTAGCTCCAACAAGAGGAGAAGAGGAGAAGAAATAGGCAAAATGAAAAGAAAGAAGAAGAAGAAGAAGAAGAAGAGAAGAAGGAGAAGGAGGAGGAGGAGAAGGTCAAGGACCTTCTAGTCCTTCTCCTCCTCCTCCTTCTCCTCCTTCTCCACCTTCTTCTTGATTTCTTCTTCTTCTCCTCCTCCTCCTCTTTCTTCTCCTCTTTCATATTATCCTTGCTTTAATTAACCCATTTAGCTCCAAAATACCATAATAAGCTAAAAATGGCATAAGAACCTTGGTTAGCTCATGAATATTATATTCTTAGCTTGTTTTCCGCTAAAAATGACATAATTAGCTAAAAACATCATATTTTGTTCTTCTTCTGACTTTCTTATTCACATCTTTGGTAATTGGATATACTACATGCATGGAAGCTGGCATTCATGGAGTTGAACAATGTCGATGGATGAACTTTATATGTATATCATCTAGTTTTCATTTGAGTTGATGAACAATGTCGAACTATATGTATATGTATATATAGATAAACAGTGCAATACTTTGTATGTTGGTTCTTTGGATATATGGGGATGTACATTGATTTATATGTATATCATATATGTGTGGTGAATTATATATATGTCTTGGCAAGTATATGTGTGGTGAACTATATATCATATATGTGTGGTGAATTATATAAATGTGCTGTCAAATATATATATATGTGTGTGTGTGTGTGTGTGTGTGCTGTGAAATAATATAAAACAAAAAACAGGTACTATATGGGCTCTTTGCCGTCTGCCAGCTGATGGCAAAGACATGTGCCATCAGCTGGCAGATGGCAAAGGTGCCACATGGCGCCCAGCTGTGCATCCTGGGGTGTCTATATAGTCTCTTTGCCGTCAGCCTCCTAGGTGGGCAGACGACAAAGAATAGGGCACAGAGGAGGGGGGAGGAGGAGGCAGACGGCAAAGAGTGGAGGGGGAGAGGCAGACGGCAAAGAGTGGAGGGGGAGGGGAGGAGTAGGTAGACGACAAAGATGGAGGGGGGAGGCACACGGCAAAGATGGAGGGGGAGGGGAGGAGTAGGCAGACGGCAAAGATGCAGGGGGAGGCAGACGGCAAAGATGGAGGGGGGAGGCAGACAGCAAAGCCTCGTTAACCCCTAACGGAGGAAACGCCTGTCGGCTGCAGTCTCGAGAACTTTGCCGACTGCTCCTAAGTTAAGCAGACGGCAAAGAGCTTTGTCGTACGCTTTGGGGGGCACACAGCAAAGAAGGTCCTATGCCGTCGTAGGCTGACGCAGAAATTTTGCCGGCCGTGAGAATCTTTGCCGTCTGTGATTTTGTCTTTGCCGTCCGGGATTTTGTCTTTGCCGTCTGTGATGGCAGACGGCAAAGAAGTTGATTCCTATAGTGAGTTAACCGAACTAATGCACCCAACATTTTCAATGAAACTTGTAGGGACAAGATTGAAACATATCTATGGATGAAAAATTGAGATGGGTTTCCATGGGATTTAACCCTTCGGTCAAGACATGTGAAAATTATTATGTGAATGGGTATCGCTTCCATACAGAGGAGCACCACAACAGCTAGTCTGATCCCAAAAATATAAATACTAGAGTGTAGATCCCAGCTAAAAATGGAGTTCAGTACTATATAATGGTAGGAAAAATGTACGAGCTTATATTAAGCCGTGGGCATGAAACCCTAAGTCTCCCTATGTTCAAATGTCGATGGTTCAACCCAGTAACGGGGTTGGCTTCCATTCGTTTCATCAAAGTTAAACCATCAACTGTCTGTTGGGGAACGTTGTATAGGAAACAAAAAAAAATCATACGCACACGCAAGACCTATCCATGGTGATGAACATCTACGAAAGGGGAGAGTGTATCTACATACACTTGTAGATGGCTAAGCGCAAGCATATATAACGCAATTGATGTAGTGGAACATCTTCGCGATACAAATCGCAGTCCGTCCCGCGATCTCATCACGATCCATCCCGATCCAGTGCCGAACTAATGACACCTCCGCGTTCAGCACAAGTACAGCTTGATGACGATCTCCACCTTCTTGATCCAGCAAGAGAGACGAAGAGCTAGCTGAATTCTACGACAGCATGACGGTGCATCAGCGATGGTGGTGGAGCTACTCCGGCAGGGGTTCACCATACCGTACCGAACAAGCTACGGGGTGACACTAAGTGGTGGAGGGAGAGAGGGTTGCACCTTGGCTTGAAGTGTCAAAAGCTTTTATCACCTCCACTATATATGGGAGGGAGGGGAGGGGTGGCATCCTAGGGCAAGGCCCTAAGGTTCGGCCGAGCCAAGAGGTGGAGGATCAGTCCTCCTCCAATACAACTTAGAAGGAGTCGTCCTTCCCAATTCAATTTTGGCCCACCCTCCTTTCATTTTTCTCCCTTGGCTGAAATAGGCTTCCTTGGGCTGGCCACCAACCCACTAAGGGCTGGTATCCCACCCTTGGGCCTCTTTGGTTCTCTCCTCGGTGGGTGGCCCCTCCTAGTGGAACTCCAGAACCCATTCGTCACTCCCGGTACTTTACCGGTAATGCGTGAAAATCTTTCGGAAGCCAAATGGATACTTCCTATTATCAATGTTCATATACGGACCATTCCAGAAACCCTCGTGACGTCCGGGATCTCATCCGGGACTCCAATCAACCTTCGTTTATTAAAATCAATGATTCAACTATACTGAAACGTCACCGAACCTTAAGTGTACAAACCCTGCGGGTTCGAGAACTATGCAGACATGACCAGAGACACTCTCCGGTCAATAACCAATAGTGGGACTTAGATGCCCATATTGGCTCCTACATATTCTATAAAGATCGTAATCGATTGAACCTCTATGTCAAGGATTCAGTTAATCTCGTATGCGGTTCCCTTTGTCCATCGGCATGTTATTTTCCCGAGAATCGATCGTCGGTATCTCGATACCTAGTTCAATCTCGTTACTGGCAAGTCTCTTTACTCGTTCCATAATACAAGATCCCATGACTAACTCCTTAATCACATTGCTTGCAAGGTTTATTGTGTTGTTGTATTACCGAGTGGGCCCCAAGATACCTCTCCATCATACGGAGTGACAAATCCGAGTCTCGACGCACACAACCCCAATGCACACCTTTAGAGATACGTGTAGAGTACCTTTATAGTCACCCAGTTATGTTTCGAAGTTTGATACACACAAGGTATTCCTTCAGTGTCAGGGACTTGCATGATCTCATGGTCTTACGAACAGATACATTAACATGCAGAAAACAGTAGCAACAAACTGACACGATCATATGCTACATTCATAGTTTGGGTCTTGTCCATCACATCATTCTCGTAATGATGTGATCCCGTTATCAAGTGACTATACTTGTCTATGGCCAGGAAACCTTAACCATCTTGGATCAACGAGATAGTCAACTACAGGCTCACTAGGGACAGTGTGTTGTCTATGTATCCACACATGTATTTGAGTTTCCAATCAATACAATTCTAGCATGGAAAACAAATAATTCTCATGAACAAGGAAATATAATAATAACCAATTTATTATTGCCTCTAGGGCATATTTCCAACAGTCTCCCACTAGCACTAGATACAATAATCTACTCCCTCCGTTCCATAATATAAGTCTTTTTAGATATTTCACTAGAGGACTACATACGGATGTATATAGACATACTTTAAAGTGTACATTCATTCATTTTGCTCCGTATGTAGTCCTTTATTGAAATTGCTTAAAAGACTTATATTTAGGAACGGAGGGAGTAGTTAACATCACTATGAGATTGCAATGAATCCAACAATCATACAATTCTGGGGTTCGATCATGTCTTGCTTGTGAGAGAGGGTTTTAGTCAACGGGTATTCGGACCCATGTGTACTTCACAAATCTCTATGTCATATTGTAGATCCTTCTACCATGCTTCACTTGGAACAGTTCCAAATGACTGCTCCACTATATGAATCCGGTTTACTACTGATAGTTATCCGGATTAGTTTCAAAGATTGCTTCGGCATAACCCTTTAATTACAACAAACTCTTTTATCACCTCCATAATCGAGAAAACATTCGTTAGTACACTAGTTACTAAGGATAACTTTGACCGTTGTCAAGTGATCCATTGCTGGATCACTCTTGTACCCCTTGACAAACTCATGGCAAGGCAGTCTTCAGTTGCGGTACACAACATGGCATACTTTAGAGCCTACGGCTAAGGCATAGGAGACGACATTTGTCCTTTCTCTTTCTTCTATCATGGTTGGGTTTTGAGTCTTACTCAAATTCACACCTTACAATACAGTCAAGAACTGCTTCTTTGGCTGATCTATTTTGAACTCCTTCAAAATCTTGTCATGGTATGTATCCATTTGAAACTTCTATTAAGCGTTTTGATCTATCTTTATAGATCTTGATGCTCAATGTTCAAGTAGCTCAATCCAGGTTTTCCTTTTAAAAACACTTTTCAAACAACCCTATATGCTTTACAGAAGTTCTACATCATTTCTGATCAACAATATGTCAACCACATATACTCATCAGAAATTCTATAGTGCTCCCACTCACTTTCTTGGAAATACAAGTTTCTCGTAAACTATGTATAAACCTAAAAACCTTGATCATATCATCAAATCATATACTCCAACTCCGAGATGCTTGCTACAGTCCATAGAAGGATCGCTGGAGCTTGCATAGTTGTTAGAATCCTTAGGATCGACAAAACCTTCTGGTTGTATCACATACATCGTTTCCTTGAGGAAACCGTCGAGGAAACAATGTTTTGACATGCGTCTGCAAGATTTCACACTACAGGAATTAGGCATTATGCCGTCAGGACGCTACAGACGGCAAAGAGCGAATTACAGACGGAAAAAAATTTGTCATCAACCCACGATGGCAAATAATGCGGGCATCCATCATGCCCGCGAAGGATAGTTTTGCCGTCAGCATACGAGAGAGGAGACGAGAATTTTTTTGCCGTTAGTGAAATTGTTTCGCCGTCAACTGGTTTGGTAGACAGCAAAAAATAAGAGAAGACGGAGTGGACTGACTGATAGACGGCGTTAGTCATTTTTTCCATCACCTTTATGATACCCGAGACGGCAAAACTACCAGTTGTTTGCCGTCTTCAACGAAGTTTCAAGACGGCAAAACACCTCAGATCTTTTCCGTCTGTTGATTCTGTACAAGATAGCAAACCACATCATATCTTTGTCGTCTGTTGATGGTGTACAAGACGACAAATTAATAGGTGAGCCACATGTTTTTTTGTTGTCATGAACATGACGGCAAAGAGGTTGCTAAATACACAATATAACAGCATAAATAGGCAATTAAACAACACAAGTAGACAATATAACAGCAGAAATAGGCAATATAACAATATAGTCCATAACACATCCACATATATATACATACACTACAAGAAATATGTCAACTAACGACCTTTTGTCAGTGACGCTGGAAGGAATGGTCATAAATCTATAAACATTTGACATCATTTGGTCGTCAGCTGTCTGGAGGGGTCCTAGCCGCAAAAACCAACGACCATTTTCATCAGAAAGGTCATCACTTGCTTACTCAAAAACGTCAGAAAGCGGACAACACCTGGCACTGCCTTATTTCTAGGTGATAATGACCAATATGAATGGTCGTTACTAAATAGTTCGAATGAACTAGGCTGGTTACACAGCCACCTCAGCATCCTCGCTTACTTTTCATTGAGGTAGGACCCATTTGACAGGTAGGTGAGGGGCCGGCGACCGAGCGGGGACATGTGCGAGCCTTGCTTAATTCCCGTGGGACTCGAACCCATGACCGAGCGCTTCCGCTAAGTGTTTGCTACCGCTGAGCTAGAGAGGGACTGTTGCTCAGGTATCGGTATTTGGGGGTATATTATATTAAATCGCGGGTCTCTCGTATCATTGACAAGTGGGACCGACGGGGACGGCCAACACTTGGCCAATTTCCGACACGGGCCAACACTTAGCCAATTTCCGACAAGGGACGAGCAAATCTAGATCTCGGGGGCGGCGGCGACCGACGGGGACGGGGCGGCGGCGATCGTCGGGGATGGGGGTGGCGGCGACCGACGGGGATGGGGGCGGCGACCGACGGGGGCGGTGACCAGCGATGGTGGTGCTGACTCCACGGCCACCTCACCCATCGGCAGTTGTTGCTGTTGCTGTTGCTATCTACATCAGAGAGCTGAATTGAGATGTTGCATGTTGCTAACCAGTAGACCCACTCTTTATGATCAGTGAAGCAAAATAGAAGCAGCCATAACATCAAAAGTATAACATTCCAACACAGTTCACAACAACCTGCCATTTGTGCAAAAGTAAAACAGTTCACAATGACATCGATAAACCGCGTAGGATCATGGAGGGTCACTAAATGGGACCTAGAGCCTTCAGGAGGGCTGCATGCCCTGCCCTGGTCTTGATGTCTTCAGCACTCCTTGATAAACCGCGTGCATGCGACATAAGGTGTTCATAAATCCCATCCCTGGGCTTTGGCTTTGTGGTGCAGTATGGGCATCTGAACATTCCCCTCTTGAAGTACGCCACCTTCCCCTTCTCCCTGATCTTCTAGGCTTCCTTTCTCACAGCCCTAGTTTTCATTTGTTTGCCAAGCATCCATGCATGCATTAGCCCTAGCTTTCATTTGTTTGCCAAGCATCCATGCATGCATTAGGAAAACCTTGATGTTTGAAACATGAAGTGATCAAAACCCCAATGATTTGAAAAATTGACAACAAGGCAATAAAAATTAATACCTTAAAAGGGACCAAGAAAATGTTCCAAATACTTGGCAAAATAGTGACATAAAATAAATTTGTCAAACCAAAATTTTAAGTCACAGAAACATTTTGAAATGTATTTTTGATTTGACCAAATAGCTATTTGGAATGGAATTATTTTGATTCCTTCTATTTTAAAGTTTCAAAAATGTTGAAACTTTTATGTGGCATTGGACATTATTATCTCTGTCACATAATAACATTTTAGGGTTTTACTTTTGGTCAAACAATTTATTTTAAAACCTAAATCTAAATGCCAGAAACAAATAAGAAGAAAATAGAAAAGAAGAGAGAGAGAGAGCTACCTCGCGCTCATCTGGCAGGCCCAGCCCACCAGGGGCTCCCCTGTCATGCTCCTCCTCCTGCCAGTAGGCAGAGGGGAAGATGAGCATGGGGCTGGCCGCGCCACGTCCTGCTCCCACCTCCTCCCTGCCTGCCTGCCTCGTCGCCCTCCTCTCCCT
This sequence comes from Hordeum vulgare subsp. vulgare, assembly GCF_904849725.1. Classification (NCBI taxonomy): domain Eukaryota; kingdom Viridiplantae; phylum Streptophyta; class Magnoliopsida; order Poales; family Poaceae; genus Hordeum; species Hordeum vulgare. The sequence continues at coordinate 560,560,030 of NC_058523.1, read as the reverse complement.
TATCTTCGCGCCGCTGAGCCGTCCCGATCTCCTCCTCTCCTCTCTCCAGTTCCCCCTTCTCTCTCTCTGCTTTCCCTCGTTGCTGCCATTGCCGAGCTAGAGATCGAGCTCGCCTCTCTGGTCCCCGGCCACCCCTCGCCTCTCCGTGAAGCCCAGAAGGACCGCCTCGATGCCCTGCTCCTCCTCGCCGACGGAATCAAGCCCGGAGCCCCCTGTCGCCTCCGCCACCCCCGTTTTCTTCGTCGGACATCGGAGCTTCCCGGCGTCGATCCGTCGGCTAGGGAACGACCCCGACCTCTCCGTCGCCGCAAATGGGTTCCTCGTGAGCCCCTGAACCTTTTCCCTCTCCTCCCTCGCTATGTCGTGCCCTGTAGCCCGCTCCCCGCATCGGCCGAGCTCCGGACACCGCGAGAGTACGTCGCGGGCCCTGCTCCGGCCACCTTCCCTGGCCCTGGATAGGTCTGGCGGACGAGGCCGAGCCTGGGATACGCCCCAGTGCTCTCGGCCCTCGAATCCGAGCCGTATAGCGCGTTTTTGGCCAACCCCGACGAGCCTCCGCCGCGCCCGTGGTCGCCGCCGGCCAAGCTCCGGTAGCCCGTGACATGGCCATCCTAATTAGCCTAACTAACCCCCCCAGAGCCACTGACAGAGGGTCCCACGCGTGGGTCAAACCCCACTTAGTGCGGTTCAACTCGGGATTAGCCCTGGCTTACTGACGTGTGACCCCCACATGTCAGGTTTGGCCTGGCCCAGGCCAGTTGACTGCTGACGCAGTGTTGACGCAGTAATTGATTTCCTATTATAAAATAAATCCAGGAAATTACTAAAACTTGTAAAAATCATAGAAATTAAAATATAACTCGGATGAAAATAATTTATATATAAAAAAGCATAAGAAAAATCCAAAGAATCTGATTATGGCGTTTTCATGCTGGTTTGAGAAAGTTAACAACACCAAATAGGCAAAATGATGAATAGGGTAAATTTAATAAATAGTTTGGAGTTGGAATTTGATTCCTATTTGAATTCCACTTCAATTACTATGACCAAACAATGATCTAGGAAACTGAGCACCCCAAATTGCCATGCTCATGCATGTTAAAAAACAAGTTATACCTGAGCATCAGGTCGATTCAATTAAAAGGGTATCTGGAAAATACCTTGTTGAAGTGATGTTTGAATCCTGATTCAAACCCAGCGTCAACCTAAGAAATGGTAGCTATATTGGCTCTGTCACATTTCATCTCCATTTCTTGATCATGCATCATAGTGTTGAATTTCCGTGAAGTAATTATTGTTCCTTTCTTGTTTGCCGGTGTTGTTCCCTCTCGGTAGACGATGGTACCGACGATGTGATCGTTGACATTGATGAAGACTCATTGCTATCTTCAGACGTGTCAGGCAAGCAAACCTCCTTGAGCATATTGATATAAACCCACTCTCTCGCTCCTGCTCTCTTTACTGCATTAGGACAAACACGATTCAAGTGTACATGTTATCGGTAGTTGAACCCATTCCTCTGCATGACCTGATTTTGTCACAGTAAATAGTTGAAACCACTTAGCATTAGTAGCAAATGCTTGAGCATTGCTGTTCTTACTCATCCATGCTTGCTTACAATGTCTGCTATGCTTAGAGTCGTGTCGGGTCTGATCCATCTGGATGATGAATCAGAATGGTTGTGTTCATGTCCTACAGTGTGAGAGTAAAAGTGTGAATTCGATTTGGTAAAGGTAGCGATGAGAGGCCATGTAGGAGTACATGGTGGGTTGTCTCATTGGGACCTTCCTTAAGAACTGAGTTCTGTGTATGTTATCCAAGACAAGATACTACCATGCATTGGGCCCTGAAATATGACCCTGCTCGGCTTATTAATTGCCTAGATCCATGTCCAGGAGTTGCAATTAGTTTCTGGTGTTTGTAGGAAAATTGTTGGCGGCCGTGTTTCGCTCTGCCCGACGGGGTAGGCTTCTCTGCGGTAGATACACAGTGGCATGTTGTACCAAGTGGCACCCGGATGGTGGGCTTGGGAACCCTGCGCACATCGTTTGGGGCCGTAGAGGAAACCTCGGCCGGACTTCCTTGCGGGTTCAGTCTCAAATAGGCGATAAACCTGGACTAGGATCTTGTGTGGTTAACGGTCGTGGCCGACACCTGCGCCAGTGCTTCCGCTTGAAGGTTGCTAAGATGCGTGACGTGCACATGGTGATAAGTGGTGGGAGCGTGTGTGAAGAAGTATACCCCTGCAGGGTGATTTAATTTGTTCGAATAGCCGCGTCCTCGGAAATGGACTACTTGGAAGCATTACGTGGTACATAGAGAATTTAAATGGATACTCTAAAACATGCAAAATAAGTGTGAGTGCTATGGAAGGCCTTCTCATAGGGAGACGAGAGTGGATCCATAGTGGTGTATTGAATTGGCGAATATGTGGACTAGTGTGCGCTATCCCACCTCAAAGAAAGAACTTGTAGTCGTAGTACAGGTTAGCCAAGAGTCAAAACTGGCTTGCTGCAATCAAACCCCACAAATCTTTCATTGAAACATGATGCATATGTAGATAGTTTTGATGTAAGTCTTGCTGAGTACCTTTGTACTCACGGTTTCTTTATTTATGTTTTGCAGAGAAGATTTAGTCTCATTAAAGGTTTCTGCGCAATGTGTTCGATGTTGACCGGAATAGCTTGGGAATCCCAGACAGAGGTCTGGCTCCTTTGGTAGGGTCGTAGTAGCTTTTCACGCTTTTCCAGCCACTTTTAGTAGATGTGTGTACCCAGACATGATTTTCTTTCGCTTGTTGTTTGTATGACTTGAGTGTCGGGTCATGGGACCATTGTTTGTAATAACACACTATGTTGATTCTTATGAGTCCTTAATAAAAGCCTGAGTCATAGAGTTATGTTGTGATGACATGTTGTATCTACACATATCGTGCATATTGTGTGTATGTTATATGTGTGGGATTCGACACATAGTTGTTTGCCTTTAGTAGTACTCTTTACAGGGAAATGCCTCTTTGTGCATCTATCGAGCCTTGGTAGCTTGCTACTGCTCTAGACACATTGATTGACCGGCGTGTATCCTTCTTTGCTGTTGTGTCTGTCCCCTCGGGGAAATGTCACGCGGTGCAATGTAGTCCTTGTAGCTTGCTACGACTCGTCTACACAGGTTGTTGATCGACACCTGCTTTGCTGGGTTATGTATGCCTGTCCCTGTATGGATGTACCGCTTGGGTTTATAACTAGTCATGTGGACCCGGGTTCTTTGTCGTTTGAAGGCTAGCAACATATTCATATACGTGAGCCAAAAGACGCAAACGGTCCCGGCCAAGGTAAGGTGGCAGCCGTGGAGTTTACTGTGCGTGAGGCCGCAAAGTGATGTGATGTGTTACAGGCTGGGTTCTTATGACTCAGGATCGGGGTCCCGACAACTTTGGTATCAGAGCTTGACTGCCTGTAGGATAACCAAGCCAGACTGGTCGATGTTGTGTCTAGCAACTCTTTAGTTATATAAGGGAATTGTTTGTGGAAGGGAACGTAAGGCTCTTTTTACTCCTTTCCTTGTGTCATTCTTATTCTGAGTCATCCTCTTCTTTATTCTACGGGGATTAAGAATTGGGCTTTCTCATCTATTCATTAGGATGACGAGTGACTATGCTGGAGACTTAAAGAAAAGTTGTTGTCTTCCTGGATCAGTGTCTTCATAAGAATTCGATGGTTATGTTTTTAGTTTTCTTGCACGTTGCCTCATATTTCATACCCGTACAGCCGTTATGATGTCCGAGTTTTCCAAAGTTCCCAAATAGTGTGATGCGATTGCAAATTCCTTCCTCTTTTCCCAATGTCTTTCGGCCGGACAAAGCACACTAATAATTGTGTTGAGGTACTCTATTACCTCGACGTTTTGTTGAAGTATTAGGAACACATGTTACTCCGAATACTACCCAATAGTCTAGATGTGTGCTATGTCTTCCAGTGCGATAATTCTGGCCATCATTTTAGAAAAACATCTCATGATGTTATTTCGTTTTTAGGTATTCTATTTCTGGGTCTTTGAATCCAAGGATCATTCTACTCATCTCTCTTGATAGTGTTGCTAGTTCCTTTAGAATGATTAATAACCTTGTTGTAGCTCCCAAGGTTCATGGTATATCATTCTTCCAACACCATGAATCATCTTTGGCAGAAGTTCTCCGTGAACTAAAGATCATAACAAGAGTGCTCGTGATGAGTTCTCTACTCCATATCGTGATTCTGCCTACTTCGCCCTTCTGCATGGGTTCTCTGGAAGAATTATGTTGAACCCATTCGACATTCTAATCCATGTATCCACAACTCAAGAAATCGTGTGCTCTTGAGTTGGCCCTATCTAGTTGTATTTTGACCTTCATCATTGAAAGGATAGTCAAGAGTAGTTGTGCATTCATGTCATCGATGTCTTCTATTTCGTGGTCTGTCAAGTTGTTCTATTCTAGAATGACCGGGAGAAGCAAACTCCAGTACCACATCCATTTCTTGGATTGGGTCAAAGTATTGTATTCCGTAGATCGAAATGCCAACCCAGCTTTTGTTCTGTACTATCTTGGAGTATTACCCTCTTTTTGTCAAGAGTGTTGTGAGAATTGCACCATCTCTTAGGAACTCTTGATGTAATGATACCTCTCGCTATCATTGTTCATCCCTCGGTTTTTCGTGTTGGTTGTAACTGGAATATCGACAAGTGAACCATGATGGGTGAAATCAATACTCCTAGAAATGTTATTGCTTGGTAGCTAATGGACAATAATTTCACTCTTATGCTGATGATGATTGAATCGTCATCCTAAGATTGACCGTGCTACCTAGTCCATGTTTCATGGTGCATTTTTCGATCAATGGGTTAGGATTGTGTCAATCCCTTGTTCTATTGATCACATCATCTTGCCCTCAAACGCGAGATTGTTCCCGAGCTTAATAATATATCGGTGGTTTCTGATTTTCCGAATATCTTCTCGGAAGTATTACGAGGTTGTTTCCTGACTGTTATGATAGAGCTCATGATCAAGTTGGTTTCTCTATAAGCCATCTTCTCCAAGAATCCATGTTGGATACCCCGAGCTAGTTGGTTAAGCTAAACAACAACTTGGGGAGTTGGAAGATAAAAGCTTCGCCTAAACTTAGCTCATTTAAAAAGGATATTTTTCCTGTTGTGTGAGTCTGAAGAAAGATGATATTTTCATCGGTTGACTCGTGTGATCAATTGTTGCATATATTATCTTGTTCAATTTTGATTTAGGTATGGGCTATTGTCAAATCAAACTCAGAACCAAAGATTGTACTAATGGTGTCTTACTCAGGGTTTTCCTTGAGCCTACACTATTGTATTCTTTGATGTGACCAATGCTATTATCTTGCTCACATAGTTGTGGAAATCCATTTATATGGGTATCTTGATGAATTGTTGTTGAGCCCATCGGCAACATTCTCATTTGTTCCATGATTTATGTTGGACATTAAGCTAGTGCTGGAAACTTTGTAGACATTGTCTTCGTGTCTCGTGCATGAGGAATATGTTAGGTGTAAGAAGTGAATTCCTCTAATTCATGTGCATCTGATGCAAGTTGTTGCCGTGAATTCGAGAAAAGTTAATTTGTTTTCTTCGGAATATTCTCAAGTCAGTCATGCACGTGTGAAGTATTCTATGGTCTGAGAGATTAGCTACCTCCATTCCACATGTATTTAATAGCACACCAAGCCGCTGATTGATTTGTTCAGGGAAAAGAAGTTAGGTGTTATTCCCGAAGGGCCCAGACGGACTTGCACATAGCTTCGTTATCCGCAATGATGGTTCCCAAACCAGAACGCAGTAGTGTTTATTGTAAGACTTTTCATGTGCTCATCATTGTCTTGGGCAGTGTGTTCACATGTGTCTTGCAATCCAGCTCATGTTTTGGAGTTGTCTTCCATTGTTCATTTCCTGAGAATCTCGCAACATTATCTCGTCAATTTGTGTTGCAAACCTTCTTTTCAGACGTGTTGAGTCTGAAGCATCGTGTCACCAACCGGACCTGAATCTCAGGCAGTTATAATGGTTGGAACTTTCCCCAAGAATTATAATATTGGTCTCTATGTAACCCGGTAAAGTGATGTAATGGCTAACACACCTAGCCGGAAGACTTGATACTATAATATCATACATCATTAATCTTAGTCATCTTCCGTGAGGTTTATGTATGACTAATTTGGGAATTAGTTCCTCATGGACTCCCTTTGAGCCCCGAAGTCCGACCTATACTTGATGTGCTAGATAACAAGCAAGACCTATAATTGGGTTGTGCTGGTACATCAAGGAGAACATTAGAAGCAGAGTGCTAAATGTTTCTTGGTCGATCAACCATAATTCGTTTCCTTGGTATAGCTAAGGTGAAATCTGAGGAAGTGTTGTCTTCCTTTGCATCTGCATCCTCCATCACTGTTCATCATGGTAGTGTTGGGGAACGTCGCATGGGAAACAAAAAAATTCCTACGCGCACGAAGACCTATCATGGTGATGTCCATCTATGAGAGGGGATATTCGATCTACGTACCCTTGTAGATCGCAGAGCAGAAGCGTTAAGAAACGCGGTTGATGTAGTGGAACGTCCTCACGTCCCTCGATCCGCCCCGCGAACCGTCCCCCGATCAGTCCCACGATCTAGTGCCGAACGGGTGGCACCTCCGCGTTCAGCACACGTAAAGCTCGACGATGATCTCGGCCTTCTTGATCCAGCAAGAGAGATGGAGAGGTAGATGAGTTCTCCGGCAGCGTGACGGCGCTCCGGAGGTTGGTGGTGATCTTATCTCAGCAGGGCTCCGCCCGAGCTTTGCAGAAACGCGATCTAGAGGTAAAACCGTGGAGATATGTGGTCGGGCTGCCGTGGCAAAGTTGTCTCAAATCAGCCCTAAAACCTCCGTATATATAGGGGGAAGAGGGGGAGCCTTGCCTTGGGGTCCAAGGACCCCCAAGGGGGTCGGCCGAGCCAAGGGGAGGAGTCCTCCCCTTCCAAACCGAATCCAACTAGGTTTGGAAGGAGGAGTCCTTCCCCTTTTTCCCACCTCCTCTTTTTTTTCTTTTCTCTTTGATTTTCTTCCTATGGTGCATAGGGCCATCTTGGGCTGTCCCACCAGCCCACTAAGGTTTGGTGCGCCACCCCCATGGCCTATGGGCTTCCCCGGGGTGGGTTGCCCCCCCCCCCCCCGGTGAACACCCGGAACCCATTCGTCATTCCCGGTACATTCCCGGTAACTCCGAAAACCTTTCGGTAATCAAATGAGGTCATCCTACATATCAATCTTCGTTTTCTGACCATTCCGGAAACCCTCGTGACGTCCGTGATCTCATCCGGGACTCCGAACAACATTCGGTAACCAACCATATAACTCAAATACGCATAAAACAACGTCGAACCTTAAGTGTGCAGACCCTGCGGGTTCGAGAACTATGTAGACATGACCCGAGTGACTCCTCGGTCAATATCCAGTAGCGGGACCTGGATGCCCATATTGGATCCTACATATTCTACGAAGTTCTTATCGTTTGAACCTTAGTGCCAAGGATTCATATAATCCCGTATGTCATTCCCTTTGTCCTTCGGTATGTTACTTGCCCGAGATTCGATCGTCAGTATCCGCATACATATTTCAATCTCGTTTACCGGCAAGTCTCTTTACTCGTTCCGTAATACAAGATCCCGCAACTTACACTAAGTCACATTGCTTGCAAGGCTTGTGTGTGATGTTGTATTACCGAGTGGGCCCCGAGATACCTCTCCGTCACACGGAGTGACAAATCCCAGTCTTGATCCATACTAAGTCAACGAACACCTTCGGAGATACCTGTAGAGCATCTTTATAGTCACCCAGTTACGTTGCGACGTTTGATACACACAAAGCATTCCTCCGGTGTCAGTGAGTTATATGATCTCATGGTCATAGGAACAAATACTTGACACGCAGAAAACAGTAGCAACAAAATGACACGATCAACATGCTACGTCTATTAGTTTGGATCTAGTCCATCACATGATTCTCCTAATGATGTGTTCCCGTTATCAAGTGACAACACTTGCCTATGGTCAGGAAACCTTGACCATCTTTGATCAACGAGCTAGTCAACTAGAGGCTTACTAGGGACAGTGTTTTGTCTATGTATCCACACATGCACTGTGTTTCCAATCAATACAATTATAGCATGGATAATAAACGATTATCATGAACTAAGAAATATAATAATAACTAATTTATTATTGCCTCTAGGGCATATTTCCAACAGGTAGTATGTTGTGTCACCAAGATCTTGGCACAGATATTGGTAAAACTTTGATGAATATGGAAATGCTCAAGTTCTTGAGAGCACGCTCAGACACTAGGTTATATCCTCGGTAATACTTGGAATGTGCCTTCCGTTCGCCGAGTTGTTCTATAACTCTAGTTTCTTTCCAACTGAGTATGCCATTCTTTCAAATTCCTCCAACAATCATTTGTGAATTGCCTTACCCTGGTATGAAGAGTTTCAATGATCTCTGTATCAAAAGTAATTCTTTTTGCCACTTAAGGGAATAACTCTACGAGTCACCCTCCTATGGTGCCCCGTTATGGTATGAAGGGCAAGTTAATCCTCGCTACTTTGAAACCTCGTCACCATCTGATTTAAGCATGGATTTGTTGCCTACCAGTTGCACCTCTGTTATATGTCTCATTTTCTCATCCGTGTTTTGGTGTTGTGTCTCAGCTCAAGGGACGTTCCTATGTCTCATTCTATGAGTTGATCTTGAGTTGCTCGATCTTTGAGGAGATTGAGTCTTGTAGAGTCTATCTGTTCCTTTGTTGTCGTGTTAGACGAAGACCTCGAAGACAAAGATGTCAAGATCAACATGGTATGATGAATCAACATCCTCGAGAGAAGCAAATGGATCGTGAAGATTGTGATAGTATAGTGTCCCCTGTTCCTCTTCCCGACTACGCTTGAATCTTGGGACGAGATTCTTGTTTAGTGGGGGTGAGTTGTCACAGCCCTAGTTTTCATCTATTTGCCAAGCATCCATGCATGCATTAGCCCTAGCTTTCATTTGTTTGCCAAGCATCCATGCATGCATTAGGAAAACCTTGACGTTTGAAATAGGAAGTGATCAAAACCCCAATGATTTGAAAAATTGACAACAAGGCAATAAAAATTAATACCTTAAAAGGGACCAACAAAATGTTCCAAATACTTGGCAAAATAGTGACATAAAATAAATTTGTCAAACCAAAATTTTAAGTCAGAGAAACATTTTGAAATGGAATTTTGATTTGACCAAATAGCTATTTGGAATGAAATTATTTTGATTCCTTCTATTTTAAAGTTTAAAAATGTTGAAACTTTTATGTGGCATTGGATATTATTATCTCTGTCACATAATAACATTTTAGGGTTTTATTTTTGGTCAAAAAATTTATTTTAAAACCTAAATCTAAATGCCAGAAAGAAATAAAAAGAAAATGGAAAAGAAGAGAGAGAGAGCTACCTGGCGCTCATCTGGCTGGCCCAGCCCACCAGGGGCTCCCCTGTCATCCTCCTCCTCCTACCAATAGGCAGAGGGGAAGATGAGAACGGGGCTGGCAGCACCACCTCCTGCTCCCACCTCCTCCCTGCCTGCCTGCCTCGTCGCCCTCCTCTCCCTTATCTCTGCGCCGCTGAGCCGTCCCGATCTCCTCCTCTCCTCTCTCCAGTTCCCCCTTCTCTCTCTCTCCACTTTCCCTTGTTGCCGCCATTGCCGAGCTAGAGTTCGAGCTCGCCTCTCTGGTCCCCGGCCACCCCTCGCCTCTCCGTGAAGCCCAGAAGGACCGCCTTGATGCCCTGCTCCTCCTCGCCGACGGAATCAAGCCCGGAGCCCCCCTGTCGCCGCCGCCACCAGCATTTTCTTCGTCGGCCATCGGAGCTTCCCGGCGTCGATCCGCCGGCTAGGGAACGACCCCGACTTCTCCGTCGCCGCAAATGGGTTCCTCGTGAGCCGTGAACCTTTTCCCTCTCCTCCCTCGCTCTGCCGTGCCCTGTAGCCCGCTCCCCGCATTGGCCGAGCTCCGGCCACCGCGAGAGCACGTCGCCGGCCCTGCTCCGGCCACCATCCCTGGCCCTCGATGGATTTGGCGGACGAGGTCGAGCCTGGGCTACGTCCCAGTGCTCTCGGCCCTCGAATCCGAGCCATATAGCGCATTTTTGGCCAACCCCGACGAGCCTCCGCCACGCCCGTGGTCGCCGCCGGCCAAGCTCCGGTAGCCCGTGACGTGGCCAGCCTAATTAGCCTAACTAACCCCCCGGAGCCACTGACAGAGGGTCCCACGCGTGGGTCAAACCCCACTTAGTGCGGGTCAACTCGGGATTAGCCCTGGCTCACTGACGTGTGAGCCCCACACGTCAGGTTTGGCCTGGCCCAGGCCAGTTGACTGCTGACGCAATGCTGACGCAGTGTTGACGCAGTAATTGATTTCCTGTTATAAAATAAATCCAGGAAATTACTAAAACTGGTAAAAATCATAGAAATTAAAATATAACTCGCATGAAAATAATTTATATATGAAAAAGCATCAGAAAAATCCAAAGAATCAGATTATGGCATTTTCCTGCTGGTTTGAGAAAGTTAACAACACCAAATAGGCAAAATGATGAATAGGGTAAATTTAATAAATAGTTTGGAGTTGGAATTTGATTCCTATTTGAATTCCACTTCAATTACTATGACCAAACAATGATCTAGGAAACCGAGCACCCCAAAATGCCATCCTCATGCATGTTAAAAAACAAGTTATACCTAAGCATCAGGTCGAATCAATTAAAAGGGTATCCGGAAAATACCTTGTTGAAGTGATGTTTGAATCCTGATTCAAACCCAGCTTCAACCTAAGAAATGGTAGCTATATTGGCCCTATCACATTTCATCTCCATTTCTTGATCATGCATCATAGTGTTGAATTTCCGTGAAGTAATTATTGTTCCTTTCTTGTTTGCCGGTGTTGTTCCCTCTCTTTAGACGATGGTACCGACGATGTGATCGTTGACATTGATGAAGACTCATTGCTATCTTCAGACGTGTCAGGCAAGCAAACCCCCTTGAGCATATTTATATAAACCCACTCTCTCGGTCCTGCTCTCTTTACTGCATTAGGACAAACACGATTCAAGTGTACATGTTATCGGTAGTTGAACCCATTCCTCTATATGACCTGATTTTGTCACAGTAAATAGTTGAAACCACTTAGCATGAGTAGCAACTACTTGAGCCTGTTGTGCTTACTCATCCATGCTTTCTTACAATGCCTGCTATGCTTAGAGTCGTGTCAGGTCTGATCCATCTGGATGATGAATCAGAATGGTTGTGTTCATGTCCTACAGTGTGAGAGTAAAAGTGTGAATTTGATTTGGTAAAGGTAGCGACGAGAGGTTATGTAGGAGTACATGGTGGGTTGTCTCATTGGGACCGTCCTTAAGAACTGAGTTCTGTGTATGTTATCCAAGACAAGATACTACCATCCATTGGGCCCTGAAATATGACCCCGTTCGGCTTATTAATTGCCTAGATCCCTGTCCAGGAGTTGCAATTAGTTTCTGGTGTTTGTACGAAAATTGTTGGCGGCCGTGTTTCGCTCTGCCCGACGGGGTAGGCTTCTCTGCGGTAGATACACAGTGGCATGGTGTACCAAGTGGCACCCGAATGATGGGCTTGGGAACCCTGCGCACATCGTTTGGGACTGTAGAGGAAACCTCGGCCGGACTTCCTTGCGGGTTCAGTCTCAAATAGGCAATAAACCTGGACTAGGGTTTTGTGTGGTTAACGGTCGTGGCCGACACCCGCGCCAGTGCTTCCGCTTGAAGGTTGCCGAGATGCATGACGTGCAAATGGTGATAAGTGGTGGGAGCGTGTGTGAAGAAGTATACCCCTGCAGGGTGATTTAATTTGTTCGAATAGCCGCGTCCTCGGATATGGACTACTTGGAAGCATTACGTGGTACATAGACAATTTAAATGGATACTCTAAAACATGCAAATTAAGTGTGAGCACTATGGAAGGCGTTCTCGTAGGGAGACGAGAGTGGGTCCATAGTGGTGTATTGAATTGGCGAATATGTGGACTCGTGTGCGCTGTCCCACCTCAAAGAAAGAACTTGTAGTCGTAGTACAGGTTAGCCAAGAGTCAAAGCTGGCTTTCTGCAATCAAACGCCACAAATCTTTCATTGAAACATGATGCATATGTAGATAGTTCTGATGTAAGTCTTGCTGAGTACCTTTGTACTCACGGTTGCTTTATTTATGTTTTGTAGAGAAGATTTAGTCTCATTAAAGGTTTCTACGCGATGTGTTCGATGTTGGCCGGAATAGCTTGGGAATCCCAGACAAAGGTCTGGCTCCTTTGGTAGGGTCGTAGTAGCTTTTCACGCTTTTCCAGCCACTTTTAGTAGATGTGTGTACCCATACATGATTTGCATTCGCTTGTTGTTTGTATGACTTGAGTGTCGGGTCATGGGACCCCTGTTTGTAATAACACACTATGTTGATTCTTATGAGTCCTTAATAAAAGCTTGAGTCATAGAGTTATGTTGTGATGCCATGTTGTATCTACACATATCGTGCATATTGTGTGTATGTTATGAAATGCATTATATGTGTGGGATTTGACACCTAGTTCTGTGCCTTTAGTAGGACTCTTTCAAGGGAAATGCCTCTTTGTGCTTCTATAGAGCCTTGGTAGCTTGCTATTTCTCTAGACACATTGATTGACCGGCGTGTATCCTTCTTTGCTGATGTGTCTGTCCCCTCGGGAACTGACACGCGGTGTAATGGAGTCCTTGTAGCTTGCTACGACTCGTCTACACACGTTTTTGATCGACACCTGCTTTGTTGGGTTATGTATGCTTGTCCCTGTATGGATGTACCGCTTGGGTTTATAACTAGTCATGTCGACCCGGGTTCTTTGTCGTTTGAACGCTAGCAACATATTCATATACGTGAGCCAAAATACGCAAACAGTCCCGACCAAGGTAAGGTGGCAGCCGTGGGGTTTACCGTGCGTGAGGCCGCAAAGTGATGTGATGTGTTACAGGCTGGGTTCTTATGACTCAGGATCAGGGTCCCGACATCCTTCTCAATGAAGGACTCTTTGTTGCCATCCTCCACGTCATCTCCAGAGTTATACTGCAGACACAAATTAATTGCAGGAACACATTATGCATTCATATAAGCATTATGAAGCCAAAACACATACTTCTGATTCAGAATGATGCAATGAACAAACATCAGATAATTCCCATTTACCAAATTTTAATGAACAAACAAAGAAAAAAGTCATGTACAGTAATCTAATTAAACAAACAACATTAAAACACTCTCTACATCAATTTCATTAAAAACCCCACCAACATGCATTCATATAGTGCTTACGCTGAACTAAAATAGTTAGGATTACCTCATACGGGTCGTCGTCGTAGTAGTCAGAGTCATACGGGCTCTTGAACCCAGTCTTGGCGAGCTTCCTCTTCATGCCTGCAGCTTCCTTTTCCTACAATATAAGTAATTCGATTAGTACAAACTATGTAACACAGTATTCAAAAGGTCAAGCATTCAACAATGTGCTTCTAATTACATTCATAGTCCTGCTGCATCAGCCACCCTATTCTCTGCACTGGGTCTGTCCTTTGTGCATTTCACTTATACAATCTTTCGATCCTTCATACAAAGATTTAAATGTCCTTTCAAAAAATCAAATTGTGGTTTGAAAATTGGATATCCAGCATAGACATGAAAGAAAAACCCGTCAGACCTGGTTTTCCCCCATCTTTATTTGATAAACCATTTAATGTAGTTATTGAAGCGTGGAAAGACATCATTGGGTGCGATACTGTGAATTATATCTTCACATGAAGTGCCTTGGGTGTGTGAAATCTGCCATTGCTCTCAAAATAAAATAACAAAGATACCTGGTAAAAAAACAGGAGAGTGTGTATAATTTGTTTCTTAAAGCATGCGAGGAGAATATTGTGTTGGTCCAGAACACTCTGATTGCAATCAGTTACGGGAGTTATCTGTACTCTGTAACTATATGTTATGTATACACTTCTTTTGTCAGGACATGTGCTCGATGTCACAATGAAATTGGCCATGGACGTTTACTTAGTTGCATGGGAGCTATTTGGCATCCAGAGTGCTTTTGCTTCCATGCTTGTAATCAGCCAATATATGACTATGAGGTAGCTCTTTGTTGTTTTGTGTACTAATTAAGCAGTTGCGTTGGTATTGACTTTACCAACAAAAACATGCAGTTCTCCATGTCACGAAACCATCCATACCATAAAACTTGTTACAAGGAGCGCTTTCATCCAAAATGTGATGTCTGCAAGCAATTTGTAAGTATCACTTCATTATTTTTTCTTATCTATTTGCATAAGACGATTCTCTCTGTTCTGCATTTTATATAGCAGAACATTGCACTATTGGGCTGCTCAGCCCCTACCGTGCCCCGGTGAGGGGATAACCACAACAAATCTATTAACATATCCGGCACATACTAAAATCTAAGCACATGCAGCAATCAAGATCCCAATTCAAAACCTAACTCTTATTAAATCCTTACTAATAATACCGATAAAATGCAAGAGAGGGGGCAGACCTAGGCGAAATTTAGGAATGGGTGTTCGTATATATCAAGCACATGACCTAGGTGAGATCTTTACTAATAAGAGAAAGATTTCGTTGATTCAAGCCAACAAAATGCAAAAGTTCACCAACACATGCAAAAGCAGAGTGTGTTCTACTCTCTGAATATATGCTAAATCTCCTGCTTATCAACGATAACAATGAAAGCAGGGGAACGAGAAGCATTACCACATCCACATGCACAAATCAAGATTGAAATTAAAGAAATCCAAATCTCAATAAATCTATGTAGCATTCAAGCACAAATCAACTATAAAAAACCAGAAAACCATATCTAAAAAACCCACCTCATCGTCGGCAGCACCGCTCGAGGTCGTGTCCTCCTGCTTCGGCACCTCCTTCTCAACATCCGCAACGGCGACAACGGTTGCGGTCGTGTCCTCCTGCTTCTGCACAGGCACCTCCTTCTCAAGTTCCGCAACGGCGACAGCGGTTGTGATCGTGTCCTCCTACTGCTTCGGCACCTCAAGATCCGCAACGGCGACGGCGCGACGAGTGCCCTCCATTGGGTGTGGGAGACGAGGCGACAAGGGAGACGGTGCGACGGGAGAGAGCGAGAAGATGAAGTGGGAGACGAGGCGACGAGGGAGACGAGGGAGACGAAGTGGCAGTTCCCTCTTTATACGATGTGACAGTTCCTGCAACGCCCCGTCTGCCACGTGCCGTCCGGGACATCTTAGAAAAAAACAATTGGCATAGACACCTTCAAAAAAAACAAATGGCCCGCTCGAACCTGGTCGGCACGAACCGGTTCGGTCGGTCTTTGTGTCTCGGTCGAACCTGGTGGACCGAGCCAGTCTACTCTGCTAGCGCTCTGTCCCCCTCATCGCCGAAGCTCGTCGGCCGCCACCACCTCCGCTGCGCCATGGTTTACGAGGATGAGAATAGCAACGACCTATCGAGCCTGGACATTAGCTCTTCCTCGGATGGCATGATGTACCGGGTAATTTGTAGAGCTAGGGTTAGGTTTAGGGTTTCGGTTTCTTCACATTGGGGATTTATCTCTGTTTCTTGGTTCTTCTTTAGATCCCTGCTAGCATCGACGATGAAGACTACATGGGCATCGAGAATTCTGCCCTGGATGTTTGCTTGGAGCATGGGCTGCCGCCTGAGCGTCGCGTAGCATTTGAAGGATTTGAGACAGGGAGAAGATTTTTAGTGTGTGCTCAGCCGATTAGTTCTATCTTCTTTAGTGTTAGACATGCATGAAGTTGCTTCTGGTTTTTCTCGCTGCCTCAAAATATTCACACTGTCAGTGTTTACTACATCACTGTCATTGTTTGTTTAGCTCAAATATTCAGACTGTCATTATTTATTACAGCATTGTCATTGCTAGTTTAGCTAAAAGATTCTGGCTTGTTACAGCACTGTCATTGCTTCTTTATTACAGCATTTTCATTGCATGTCTATTACAGAATTCTAGCTTGTTATTTTCTGGTTATTTTGTATTGCTGAAGTACTGGTTATTTTGTATTGCAGCCACCTCAAAACTGTGGTTTTGTTGGTTGGGTAGACCAAGAGTGGCCTCCCACAATGCAAAATGCATTGTTAAAACTGTGGGAAATGTTGGAAGACAGCAAGAGTGCTAGGAGGGATGATAATTTGGAGAATTCACTGAAAATTCACCACCTCACAAAGGAGAAAAGAAATCTTGATGCAAACTATGACAAACTAGTAGAAGATGTGAATCAAGTGCTCAACCTTGCAGAAGCTCAAGGCGGGGTCATTAGGACCCAGAAGGCAAATCATTTGAAGGAGAAGGACAAACTTAATGATGAAATTTTGGTGCTCAACCTTCACATTGATGGTCTGAAGAAACGAATTGAGAATCTGATTAAACGTAGGGATGAGCTGAAGATCCAGATTGCTGATCAGTTGAAGGCATTGGAGAAAAACCAAGAGAAGTTGAAGATGATCAGGGACATTTTGGATGGATGAGCTGATCAGATGAAGATGAAGTCCACTATGCTATGGTTGATGTGTTGTTGTGTTGCTGTGTTGCTCTTTTGTACCAATGTTGTAATGCAAGATGATCAGAATCTCTATATTATATATGATTAAGTGACTCCACTATGCTATGTTTGTAACTGTACTATGCTATTGTTGGTGTGTTGCTCTTTTATAGCAATGTTGTAATGCAAGATGAGAAGAATCTCTTAATTATGTATGATTAAGTGACTTTATCTTTTTTCAACCCAAGTATGTTGATAGATTGGT
This sequence comes from Hordeum vulgare subsp. vulgare, assembly GCF_904849725.1. NCBI lineage: Eukaryota > Viridiplantae > Streptophyta > Magnoliopsida > Poales > Poaceae > Hordeum > Hordeum vulgare. The sequence goes on along the minus strand of NC_058523.1, from coordinate 560,543,109 downwards.
TGATCTTACTTGTTGTATCTTATTTGTTCATAGATTGGTTTAAGTGACTTCTTATTTGTTGCAAATGTCTTTCAAGCCACACAAATGAGCTATCATGTGTGAAGATTCATGGCTTTCAAGCCACATGATCAATCTCATGGCCATACTCATGGCATAGTTTGTTGAAATGGTCTCATATTTTGCATAATGGTGCATGTTGGAATGACAAACAATGTCGATTAAGGAAGTTTTCATCTTCCTTGTATGAAAAAATCATTTTTCATTTTTCAAGTGCCCGAAATGAGTTTTTTTGTGAAGGACCTACCATATATTTGTTTCAAAATTGGTCCAAATCATTTTTCTAACATACTAGGCCATATTTAATGTACAATTGACAAAATGGTTGGGTGTCAAAAGCTTTTATCCATCTCTCGTGAAAAAGACAAATATATGTCGAATTAGTTGCAAGCGGTTCAAATTTGAACTGCGGCTGCCTTATAGTTTGCTCTTTAGTTTTTCCAAAAATCATTTCTAGGTACACAAGTATCTATTTAATGATAGAAACACCGAAAGGTTTCCAAGATTCAACCACTAGGTAGGAACGGTCATGCCCGCCGTTTCGACCGCATTTTGAAACATGCATGAAAAATTCAAAAAAAATCAAAAAATGGGAAATATTTGCATTATGTCATCATATGTGATAAAGTTACCATGTAAATGAATAAACTTGTAATACGACAATTATTTTTAAAAAGTGTTCACACAAATGAGCTATCATGTGTGAAGATTCATGTCTTTCAAGCCACATGATCAATCTCATGGTCATATTCATGGCATAGTTTGTTGAGATGGTCTCATATTTTGCATAATGGTGCATGTTGGAATGACAAACAATGTTGATTAAGTAAGTTTTCATCTTCCTTGTATGAAAAATTCATTTTACATTTTTCAACTGCCCGAAATGAGTTTTTTTGTGAAGGACCTACCATGTATTTGTTTCAAAATTGGTCCAAATCATTTTTTCTAACATACTAGGCCATATTTAATGTACAATTGACAAAATGGTTGGGTGTCAAAAGCTTTTATCCATCTCTCGTGAAAAAGACAAATCTATGTCGAATCAGTTGGAAGCGGGTCAAATTTGAACTGCGACTGCCTTATAGTTTGCTCTTTATTTTTTCCAAAAAACATTTCTAGGTACACAAGTATCTATTTAATCATAGAACACCAAAAGGTTTCCAAGATTCAACCACTAGGTAGGAACGGTCATGCCCGCCGTTTCGACCGCATTTTGAAACGGGCATGAAAAATAAAATAAAAATCAAAAAAATGGGAAACCTTTGCATTATGTCATCATATGTGATAAAGTTACCATGTAAATGAATAAACTTGTAATACGACAATTATTTTTAAAAAGTGTTCACACAAATGAGCTATCATGTGTGAAGATTCATGGCTTTCAAGCCACATGATCAATCTCATGACCATATTCATGGCATAGTTTGTTGAAATGGTCACATATTTTGCATAATGGTGCATGTTGGAATGTCAAACAATGTTGATTAAGGAAATTTTCATCTTCCTTGTATGAAAAATTCATTTTTCATTTTTCAAGTGCCTGAAATGAGTTTTTTTGTGAAGGACCTACCATATATTTGTTTCAAAATTGGTCCAAATCATTTTTCTAACATACTAGGCCATATTTAATGTACTATTGACAAAATGGTTGGGTGTCAAAAGCTTTTATCCATCTCTCGTGAAAAAGACAAATATATGTCGAATCAGTTGGAAGTGGGTCAAATTTGAACTACAGCTGCCTTATAGTTTGCTCTTTATTTTTCCATAATCATTTCTAGGTATACAAGTATCTATTTAATCATAGAAACACCAAATGGTTTCCAAGATTCAACCACTAGGTAGGAACGGTCATGCCCGGCATTTCGACCGCATTTTGAAACGGGCATGAAAAATTAAAAAAAAATCAAAAAAATGGGAAACCTTTGCATCATGTCATCATATGTGATAAAGTTACCATGTAAAATAATAAGCTTGTAATACGACAATTATTTTTAAAAAGTGTTCACAGAAATGAGCTATCATGTGTGAAGATTCATGGCTTTCAAGCCACATGATCAATCTCATGGCCATATTCATGGCATAGTTTGTTGAAATGGTCTCATATTTTGCATAATGGTGCATGTTGGAATGAAAAACAATGTTGATTAAGGAAGTTTTCATTTTCCTTGTATGAAAAAATCATTTTTCATTTTTCATGTGTCCGAAATGAGTTTTTTTGTGAAGGACCTACCATGTATTTGTTTCAAAATTGGTCCAAATCATTTTTCTAACATACTAGGCCATATTTAATGTACAATTGACAAAATGGTTGGGTGTCAAAAGCTTTTATCCATCTCTCATGAAAAAGACAAATCTATGTCGAATTAGTTGGAAGCGGGTCAAATTTGAACTGCGTGTCGGGACCCCGATCCTAAGCCATAGGAATCCAGGCTGTAACACCTCGCATCCCTTTGCGGTCTCACGCACGGTTAACTCCACGGCTGCAGCCTTACCTTAGCCGGGACCGTTTGCATCTTTTGACTCACGTATGCAATAGTGTCGCTAGCATACCAATGTCAAAGAACCCGGATCGACATGTTTAGTCACAAACCAAAGTTGCAGTACCGCACAAGGACAGGCATACATGACCCAACAAAGCAGGTGTCGGTCACCAGCGAGTGTAGACGAGTCGTAGCAAGCTACAAGGACTCCATTACATCGCGTGACATTTCCCAGAGAGGACAGACACAGCAGCTAAGAAGGACACATGCCGGTCAACCAATGTGTCCGGAGCAGTAGCGAACTACAAGGCTCGTTGGATCACAAAGGCGCATTTCCTTGTAAGGAGTGCTACTAAAGTTCACGACTAGGTAATCGAACCCCATACATATCAAGCACGACACACGTACGCATGGCATACCGATATGTATAGATACATCGATGGCATCACAACATAACCATAAACATACAAGATTTATTTAAGAGACTCGGAAAAGCCTCACACATAATATTACACATTAAGGGTCTCACGACCCATAATAGCAGTCATTCAATTACAAGCCAGCGGAAGAGTTTAAACTGTCTGAGTACAGACAGGGCAACTAGAAGACACATGGCCTGACTATACTACAGATCCAACGTAGGGCCAGATCGTAGCTGGGACACCAGCTACTCGTCGTCGTCGATGTCTACGAAGAACCCTCCATTAGGGTCATTAGGAACCTCTGCGACATTTATTAAGCAAACATGAGTACGAAGGTACTCAGCAAGACTTTAGGATAACTAACTACTCATGCAAGGTCTCAACAAGGTATTGTGGGGTTTCATGCGGAAAGCCGGCATTTGACTGGTGGCTAGACAACTTGCATTTTTAAATAATTTTGACAACTTGACTTCTCGCACACGAGTCCACTAACACCACAACAATACACTATCGTGGAATCATTCCATCTCCATACGGAAATGCCGTCCACGACACTCACGCTTATCTTGGCAATTTTATGAGTAGCCATTGAAGTTATCTATGAACAACATATGTCTCCAAGTAGTCCATATCCGCGGACGCGGCTATTCGAATAGTTCATAACCCTGCAGGGGTGTACTTCGTCACACACGCTCTCGCCACTTATCGCCATGTGCACGTCATGCACCTCGGCAACCTTCAAGAGGAAGCCCAGCGAGGGAGTCGGCCACGACCGTTAACCACACTAGTACCTAGTCCAGGTTTATCGCCTATCTGAGAGTAACCCGTACGGAAGTCCGGCCGGGGTTTCCGCCACGGCCTCAAACGATGTGCGCAGGGTTCCCAAGCCCATCATCCGGGTGCCACTTGGTACACCGTGCCACTGCCTACCGCATCACAGCCCACCTCTCAGGTCAGCACCATGCACGGCCTCCAGCATTACTATAAACACCAGAAACTACTTGCAACTCCTGGACCGAGTACTACGCGGTTAATAGGCCGAGCGGGGTCATATTTCAGGGCCCAGCATGTGGTAGTATCTAGTCTTGGATTACATACACGGAACTCAGTTCCTAAGGACGGTTCCAATGAAACAACCCGCCATGTACTCCTACACAGCCTTTCACCGGTACATTTACCAAATCAGGTTCAACACACAACCTTTGCTTACCGAACACATTCTCACAATTCTGTTCATCTCCCAGATGACAGACCATACACAACTCTAAGCATAGCATGCATAGCAGGATAAGGCACATCATAGCTCAAGCAACTACCAGGTATGCTAGGTTTCAAGGTTCGGCTATTTACTATGACAAGGTTAGGTCATGCAAAGGAAGTGGGTTCAACTAACGTGGCAAAAACAGTTTAAGCATTTGATCCTGTTGGGGAACGTCGCATGGGAAACAAAAAAATTCCTACGCGCACGAAGACCTATCATGGTGATGTCCATCTACGAGAGGGGATGAGTGATCTACGTACCCTTGTAGATCGTACAGCAGAAGCGTTAGTGAACACGGTTGATGTAGTGGAACGTCCTCACGTCCCTCGATCCGCCCCGCGAACAATCCCGCGATCAGTCCCACGATCTAGTACCGAACGGACGGCACCTCCGCATTCAGCACACGTACAGCTCGACGATGATCTCGGCCTTCTTGATCCAGCAAGAGAGACGGAGAGGTAGAAGAGTTCTCCAGCAGCGTGACGGCGCTCCGGAGGTTGGTGATGACCTTGTCTCAGCAGGGCTCCGCCCGAGCTCCGCAGAAACGCGATCTAGAGGAAAAACCGTGGAGGTATGTGGTCGGGCTGCCGTGGAAAAGTCGTCTCAAATCAGCCCTAAAACCCCACTATATATAGGAGGAGGAGGGGGGAGACTTGCCTTGGGGTCCAAGGACTCCCAAGGGAGTCGGCCGAGCCAAGGGGGAAGGTCTCCCCCTCCCAAACCGAAATCTACTTGGTTTGGAAGGTGGAGTCCTTCTTCCCTTTCCCACCTCCTTCTTTTTTTCCTTTCCTCTTTGATTTTCTTTCTTATGCGCATAGGACTCTCTTGGGCTGTCTCACCAGCCCACTAAGGTCTGGTGCGGCACCCCAAACACCCATGGGCTTCCCCGGGGTGGGTGGGCCCCCCCGGTGAACTCCCGGAACCCATTCGTCATTCCCAGTACATTCCTGATAACTTCGAAAACCTTCCGGTAATCAAATGAGGTCATCCTATATATCAATCTTCGTTTCCGGACCATTCCGGAAACCCTCGTGACGTCCGTGATCTCATCCGAGACTCCGAACAATATTCGGTAACCAACCATATAACTCAAATACGCATAAAACAACGTCGAACCTTAAGTGTGCAGACCCTGCGGGTTCGAGAACTATGTAGACATGACCCGAGAGACTCCTCGGTCAATATCCAATAGCGGCACCTGGATGCCCATATTGGATCCTACATATTCTACGAAGATCTTATCGTTTGAACCTCAGTGCCAAGGATTCATATAATCCCGTATGTCATTCTCTTTGTCCTTCGGTATGTTACTTGCCCGAGATTCGATCGTCAGTATCCGCATACCTATTTCAATCTCGTTTACCGGCAAGTCTCTTTACTCGTTCCGTAATACAAGATCCCGTAACTTACACTAAGTCACATTGCTTGCAAGGCTTGTGTGTGATGTTGTATTACCGAGTGGGCCCCGAGATACCTCTCCGTCACACGGAGTGACAAATCACAGTCTCGATCCATACTAACTCAACGAACACCTTTGGAGATACCTGTAGAGAATCTTTATAGTCACCCAGTTACGTTGCGACGTTCGATACACACAAAGCATTCCTCCGGTGTCAGTGAGTTATATGATCTCATGGTCATAGGAACAAATACTTGACACGTAGAAAACAGTAGCAACAAAATGACACGATCAACATGCTACGTCTATTAGTTTGGGTCTAGGCCATCACATGATTCTCCTAATGATGTGATCCCGTTATCAAGTAACAACACTTGCCTATGGCAGGAAACCTTGGCCATCTTTGATCAACGAGCTAGTCAACTAGAGGCTTACTAGGGACAGTGTTTTGTCTATGTATCCACACAAGTATTGTGTTTCCAATCAATACAATTATAACATGGATAATAAACGATTATCATGAACTAAGAAATATAATAATAACTAATTTATTATTGCCTCTAGGGCATATTTCCAACAGTCTCCCACTTGCACTAGAGTCAATAATCTAGTTCACATCACCATGTGATTTCAATGAATCCAACACCCATATGGTTATGGGGTCTGATCACGTCTTGCTCGTGAGAGAGGTTTTAGTCAACAGTCCTGAAACTTTCAGATCCGTGCGTTCTTTACAAATATTTATGTCATCTTATAGATGCTGCTACTACGTGCTATTCGTAAATGCTCCAAATATCTACTCTACTATACGAATCCGTTTCACTACTCATAGTTATTCGGATTAGTATCAAAGCTTGAATCGGCGTAACCCTTTACGATGAACTCTTTAACCACCTCCATAATCGAGAAAAATTCCTTAGTCCATCAGTTACTAAGGATAAATTTTGACCGCTGCTAGTGATTCAATCATGGATCACTCTCTGTACCTCTCAACAGAGTTTGAGTCAAGGCACACATCAGGTGCGGTACACAGCATGGCATACTTTAGATTCTACGGCTAAGGCATAGAAGACGACCTTCGTCTATTCTCTTTATTCTGCCATGGTCGGGTTTTGAGTCTTACTCAAATTCACACCTTACAACGCAACCAAGAACTTCTTCTTTGTTGATCTATTTTGAACTCCTTCAAAAACTTGTCAAGGCATGCGTCTTGTTGAAACTTCCATTAAGCGCTTTCGATCTATCTCCATAGATCTTTGATGCTCAACGTTCAAGTAGCGTAATCCAGGTACTCCTTTGAAAACTTCTTTCAAACAACCTTGTATGCTTTACAGAAATTCTACATTACTTCTGATCCACAATATGTCAACCACATATTCCTATCAGAAATTCTATAGTGCTCCCACTCACTTCTTTGGAAATACAAGTTTCTCATAAACCTTGTACACACCCAAAATCTTTGATCATCTCATCAAAGTGCTTATTCCAACTCCGAGATGCTTGCACCAGTCCATTGAAGGATTGCTGGAGTTTGCATACTTGTTAGTATCCTTAGGATCGACAAAACCTCATGGTTGTATCTCATACAATGTTTGCTCAAGGAAACCGTCGAGGAAACAATGTTTTGACATCCTACGTGCAATATTTCATAAATAATGCAGCAACTACTAACATAATTCCAACAGACCTTTAGCATCGCTACGAGTGAGAAAGTCTCATCACAATCAACTGTTTGATCTTGTCGAAAACATCTTTGCGACAAGTCGAGCTTTTCTTAATAGTGACTTATCACCATCATCGTCTGTCTTCCTTTTAAAGATCCATTTTACTCAATAATCCTATGACCATCAAGTAATTCTTCCAAAGTCTACACTTTGTTTTCATACATGGATCCTCCCTCGGATTTCATGGCTTCCAGCCATTTGTCGGAATCTGGGCCCACCATCGCTTTCTCCATAACTCGTAGGTTCACTGTTGCTCAACAACATGACCTTCCAAGACAGGGTTACCGTACCACTCTGTAGTAGTACGCGACCTTGTCAACCTACGAGGCTTGTAGTAACTTGATCAGATGCTTGATGATCACCATCATCAGCTTTCACTTCAATTGGTGTAGGCGCCACAGGAACAACTTTCTGCGCCCTGCTACACACTGGTTGAAGTGATGGTTCAATAACCTCATCAAGTTCTACTACCCTCCCACTCAATTCTTTCGAGAGAAACCTTTCCTCGAGAAAGGATCCGTTTCTTGAAACAAACACTTTGCTTTTGGATCTGAGATAGGAGATGTACCCAACTGTTTTGGATATCCTATGAAGATGCATTTATCCGTTTTGGGTTCGAGCTTATCAGACTGAAACTTTTTCACATAAGTGTCGAAACCCCAAACTTTCAAGAAATGACAGTTTAGATTTCTCTAAACCTCAGTCAATACTGTGTCCTCTCAACGGAAATACGCGGTGCCCTATTTAAAGTGAATGCGGTTGTCTCTAATGCATAACCCATAAACGATAGTGGTAATTCGATAAGAGACATCACAGCATGCACCATACTAAATAGTGTGTGGCTATGACGTTCAGACACATCATCACACTATGATGTTCCAGGTGGCATGAACTGTGAAACAATTTCCACATTGTCTTAACTGTGTACCAAAAACTCGTAACTCAGATATTCATTTCTATGATCATATCGTAGACAGTTCATCCTCTTGTTACGACGAACTTCACTCTGAAACGGAATTGAACTTTTCAATATTTCAGACTTGTGATTCATTAAGTAAATACTCCTGTATCTACTCAAGTCGTCAGTGAAGTAAGATCATAATGATATCCACTGCGTGCCTCAGCACTCATTGGACTGCATACATCAAAATGTATCACTTCCAACAAGTTACTATCTTGTTTCATCTCAATGAAAACAAGGCCTTGCTCATGTGGTATGATTTGCATGTCACTAGTGATTCGAAATCAGGTGAGTACAAAGATCCATCAGCATGGAGCCTCTTCATGCAATTTATACTAACATGACTCAAGCGGCAGTGCCACAAGTAAGTGGTACTATCATCATTAACTCGTATCTTTTGGCACCAATATTATGAACATGCGTAACACTACAATCGAGATTTAATAAACCATTGAAGGTGATTATTCAAGAAAATAGAGTAACCATTATTCTCTTTGAATGAATAATCATATTGCAATAAAGACGATCCAATCATGTTCATGCTTAACGCAAGCACCAAATAACAATTATTTAGGTTTAACACCAATCCCGATGGTAGAGGGAGCGTGCGACGTTTGATCATATCAACCTTGGAAACACTTCCAACACGTATCGTCACCTCGCCTTTAGCTAGTCTCCGTTTATGTCGTAGCTTTCATTTCGCGTTACTAATCACTTAGCAACCGAACCGGTATCCAATACCCTCGTGCTACTAGGAGTACTAGTAAAGTACACATCAACATTATTTATATCAAATATACTTCTCTCGACTTTTGCCAGCCTTCTTATCTACCAAGTATCTAGAGTTGCTCCGCCTCAGTGACTGTTCCCCTCATTACAGAAGCACTTAGTCTCGGGTTTGGGTTTAATCTTGGGTCTCTTCATTAGTGCAGCAACTGTTTTGCCGTTTCATGAAGTATCCCCGCTAGCCCTTGCCTTTCTTGAAACTTAGTGGTTTTACAAACCATCAACTATTGATGCTCCTTCTTGATTTCTACTTTTGCAGTGTCAAACATCGCGAATCGCTCAAGGATCATTGTATCTATCCTTGATACGTTATAGTTCATCACGAAGCTCTCACAGCTTGGTGGCAGTGACTTTGGAGAACCATCACCATCTCATCTGGAAGATTAACTCCCACTTGATTCAAGTGATTGTCGTACTCAGACAATCTGAGCACACGCTCAACGATTGAGCTTTTCTCTTTTACTTTGTGGACAAAGAATCTTGTTGGAGGTCTCGAACCTCTTAACAAGGGCACAAGCATGAAATCACAATTTCATCTGGTTAGAACATCACTTATGTTCCGTGACGTTTTACAACGTTTTCGGCGCCTTGCTTCTAAGCCATTAAGTATTTTGTACTGAACTATCGTGTAGTCATCAGAAAAGTGTATGTCTGATGTTCATAGCATCCACAGACGACGCTCGAGGTGCAGCACACCGATTGGTGCATTAAGGACATAAGCCTTCTGTGCAGCAACGAGGACAATCCTCGGTTTTACAGACTCAGTCTGCAAAGTTTGCTACTATCAACTTTCAACTAAATTTTCTCTAGGAACATATAAAAACAGTAGAGCTATAGCGCAAGCTACATCGTAATTCGCAAAGACCATTAGACTATGTTCATGACAATTAGTTCAATTAATCATATTACTTAAGAACTCCCACTCAAAAAGTACATCTCTCTAGTCATTTGAGTGGTTCATGATCCACTTACACTAGCTCAAGTCCGATCATCACGTGAGTTGAGTATAGTTTCAGTGGTAAGCATCCCTATGCTAATCATATCATCTATATGATTCATGATCGACCTTTCGGTCTCATGTGTTCCGAGGCCATGTCTGCACATGCTAGGCTCATCAAGCTTAACCCGAGTGTTCCGCGTGCGCAACTGTTTTGCACCCGTTGTATGTGAACGTTGAGTCTATCACACCCGATCATCACGTGGTGTCTCGAAACGACGAACTGTAGAAACGGTGCACTGTCGGGGAGAACACAATTTCGTCTTGAAATTTTAGTGAGAGATCACCTCATAATGCTACCGTCGTTCTAAGCAAAATAAGGTGCATAAAAGGATTAACATCACATGCAATTCATAAGTGACATGATATGGCCATCATCACGTGCTTCTTGATCTCCATCACCAAAGCACCGGCACGATCTTCTTGTCACCGGCGCCACACCATGATCTCCATCAACGTGTCGCCATCGGGGTTGTCGTGCTACTCATGCTATTACTACTAAAGCTACGTCCTAGCAATATAGTAAACGCATCTGCAAGCACAAACGTTAGTATAAAGACAACCCTATGGCTCCTGCCGGTTGCCGTACCATCGACGTGCAAGTCGATATTAACTATTACAACATGATCATCTCATACATCCAATATATCACATCACATTGTTGGCCATATCACATCACAAGCATACCCTGCAAAAACAAGTTAGACGTCCTCTAATTGTTGTTGCATGTTTTACGTGGTGACCATGGGTATCTAGTAGGATCGCATCTTACTTACGCAAACACCACAACGGAGATATATGAATTGCTATTTAACCTCATCCAAGGACCTCCTCGGTCAATTCCGATTCAACTAAAGTTGGAGAAACTGACACCCGCCAGTCATCTTTGAGCAACGGAGTTACTCGTAGCGATGAAACCAGTCTCTCGTAAGCGTACGAGTAATGTCGGTCCGAGCCGCTTCGATCCAACAATACCGCGGAATCAAGAAAAGACTAAGGAGGGCAGCAAAACGCACATCACCGCCCACAAAAACTTTTGTGTTCTACTCGAGAAGACATCTACGCATGAACCTAGCTCATGATGCCACTGTTGGGGAACGTCGCATGGGAAACAAAATATTTCCTACGCGCACGAAGACCTATCATGGTGATGTCCATCTACGAGAGGGGATGAGTGATCTACGTACCCTTGTAGATCGTACAGCAGAAGCGTTAGTGAACGCGGTTGATGTAGTGGAACGTCCTCACGTCCCTCGATCCGCCCCGCGAATAATCCCGCGATCAGTCCCACGATCTAGTACCAAACGGACGGCACCTCCGCGTTCAGCACACGTACAGCTCGACGATGATCTCGGCCTTCTTGATCCAGCAAGAGAGACAGAGAGGTAGAAGAGTTCTCCGGCAGCGTGACGGCGCTCCAGAGGTTGGTGATGACCTTGTCTCAGCAGGGCTCCGCCCGAGCTCCGCAGAAACGCGATCTAGAGGAAAAACCGTGGAGGTATGTGGTCGGGCTGCCGTGGAAAAGTCGTCCCAAATCAGCCCTAAAACCCCCCACTATATATAGGAGGAGGAGGGGGGAGACTTGCCTTGGGGTCCAAAGACTCCCAAGGGAGTCGGCCGAGCCAAGGGGGAAGGTCTCCCCCTCCCAAACCGAAATCTACTTGGTTTGGAAGGTGGAGTCCTTCTTCCCTTTCCCACCTCCTTCTTTTTTTTCCTTTCCTCTTTGATTTTCTTTCTTATGAGCATAGGCCTCTCTTGGGCTGTCTCACCAGCCCACTAAGGGCTGGTGCGGCACCCCAAACACCCATGGGCTTCCCCGGGGTGGGTGGGCCCCCCGGTGAACTCCCGGAACCCATTCGTCATTCTGAGTACATTCCCGGTAACTCCGAAAACCTTCCGGTAATCAAATGAGGTCATCCTATATATCAATCTTTGTTTCCGGACCATTCCGGAAACCCTCGTGACGTCGGTGATCTCATCCGGGACTCCGAACAACATTCGGTAACCAACCATATAACTCAAATACGCATAAAACAACTTCGAACCTTAAGTGTGCAGACCCTGCGGGTTCGAGAACTATGTAGACATGACCCGAGAGACTCCTCGGTCAATATCCAATAGCGGCACCTGGATGCCCATATTGGATCCTACATATTCTACGAAGATCTTATCGTTTGAACCTCAGTGCCAAGGATTCATATAATCCCGTATGTCATTCTCTTTGTCCTTCGGTATGTTACTTGCCCGAGATTCGATCGTCAGTATCCGCATACCTATTTCAATCTCGTTTACCGGCAAGTCTCTTTACTCTTTCCGTAATACAAGATCCCGTAACTTACACTAAGTCACATTGCTTGCAAGGCTTGTGTGTGATGTTGTATTACCGAGTGGGCCCCGAGATACCTCTCCGTCACACGGAGTGACAAATCCCAGTCTGGATCCATACTAACTCAACGAACACCTTTGGAGATACCTGTAGAGCATCTTTATAGTCACCCATTTACGTTGCGACGTTTGATACACACAAAGCATTCCTCCGGTGTCCGTGAGTTATATGATCTCATGGTCATAGGAACAAATACTTGACACGCAGAAAACAGTAGCAACAAAATGACACGATCAACATGCTACGTCTATTAGTTTGGGTCTAGTCCATCACATGATTCCCCTAATGATGTGATCCCGTTATCAAGTGACAACACTTGCCTATGGCCTGGAAACCTTGACCATCTTTGATCAACGAGCTAGTCAACTAGAGGCTTACTAGGGACAGTGTTTTGTCTATGTATCCACACAAGTAGTGTGTTTCCAATCAATACAATTACAGCATGGATAATAAACGATTATCATGAACTAAGAAATATAATAATAACTAATTTATTATTGCCTCTAGGGCATATTTCCAACAGATCCTAATGCAATAATTAAGTGCAGGAGCAAGAACATGGGAATTATCGGGATGATCAAAAGGGTTGCTTGCCTTGTTGCTCAGAGGAGGGACGATATCCGTCAGACGGATATTCGGTGGAATCCGAGGGTGCGGAGCCTACCGGAATGAATGGCAACAATCAATAACAATCATATGCAAACAAGATGATGCATGAGCATGGCATGAGAATGCAAGGTGATAAGTTATTATAATCAACATGTATTAGGTTTAGAGTTGATTTGAATCACATTCAAAATCAATTCAAACGACGTATTCTCGAATACCGATTTAATTGATTCGACCCGATGCTCAGATCAACTTGATGTTAACATGCATGAGATGTCATGTTAGGGTACTGAATTGTAATTAGGACAGTGTGTGATCATGGCATTCATAATGAAATTTAAATATTTTCCAAATTCCATTTAAAAGTAATTATAAGAATTGAATTATTCCTTATTCTACATGTTTGGGTTCTATAACTTTTTCAAACAAGAATGAAAATAGCATATTCAGAATCCTTGAATTTTTCTGATGCTTTTTCAGATATAAATTATTCTCATTGGAGTTACAGATTAATTTCTATGAATTTTTGAAGTTTTAAACATTTCTGGAATTAATTTTATACTGGAAAATACCTTTATTGCATCAGCATGACATCAGCAGGTCCATCTGGCCGTTGAAAGTCAAAACTGACCAGTGGGACCCATTGGTCAGTCTCTCTGGTCAATTTTAGATTAAGTTTAAACTTAATTAACTGATTAACCTTACTGGACCCACATTTCAGTGACTGATTAACTTATTTGATTTATTTTTATTAACTTTAAACTTGCCAGAGGCTGGCCCCACCAGTCAGTGGCTCAGACCAGCCGAGATCCACCAGCGGCGAGGTCGTCCTCGCCGGCGGGGAGCCTACGGCGAGCACCAGAACCTCGGGGGGGCTCGGAAATGACGCACAGAGGGCCAATCGCACGGCTGAGACCATGGAAGGAACGGCCACTCGATGGCGCGCACGATGGGACAAGCCCCAGGGGCTGGGGTGGCCAGAATCAACGCCGGCGACGAGCTTGGCGGCGACCAAGTTCGGTCATCGTCGAGGCCATCGGATACGGGGTCAAAACGCTCGGGGTTGGGCACCTATCGCATCTACGCAACGTCCTGAGGCTGTTGGTAGCCTCAGACGGACCAACACTTCGCCGGAGGGTTACCGGCGATGAGCTGCAGCGGCGGTCCTTGTCGGGCTCCGGTGAAACTAGGGCTAGAGGAGGGGATCGACGGGGGAAACTTAGGGGAAATGACCGCATGCTCACGGGGAGTGCAGAGCAGGGCTTAGATGGCTCGGGGAAGGTCTAGGGGCGACGAATCGAGCAGAGCTCGCCGGCGGCCGAAGGTTGAAGACGACGGTGCCGTGGGTGTTGCAGGGCTCGGGGTGGCTTCGGCTTCTGCAGGGAGGACCAGACCGACGAGGCGGAGCTAACGGCGTGCTCTGAGAGGGGATCCTATGGCTAGGGGCACGGGCAGCTCGAGCTTTGCTCGGCTCCAATGGCGGCAGAAGGGGGAGGAGAGATCCGAGAGGAGGGGGAAGAACTGACGCTGGGAATGGATAGGGGTGGCCTCGGGGAGCTTATCCCCGGCCTTGCCAGCGCGAGGCGGCGGCCAGGCAGGCGCACAAGTGCGTGGCCGCGCCGGAGAAGGCGGCGGCCACCTCCTGCTCCTACTGGCGCGAGGGAGGAGACGACTCAGGGAGATGGGCCGGGCCAGGCTAGGCGACACGTAACCTCTTTTCCATTTCCTTCTGTTTTATTTCTGTTTTAATTTTGACATTGATTTGCTATTTATTTCAGCTCCAAAAAGGTTGTAAAAACTATTTTAAACACACCTGAATATTTGTTATAATATTCCCAACCATTTCCAACGTTTTCAACATTTTTGAAAATTTATAGTTTCTGATTTCAAATTTAAAATTTGAAACCAGTGGCTTTTGCATTAATTTAAAATACTTAAATTGTCAAGAAAATAGTTTTCTCCAATGCTCATTTACTTTCATGATTTATCAGAAAGTTTAAACATTTTTTGAGGCCATTTTGGGTTCATTGATTTCAACTACTTTGAGATTTCCTTTATTTAAAGTAGTGGCTAGGGTTTTGAGTTTTTCCTTTGCCACTTTCTTGTTCTTGTTGAAACTTCTTAGATGCAAATGCAAAGAAGACATGAGCATAAGACTAACTTGCTTAAGGTGTCAGGGATGTGACACTGCGGCTGCCGTATAGTTTGCTCTTTATTTTTTCCAAAAATCATTTCTAGGTACACAAGTATCTATTTAATCATAGAAACACCAAAAGGTTTCCAAGATTCAACCACTAGGTAGGAACGGTCATGCCCGCCGTTTCGACCGCATTTTGAAATGGCCATGAAAAATTCAAAAAAAAATCAAAAAAATGGGAAACCTTCGTGTCGCATCATCGCATGTGACCTGCCAACTAGAAAAGATATATAAATTGGAGTACCGATGTCTTCTTGAACTATTCGGTATGATTTTAACCATTATTTCTACAATGTTTATAAAAAAGAAAAAGAATAAGTCTGCCTCCAAACCCCAAAAAACTAGTGAAATTTTTTCGTCCCACCCCACCAAAATTTCCCTCCACTCCCTCTCCCACTACCACGCGGGACCCACCACTCCCTCTCCCACTCCCCTCTCCATTCCACTTCCCACTACCCACGCGGGATCCATTCCACTCCCCACTCCGCCGCCCCTCCCCTGCTCCGCACCACCCCGCCGCCCCTCCCATGCTTCGCGCCACCCCTCCGCCCCTCTCATGTTGGGCAACCAGTTGCTATGAATGCATATGTTTGCCTCCATTAGGGATACAGTTGAATAATTACTTTGCTTATAGATGATTGCACGTACATTGATAAAATTGCAAGTTAAAACATAAAAGTAATTGTTGTAAATAGTTAATGCATTGCTTCACATATATAGTTTTCGTCAACTATCAGTTTAGTACATTACTACCTCCTGTTTCACATGTTTTAATACTGATGCATTGCTACACTTGTATGTGCATGCCAGTCCAAGTGCTTCAATTTAGTTGCTTGCTTCAACTGTCAGTTTAGTATTGATGCATTAACTGTATGTGCATTGCTACACGTGTATGTGCATGCTGTCCAAGTGTTTTACATGTATTAGTACTGATGCATTAACTACATCACTATATTATTGATCCAACAAGTTTGCTTCACATGTATTACATGTATGTGCATGCTCGTCTAAATGCTTTCCTTTATTGATATAAGTGCATCATTTTACTTTATCCCTGTTGTATCTGATTGTTGTTTATTCTATTTTGCAAGCACCACCTCAAGATCATCCATGTCAAGGATGACAAGGTCAAACCCAAGGCCAACCAGTGGTATGCAAGTTGCTCCTTGTGGTTATACTGTCAGATTTATAAAATGTGTCTTAATATGCTAAGTGAAATGTAACATGCTAAGTAAAATATCTTGGAGGCTGGTGATGTAAAATATTGTCAGATTTTTTTATGCAAATGTATTGTTGTAATCTGAATTAGCTGGCTTAGTTGTGTCTGTGTGTTGTTACTCTTCCTTAGCTGAATAAGTAGGATTAAATGATAATAAAATATCATAAGATATGTTTGGCTGTCTGTCCATGCATTCCAACAATTAACCTAATAATTATGTTTACTTTGCCTTGCAAAGATGAGCATCCTCTCACCGAGTACGAGAAGGTTAGGGCTAGAAATATGATGAGGAACAATCGGATATTCCAGTCCCTTGGCATTGACGCAATAGCGTCAATGATTAGGAAAACAAATGACGTACAAGAAGGTACAACTAATGGAGTTCAAGAAGGTAGTGGAGTTATCAGTTATGACCCAGAGTGCAATCCTAAGGAGGATGAAGTTGTAGTGCACAAGACTGTTAATGTGCAAACTCTGTCTTGCTTGGAGGGTTCGGGTTCTTGTATGCTCTGTGTTTCCTTGTGCTCACATATTTATCTTGTGATCTAATTTTTTCTGTGCTATTTATACAAGGCACTGAAGGAATCTAGAACGAAGAGGGCTGGTGTTAAGAAGACAGCCAGCAAGAAGAGGAAGAGTTCAGAAGCATCTGCTGTAATGCCTCCAGGAAGGGTGATGGCCCCACCTCCACGACAAACAAAGAGGATCCTGGAACCTAATGAACCTGATAGAGTCACAAGGCAGAAAGCAACTATGGCGGCTGCGACGGACCATCAGGAAAGTCCACTGGGCATGGACTTTGAGAGCTCGGTGGAAATGCGTGATGAGTTTTTGTGAAGCTGTGCACCTGTGAAGTTGTCAATTGTTTAAGTGATTGGTCATTCTGGTGATGAAACAATGTCTTGCTCTATTTGAACCTGTGAACCTGATGAAGTATTTTGTGAAGTTGTCAATTATTTAAGTTTTGTTTCGACCATTTTGTTTGGGCACTAAAGTTAGTTTGGACAGCAAAAAGGCCGAGGCCCAAACAAGAAATAGACTAAGAAGGCTTGGACGTAAAAAAAGAATAGGCCAAGGCCCAAATTAGAATTTGTCTAAAAAGGCTTGGGCCTAAAAAAAGAGTAGGCCAAGGCCCAAACAAGAACTGGACTAAAAAGAGTAGGCAAAGGCCAAAAAGAAAAGTGGACTAATAAAAAACGTGCTCAGTAAAAGATACTATCCCAGAAAATAAAAGGCCAAATTATTGGGCCCGGCCCATGTAGACGACCGGAATGGACCGGGCTGAATCTTATTTACGACCTTTTCATTTGGTTATAATTCTGCCACGGTGGCTCTGACGTGGTGCGGGCAGATTGCTAGTGACCAAATCATTTGATCGTTAAACCTACGACCTTCTGTTTGGTCATAAAATCCTACGACCAATCCAGAAAAAAGGTCGTTATAGTTCATTACAGACCCTGAGCTTTAGACCTTCTATTTTTGGTCATAAAAAGGTCACAAATGGAAATCAATGATCATTCAGTGACCAATATTGAAGGTCGTTAGTTGACATATTTCTTGTAGTGATATAGCACACACCATAACACATCAATATAACAAGTGTCGACAAATAAGATCACAAAGGTTGGCCTCCGCGTAAAGAAAAACTTAGGTGAACCTAGCAACAATACCACCTAACCTACTGCATGGATATTGTAGTAAATACCCCAAATCCACAACCACACTACATACTGATTCACGATGTCGCCGGTGATGCAATAATCACAACCAAAACAAAAAAAGGCAAGGGATGCTGGTGGTCCAGGTTGCTTTCGGCGCGCCGCCTCTGTTGTTCATGCCATAAGCATCATTACCATTGCCTCCCGCACCCCGCCATCATCAGGCTTATTTGCGGCTGCTGCTCGTCCTCCTACTCCATGTCTCCATCTGCATGGACAAGCTAGCAAGTTAGTTGAATGACATGCACATGAGAAAACTGCAAGGCATATATATTTATCTACATAAACTGCATGGTCGAGTTTCATTCGAAACATATGTGATGAATTGATGACTGAAATCTATAGTGTACCAATAGGTGTTTATGCACCAATATGTACATGTAAACACTTCACCAGATATTTCCTTCCAAAAATTGTAAGTCAAATATAGATAGTGGTACTACACATATTGAAGGTAAACCGTATTGACTTGAAAGCAATAAATTGACTCTATATGTTTGCCAACATAAAATTCTACTCTCAACTTTTGACGCACATTTACATGTTCCGAGATACGGAATGCAACTGGTTTGCAGAAGAGATTATTTCCTATGAAATGCACACCTTACAATAAAATAAAATTATTGTTGAGCAACAGATGGAAATAGTATCTTCTGAGTTGTGACAATCCTAGATTGATATTGTAGCTTTTCAACACATGTTAAATAAACATAGCAGATTACAACACTTGGAAAGCATAGAGATTTCTATTGATAAATAGATAGGAGTAGAGAAATAAGCACCTCTGAGTGGTACACTCATTGCTTGTATACCTTTATCTGATGGGTTGTGCAACAAGATCAACCATTTCCTTCAGACTCCTCCAAATAGAGTATGCAACACCTCCTACTAAATCTAATGTAAAAATGGGATGCAATTAAAGAGCAGATACACAATTAATGTAAGGAATTTAAAAAAATAGCACATGTGTGCTCCCATCAAAAGCACATTCCAATATGTACAGACTGGCAATATGTAACACAGCTCGTTCACATTGATTTGTACTGCTTCGGTACAACCATGTCATTGAATATCAAGGAAATAGTGAACTATTGCAAAAAGACATGATGCACTACTGATCATGTTTGTTAACAAGTTCACTCTTCCTGATGGTCAAGTCCTACACATGAGATAACATGGCAAAGAGGCAACAGGAACATTCAGTTGTGGACCATGAGAAACAACAGCACAAAAGAGAGTTCAGTTTTTTTTTGCTTATAGTATAGGATAAATTTAATAGCTTGTTCAATGGCATCAACCTAAAAGTGCTACCAAACCTATGGTGAAATGAATAGAAAAAGGAACAGTTTCTTAGAAAGCAAGTCACCAATTTTTATCTGGTGGATACGTTCTTAGAAAAATGAACATGCCCAAAAACAAGCTTTGCACAACCAACTCCAGGTGGCCGTGGAGCGTAACAAGTTCGTTGGGCCTGTAATGACCATGATTTCCATCGAGTTTTTTTCTCTTCTGTAGATATCCTCTCCAGTAATAATATTGAAAGAACCAAGTCAGTTTCTCACTAATAATCACAAAACAAAGATGTTGGGAAACTAATCCTTACTACCACAGAATCAAAAATAGTACTCCCTCCACAAAGAAATATAAGAACGTTTAGATCACTAGAGGGAGTAGTTTCTAACATAAATATACGTGTCAACTGAACTCTCACAAGTAAGGCACCTCCTCGGTAAGCTCAATGCCAAAGGTCAAAAGTAGTACTTGTGAACTGATTCTTGCAAGTTCAAACGTACCCTTGATTGAATCCAGACCAAAAGATAATACAATGCTTACATCAAGAATAGTTACCCATTGGCATGGACAGAGTGCCATGAAATCAAACTGAATCAGAAGAAATTACCCACTCCATCTCTAGGTCAAGGTTTGATTGCTTTCTGGTAAGGGGAATGGAGAAGGGGGAAAGACATGTTACCTACGGGAGGATGATCACTGGGGTGGCGTTCGTGCATGCGAACCAGGCCACATATGAGCTACGCAGCAGAGGAAGTGAGGAATAGATGCACCGGCGACACGAAGCGGCTAGGGTTTGCCACAGGGTCCATTGGGCCACTGTGGCCTCCGTCGTCGACTCGCCGCCATTGTCATCATAGACTGGAGCAAGCTCCAATGATGCCATTCATGTTGACCATGCCCGAGCGAAATATGTGGCTCCTTCGAACAAATAGAATTCCAGGATGCACCATCTAGGTCGACGTTGTCCTAATATTATTGGCAGGTCATTAATAATACTATACAACTTCTGTTACAAGAACAAGAAATTTATTTTACAATAACTATTACAAGCAAGTAACGAGCATCTTCTACAAGCATAATAATGGCATGTCTTGCAGAAAAATAGCCCAACTTTCACAAATGAGATAGGTGCTAATATAATTTCTTGCTATTCATGAATGTCATCATTTGCGTACATCAAAAGGAAAGCAACAGATTCACATGAACTACATTGTTGAATGCGAAAGACAAGAATCACTCATTATAGATAACAACAAATTTCTCACACAGAGTTTGCACGCAGCTAGTGATTTGTTTGAAGTTCGATTACCACAAACTGAATGTTAATTCTGTATAGGATTACACGAAAGAAAAATAGGAAATCATTTAAAAGTTAACTATTTGGGGGGGCTCATTGGGGTTTTATATTTTGAAGGGATGGACAAACAGGATAATTGTTCCATCATGATGGGTACTTTTCTACAAACAACCATCACCATTTATAGCATACCCAAGAACCTGGAGCATTTGGTGCTCTGTTGCGTGGCTTAAAGGCGTGTTTTTTTGAGCTACCATGCTAATTAAAACAAATTAGTTCCTCTGTACCGAAATATATGTTGGTGAAGCAACTGGAGTTCAATTACTCCAGCGACATATATTTTGATACAGAGGGATATTATTATTTTTGCTCTGTATGCAATTCATAATGAAATATCTAGAAAGACTTATATTGAGGAACCGAGGAATTAGTAAATATACATGACAATAGTCTATATTCAACAATCTTAAACCATCTCAAAGCAGGAGTTTCCACCTATACTTTTGATAATCCGAGAGTATAACCGGTTTGGTGCCCAAACTTGACATGCCAATATGCGTAATATTGGCTATTAATTGGTTGATTACCAAGTTTCTTGTCAATCTCACATAAAGTTGCCGATATTTAGCAAGTCTAGGTGTTGCCAATATTTGTAATGCCAACTTTTGTTTAGCCATTTATTGGTAGCAAACCAATCATACTCCAAATATATTAAGTTAATGTGTGCTTGCATGTATAGAACTGTTCCTTGATATACGGAGAGAGATGCGTGTTTTTAGTTGTAGTGAACTTGTTTCATTTCAAAATGCATAGACATTAGCAGCTGCATTGAACCCGTTTTATTTCAGAATGCATAGAAACTAAAGAAATAACAGGAACAATGTGCAGAAACAGTATTTTCACAAGTTACAACGAGAAACATTTCGGCACATGCACATGTCTCATTTCATGTATCTAGTTTCCTGTTTAGCTTTTCATGGAAGAAAAAGGGCGTGTGTTTGCTTCTTTACACAAAGGAAATGTGTCCTGATCTAGAAATGGTAGCCAGGGGAGACGAGGTCATCTCCCGGACATGAGGTTCACCAAGCCCGGGTTTTTCATATCCCAGAACTCGGTCATGGAAGAGAGCGTCATCAGCGCGACGACCACGGACCTCATCGTGGGCCTCAGCTTGGGGTCCTCTTCTGTGCATGCGTTCGCCAGGTGCGTCATCTGCACTTAGAAGGAAGCATATATGATTTTATCCAATCGAACGATGCAAACAGGGGCCTGGGCATGTCTTCCTAACCATGAGAATTGCATCGACAGGATAGTCGTCTCCCAGCTTCGGATCGATCAGCTTCTGGAGGCCTTCTTTCGGATCCAGTCCAGTGAGAGCCTCTTCAAACTACAAGATTCGGTATGGTAACAAGTCATCAAACAGCCAAAGAAGGAACTTCTGCAAGGACCCAAAAGCGGCTAGCCTAGCGGTTTTATGAACCACCGAGAGCAGAAAGTAACTAGTTACTAGTAGCACAGAAGCACAATTAATTACCAGATAAACCAGTCCCCTTGAACCACTAGCAGATCCATCAGTTGAGCGGACAATGGCATCTTTGGCTGAGATAAGTTCGTACAAGACAACACCAAACGCATACACATCAACCTTACGAGAAACATCACCGTATCGAACGTATCTGCCAACACCATTTCCCATAATTGTCAACATTCATAAAAAAAATCACAGTATCGAACGTTCATCAGTTAGCGGAATGACAAAAGTAGATGTTCATTCCTCACAAAAAAAGTACAAGTTCAGGAAACCTACTCTGGGGGCATGTAACCGAATGTACCAACAACACGTGTTTGCAAAGATGCACCACCAACTTCTGTAAGCTTTGTTAAACCAAAATCTGCAACCTGCAAGATACACATACACAACATTACTTCATGAATGTACGTATAGATCAAACATATATATGGATCGATGGACATTGTCATTACATGTAAAACACACGGATAAATTCTCCTTGAATCATTCCTACCTTTGCACGGGTGTTCTTGTCTATCAAGATGTTTGCCGATTTGATGTCCCGATGTATGTAGACTGGAACGGTATGCTCATGAATGTACTCAAGACCTCTTGCTGAATCTAGTGCAATCCGAACTCTTTCAGGCCAAGAAAGAGGCTCATAACCTATACAAATGTGCCGAGAGGTTAATTTGCCAGAAGCAACGGAGCAGAAAAAGGCACACTCAATATTTCGAGAGCCAGAACATTACCAGTTCCACGCAAATGCTGGCTTAAGTTGCCATTCTCGACAAATTCATAGACAAGGAACAAAGAACTGTCTGTGCAATAACCAATCAAGCGCACCTGCATGGAACCGAATATTGAAACGGCGAAGTAACCAGATTTACGAGATCGTCCCCATGGAAAATAAATATTATCGTCCCATTAAAGAACAGTGTCATTTACGTGAACAAATAGAAGATTTACGAACCAGATTTAGGTGGTGAACATGTGTCAAAACCTTTAACTCGGCAAGAAACTCTTGAGTAGCCTGCATGTCCATTTTTTTCACGGCGGCTTTCTGGACAGTGGACAACACAAGAGAAACAAAGCAAGTCATTTCAAATGAAGTACTCCCTCCGTTTCGAAATATAAGTCTTTTAAGCGATTTTACTAGATGTCTACATACGAAGCAAAATGATTGAATCTACACTCTAAAGTATGTCTACATACATCCATATGTAGTCCACTAGTGAAACCTCTAAAACGACTTATATTTAGGAACAGAGGGAGTACGTGTTTGTGGGATGCAACTGAACTAAAAAAAAAAAAAGAACTAACCTCGCCTTTAAGCTCAGCATAATACACAGCACCAAAACCACCTTGTCCTATTTTATGAGTTATGTTGAAGCCTTCTGTAGCATTAAAAAGTTCTTGGTATGTGAACTCCACTGATTTGTCAACTGTAATGTCAGCAGCTAGTGAAGCTACGTCAGCTTGAGCTGTCGATGGTTTCACCTTTTGCATTAGTATTGTACTGGCTGCAACAAAAATAAGAATAATTCAGAAATAAGAAACCACATTCTGTTGTAACCACAAGAAGGGAAAATTGGAAACATAATTCAAGATTATCTAACTTCCTCTATCTTCCAAAAGTACACTTATTGGTCACTGACATAACTCGTTGGTTACATTTAAAGTGCCCAAACTATTACTCACAATCATTACTCGTATCATATTATATTTACTCCATAATATTTCCAGGCTCACAAAGATCAATATAGTTTCCGCAAAAAAAAAATATAGTTGCTCATAGGATAAACAAGGACGGCTTCAATGTCCAAACCAGCCCAATCCACGCATATCCTTGTAGCAGAAAATCGTTGGGACGAACGAAGGACGGATGTTAACTTGAAGTGGTGAAATTAGGTCATGCATATGCTGGTCTAAATTTTTTTTACAGGACTAACTCTCAGTTGCAAGGTTAGAGATCCATACAGAAAATATTGTTACCTAGCCGGGTAGAATCTTTAGAAGATGGAAGGAGTGCATTCTGTTTCGCCTTTCTTCCCTTATAAAACAAGAATAACAAGACAAGCAAGACTGGTGCAACTACACCAGCCACAACACTTCCTGCTATTGCTCCTGCTGAAACTTTTTTTCCTGTTCCAGAGAGTTGAATATGAATAAGCATCACATTTCTCTCACAGTAACCAACAATATCCAGTGTTTCTTCCCCAACCATCCTTAACGTCGAGCAATTATCAGCTCGTGAAAGGTCAAAGTTTGGCTATACTGCACAAGATGATGAGGATACTTATCAGCACAACTGCATGAGAACAAACGTAACATGCGCACCGCCAAGCAAATTAAGTGGATATGAGCATAAGTTCAAATAACAACTCTTACCCTGCTGGCGATTTAAGAGGAAGATAGCTTCCATAGGGATCTGGCAAACCAAATAAGCAGACTAAAAACTTTTAGGAAGATGTGATCAATTCTTCGTAACATATAAATGATGCAACAAGTCAACTTAAGCCTTGACATTCGACGAGACCGCTGTAACGATATGGTATCATCAAATGGATTGGATTGTTGCGTTCCAGACTTCCACTTCAACTTGTTTCTGGAAATTACTCGTTGAAGCAAATAAGCCGCGGTTGGAGTAAGGCGTGCGTGCGCCGGAGTGTTGCGCGTGCACGAGCCAGGGGCGTGACAGAGCCCAGCCGTACGGACTAGGGCGTGTGTGTGTGCGTCCTAGGGGTGCATGCGTGTGTGTGTGTTAGTTAGCCTAGGGCGAGCGGAGGGGTGACTGCGTCAGTAGCGCCGGACTCAGTCGTGCGGGTGCGTGCGTGCGCGCCGAGCGTGCGGACTGCGGGGCGGGGGACCATGGGGATCGTGCGTCGGGAGCATGGCACGGCGCGTCTGCGCGCGCGTATAAGAACCCTGACCCCCCTGCGTATCGAGCTGAGGCAATTGAGTGTGTGCTCAAGAAAACAGAAGAACGCCGTTCGTCCGGCTGAGATGTTTGTGCGCTTGAATTCTCTGTGTCATCCTCCTCCACCTCTCCCACCTTGTCTATGGTGATCACCGACCGGCAGCAATTCTATTTTTGCGCTTACATTTGGCATCAGAGCCACGGGGAAGGCCGGAGGCCATGGCGTTGGTGTTGTTCGATAGCGGCGGTGCGTCGGGATCGATGCATATACCGCCGCTGACGCCGACGGGGTACACCTTCTGGGCGATCAAGGTGGAGGCCATCCTTGATGCCCAGGGGCTGTGGGGCACGGTGGCACCAACGACAGGTGCACCGTTGGATGTCGAGAGGTGCAAGACGGCGCGGGCCATTCTTCTGACGGCGTTGGGGGAGGACCTGCTGACGCAGGTTGCGCCGAAGCTCACTGCGAGGGAGGTACGGGACTCCCTCAAGGTGCGTTTCGTTGGCGCCGACCGGGTGAAGGCCGCGCGGTTGACGACGCTGCGCGGCGAATTTGATCGCGTGTGGATGGACGACGGCGACGATCTCGATGCGTACGCCGGGAAGGTCTACGGGATGGCGGCGAAGTATGTGATGCTCGGGGTGACGCTGGATGACGCAGCGATGGTGAAGAAGCTGCTCGAGACCGTACCAGACCGGCTGTACGCCGCGGTCGCCGACATCGAGCAGTTGTACGACGTCGAGGCGATGGCCTTCGGTGAGGCGCTCGGGCGGCTGAAAGCTTCCGAGGAATGTACGCGGCGGCGAGGCCAGGGCAGCGGGCGATCGGACAAGCAATTGAGTGGCCGGCTCGGTAGCGACAGCGCAACGGCGGCTTCGACGTCGGCGATGGCAGCAGCACGGCTCCGGGCGGCTGGAAGAAGAGGCGCGGCCGTTGCTATAATGGCGGACAGCGGGACTGTCCCAAGCCGTGGAAGGTGCCGACGGAGGAGCAGGCTCTGGTGGCAGAGGTCGGCGACGAATTCGGCGGTCCAGGGCTCCTCTGAGCCGCGGCTTAGGAGGTGAATGTTGGAGCAAATAAGCCGCGGCTGGAGCAAGGTGTGCATGGGCCGGAGTGTTGTGTCGCATGCGTGTGTGCGTGCATGAGCCAGGGGTGTGACAGAGCCCAGCCAGGCGGACTAGGGCATGTGTGTGCGTCCTAGAGGGTGCGTGTTTGCGTGCGTGTGTTAGTTAGCCTAGGGTGAGCGGAGCGGAGGGGTGACCACGCCAGTAGCACCAGACCCAGTCGTGCAGGTGCGTGCGTGCGCGTCGGGCGCACGGACTGCGGGACGTGGGGACGTGGGGATCGTGCGTCGGGAGCACGGCACGGCGCGTCTATGCACGTGCGTATAAGAACCCCGACCCCCTGTGTATCGAGCTGAGGCAGTTGAGTGCGTGCTCAAGAAAACAGAAGAGCGCCGTTCGTGCGACGGAGGTGTTTGTGCGCTTGAATTCTCGGTGTTATCCTCCTTCACCTCTCCCACCTTGGCCTCGTTTGGATCCATGAGTTAGAGTTACAGTTGGTTAGATTGGACCAATCTAACCCCAAAACATCCAATCAGGAAGTGTTAGAGTTGGTTAGATGCATCTAACCCTCCCAAAAAAACTAACCCATCCAAGAGGTGCTTATTTGGGTTAGAGTTGGGTTGGGCCCACAAAAAGTTATTTTTCTCTTTACCTCCACCACACCAAATCCCTGATAAAGGAGCCAAATGATTGGAAAATGTGCATTTATTGACAATCTAACCCTTCCATCCAAACACCTCTTTGGTTAGAGTTAGTTTAGGGTTAATCCAGGGTTAGAATCTAACTCTAACCTCTAACCGAGTTAGAGTATCCAAACAGGGCCCTTGTCTTCGATGATCATCGGCCGGCGGCAATTCCATTTCCTTCTTAAATTACTCCCTCTGTTTCATAATATAAGATCGATTTTAGCTATAGTGTAGTAGTGTAGTGTCAAAAACGCTCTTATATTATGCGACGGCGAGAGCAATATTTACAATTTCTTGTTATTATATTAAACTAGTTTCCAAGTCGAGTCTCTGGAACATGCACTTGTGTGCAAGAATTACGAGTCGATGGACTCAATTTTGTCACTCCGGCGGGCTGAGCTCTGCTCACTTATCCCTCCCAAATTTCTGGCCAGTTTTTTATGATTTTTTTTAAGATTCTAGAATAAGCTGTCCTTATTCAGTTTATTTTAAAAGCCCAAACAAAAAATATTTTTTAAGAAGTCTACGAATCAAGTCTTAATTAATAGACTTTTAAAAATTTAATTTGATTGGCCTTGCAGAATAAGCTGGATAAGGGTAACTTATTCCATCTTCATTTTAGAAGCCAGCAAAAGAATTGGCCCCATCGACTCGGACTAAAACAACCAGACTAGTTGATGACTAGTCGCTCCACCGCTCGACTCAACGAGCTAGTCTACACGAGTAAGCTAGTCAACAAGCAGAATGAGACTACTAGACTAGTCTGCATGACTAGTCAAGACTTAAATAATAAGCTTTCCATTTAAACAATACATTCCAGCAAATACATTGTACATGTGTAATTCGATGATGAGGTAATCCTGACTTTTAAATTTTGAAGTAGTTTGAATATAGTTGTAGGACATATAATTATTCCAATAATATTTAGACATTTTTACCCAAGTCAATACGTACAATAACCCACGGAATCAGCAGCAATGGATAATCAATATCAATCGTTGTTAGTGTCAAAAAAAAATTCATTATGAGACGGAGGAAGCATGTGGCAAGAAATGGCACATAAATAAATAAAGAAAGAAAGAAACGTGTGAAGTGTGAGAACCATAAACAGAGTTCAAATTAAGGAGCTATTAAGATGGAAGCCTCACGTACCTTGGGCAGGGATATACACGATGCCGCTCCCGGTGGCGCCTTCCATGCCGGGATTATACCTCCTGAGTTGGTCCATCCGCTCCGGCGACGAGAGGTCTCGAGTTGCGGCGACGGAGTCGAGCGTCTCCCAGTCCCTGAGCGGGAATGTGCGGAAGAGGCCGTAGTCTGTGGAAATCCTGGCATCGCCGCAGGAGCAGTTGACGGTGATGTTGACGACGCCAACATCGGGGATGTCGTTGGGCGGGTAGGTATTGGTGGCCTGCAGCCAGTCGGCGGTGGTGAGGTTGTTGTAGTTGCTGGCGATGCTGACGTAGGTTTCTCCAGTGGCGACTTTGTAGGGGATGGAGGCGGCGAGGTAGGTGGACGCCGGGTGGGAGGGCCGCGTGAGGCACTCGCATGGGAAGGGGACGTCGACGCGGTCCCCGGCGGCGGCGTTGTCGAGATTGGGGAGCCCGCGGTTATACTTGGCGAGATCTCGGTAGTCGGACAAGCCGAAGAGCTGCGAGATGAAGGTGAGGTTCGTGTCCTTGGTGACGTAGTAGGAGCCGAACGCGAGGGAGCAGCCCCTGCAGCCGTCCCCGGCCACCGTGGCCGTCTTCGAGGCTACGAGGAGGAAGAGTGGTAGGACGAGAGGCAGCGGAGCTTGCATGACGCGGCGTCCCCAGGGGAGGAAGCCTGGCACCATTGGAGATCGACTAGTCAGGCTGTGTACAAACGCTCACGCGCTGTGAATGGTGGACTGGGGGTCGTATATGTTTAATGGAGGACTGGGAGATTTTTAGTGGTGTCATTTTTGGAAGGTCAAATATGCTGTGTTTTTCTTCTCTTTTTCAACAAAGGCAGTTCGTCCCTAGTTGGTGATGGTAGCACTGCTACCTTCTCGGAAGATTCATGCATGCATGCATTGCTCTCTTGGTCAGCAATATCCTTCCAACACGGCACAACTGTTGGCAGGGACACAATTATTGAACAGTGACTTTTCCTGGATTTAAGAAACTTGACTTTTGGTAGTAGACTTCATTCACAAACATATTTAGTTGTAGTTTACAATTTACCACTACCTACTACCATCTCTATTTAGAAGGCGTGCATGAAAATTCTTTTAGACCTAGGTGGTTATTGATTTATTTATTTTAGAAAAGGAGGCAACGCCCCGGCCTCTGCATCGAGAGATGCATGCAGCCCTTTATTAATAAAAAAGAAACCAAATCCGGAACGAGTATTACAATGTTGAGAATAAAGAACAAGAGCGAATCGATACAAAGCGCCCAAGCAGCGAAAGTATAATAAGTAGATGCCTAGCCACCTATCCTATTAGCTTGCCGCCATCCAAACCGGTTGAAGATAACCTGTGCTACCATCTCCCAGCGGATACACCCAGTAACCATAAGCTCCCTGGAATCCGCAGGAGTGAGTAATGACCACGTACGGGTCAGTGCGGTAGCCCTGTATATAACCTGCAAAAAATGTATAGATGTGCATCTGTTAAAAACTAAATCATTCCTGCAGTTCCAAATTGCTCATAGTAATGCGCAAGCTCCAACCCGGATACTCTTTGCCAAATGACCACCAACTCCCTGTACCCACGTCCCAAACAACGTGTTGACACTAGTGGGGGGTGATATTAAAAGCAATGTGTATAGAACGCCATAAGATTTTAGCCATCGGACATTGGAAAAAGAGGTGCTTGATAGTTTCCTTGTTGTCACAAAAGTTGCATCGCTGGTTACCTTTCCATTTACGTTTTGCCAAGTTGTCTTTCGTGAGGATAACCCCTTTGTGAACGAACCACATAAAGATCTTTATCCTCAACGGAACTTTGACCTCCCAGACATGCTTGGATCTTGGAATGTACCCTGAATCGATAAGATGAAGGTACATAGATTTTACCGAAAAGGATCCATCCTTAGTTAGCTTCCAACGAATAGTGTCGGGCCTATCCGACAGTTGGATTTGCATTAATCTTCTAACTAAGTGTAGCCATCTGGTCCATCTTTCACCGATCAAAGATCGACGAAACCTGATATTTAGAGGCGTGTTGCTCAAGACTGCCGCAACTGACGCTTGTCTGCATTGGACAATATTGTATAGCTGCGGATATTCCAGCGCTAGGGGCACATCCCCTAACCATGTATCCTCCCAGAATCTAGTTGATTCACCATTAGCAATGACAAACCTAGTCTGGTTAAAAAACACGTTCTTACACCGCATCAATCCTTTCCAAAATGGAGAATCATTGGGTTTAACGGTCACCTGAGCTAAGGTCTTATGTTGCAAGTACTTATTCCTTAGAATTTGAACCCACATGCCTTCGGTTTCTACCGAAATTCTAAACAACCATTTACTTAGCAAGCATATGTTTTTAACCTCTAAATTCTCCACCCCTAAACCTCCTTGATCTCTAGGTCTGCAAATTATGTCCCATTTAGTAAGCATATACTTTGTTTTCACTTCATCACTTTGCCAAAAGAAACGTGACCGATAGAAATCTAACCTCTTCCTTACCCCTTTAGGTAACTCGAAGAAGGATAAGAGAAACATCGGCATACTGGTTAATACTGAATTAACAAGTACTAGACGTCCTCCATAAGATAGAAGCTTGCCTTTCCACCAACTTAGCTTCTTTTCGAATCGGTCTTCGATGCATTTCCACTCCTTGTTTGTAAGTTTCCGGTGATGGATAGGCACCCCCAGATAAGTGAACGGAAAAGTCCCACACTCACACCCAAACAGTTGGTTGTAAGTATGCTGTTCCGCCTTTGCCTTTCCAAAACAAAATATTTCACTTTTGTTAAAGTTAATTTTTAACCCAGACAACTGTTCAAACAAGCATAAGATGAGTTTCATATTTCGGGCCTTCTCTAAATTATGCTCCATGAAGATAATGGTATCATCGGCATATTGTAAGATTGAGACACCCCCATCAACTAGATGTGGTACAAGTCCTCCTACAAGATCGTTGTCACTAGCCTCCTAATCATCAAGGCCAACATGTCGGCAACAATGTTGAAAAGAATCGGCGACATAGGATCCCCTTGTCGTAGACCCTTCAGTATCTGAAAAAAATGACCAACGTCATCATTCACTTTGATCCCGACACTGCCTTTTTTAATGAAACAGTCGACATGCTTCCGCCATAGCTGGTCAAACCCCTTCACACGTAGAGTTTGTTGCAAGAAAGACCATTTTACTTTATCATATGCCTTTTCGAAATCAACCTTGAAGATAACCCATCTAGTTTCTTCGAGTGAATTTCATGTAATGTTTCATGCAGAACAACTACCCCTTCCAGGATGTTCCGACCAGGCATGAACGCCGTCTGCGTGGCCTGCACCACCGAGTGAGCTACCTGAGCTAGCCGATTAGTACCCACCTTTGTGAATATCTTAAAGCTAACATTGAGTAGACATATAGGGCGAAATTGTTCAATACGTGTCGCCCCTTCTTTCTTTGGTAACAACGTAATGGTACCGAAATTGAGATGAAAGAGTTTTAATCGTCCACTATATAAGTCATGAAACATTGGCATTAGGTCATCCTTGATAATAAACCAGCATTTCTTATAAAACTCCACCGGAAAGCCATCCGGACGAGGAGCTTTGCCATTTTTCATTTGTGTAATCGCCTCAAGCACCTCTTTCTCCGTGAAAGGAGCGGATAATACCTCGTTGTCGGCGTCTCCGATTTGAGGTATATCCGCCACCATTCCTTCATCCATAGTGATAGAAGAGTTAGCGGACTCTCCAAAGAGCTGTCTATAATAATTTGTAATGTACAATTTCAAGTTCTCGTGCCCCACTATAGTGCCCTCATCCTGTTCTAGCTGCACGATCCTCTTCTTCCTGTGCTTGCCATTCGTAATCAAATGGAAAAACTTCGTATTGTTATCCCCATGGACAAGCGTATGTACTTTAGCTCGAAAGGCCCACTTCATTTCCTCTTCTCGAAGGAGTAGCCGAACTCTCTGTTCGGCTTCATCCTTGGATGCCCGTTCATTTGCATCCAACACACCAATCTCCGCTTTGCGATCAAGATCATCAATATACTTTAAGAATCTATCCTGCTCCTCTTTGTATATCCCAAATTGATTCTTTGCCCATCCCCGTAAGAACTGTCGAAGATGCCTAGTCTTGTTTTGCCATCTTTCAACATTAGACCTCCCTCCGTATCCTACCTTCCATTCTCTAGCTATCATGTCCATGAATCCCTCTCTTAGGAACCAACTGGACTCGAATGAAAAATTGTTTTTGTTACCCGAAAGGATTGCCTCCCCGGAATCCAGAAGCAATGGTGTATGATCAGAGAGCGCCCGATTAAGTGCACAAACAGAGACTAATGGGAACTTCTGTTCCCACTCCATACTCGTGAGTACTCTATCTAACTTTTCGAAAGTTTGTTCTTGTAGGGAGTTAGCCCACGTATACTTTCTTCCTGAAAGTTCAATCTCCCTGAGATCCAGACTTTCAATAATAGTGTTAAACATAAATGGCCATCTGCCATCAAACCTATCATTGTTTTTTTCATCTGACCGTTGAATAATGTTAAAGTCACCCCCCACCAATAGAGGTAACGTGTCATCGCACATCCGGACCAAATCTGCTAGGAAATCTGGTTTGAGCTCTGCCTGGGCCGCCCCATACACCGCTACTAGAGCCCATAGAAAACCGTCACTTTTCGAGCGCAGCCTATACTTAACTGCAAACTCCCCCACCACCACTTCGCGTACCTGAAGTGACTCACATCGCACCCCAAGTAAGATCCCACCGGATCTTCCTCTTGGGGGGAGACAGTGCCAGTCAAAATCCACTCCAGCGGATAAGTTTTTCAGGAACTGTGGTGTGAAAGTATCGCGACCAGTTTCCATTAGCGCGATAAAATCTAACTTATACTCTACCGTAGCCTCCGCAAGAAATCTAATTTTAGCCAAGTCTCTAAGACCTCTGCTATTCCAAAAGATCCCTCTCATCTTTCATCATAGAATTTTTTAGCAGTCTTAAAACGTGCACTCCTACGCACTGCCGAAACTGGATACACCTTCCGCTTCCAAGCGCGTTTAGGCTTTTCACTGCCAATCTCCAGGTCCATATAACCCGGTTGGCAGTCTTCATCTTGTTTAGGTATGCACTCGATAGCACAGTCATCGACGAGGTGATCATCTCCCTCCTCAGATCCCTCCGCTGGAGCTAGATCCTCACATAGAGAATTCAACTCCCCTAACGCAGAAATTTCAGAATTATTCAAAGGTTTTGTGGCAGCTAAATTCCTGACTATGTCCAAGGCCCTATCTACTTCTAAATCAAGTAGATCATTAATTGATTTGGCAACCTCTTTACCCGTGCTCCCCAGCGACACCCCAACCGAAGTAGCATTATTGATAATCTCTTGAGGCATAAAATGTAAAATAGAATGGGCCTTGTTAATGGACATACCTGTGGAAGCTTCGACTTCTCTCATCTTTGCCACACGCTTAGCCCGTCCCATCTGCAAGTCATCCGCGTCCGGTTGCTCCTGAATCCTCTGACTAGACCTCGTGCCCGACGTCATCGGATTAGCTATACCTCCATACGCTATAACTTTTTCCGCAGAAAATGAGTCAATGATGCCTTGTTCTGAAGAATGCCGAGCAGGTCCCTCCAACCCGAGCTCCGCTGTAGAAGGGTTGCGCTGCACTGGCTCGCCCTGCGCCTACAGTCCCACGAGTGCTGCAGGAAATGAGATGGTGCCTTGTTCTGAAGAATGCCGAACAGGTCCCTCCAAACCGAACTCCGCTGGAGAAGAGCTGTGCTGCGCTGGCTCTCCCTGCGCTTGCACTCCCACGAGTTCTGCAGAAAAAGAGATGCTGCCTTGATCTCCAAAAAGCCGAACAGGTCCCTCCAACCCGAGCTCCGCTGGAGAAGAGCTGCGCTGCGGTAACTCTTCCTGCGCCTGCACTCCCACTAGCAGCCTGGAAACCTCCTGGAAGCTAACGCCGTTAGTAGCAGCAGACTTCTACACCATAAGCCCGTCAGGTCCATGCACGACCGGGGGTTCATCTACCCCCATATTGTCGCCCAGCTCCATCCCAACCGACCCAAACTTGAGGCCTGTTAGATCATCCCCAGCACTTTGTTGCACAACGCCAGAGTCCACCTCTTGCGGCTGCTCTACAACATCCATCTCCGTTTCCAAATGTTGTACCCCGAGCTGTCCCGGTCTACCATCCTGCCTCTTGGCAGTATCAAGATATGCCGAAAGCGAGACAGGTGATAACATTCCTATTGCTTCAGGAAGTGCACCCGGCGTGGGTACTTTCCCTAAGTCCTGCGCGACGTGATGGCAGGCCGGTGATGACCGAGACACACCCATCTTAGCCGGAACCGACGCGGGCTCAAAAGATCCAAACTTCAGTTGAGACGTCGAAGGTAGTGACGATGGCGTACCCCCTACAGCCTTGCTCGCCTTGGTGACAGACGGCTGCTGCTTAAAAGAATCGAAAAGGTCATCCTTCTCCTCAGATTCCCTAGCTCCCGTATCATCGTCTTTATCCGTCATATCAACATCTCCATTAGCTACTGAATCCTTAAAAAGATCCGGACTTTCTATCTCCAAAAACAAAGTGTATCTCGCCCCCTCAAAGGTCCACATAACCTCATCTGGCACCAGCTGAATATCGACGACGTTGACTAGCATCCTCGGCACTCCTTCAGCTCTAGTGAAATTCATATCTACCTTCTCTGTCTTGCCAATAAGAGAACCGAGACTCCAAGTAATGAGATAATCATTTAATGCCTTCGATGGAACTCCCGCAAAACGGACCCAAATCTGAGGAAGCGGAATACCTTTTGGCTCCTCGGTCTTCCATGCGTCAAACTCCAGTACACAGCTCGTGCTTGGAACTCGACACATACCAATTTGAGCAGACGAGCGAGGTCCTCCTTGGTAGGAAAAACCACTTTGAATACATTATCTGCAATCAACAAAGGTTCCCACCTAAAAGTTGCTGACACAAGCTCTCGAAGCTGTTGTACAATCTGATCACTTGTCATAGATCCTCTCACAACAGTAACTGTCCCTACATTTAAAAATTAACATTCACACTATGTGTGCATATAAAAATAGTACAACAGAGTACTACTAATTAGCTGCTAGGAGTAAATGCAACGCGTCTTAAACCTTGTCTATTATGAAAATGCACGTAAATTTAACCGTGACGGAGGTAGTAGATGACTCGTTGCGTCCATGACATGAAAACCAAATGATGCTGACAAGTAAGGCCAACTATATATATGAAACCATGTGAATGCGGTTGTCCCATGGGTAGAGTTCTGCGTTTTGGCTCCAACCAGGGGCAGACTGCAAAGGAGCAAAAAGCCCGATAGAAAATACGCCAACTCAAAGGAAAGCGCATTCGGCAGAAAGACGTTTTGGGAAAACGGTTTGAAAATAAAAGGAATCACGACGAGGAGGTCCCACCTGTCAGGTTTGAAAATAAAAGGAACCACTCGCGATGGTTGCCGGCGGCGATCCACGGTGGGGCAGGGGCAACCAAGGGCATGTTCCTTGGTGACAGTTGGAGCCGATCGACGATGAGCACCACGTCGACGGCGGCTACTTCTCCGGTGGACGACGGCATCGGGTACGACTCAATCTCAAGGGAGGGGATGCCTACCATCAAATTAGGGCGCGGCTCAGGGAGAAGAACTCAACAGGAGGCTACTGGCAAGATTCGGGGGGCTCAGCTCCACTCACATATGCGAATTTAGCTAGGACCCAAAGCGGATCTAGGCGGCAGGAGTCGGGGAAGAAGACCTCCCCGAGACTCTTCTCTGCCTTGGGCAAGGCTCCTAGAGGAGGAGGAGAGGTGCTCATGAGCTAGGGGTCTCGGGGCTCTCTATTTATAGGGGGCCGAGAGGGGGTGCCGCGGAGGCTTAACTCCGGCGAAAAATTCCGGTGGCCAGAGGGTTTAGTAGGCGGTTGCAGGGCGGGGGTAGCACTAACACTCTACTGGGGTTCCATTTTTGGACTAAACTCAAGCAGTCATCCACAGAAGACACGGCTATCACTGGGTGTAACGCAGCAGAAACTACGCTCTGTGTCGTCCGGGACGTGGCGACGGCATCCGCGGTGCGCACGGGCAGGGGTGGACACGCGGAGCTAGGCTGGGGCTTGGGCGGTGACGGGCGGTGCGGCTTTGCGGCAGGGGCTGCTGGTGGCCGCGGCGGCCGTCGCTAGCGCCGCTGCGAGGGCTGGCTGGCTCAGGCCAGCTCACCGCCGACGCACACAAGCGGCCAAACGACCGTGCAGCGCGGCGGATAAGAGCAAGGCATAGTGGCAAGGTCCCGTGGTCGCCATTGTGGAGATTGACGATGCTGCACTCTGAAGCCTGAACCCTGAAACGATGAACACTGAATTTACTGAACCTTGACTAGCATAGTGCACGCCAGGTGCTCGTCTGAATGCTAAACGGCTCAAAACAATTTTCCTGGGGCTGAAATTTTATGGGGTGGTCTCTCATTGTTTCCTAAGGCTGCATGAAAATTTTCAGAATTTTTAAAAATTGTTAAGTCAGGTTTTTAACAAAAACAAAGAATTCTGGTCAAACTTGGGTCAAACCTAATTTGAAAATTCAAACAAGGAACCATATTGTTTTTGGTGAAATGGGTTGAGAACACTTAGGTCTACCAAGGATAGGAATTTGGGGATCAGAAACCAAAAGAATCTATGAGTTCCTTTGCCAAAACCTTGGGGTCAAAACTGATTACAGAAAATAGTAAAGAGAGGAAATTCAAGATCATGAACAGGGTTATTATGACACACCAGAACCACTAACTACCAAAACTGTCAAAACTAAAACTAAAAAAAATCTCCCAAAACTTAAAAAATTGACTACCTTGGACGCAGGTTGGCGTCGCGGTGGTGGAGGAGGACCGCGGGGAGGGGTGGTACCGTGGCCTCTCTCCAGCGCCGGGGGGGGGGGGGGGGGGGAGTTGGCACCACCATGGTGGAGGAAGGCCGCGAGGAGGGCAGAGCGCCGCAGCCTGGCTCCGACGGTGGGGCATGGGGGGGGGGGGCGTCGCGGCCTGCTGCAGGGAGGTGGTCGAGGCCGCGGGGTGGCACCAGTGGTGGGAGAAGGAGAGGGTCGCGCCGCGGTGGGGAGAAAGAGTGGGGGGTGGGGGGCTAACGGTTGTTATTCAGAAGGGCTTTGCCGTGTGCCAGCAGATGGCAAAGACCCTAAAGGCACACGCCAAAATACAAGCGGACGACATAAGTTGACGTAGCCATACACACGGTCCAGTGGGGTCTGGCTGGACACTTTGCCGTCTATCTTTAGACTTTTTGTCGTCTGCTGGCAGATGGTAAAATCAGTCCATTGTTTGCCGTTTGTTTTGTGGAAGATAACGGCAAAAACCTTCTTTGCTATCAGCAAGCACACAACAAAGAATGGGCTGATGGCAAAGAATCTGATTCCAGTAGTGGTCGCCCAACCAAGACAATGGCTGATCTTAGAGAGATCATGACCAAATTATGTGAGGGCTGGAAACATAACCATTCAATGTCAACAATGCAATGTGAATGGCGGAACGCTAACGGTACATAGAAGCATCAACACAATTGCCTACATCTAACCGAACTAAAACCAACCATATGAGGTCTTGTTTGCGCAAGACAAACAAACCTGCTACTAGCTATGACCGCCACCACAGGAATGAGAATCTAGAGAAAGCAAACGAGACATGGAGCAACGAATAGTTGATTAATTTGGATCAGCGGGAGTAACAGACTAACTATTTTCCTTTTGGCATGGCAAATGCTTGACTTGCAACTGAAAAATGATGCAAACTCCATTCATATACACCGCAATTGTACCAAATATGTCACTCCATTCATATCACCTGATCCAGGGCTCTAGATACAACGAAAATCGAGGCAAGTTCCCGACGCATTCAATTATCATATACTTCTCAGATTTCGGCCTCACACATTCTAAATACCTGGGCAATTAACTAGAACTGCAGTGACAAGGACTTGATGAAACTATCAAACGGTGATATGTATCTTCAAATTAAGGGGACACCAACTAATTCATCTTCTTCATCATCATTGTGTTGTAGCTAGCAAACAGTGACGAGCAAGACAGGGCAATAGAAACATCGTCTTGCTTTTCGCTCACCGAAACACGAGGGACACTGAACATGACACGTACGAGAGGTTGCCCTAGTCGTGGGCCTTCATCTAAAGCCAGTTGCAAGGTGTAAATTGCAAAGATACGTGATCAATTACATCTAGCTTTTGCTATGGGCATCATCATACATGTCTACTGGGCCATGTGGAACACAAGAAATCAATTTATCTTGAACAACATCCCATCCAGCTTATATGCTTGCAAGACAAGACTCAAGACTGTTGAACTCAAACTCTTCATTCACGGGGCAAATAGAAAGGCTTTTCAGGCCGTCATACCTCGGTTTATATAGACACCAAAGAACGTATGGTTTACAGATAAGTCAGTTGAATCTAGGGGCAGCCATGGACTACCTCAGTGACGGCCCAAAATACCGACATCACATGTTCATGTCTGCACCAACACCACAATAGGGCATTATTGAAAACAATAATGCATCTAGGAATGATACACTGCACCGAGTGGTAACTTACGGCCTAAGCAACACATAAATCAAGGGAGCAATGATTTGATTTCAGTTTTGATTTAAATAAAACCCTACAGCACTAGCTCCATATTAAAAAAAGTCGACATGATTAATAGATATTGTCTTTCACATGAAATCGAGCTAATATGAGATTTTCCGTAATTCTAGTGAGTGAAGCCATTGTTAATGCCATGTTTAAGAAAATGGACTTCCACATATCCTAGCAAAACATACAATCACTATTCCATTTTAGAGAAACAAGTATAAGCTGAAGTTGGTGCTTACTGGAAGATTGAAGATGGTTCCTCCAATGATCGGCCGCATGAAGATTGCATTGATCAAATGGTTGCTACGTTGGTGATAGTGTGTTTGCATTTTTTTTTCAATTCATCATTATTTCTTTCCTTGGACAATTTATGTGTTTGGTTTGTTTGTCACTTGGATTATTTGTTATACTAAAATCAATGGTTTGGAGTACTACTGTTGAATAGTTTGAATTGATGCCAAATTGGACCACTAGAGTAGATAGAAGAAACAACACATAAAATTATGGATGATGCCCTTTTGACGGCTGTATTTGCACGTCGCATCGGCAGCCTCTAATAAGATATTAAGCGCTCTGTACATCAAGCGACTTCAAGCCACTGTCGTTGGTATTTTGTTCTCATTAATTATTATAAAGTGAGTCTCTTGTCTCGTTGAAGCTGGGCATATATAGTGAGAATAACGTAGATGCCACATACGAAAAAAAAATTGATATGACAAATAATTAATAAGAAGATAAAGGCAAATAAAGTAACACAATATGTCACCATCACATAAGCTTCTCAATGCAAAAGACTACAAAATTACAAAGGAGACATATATATATGTTAGACACGAAGATAATAATAAGATAGACTAGTACAGCATTGCGGGGATACACATGGTTAGATTTTAGCTAGGGCAGCTTATCACGGGATTTGTGAATGGCCCTCTCTCATGCATGCATGCATGCATGCATCTGCGAGTGCACGGTACACAACAATAACGTCTTGAATGAATTTGGGCCGTTTAAGTCACAATGATCTGTGACCAACTTACTGTGCGCTGAGGCAGAAACTGTCACTTGTAACCTCACGGGCCATCCGGACACATGCGCTGCGTGTTTTCTGGACGACCGTCCAGTAGTGCTCTGCTACGTACGTGGTGCGGAGCCAAGGCTATGTCGTGGTTCACCATGAACCACTGCACCATGTCTCCCTTATGTACTCGTCTGTGCATGAACCACTGCGACAGGGCGTCATTATTTAACTGGCAAGTGCACATGTACATCTTTTTAACACAGAAGGGCTCTACTAACAACGGCAGAATAGCTCAAGTGCACGCCAGACCGAGAAGACTTCATGTGGTTGTATTTGGTGCTCGCTCGTGTGAAAAGGAATTCAAGGCTTTGATCTTGCATTGTGGTGCGACACGTTCGGCGCCATGTCTCTCATCACCTCATCACATTGTGTATGATTCAACTTACTCGATCATCATAGCTAGAGACCCTACTCTCTGTCTTAGTGTCTTCCTCACATGATTGTAAGGTAAGAGGATTTATAGGCTTCTGTGTGAAATAAGTTGATGATATTTTAAGAGGGCATATTGTTCAAAAGAGTTTCATGTTTGTGTGAAACGAGCTCATGGCTTTGTTCTTGCATTGCGGTGCCAGCTTGTTCCGTAAAGTTGGCGTACCATGGTTCCCGTTACATCATCCCATCATGTATGATTCAATCTACTCGATCGTTGTAGGGATCCTACTCTCTTTCCTAGCTAGTATCTCTCTCGCATTATTGCAAGGGAAGAGGATTACAGGCTTCTTTGTGAAATATGTTGAGGATACTTTAAGTGGGCATATAGTTCAAAAGAGTCTAATGTTTGTGCAAAACGATCCCGTGCCTATGTTCTTGCATTGCGGTGCCAGATCATTGCGCATTGCTGGCGCACCATCATAGGGATCCTACTCTATGTGTTAGTATCTATCTCGCATTAATGCAAGGGAACAGGATTTATTCGCTTCATTGCGAAATATGTTGATGATATTTTATGTGGGCATATTGTTCAAAAGAGTTTCCTCTTTGCGTGAAAAAGGCTCAGGGCTTTGTTCTTGCATTGGGGCTCCACTCGCTCGGAAAAGCTGGTGCGCCATGGCATCATCACATCATCTCATCGTGTACGATTGGACCGACTGGATCATCATAGGGACCCTACTCTCATGCTCATGTTGTGCAGCTAATGATGGAGGTCCATGAGACCCTCTTGTTGTACGTGCCGACGCCTTTTGTGGCTCGGGAATCTTTGAAAGGCGTAAAACTAGGTGGCATCGACATTCGGCTTATAATGCCTGCTGTCATGGAGCCGTCAAGTGCGGTAAGGATGGCCACGTGCCAGATGATTTGCCGAGCCTTGGTTGTAAGGCAAGTGGTTTTTTTTTCTTGCGGAATATATGTGCCGAGTTTTTTGTATAAGCCGAGATTCCTTTTAGCGATAATCGACTTTACTCTGGTCACTGCCGACGGCCCTGCAATTGCCATTTGTTTTTCGACAGGTACTCGGCTTACATTGGGCTAAGTCGAGTGTCTGAGATTATGCCAAACACTAGGCAGCTGAGAATAAGCCATTCATTTTCTGATATCTACCCCATACCACACACATTTCATTCAGCTTGTTATGATGATCCATTCTACACAAAGGACTCGCCACCTCTATATAAATCCAATCCCTATGGCGTGCGTACCACATGGTACTATGTGGTACTTTGCTCGGTTCTGAATTTTGCTAGCTAGCTACATCCATCGTCTTGGCCATGGAAGGAGAGGGACGAGGGAACGGGCGGGCGATCGGCATCGATCTCGGCACCACCTACTCGTGCGTCGGAGTATGGCAGCATGGTCGTGTGGAGATCGTGGCCAACGACCAGGGCAACCGCACCACGCCGTCCTGTGTCACCTTCACCGACTCAGAGAGGCTCATCGGTGAGGGAGCCACCAATCTGGGCGAAAAAAATGCGTCCAACACCGTAGTCTACGGTAAGTAAAGGTAGCTAGGTCTGTTCATTTGATGCTAGGTTCATGCTACCAGGCAGCCAGCTTGCATATTCTCGTACTTCTTCCAGCATGCGTGCTGCTTACTAATCACTTTAGCAGATATATTCATCTTTTTCTTTTGAAAAACGAGGAACCGAGCCTTGGGTCTCTGCATTAATCGATGCATGCAGCCATATTACTGAATAAGTTCAAAAACGAAGTCTTAGATCCACAATATGTTCATGATCTGAGCATAAAAATAAGTGCAAAGATAAAATAAAAACTGCCACAACCGGCAAAACCAAAAATAGGTTACGATGCCTATACACCTAGCATATTATTAGCTCGTCATCCAAGTCGATTGAAGATAGCCCCTGCGACCATCTCCCACGAGTTACATCCAATAACCATAAGCTTATTGGAGTCCGTATGAGTGAGTAACGACCACGTACGGATCCAAGACGTACGGATTCAAGACCTATGTACTATAGTTACATCTACTCCATTGAGCCACATCCCAAATAGTAAATTAATGCTCATTGGTGAATTAACGTTAAAGGCTATATGAACAGTTTGCCATAATAGTTTTG
The DNA here is from genome assembly GCF_904849725.1 of Hordeum vulgare subsp. vulgare. Taxonomy (NCBI): domain Eukaryota; kingdom Viridiplantae; phylum Streptophyta; class Magnoliopsida; order Poales; family Poaceae; genus Hordeum; species Hordeum vulgare. Next base: position 560,500,702 of record NC_058523.1, on the reverse strand, counting down.
CAACTGGATAATCGAGAAAGAGATGTCTTATTGTTTTATTTTGATCACAATATATATAGCAGCAAGTAGGTCTGCCTATCCATCTTCGTTTTATCAAGCAGATATATTCATAGATACGTATGGCATTTTTGCTACTACGTACTATGACAAGATTAACCCGACCGCTGCTCCATGCATGTATATGTACGTAGGTGTCAAGCGGCTCATGGGACGGAATTTCTCCGACGCAACCGTGCAAAGCGATGCCAAGCATTGGTCGTTTGAGATGTTGAGGGGTGTTGATGACAAGCCCAAGATCAGGGTGATTTTCCGTGGCGACAAGAAGGAGTTCTCGCCGGAGGAGATCTCCTCCATGGTGCTCGTCAAGATGAAGGAGACGGCTGAGGCCTACCTTGGAATGACCATCACGAACGCCGTCGTCACCGTCCCAGCCTACTTCAATGGCCCCCAGCGCCAGGCCACCAAGGATGCCGGCGTCATCGCCGGACTCCATGTCATGCGAATCATCAATGAACCTACAGCGGCAGCCATGGCTTACAACATGTATATGAGGTGGAGCGACACCCGGGAGAGGGTTGTGCTCATCTATGACTGGGGCGGTGGAACGCTCGATGTCTCGCTCGTTGTCATCAAGAAAGGTTTGCTGGAGATCAAGGCTACCTCCGGCGACACTCACCTAGGAGGCGAGGATTTGACCAACAGTATGGTCGACCATTTCGTCGAGGAGTTTAGGAGGAGGAACCGGAAGGACATGAGCGGCGACAAGAGGGCACTCTGGCGTCTTAGGAACAAGTGCGAGAATGCCAAGAGAATGCTGTCCTCCCAGACCCAGACCGTGGTGGAGGTCGATGCCCTTTTCGAGCGCATCGACTTCTACTCCAGCATCAGCCGCGCCCGGTTCGAGCAGCTCAGCCGGGACCTCTTCCATAAATGCATGAAGCATGTTGAGAGGTGCTTGAGGGATGCCGAGATGGACAGGACCAAAGTGGACGACGTTGTGCTCGTCGGGGGCTCAACACGTATCCCCCGTGTGCAGCAGCTCCTCAGTGACTTCTTCGGTGGGAAGACGCCCTGCAGGAACATCAATGGTGATGAGGCCGTTGCATACGGAGCCACCGTCCAGGCCGCCATCCTCATGGGAGACAAGAAACATGATAATATACTCCAACATCTCGTCGACGTCGTGCCTCTATCTCAGGGCATAGAGGTCGAGGGAGGAATCATGGATGTGCTTATTCCGAGGAACACCACCATCCCTAAAATGGTGGAGAGGGGCTACGTCACATCTCACGACAACCAGTCCAGCGTACGCATCAGCGTGTACGAGGGTGAGAGGACAATGGTAAAGGACAACAGCCTGCGCGCCAAGTTCACGCTTTCTGGCATCACATTGGCTCCTAAGGGAGTCACTAAAATGCTGGTGCGCTTTAAGATTGACCGAGACGGCATCCTGCACGTCTCGGCAGAAGAAAAGCCGTCTGGTCAGAAGAACGAGATCACCATCACCAACGACACGGAGCGTTTTACCATGGCGGAACTTCAGCGAATTGTGCAGGAGGCCGAGGAGTACAAGGCCGAGGATGAGGAGCTCAAGAGAAACGCACAAGCACGAAACGAGATTGAGAGCTACATCAACACCATGCGCAACACTACTATCAAGAAACTCCAGGACGTTGCCGTTGGTGCTACAAACTGGCTCAAAAACAACGAGCTTACGACCCGCGAGATTAATGCCAAGAAGAAGCAGTTGGAGGCCGACTACGCCACCATCATCCGCCAGTCTAGTAGGCCATGAAAAAACCTACCCTAATAGTATTCAACAGATTTGCTGCAATTGTTTTTTGAATAAAATTTGTGTCGACTGTATGTGATATTCTGGCTATGAAACCTCCAATTTTCAATTCCAATTTTATATCCTATGTGTTCTAGCTTAAGTGTTTCTTTAACTCTCCAATCTCTAGTGTTGTCAAGGAAAAACTAGAAGTATATATACGCTCGAATGCAACGTATTACACGAATGATGTTGTGTTCTACTTTCCCGTTCTTAAATATAAGGTTTTTTTAAGATTACATTAGGAAACTACATTTCAAAGAAAATGAATAAATCTATACTCTAAAATATGTCTATATACATCCGTATGTAGTCCTTCTAGTGAAACGTCTAAAAAAACTTATGTCTAAGAATGGAGGGAGTAAATGTCAATAGGTTGTTGCTAACTCCGACTGGCTGTATGTTCGAATCACATGGGATGTGTTTCTTTCTTTACTACTCCCTCCGTCCCGGTGTATAAGTCATTCGCGTAGTTCTAGGTCACCGATTTGAGGAATTAAATATGTGTTATATGTCATAAAAAGTATATCACTAGATTTCTACACGGATGTAGTTTCTAAATATATATTTTTTATCACATATGATACATATTTAGATAGTTAAATTGTCGACCTAGAACTACGCGAATGACTTATAAACCGGGACGGAGGTAGTAGAAAAATGATGCCCATGTTGCATGGGCATTCCCACTCCTAAATAGAGAATTGGTAGTCTCGCCTCACTCTTACCAACATTATATTACTCTCGCGAGCGTCTTACAGACACCCCATTTGACGCATGCATTAACTCAATCAAATCGGCACTTTTCCTAAAACAACGTTCATGCATTAACTCATCAAAATCTAATCTTAAGAAAATTTCAACTAAATCTAAACTTTCCTTGTCTTCCACTAACAATATCTATATCAAATCAATTCTACCAAAATATCAACTACGATCAAAGTTTGCTAGCCCATTGACGCGTGCACATTTTTTTCTATGTTCCGTGTTTTGGTTTCCGTTTTTCTGTTTCACTTTTTCTATGACCAACCAATTATTTTGTTATCGGCATACTATCAGAATCAGCATAAACATGTACGTCATGGTTAGTTGGTAGAGTCACCTCCATTCAGGTTAAACCTCCCCCATCGATTGATTTTCTATCCCACCAATTTGTTTAAACAAGTGTTTAGCCCAATGATATACCTAATCCGGTTTTTATCTGTCAAATTTAATAATGTCGTTATGGAAAGGAATCGACCACGATGATACCTAATCAGTCTTTAAATATCAAATCTATGGAAAGGAATCATGTTTGATAGCACAAGACAATATTTATGGAAACGAATAATGTCACCTCCATTATTAGTTGGTAGCGTCACCTCCATTCCCATCGATTGTTTTTCTATCCCACCAATTTGTTTAAACAAGTGTTTAGCCCAATGATATACTTAATCCGGTTTTTATCTGTTAAATTTAATAATGTCGTTATGGAAAGAAATCAACCACGATGATACCTAATCAATCTTTAAATATCAAATCTACGGAAAGGAATCAATCTTGGATAGCACGAGACAATATTTGTAGAAAGGAATAAATGTTTGATGATAAAACCAAGCTGGTTTTTGGTTTTGGTTTGAATTCCTCCAATCCGGTTAACTACCCACAAACAAAAGAGCCAACCAGCTAGTCAGATTTTGCCAGTTTAATTTTACCTCACCTTCCACCATCCCCTTCACAATGATGATTTCTTCGGTTTTGCTGAAACTCAGCTATGGTCTCAATCACTTTTCACCTCCCATATTTGCTAGATTCATTTCTTTTTTCATTATCTCGGGAGCTGCTGGGTGCCTGGTTCGTCTCGTACGAGCAACAGCCCATGTGTGAGTTTAAGCCGAGCCTTTGCTCTTTTGCCTGAGCTAAAATACGTGGGCTTTCTTATTCTTCTTTTTACCCGACCGAAAAGGGGAGATGAGGATCCAAGGAACGTTGCTTGCTTTTTGCATGTGTTGTCATCTATTCACTATATAGCTTCTAGGGACAAGTTTTTTTTTTTTTTGCAGGTGAAAGGGTAAGATCTTTGTAATAACTTTTTAAAACAATTTTTTCATGATTAATTACTGTTTTTGTTTTTGCTGGCTTCGACCCGCATTGAAAGCGGGGCCATTTGTTGAAGATCTATATTTTTTTTCTTATTCCACTATATATAGTAGAACATTGTTTCACTATTTTCTCTTTTTATCAACTTTAGTATATTTATTTCGTTTTAGATTAATATTCATTTGTTACTTGTGATTTTAAATTGATTTCTTAGGTTTTTCAAGAGGGGGCGCAACTGTATGTTTCTAAGATAGGACGTAATTACATGTTTTTAAATCGGGGTCGTAACTGCATGTTTTTAGGCGGAGTCGCAACTGTATGTTTTCAAGAGGTGTCACAATTGTACATTTCTAAGGTGGGACTCAACTGCATATTTTTAACACGGGGTCGCAATTGCATGTTTTTCAAGAGGCGTCACAAGTGCATGTTTTTAAGGCGGGGTTGCACCTGCATGTTTTTAAGGCAAGGTCGCAACTGCATGTTTCTAAGACGAGATCATAACTGCATGTTTTTAAGGCAAGGTCGCAACTGCATGTTTCTAAGACGGGATCGCAACTGCATGTTTTTAAGGCAAGGTTGCAACTGCATGTTACTAAGAACGGGGTCACGATTGCATGTTTTTAAGGCAGGGTCGCAACTGCATGTTCAAAGACGGGGGTCGCCATTGCACGTTTTTAAGGCAGGGTCGCAACTGCATGTTTTAAGGCAAGGTCGTACCTGCATGTTTTTTAGGCAGGGTCGCAACTGCATGTTTCTAAGGCGGGGTTGCAACTGCATGTTTTTAAGGTGGGTCTCAACTACATGTTTGTAAGGCGGGGTCGCAACTGCATGTTTCTAAGACGGGGTCGCAACTGCATGTTTTTAAGGCAAGGTCGCAACTGCATGTTTCTAAGACGGGGTCGCAACCGCATGTTTTTAAGACGGGGTCTCAACTGCATGTTTTTAAGGCAAGGTCGCAACTCCATGTTTCTAAGATGGGGTCGCAACTGCATGTTTTTAAGGCAAGGTCACAACTGCATGTTACTAAGACGGGGTCGTAACTACATGTTTTTCAGGCAGGGTCGCAACTGCATGTTTCAAAGATGGGGTCACGATTGCATATTTTTAAGGCAGGGTCGCAACTGCATGTTTTTAAGGCAAGGTCACAACTGCATGTTACTAAGACGGGGTCGTAACTACATGTTTTTCAGGCAGGGTAGCAACTGCATGTTTCAAAGACGGGGTCACGATTGCATATTTTTAAGGCAGGGTCGCAACTGCATGTTTTAAGGCAAGGTCGTAACTGCATGTTTTTAATGCAGGATCGCAACTGCATGTTTCTAAGACGGGGTCGTGACTGCATGTTTCCAATAGGGGTTAGTTGCATGTTTCTAAGGTGGGTCTCAACTACATGTTCGTAAGGCGGGGTCGCAACTGCATGTTTTCAAGGGATGTCGCAGTTGCATGTTTTTAAGGTGGGTTGCAATTGCATTTTTCTAAGGCGGGATCGCAGTTGTAAATCATATTTTAGCCGATTACAACTACGATGAACATTTATTTAATTTGTGAATATTGTTTTAAACTTGCAACTTTTTTAACCTTTTGCAATTGTTAATCTCATGAGGATTTTTTTTATTTTTCCTTTAAAAATTCCATCTTTTTAATCATGATATTTTATGACCAAATTCAAGGATATTTATTTCTAAAATTATGATTTAAAAAGGGCACAATTTGAACATGTCATTTTGAAATTTTGAACTTTGAATTTCATGATTTCAATTTCAACATGAATTACTTGGCACACTCCAAATACTCTGCATACACATCCACATGACCCAACTCCAATGTTTTCTCACAGGAAACATCCTATTGTTTTTTGCATCAGAGTGTCAACCAACAGAAGGAAGCTCGACCTAGTAAAAAAAACCTACGACGAGGCCCATAATTAGACAACGCCCACGAGGCCCATAATTAGACAACGCCCACGACACAAGACACAACAGATAAAAATCGAAGGAAACGAGCGGTTGCTGACTAACTAAAAATTCCTATTTAAATTAAAAATACGCCAGGTGACGTCAGCCGACTGAGACCATAACTGTGTCTCAGCCGGCTGAGTTGCAGGCAATCCCTTATTTCTTCCTCATATGTTTGGCTGCTATTTGTAAATTAAACGCTAATGTGGCATGAAGCTGAGTAGATTAATAAAATTAGTGTGAATAAGTTGAAGAGATATCATGCCATGGCAATGGCATACATCACATTTGATGAAATTTGTTGTAAATAAAGGGGTCCCTAACAATAAGATGGGAAGGAGGTTCCCAGCCTTGTGCCTTGCCGCTGAACTACCACGGCGTCGTCGACCACTGGCTCATTCAAAACATGACTTAATGAATTTTGTGATAACAGTGAGGGTTGGAGTTGGTCTGTTCCCCACGGTTATCTAAGTGGGATAAATTCCTACTTTAGAAAATGTGGAACATTGCATTCATAAGTGATGGTTTTGCAGGAAATTGCATGAGTGAATAATTCGTATTTATTTTTTATCGAGGCGTACAATATTTCGGTTAGGATAGAAGGGTAAATGCAATCCACCCCTGGGCAGACACTATATTTCTTGCCTTCCACTATACAATAATGCACAATGTTGTAACGTACCTTTTAACAGTAAAGATGCCTAGATAGGTTATAGAAAAATGAAATAAAAAAAGAAAACAAAAAACATATAAAAAACGAAAAAATGCATACATGTGTCAAATGGGCCAACCAACTTTGATTATAGTTGATCTCCGAATAGACGGATGGGGATGAACGAGGGAGTCATTAGTTAGCGAGCGCTCCTTTGGGAGATTCGCAGCGAGCACTCCCACGAGCCGCCACTTGATGCGTTCTCAGCCGTCGTCACATGTCGTGCTCGGAGCGCTTCCTCCGGATTTTATTTTTCCGCAGACGTTTTCGCCTTTTTAGATTATTATTATTTTTGATTTTTTTTGGTATTTCAGTTTTTCACTAGTCTTACTTAATTCTTTGACGGAAAAAAATCGCAAAAAAGTGTGTTTTCTGTTTTTTTTTGCGAGAGGCACGGTTCCGCTTTCGTAAGAGGAACAGTTTTGCCTTCGCGAGTGCCTCTCAGAAACGAAAAAACGCGTTTTTTTTTTGCGAGAGATACGGTTTTGCTTCCGTGAAAGGCACGGTTTTGCTTCCGCGAGAGGCATAGTTTGCCTTTGCTATCATTTTTTTCTTTTGTTTTTTAATTGAAAAAGGCGATAATTTGGGAATACCCATATCGAAGCCGTATCTTACGTATCGGGGTATCAAGGAAGTATTGAACGACGGTACACGGATTTCTAAAGTATCTGTGCTTTGTAGTTATATACCCGATGTATAGTACTCCCTCCGTTTCAAAATATAAGACTTTTTAAAGATTTCACTAGGAAACTGCATACGGAGCAAAATGAGTGAATGTCACTCTAAAATATGTCTATATACATCCGTATGTAGTTTATAGTGCAATTTTTAAAAGGTCTTATATTTAGGAACGGAGGGAGTACATCATTTAGTGTTTAGGTTGAGCTATTACTTGCTTGCTAATATCAGCTGATGTTTATCTATCATTATATTTCCAATAAACTAGCAACAAATTTCACTCGTAGATTGATGTTTTGAACACGTAGATCGATTTGGATACCCGGGCCGGGCGGGAGGCGGGTCAATAACTTGACTCGGCACGTAGGTTCTGCTTGCCCCTTGTTTAATTATGAGGCTCCTTTCTTCTTCCCAAGCTAGCTAGCTTGTGAGCCGTTGTTCATGTTAATTAATGATTCACTTGGGTCAAATCCAGTGAGCTACCAACGATTCACACTCACTCATCTGTGCGCGGGCCGCACAAAGGAAAGGAAGGAAGGAAGAAAACCTAGCTAGAGCACAAAACGTGTAGTACATATCTTGATCTATATATATATACTTGTGCATGTACAAAACAAAACGTATAAGCAAGCAGCAAGCTAGAAAGAGCTTTATTTGGCAAGCCAACATCGACAATGGCGCTCCTACGGCGGAATCTGCCCGCTACATTTCCTACTTTTGGTCGCGCGCGGTGGCAGCAAGCTTGCTTGGAAGCCGCTGCCTGCCGCGGGGAAGACGTACGGGGCAAGTGACCGTACGTCTTCTGGGGCCGGCACAAGGACAAGGACGAGGGCTCCTTGAGGGAAGCGTGCGACTCCGGCACGTACGCCACCGTACGTCATCATCTCCTTCCTCGACGTACGTCTACGCCACGACCTCTCCACCATGGGCGCCGACGTCAAGCACTGCCAGCGCAAGGGCGTCCCTCTCCGTGGGGGGTTTCGGGCGCGGCTACTCGCTCCCGTCCAAGCAGGCGGCGCTCGACCACCTCTGGAACTCCGTCCAGGCAGGGAGCTGGCCAAGCACAACGTCTGGGCCGGCCCGGGGAAGCTGCTGCACCTGCAGGGAGCTGGCCAAGGACAACTACAGTAGCTCCATCAACTACTATGCTTGACTTACACTGTCTCAATGGTCTATGCAACCAACACAACCGTCCATGTGTAACTGAATAAAGTATAACTAGCTAGTTAGTGCCCAAGAATAAAGTGTTAGGCTGCTTGTGAAACTGAAACATAACATACAAGTTGTGTAAGAATAAAGTGAGACTTATGAAAATTTTCATTGTGTAAGTCTTATCTAAACATTTGTGGTTGTTGCTTCATCATCACTTCTCATCATTCAGAATATCCAAGATGTTTCTATCTCCAAGTTACAACTTATTTTCAAGGCTGCTTTTTGTCTCTCGACAATGGAGTTCTTTTTCCTGATAAGAATAACAACATTTTTTGCTACTGTGCCAGTTACGTTTAGCAAGGTTATCTTTGGGAGAAAATTGAATTTTTGCCACTTTCAATACCCGGCTTCTCAAAATTGTCACTTTCAACGTTGGCTTTGCAAAATTGCCACTCTATTTGTTGGCTTGTTGATTACCATACCACTTTTCTCCTTTTAGTGATTTTCTTTTTCTTTTTACATTTGTAAGCACAAGAAAAGACCAAACTGTCCCTGACTGTATATACTCACATCTTATCTGTATGGCTTATCTGTATGAACAGGGACGAACAAGCTGCAGAGTGCAGACCGACCATGTCGTTGCCCGCCCGACGGACCGCCGTGGTCGCTCGCCCCGCCCGACCACCATCGTTGCCGCTCGCCCCGCCCGACCACCGCCGTCGCTACCTCCGCTCGACCGCCGTAACTGTACCAAAATATGGCATTCCCTTCATATCATTTGATCCAGGATTCTACATATACATACTTCTCTAGATGCAATGAAAATCAAGACAAGTTCCCGACGCATTCAGTTATCATATACTTCGCAGATTTCGGCTTCACGCATTCTAACAACTTCAGTGACGAGGACTTGATGAAACTATCAAACGGTGAAACAGGTGAGACAGAAAGAACACAAGTGCCCACATCAGGATGCAGAAGCCGGGGGCTGTCCTCCTTTTCCAAAAAAAAAGGTACAGCACATTAGTTGAGGTGCTGAACTTAACATGCCACTCCCATCATAGCAAAAGCATAAGTGGTCAACTACACATAGTGGAAAATTAAACAGAGAGAAAGAGAGGAGAGCACAGATAAATAAAAACTAGGACCAACGGCATGAGACATGAGTACGCTCACAACACTAGTACCACCGACACAAACATTCTACAATCAACAAAAGAAGATTTTTAATGGATTCCATGCATTGTTACATTAAGTAAGGTGGTATAACTTGAAATCTACTCCATATTAAGCATCTCATTACATACAAAAAGGATCAACTCTCACACATCGTTTGCACCGTACTTTTCTTGGAGCCAATGCAGGATTGAACATACATCACGATGGAAACACACACATTTTTTAATCCCCAAACCATGCAAATTCCCGCCCATCTGACGCTGACATCCAAAGTGCAGCCTTGCAAGCCTCGCCGTCTCTGTTGGAACTGATGATTCATCTGCGACTATTTAAAGATGAGATCCAAAATATTCAAGTCCATTCGCGCGTGCATGCAATGGTGTCCGAAAGGAGGTCGATCTTGTGTTTGCTCGTGCTTGTTCTTCTCCATGGCGTTTCTCTGGCTGCTTCGCCGCGCTACCTCTCCGTCAGTCTCGACAGGCTGATCAACTCCAAGGCTCACGTCGACTGCCCTCCCTTGGCGTATCCCAGCCTTGGTACGGACTACAGCCCGCCTGAAATTTAATTTTTGGTGCAAGAAACGAGCTCTGCATGCATGCTCTCCGAACCTGTTGCAATTAAGTGTTGAAAACGTCATTCTAAACAGCAAATAATGAATTCGATTCGAACCAAGGCTACCCTAGTAGTGTAATGTAATGTACTGCGAATTCATGATTTTGTTTTCTCACAATGAATTGATAAGTACGTATACATTATGAAAACTATAGTACAACGGATAAGTATTTACTTGTCTCGAATTGAAGAACCCTTGACCATTCATGCAGCTGCTTGATTAACTTGTGTCTCTCTTAACTACATGCAAATGACAAACAGTCACAAGTTCCGGCAACAAGCTCCCTATCCGGAAGCATCCCTGCGTCTGCCCGCCATATTGCGGCGGGACAAAGAAGACGAGGCGCGACGTCCATGGCCACGACAGAGCCCGGCTGACCACCCTACTCCAGAGGTCGAGCGTCCCCGTGCCACCGCCCATTCCAGCACCAGCAGAGGCACCATCCGTCACCATCCCGGACCGCTCAGGGGATTTCCTCGACTCGCCGGAGTTCGTCGTCGTTGTCGGCTTTGGAACGCCGACTCAGCCATCTTCCGTGATGTTTGACACAGGCAGCGACATGTCGTGGATCCAGTGCCAGCCGTGCTCCGGCTACTGCCATCCGCAGCGCGACCCCGTCTTTGACCCCGCCAGATCCACCACCTACGCTGTCGTGCCTTGCGCCCAACCGATATGCTCACTCGCCGGCAGCAAGTGCAACGGCACCACCTGCCTATACTCCGAAGACTATGTCGACGGCTCGTCGGAGTGGAAAACATCTGGCGTCCTCTCACAGGAGACGTTGACGCTCTCTTCCTCAAGCAAGCTCTCCGGCATCCCGTTCGGATGCGGCCAGCAAAACCTGGGTAAGTTCGGCTACGTCGACGGGCTGCTCGGCCTTGGCCGTGGCCAACTCTCACTGTCTTCACATGCGATGGCGGATCATTCATTCGGCGGAACCTTCTCCTACTGTCTGCCGTCTGACAACAGCACGACTGGGTACCTCAGCATTGGCTCGACGCCGATCTCCGGCCATGTCCAGTATACGGCGATGATACAGAAGTCTAGTTACCCGTCATTGTACTTCGTCGAGCTCGTCTCCATCAACATCGGTGGTTACATCCTGCCGGTGCCACCCTCCATATTCACGAGCACCGGCACCATCTTGGACTCCGGCACGATCCTTACGCACCTACCTGGGCAGGCATACACCGCGCTTCGCGACCGGTTCAAGTTCACGATGCAGGGGAGCAAAACAGCGCCGCCGCAAGAGAACCTCGACACGTGCTATGACTTCGCTGGCCAGAGTACAATCTTCATACCGGCGGTGTCACTCATATTCAGTGATGGCGCGGTTTTCGACCTCAACTTCTACGGGATCTTGACCTTCCCAGAGCCGACCATCGGCTGCCTCGCGTTCATGACGCGGCCAGCGTCGACGCCATTCTCCATCATCGGCAATACGCAGCAGCGGTCAACCGAGGTGATATACAACGTAGCTGCAGAGAAGATCGGTTTTGTCCCCAACAGTTGTTGATAATCATATGTAGTACCGTACACTACAGTTTCATCCAATGTATGTTTTGTACTCCCTCCGTCCCAAAATTCTTGTCATAGGTTTGTCTAGAAATGAATGCATCTAAATACTATAACATGACTAGATACATTCATATTTAGACAAATCTAAGACAAATTTTTTGGGACGGAGGGAGTATTTGTTATGAGACCTTTCTATTTTTAGCCTTTTTTGTTTCTTTTAATTCCCAAATCTGTCTAGCATTTCAACCAAATGTAAAATTAGCGGCCAGTCGCCATCTGACACGCCGACTGGCCTCACGTGGCTTGCAGAAACAGCCCACCCTAGTATATTATGAAATGAAGATTTGCTAAATGTGGGGCCCGGCGTGTTGTGTATTTCGACTGGGCCAAGAGAAAAGTTTGTTGGGACGCGCGCCTCATCAATATTGTATATAAGATTAAAGTTTTTAATGATATAATTTTTATAATATATGTCTTTCATTAAGTTGGTCAAATTGACGACTTAGGTATACGTGCATGCCTTATAAACTGTGATGGAGGGAGTAGTTCAAACAAGAAAAGTATTAGACTTTACTCGGGCAGTATGCATATGTACATCTGCACATGGACAAGTGCTGCTCTAGCCCTCTAACCGATGACATAACACGGCTGCACTAAAAATAAAATGTTGTTGACAAGTTTTTCAAAGCGTGCGATTTTCTTTCTTTCTTGCATTCCATTCCATTGCAGGGGGCGCTCGAATTTGCTCAAAACGGTTAGAGTAGAGTATCCCAAATCGCAGCGCTAGCTGAGTCGAAATCTCGATTAGTCCACTCAATCTACTCTAAATCTAGCCCTATATTTCTTACGCCAGAATCCACTAAAACATCCAACCAAGAAGCGATTCATCCAAACCAAAGAAAAAAAAAACGAAAACAAAGATAATGCTGAACCAGCTAGGGTTTCGGCACAGGGGCGGGAGGGAGAGCGAGCCTCACGGGTGGGGTGAGGTGAGGAAGGAGACTCAGGTGATGCCGATGCAATCGCCGGCTGTCGCGGACGTCTTCTTCTCCACCTGTGTCGCCGCCGCCTCGCCGGGAACGGAGAGGATCTGCTCTATCGCCAGGCTTTGCTCTGCTTCCAGGTGTGACCACCAGCGAGTCCACTACTGAAGCTGAAGCAGAGTGCAGTCTGGTCTGGAAAACGACACTCTGGGTCCAGGATTCAGATAACCAACGGCTCCAATTCGTCCCAGCACGAGTTTGATAGATCAACGGTGGACAAGCATCTAAATGGTAACAATTAAAGTTACCAGGCCTTGATGAAAAGCCACCAAACATATATTTGGGTATTCAGATTAAGGGGACATCAACAAACTCATTTTATAAAGCTAGCAAACAATGACGAGCAAGACAGGGCAGCACAAACATTCTCTTGCTTTTCGCTCACCGAAACAGGGGAGACGCTCAACATGACAGAAATAGCACAAATGACCAAGTACACAAACCTTGGTGGAAGATTGATGAAACAGGGAGAGAGAGCACAGGTAAAAACTGAGACCAACAACACAAGTTGGTAATTTTAGTAAGCTCACATCAGTAACGCCACCACAAGAAAAGCATAAATGGTCAAGTACACTCGGTGGAAGATGCCACTTCCATCACAGGAAAAAGCACAAGTGGTCAAGTACACTCAGTGGAAGATCAATCTCTGCTTGCTGTCTGCATCTCCAAGGGAAATTTCAGATGAAGCTGGTGCGGCGGCAAGCTCTACTTAGTTTAGTTGGCTGGCAGTGGCAGGCACGGATGATTCATTGGCCATCTGATGAGTAGAACATGCTTGGATACAGCCAGAACTGCCAAAATGACATCTTCGGTGGAATGTGCTCTACGCCAGGTTCCCTGGGCGGTTCATCCTGCACGGGATCCAGCACGCCATGCAACCCATAGAGAGCCCAAGGTCGATATGCACCAGCATCGTACATGATGCTGCTCCTCCCTCCCCATAGTCCCGGGCTCATGCAAGAATGCAGCGTGCTCATCACTCCCGCCGCCACAAAGAGTGCCCAATTGTCCAGCTTCTCCACGGCTATCCACGTCGCGGGCTCGGTTGACATGTCGAGGCGGTGGAGCCTGGTTAAGCCGAGCATGAAAAGCATGTCACCACAAACCACCAGCCTTCCTCGCGTCGGCCTTCCATCCTCAGGCTTGGTTTTTATCTCCTGCAGACCAAGCTGAGGGGCCAGCTGCAGAGCGTAGGATCTCCCAACGCTATCCAAGACAATGAACTGACCATCGAATTCCACAAAATGGTCTGTTGGATGCTGATAAGGAGCCTGGAGTTCGGACCAAGAGTCATTTCCAACAGGCAAAACAAACAGGGAGGACTTGGCACTGACAAGGAGATGTGAGTTGGGTGATGCAAGGGGGGCTGTTAGAGTGCCCTTCAACATGGATGACCAGCATTTGGCACCGCATGGGAGACTTGGAGTCGAAACCTCGGCACCGGTGAACACATCAAAGATGTAACAACATCCGTAGGAGAAGTAGATGACATTACCATAGGAGGAGCCAATCAATGCCATCTTGTTTTCTATGGTGTCTACAGGAATCTGGCAGCGAAGGGAGGTGTTTGGGTTGGCTGGATCGATAACCACACATGTGTAAAGCTGATGGCAACCATTGGTAGCAGGAAGAAGAGGACCTTGTACACGAGCATGGGGCTGGACGAGGAGAGGTGGCAATTTTGTGCGGAGCATAGTTTTGGATGGGTACGAGGAGAAGGCAGCGCGCCAGGAGGGGCATGTTGCAGCAAAGCCAAGAATGTCTCGGAAGGATGCAAGCCGAGCAACAATGGAGTGAAGCAAGCCGTCCGGGAGGTCAGCCCAGCCTTGGGGTCCGGAAAAGGCAGGGGGGCAAGGGAGAGAGACAGCAGACCGTTTGTTGGGGCTCTGCATGATGTGCTGCTGATGCCAATCTCTGCAAGCAGCAAAGAAAAAAAAAATCAAGGCAGGCATATTAAATAGAACCATGGATAAGCAGATGATATTCTATTGGTAAGGTAAATATATGGAGTAGCAACGATTTTGTTTATTTGTGAAGATCAGGTGTACATTCATTCGGAACATAATAATAAGATAATCAGTCAACGGATGCTAGAATAAAAGCGACAAGTGCAGATCCCTAGCCAGGATGCGTTGAAATGTTGTTCAGATGCATTCTTATTTCTTGCAGCTTAAGATAATCAGGCCATTTCTTTCAGTTTCAGTTTGCCAAACATGGACTGAATCCGAGCCAATTCATCCATCCAGGATTGCCACAACCACCGTTCCAAATCGATTCACGGAGATGAGAAATAAGGGACGGACTGACCCAAAATAGCTAGGGTTTGGTCGTTCCAAATCGATTCACGGAGATGAGAAATAAGGGACGGACTGACCAAGATAGCTAGGGTTTGGTCCACCGGCGGGGGAGGGGATGTCGTACCTTGTGGACGGACGGGGAATGGGACGGCGACGCCGATGCGGTCGCCGGCTGTTGCGGCCGTCTTCTCCGGCGGCGGCGCCTCGCCGGGATCTGCTCCTCTTCTTGGCCGGGAGAGGGAGAGGGAGAGAGGTGTCTTCTCCAATCCTGAAGCTGAAGAAGGACACTTGCGGGTTCAGATAACCGACGGCTCAGATCCCATCAACCAAAAACTTGGTACATAGATCTAATATATACAACCTTTAACTTTAGTATAACATCCTCCCTCAATCTTAACTATGTCCTGAAATACAAAGCAAGTTAAGATTGCTGTTGTGAAAGCGGCTTTGTGAAGATGTGAGCAGGTTGATCCTTTGAAGAGATGAACTTAATATGAAGAAGCTTTCGTGCAACGCGTTTCCTTACAAAGTGATAGTCAACTTCAACGTGCTTGGTACGAGCATGAAAAACTGAATTACATGAAAGATATGTCGCATCAAAGAACGGGTGGCTGCTGTTGAGAGATACCTAACCCTCTCAAGAGAGACTGTAGCCAAATGAGCTCAGTCGTGGCATTGGCAACCGCCTTGTACTCTCCTTCAGTGCTACACCGAGATATTGTGGCCTGCTTGCGCGTACTCCAAGCGATCAAGTTATCCCCATAAAACACAGCATAGCCCCCCGTTGATCATCGGTCATCCGGGTTCCCAACCCAATCAACATCAGAGAAGGCCGAGAGGGCAGACGAAGAGGTAAACCGAATATGCAAGCCATAGGAGACGGTATGAGAGAGATAATGCAAGATACGCTTCATAGCTGACCAGTGTGAAGTCCGAGGAGCATGAAGATACTGGCACACGCGGTTAACCGCATAGGAGATGTCAGGCCGTGTAATGGTCAAGTACTGCAAAGCTCCAACAACACTTCGATACTCAGTAGCATCATCTGAAGGGAGCAAGTCACCATCCAAGGCAGATAACCGATCTGTTGCAGACATAGGGGTGGTAGCATGCTTGCAATGCAACATACCTGCATGGCGTAGCAGGTCCAAAGAGTACTTCTGCTGAGTGAGAGTCGGGCTAGCAGAAGACCGTGAAACCTCCAAGCCAAGAAAGTCATGGAGAGCCCCCAGATCCTTGACAGCAAAGTGACAACCAAGAGCAGATAGTAGACGATCCGCAACAGACACGAACGAGCTGATAAGAATAATGTCATCAACATAAACCAGCAGGTACATAGTCACCTCAGGACGATGAAACAGGAACAGAGACATGTCAGCAGTGGACAGAGTAAACCCAAGGTGTCAAAGAACCGCACCCAGTCGACCATGCCATGCACAGCCTGCTTGAGCCCATAAAGCTCCTTAGCAAGACGACACAAATCATGTGGATGAGCTGGATCAACAAAACCTGGAGGTTGCCGCATCTAAACTTTTTCCTCCAAGACCCCATGAACAAAAGCATTCTGAACATCAAGCTGGCACAGAGACCACCCCTCGGCAACAGCCAAGGACAGAATCAGATGAATAGTGGCAGGTTTAACAACTGGGCTGAAAGTATCCTCATAATCAAGACCATACCGTTGTTTAAACCCTTTGGCCAACAACTGTGCCTTGTAGCACTCAATGGAACCATCAGCATGCCGGGAGAGGGAGTAGGAGAGAGGTGTCGGCACCACTATTGAAGCTGAAGCAGCCTGTCTTCTCCAATACTGAAGTTGACGAACGACACTTGCGGGTTCAGATAGCCAACAACTCAGATCCCATCAAGCAAAAACTTGGTATATAGATCTAATATACAACGTTTAACTTTAGGGTAGTGCTAGGCGTCGGTCGACCGGTCCAAATTTGGTTTGGTCACGGTGCAGCCACCCGATTCCCTTGTATATAGTCGTTAGATTTGACCCTTTCCTCTCGTGTCATCTTCTTCCCTTCATTGCTTGTGAGAAAAAAGGAAATTTCGATGCTTCCCACGCATGGACCATCATACCCAGCATGCCGAGGGGCTCTACAGGTGATTATAAAGGTGCATTACAGGTATCTTCAAGGGTGCCTATTGGGTTGACGTGAATCGAGGCTCGAATTTGTCACTCCGTATGACGGAGAGGTGTCTCTGGACCCTCTAGGTAATACAACATCATAATAAAGCTTGCAAGCAATGTGAATAATGGGTTAGTTACGTGATCATGTATTACGGAACGAGCAAAAAAACTTTTCGATAACGAGATTGAACTAGGTATGGAGATACCGACGATCGAATCTCGGTATAGTAACATACCGCTGGACAAATGGACCTGCTTACGGGATTGAGTGAATCCTTGACATCGTGGTTCGACCGATAATGATCTTTGTGGAATATGTGGGAACCAATATGGGCATCTAGGTCCTCCTAATGTCTGTTGGCCGAAGAGGTGTCTCGGTCATTCTATATGATTCTCGAACTCGTAGGGTCTGCATGCTTAATGTTCGATGACGACATAGTAGTATCGAGATATATACATTGGTGACCGAATGTTGTCCGGAGTCCCAGATGAGATCCGGGACAGGGCGAGGAGCTTCGGAGTTAAAAAATTATATATGGGAAGACATATTCGGGTTCAAGAAAAGTGTCGGGTATTTCTGGTAGTGTACCAGAAGTGTGGAATGTGTTCTGGGGGTCAGCCGGGGACTCCACCCACCCTGAGGGCGCACATGGGCTGAAGAGGGAGGCCCACCAGCCCTCCTGGACTGGGTGCCCCTCCTCTAAAGGACCATGTCCCTGGTGGTAGGTGGTGGATGTACGTTGGAGGAGGAGTCTCTCCTAGGTGCCCACCTCCCATGTGGTAGGTGGATTCCTCCCTCAGCCGTCGGCCCTCCCTTGGAGGAAGGGCTAGGTCAGCAGCCCACCTACCCCTTCCTCCAATAAATAGAGGGGGAGAGGGAGAGCGGCTGCACCCAAGCCTTTGGCGCAACCCTCCCTCTTTCTCCCTACTCTGTTTTCTTCTCCGACCGCACTTTCGGTAGTGCTTGATGAAGCCCAGCCGAGATAGCACCACCGACATCGGCGCCACGCCATCGTGCTGCCGAAGATCCCATCTACTACTTCGCCCTTGCTTGTCGAATTGAGGAGGCAGAGACGTCATCGAGTTGCACATGTTTTGAATGCTGAGGTGTCATCGTTCGGCGCTAGATCGGGACGGATTGCGATTGGATCATGAAGAGGTATGACTACATCAACCATGTTATATACGTTTTCGCTTAACAATCTACAAGGGTACGTAGACACACTCACCCTCTCATTTATATACATCTTCATAAATAGATCTTGGGTGTTCGTAGTAACTTTTTTATTTCCCATGCAACGTTCCTCAACAACTCCGTTGATGCGTGAGATGCTAGAACCCGGTACAAGATCGGATTGGCACGTAGGTTTGCATTGTTCGTTGCTTCGACTACGGATGGTAAGTTCTCCTCCGACTTCTCCTCCGACTTCTTCACGGGATCATGCGGACGAGTTTTCCTTTTCCTCTATGATCAATGCTCGGGGAGCTCGTTTTCTATTTGTCACAGCGGTGGTGCTTTAGTTGCAACGACGCCGATTTTGGTGTTCCATCGACTTATGCGGACGCCTAGCACTAGAAGAAATTCGTTCAATCATGACACCCCATTTTGGTGAGTGGAAAGTCACTGTTATTGTTTTATGACCATTTTATGACCAAATTTAGGAGGTCAACAGTTGGCCGTCAAGAATGAAGAAACTTGACCTTTATAATATTTTGGTCATTAGATCTACGATGAAAATGTTTTGATCATTAAATGTATGACCAAAATTTTGGACATGGCCATGTGCCTAAACCACGTAGGATCTTACATGGCAAGATGACGTGGCACAGGTGAACCACATAGGATCTGACATGACATGCTGAGGTGTCGCTTGTGGTGACATGTAATCTGATATGGCATGGGGGGAGCAACTAGTTATGGAGCGCTCCCTCGCGAGCCTTTCAGCGATCGCTTCCGCGCGCCGCCACTTGGCGCGTTTTCAGCCGCTGCCACGTGTCGCGCTCTGAGCATTTCCTTCGGATTTTTTTTCCGCACGCGTTTTCGCTTTTCTTGAGTGGTTTTTAAAAAAAAAATTAGTGTTATGGTTTTTCACCGGTCTTTCGTAACTTTTGGACCAAAAAAATTTATTATTTTTCACAAAAAATCGTGTTTTTTTACGCGAATTTCTGTTTTTTTACGAGAGGCACGATTTTGCTTCAGCAAAAGGCACGGTTTTGCCTTCACGAGAGGCACAGCCGTGCCTCTCGAAAAGTAAAAAAACGCGTTTTCATTTTTTTTGCGAGAGGGACGGTTTTACTTTCATGAAAGGCACGGTTTTGCATTTGCGAAAGGCACACCCGTGCCTTTCGGAAAGGAAAAAAACGCGTTTTTTATGAGAGGCACGGTTTCGCTTCCGCGAAAGGCACGGTTTTGCCTTCGCGAGAGGCACGCCCGTGCCTCTCCCGAAAGGAAAAAAACGTGTTTTCTGTTTTTTTTTTGCTTTCGGGAGAGGCACGGTTTTGCTTCCGCGAAAGGCATGGTTTTGCCTTTGCGAGAGGCACGCCCGTGCCTCTGTCGAAAAGGGAAAAAATGCGTTTTTTGCTCTCTTTTTTTCCCGTGAGAGGCACGGTTTTGCTTCCGTGAAAGGCACGACCCGTGCCTCTCAGAAAGGAAAAAAAACGTGTTTTCTGTTTTTATTTTCTATCACGTGAGGCACGGTTCTTTCGTCCGGTTTTTTTCTTCCGGTTTTTTCATAAAAAAAAGTATGTCAAAACCTATCAACATGGGATCTAGTTTTGAAGATCTTGACGCAAGAAAGTCAACGGTGAAAACGGTTCGAGATTTGAACGCACGATTTACAAGATAAAACGTTTTGAAAATACGGATCTACGAAAAAGAGAAAACTCTCAAGTTGCGACAAGTGAAAGGTGTGATGATGAGAGTGCCACTTGTTACAACCTGTGATGATGAGAGTAATCGTTGGAAGGTGTATTCTTTAACTAGTGATTTCGCATGGCATGGTTTCCTTGATCAATTCTACATGGGCCACGCCTAATATTTTGGCCCATTTATTTTTATGGCCATAATCATTTCGACCCAATTATATGGTTCAAGCCCATTTGTTTTTACAGCCATAATCTGTTCAGTGCAATTATTTGGTCAAATAGTGTTTATAATCTATTCAGACCAATAATTTAGTTTACAGAGTCTAGTTGAATTAGTTCTTGGCCTTATTTTGCAAGGTTTGGATGCAGAAAAGTACGTTTCTAAGATAAGCCCATCAACTAATGAAATGTTAGCTAAACCGAATTATTTACGCACAAAACTAAAACAATTTACAATTGTACCGTATCACAGAAAATACAATAACATCATCCCTCAATTACAGGCTTGATGACTTAGTCTCAACACGGCCAACATGCACAGAAATAGCACCAATCTTGTACACGCCCCGAAGGGGAGGCACGCAGGGGCTTATCTGAAGACCTCTTGGGCTCATTGATTTGGTCAAGCGCCTCTCAATCATGTTTTCACCCTGAAACCCTGCGATAGGGATGAAGGGAAACTTGTCAGGATGGTAACCAATCTTCTTCATATTCTGTGCAAAAAGAACATATGTTCATTAGAACACCTTACATGCTCAAACCAGTCAAAACAGTTGGATACTGAACAAAAGTAGAACTCGTCAATGTAAGTTTAGACTGATACAAGTAAAACATACTCAGATGAAACTGTAGTTAATATGATTTGTAATGCAGTAGTGACAAAACAGGACGGAATAGCCCAAAACTGCGAGTTTTCACGAGTTCCACGTAACCGGACCCCGGGGTTCCTATAACGTTCGAATCTCAGCGGGACCAAAAATAAGTGAGTTATTGCATACAAAACTGGCCGGAATAGGCCAAAACTGCAAGTTTTCACGAGTTCCACGTAACCGGACCCCGGGGTTCCCGTAACGTTCGGATCGCAGCAGGACAGAAAATCAGTGAGTAATAGCGTACAAAACTGCCGTGAATAAACCAAAACTGCGAGTTTTGATGAGTTCCCCGTAACCGGACCCCGGGGTTCCCGAAACGTTCGGATCACAACGGGAACCAAAATCAGTGAGTAATAGTACAAAACAGGCCGCAATAGGCCAAAACTGCGAGTTTTCACGAGTTCCACGTAACCGGACCTTGAGGTTCCCGTAACGTTCGAATCGCAGCGGGGCCCAAAATCAGTGAGTAATACCGTACAAAACTGGCCTGAATAGAGCAAAACTACGAGTTTTGATGAGTTCCCCGTAACCGGACACCGGGGTTCCCGAAACGTTCGGATCGCAGCGGGAACCAAAATCAGTGAGTAATAGCATACAAAACAGGCCGGAACAGGTCAAAACTGAGAGTTTTCACGACTTCCACGTAACCGGACCCCGGGGTTCCCGAAACGTTTGGTCGCAACGAGGCCCAAAATCAGTGAGCAATAGCATACAAAACTAGCAAGAATAGACCAAAACTGAGAGTTTTGATGAGTTCCCGGTAACCGGACCCCCGTGTTCCCGACACGTTCGGATCGCAGTGGGGCCGAAAATCAGTGAGTAATAGCATACAAAACTGACCGGAATAGGCCAAAACTGCGAGTTTTCACAAGTTCCACCTAATCGGACCCCGGGGTTCCCATAATGTTCGGATCGCAGCAAGACCGGAAATTAGTGAGTAATAGCATACAAAACTGGCGGGAATAGGCCAAAACTGCGAGTTTCGATGAGTTCCCCGTATTCAGACCTCGGGGTTCCCAAAACGTTCGGATCGGAGCAGGAACCAAAATCAGTGAGTAATAGTACAAAACAGGCCGGAATAGGCCAAACCTGCGAGTTTTCACGAGTTCCACGTAACCGGACCCCGGGGTTCCTATAACGTTCGAATCGCAGCGGGACCAAAAATCAGTGAGTAATAGCATGCAAAACTGGCCGGAATAGGCCAAAACTGCGAGTTTTCACAAGTTCCACGTAATCGGACCCCGGGGTTACTATAACGTTCGGATCGTAGCGGGACCAAAAATCAGTGAGTAATAGCATACAAAACTGGCCGGAATAGGCCAAAACTACGAGTTTTCACGAGTTCCACATAACCGGACCCCGGGGTTCCCGTAACGTTCAGATCACAGCGGGACCGAAAATCAGTGAGTAATAGCGTACAAAACTGGCGTGAATAGACCAAAACTTCGAGTTTTGATGAGTTCCCCGTAACTGGACCCCGGGGTTCCCGAAACGTTCGAGTCGCACGGGGAACCAAAATCAGTGAGCAATAGTACAAAACAGGCCGGAATAGGCCAAAACTGCGAGTTTTCACGAGTTCCACGTAACCGGACCCCGGGGTTCCTATAACGTTCGAATTGCAGCGGGACCAAAAATCAGTGAGTAATAGCATGCAAAACTGGCAGGAATAGGCCAAAACTACGAGTTTTCACAAGTTCCGCGTAATTGGAACCCGGGGTTACTGTAACGTTCGGATCGCAGCGGGACCTAAAATCAGTGAGTAAT
Source organism: Hordeum vulgare subsp. vulgare (assembly GCF_904849725.1). Taxonomy (NCBI): domain Eukaryota; kingdom Viridiplantae; phylum Streptophyta; class Magnoliopsida; order Poales; family Poaceae; genus Hordeum; species Hordeum vulgare. Next base: position 560,478,004 of record NC_058523.1, on the reverse strand, counting down.
AGCATACAAAACTGGCCGTAATAGGCCAAAACTATGAGTTTTCACGAGTTCCACATAACCGGACCCCGGGGTTCCCGTAACGTTCATATCGCAGCGGGACCGAAAATCAGTGAGTAATAGCGTACAAAACTGGCGTGAATAGACCAAAACTGCGAGTTTTGATGAGTTCCCCGTAACTGGACCCCGGGGTTCCCGAAACGTTCGGGTCGCAGGGGGAACCAAAATCAGTGAGCAATAGTACAAAACAGGCCGGAATAGGCTAAAACTGCGAGTTTTCACGAGTTCCATGTAACCGGACCCCGGGGTTCCTATAACGTTCGAATCGCAGCGGGACCAAAAATCAGTGAGTAATAGAATGCAAAACTGGCCGGAATAGGCCAAAACTGCGAGTTTTCACAAGTTCCACGTAATCGGAACCCGGGGTTACTGTAACGTTCGGATCGCAGCGGGACCAAAAATCAGTGAGTAATAGCATACAAAACTGGCCGGAATAGGCCAAAACTACGAGTTTTCACGAGTTCCACATAACCGGACCCCGGGGTTCATGTAACGTTCAGATCGCAGCGGGACCGAAAATCAGTGAGTAATAGCGTACAAAACTGGCGTGAATAGACCAAAACTGCGAGTTTTGATGATTTCCCCGGACCCCGGGGTTCCCAAAATGTTCGGGTCGCAGGGGGAACCAAAATCAGTGAGCAAGAGTACAAAACAGGCCGGAATAGGCCAAAACTGCGAGTTTTCACGAGTTCCACGTAACCGGACCCCGGGGTTCCCGTAACCTTCGAATCGCAGCGGGGCCCAAAATTAGTGAGTAATACCGTACAAAACTGGCCTGAATAGAGCAAAACTGCGAGTTTTGATGAGTTCCCGTAACCGGACACCAAGGTTGCCGAAACATTCGGATCGCAGCGGGACCCCAAATCAGTGAGTAATAGCATACAAAACAGGTCGTGATAGGCCAAAACTGCGAGTTTTCAAGAGTTCCCTGTAACCGGACCCTCGGGTTCCTGAAACATTCGGATCGCAGCGGGATCCAAAATCGGTGAGTAATAGCATACAAAACTGGCCGGAATAGGCCAAAACTGCGAGTTTTCATGAGTTCCACGTAACCGGACCCCGGGGTTCCCGTAACGTTCGGATCGTCGCGGGTCCCAAAATCAGTGAGTCATAGCATACAAACCTGGCCGGAATAGACCAAAAACCTGACCCCGGGGTTCTCGAAACGTTTGGATCGCAGTAAGAACCAAAATCAGTGAGTAATAGCATACAAAACTGGCCGGAATAGGCCAAAACTGTGAGTTTTGACGAGTTCCCTGTAATCGGACGAAGGGGTTCCCGAAACTTTCGGATCGCAGCGGGACCCAAAATCAGTGAGTAATAGCATACAAAGCTGGCCAAAATAAGCCAAAACAACGATTTTTTATGACTTCCCCGTAACCGGACCTCAGGGTTCCCGAAATGTTCGGATCAGAACAGGACCAAAACTTAGTGACTAATAGCTTACAAAACTGGCCGGAATAGGCCAAACCTGCGAGTTTTCATAAGTTCCACACAATCGGACCCGGGGTTCCCGAAACGTTCGAATCGCAGCGGGACCTAAAATCAGTGAGTAATAGCATACAAAACTGGCCAAAATAGACCAAAACTGCGAGTTTTTACGAGTTCCACGTAAACGGACCCCGGGGTTCCCGAAACGTTTGGATCGCAGCGGGAACCCAAATCAGTGAGTAATAGCATACAGAAGTGACCTGAATAGGCCAAAGCTGCGAGTTTTCCTGATTTCCCCTTAAACGGACCCCGGGGTTCCCGAAACATTCGGATGGCACCGGGACCCAAAATCAGTGACAAATAGCATACAAAACTGGCCGGAATAGGCCGAAACTGTGAGTTTTGAAGAGTTCCCCGTAACTGGACCCCATGGTTCCCGAAACGTTTGGGTCGCAGCGGGACCCAAAATCAGTGAGTAATGGTATACAAAACTGGCCAGAATAGACCAAAACTCTGAGTTTTGACGAGTTCCCCGTAACCGGACCCCAGGGTTCCCGAAACGTTTGGATCACAGCGGGAACCAAAATCAGTGAGTAATAGCTTATAAAACTCGCCAGAATAGGCCAAAACTGCGATATTTGGCGAGTCCCCCATAATCGAACCTCGGGGATCCCGAAATGTTCGGATGTGAACGGCACCAAAAATCAGTGACAAATAGCATAAAAACTGGCCGGAATAGGCCAAACCCGCGAGTTTTCATGAGTTCCACGCGATCGGACCCCGGGGTTCCCGAAACGTTCGTGTCGCAGCGGGACCGAAAATCAGTGAGTTATAGCATACAAAACTGGCCAAAATAGACCAAAACTGTGAGTTTTTACGAGTTCCCCGTAACCGGACCCCGGGGTTCCCGAAACGTTTGGATCGCAGCGGGAACCCAAATCAGTGAGTAATAGCATACAAAAGTGACCTGAATAGGCCAAAGCTGCGGGTTTTCCTGATTTCCCCTTAAACGGATCCCGGGGTTCTCGAAACATTCGGATGGCATTGGGACCCAGAATCAGTGATAAATAGCATAAAAATTTGGCCGGAATAAGCTAAAACTGCGAGTTTTGACGAGTTCCCCGTAACCTGACCCCGGGGTTCTCGAAACGTTTGGATCGCAGCAGGAACCAAAATCATTGAGTAATAGCATAAAAATCTGGCCGGAATAGGCCAAAACTGTGATTTTTCATGATTTCCCCTTAACCAGACCCCGGGGTTCCCGAAATTTTCGGATGGCATCGGGACCCAAATCAGTGACTAATAGCATACAAAACTGGCCAGAATAGGCCAAAACAACGAATTTTGACAAGTTCCCCGTAACTGGACTTCGGGGTTCCAGAAACGTTTGGATCACAACGGGACCCAAAATCAGTGACTAATAGCATACAAAACTGGTCAAATAGGCCAAAACTGCGAGTTTTCAGGAGTTCTACTTAACCGGACCCAGGGGTTCCCGAAACGTTCGGATCGCGGCGGGACCCAAAATTAGTGAGTAGTAGCATACAAAACTGGCCGGAATAGGCCAAAACTGCGAGTTTTGACGAGTTCCCCGTAACCGGACCCCGGGGTTCCCAAAATGTTCGGATTGAAGCGGGACCTAAAATCGATGAGTAATAGCATAGAAAACTGGCCAGAATAGACCAAAACCGCGAGTTTTGACGAGTTCCCCGTAACCGGATCTCGGGGTTGCCGAAACGTTTGGACCGCAGCGGGAACCAAAAACAGTGAGAAATAGCATACAAAATTGGCTGGATTAGGCTAAAACTGCGAGTTTTCATGATTTCCTCTTAACCGGACCCTGGGGTTCCCAAAACGTTTGGATGGCATCGGGACCCAAAATAAATGACTAATAGCATAGAAAACTGGCCGGAATAGGCCAAAACTGTGAGTTTTGAAGATTTCCCCGTAAGCAGACCCCGTGGTTCCCGGAACGTTTGGGTTGCAGCGGGACCCAAAATCAGTGAGTAATAGTATACAAAACTGGCCAGAATAGACCAAAACTGCGAGTTTTGACGAGTTCCCCGTAACCGGACCCCAGGGTTCCCAAAACGTTTGGATCGCAACGGGAACCAAAATCAGTGAGTAATAGCTTATAAAACTCGCCAGAATAGGCCAAAACTACGATATTTGACGATTTCCCCATAATCGAACCTCGGGGATCCCGAAATGTTCGCATGTGAACGGGACCAAAAATCAGTGACAAATAGCATACAAAACTGGCCGGAATAGGCCAAAATTGCGAGTTTTGACGAGTTCCCCATAACCAGACCCCGGGGTTCCCAAAATGTTCGGATTGAAGCGGGACCTAAAATCGATGAGTAATAGCATACAAAACTGGCCAAAATAGACCAAAACTGTCAGTTTTTACGAGTTCCCCGTAGCTGGACCCCGGGGTTCCCGAAATGTTTGGATCGCAACGGGAACCCAAATCAGTGAGTAATAGCATACAAATGTGACCTGAATAGGCCAAAGTTGCGAGTTTTCCTGATTTCCCCTTAAACAGATCACGGGGTTCCCGAAACATTCGGATGGCATCGGGACCAAAAAACAGTGACAAATAGCATAAAAATTTGGCCGGAATAGGCCAAAACTGCGAGTTTTGACGAGTTCCCCATAACCGGACCCCGGGGTTCTCGAAACGTCTGGATCGCAACAGGAACCAAAATGAGTGAGTAATAGCGTACAAAACTGGCTGGAATAGGCCAAAACTGTGATTTTTCATGATTTCCCCTTAACCAGACCCCGGGGTTCCCGAAACGTTCGGATGGCATCGGGACCCAAAACCAGTGACTAATAGCATACAAAACTGGCCTGAATAGGCCAAAACTGTGAGTTTTGACGAGTTCCCCGTAACCGGACCCCAGGGTTCCCAAAACGTTTGGACCGTAGCGGGAACCAAAATCAGTGAGTAATAGCTTATAAAACTCGCTAGAATAGGCCAAAACTGCGATATTTGAGGAGCTCCCCATAACCGAACCTCGGGGTTCCTGAAACATTCGGATCAGAAAGGGACCAAAAATCAGTGACTAATAGCATACAAAACTGGCCGGAATAGGCCAAACCTGCGAGTTTTCATAAGTTCCACGCAATCGGACCCCGGGGTTCCCGAAGCGTTCGGATCGCAACGGGACCCCAAATCAATGAGTAATAGCATAAAAACTGGCCAAAAAAACCAAAACTGCGAGTTTTTTGAGTTCCCCGTAACCGGGCCCCGGGGTTCCCGAAACGTTTGGATCGCAGCGGGAACACAAATCAGTGAGTAATAGCATAAAAAGTGACCTGAATAGGCCAAAGTTGTGAGTTTTCCTAATTTCCCCTTAAACGGATCACGGGGTTCCCGAAACATTCGGATGGCATCGGGACCAAAAAACAGTGACAAATAGCATAAAAATTTGGCCGGAATAGGCCAAAACTGCGAGTTTTGACGAGTTCCCCGTAACCGGACCCCAGGGTTCTCGAAACGTCTGGATCGCAGCAGGAACCAAAATCAGTGAGTAATAGCGTACAAAACTGGCTGGAATAGTCCAAAACTGTGATTTTTCATGATTTCCCCTTAACCAGACCCCGGGGTTCCCGAAACGTTCGGATGGCATCGGGACCCAAAATCAGTGAGTAATAGCATACAAAATTGGCCTGAATAGGTCGAAACTGTGAGTTTTGACGAGTTCCTAGTAATCGGACCCCGGGGTTCCCAAAACTTTCGGATCACAGCGGGACCCATAATCAGTGAGTAATAGCTTACAAAACTCTCCAGAATAGGCCAAAACTGCGAGTTTTGACGAGTTCCTTGTAACCGAACCCCGGGGTTCCCAAAACGTTCTGGTCACAGCGGGACCCAAAATCAGTGAGTAATAGCATACAAAACTGGCCTGAATAGACGAAAACTGCGAGTTTTCATGATTTCCCCTTAATCGGACCCCGGGGTTCCCGAAACGTTCGGATGGCATCGGGACCCAAAATCAGTGACTAATAGCATATAAAACTGGACGGAATAGGCCAAAACTGTGAGTTTTGACGAGTTCCCAATAGTCGGACCTCGGGGTTCCCGAAACTTTCGGATCGTAGCAGGACCCAAAATCAGTGATTAATAGCATACAGAACTGGCCGGAATATGCCCAAGCTGCGAGTTTTGAGGAGTTGCCCGTAACCTGATCTCGGGGTTGCCGAAATGTTTGGACCGCAGCGGGAACCAAAAACAGTGAGAAATTGCATACAAAACTGGCTGGATTAGGCCAAAACTGCGAGTTTTCATGTTTTCCTCTTAACCGGACCCCGGGGTTCCCAAAACGTTCGGATGGCATCGGGACCCAAAATAAGTGACTAATAGCATACAAAACTGGCCGGAATAGGCCAAAACTGTGAATTTTGAAGAGTTCCCCGTAACCGGACCCCATGGTTCCCAAAACGTTTGGGTCGCAGCGGGACCCAAAATGAGTGAGTAATAGTATAAAAACTGGCCAGAATAGACCAAAACTGCGAGTTTTGACGAGTTCCTCGTAACCGGACCCCAGGGTTCCCGAAACGTTTGGATCGCAGCGGGAACCAAAATCAGTGAGTAATAGCTTATAAAACTCGGCAGAATAGGCCAAAACTGTGATATTTGACGAGTTCCCCATAATCGAACCTCGTGGTTTGTCGTGGGTATAAGCCTGACAGTAGATGTGTAGGGTACGAAAGGATGGGCAGAGCCTTAGCTACGGCGAGGTTGTATGAGTTCAGGCCCCTCTGCGGTGGAGGTAATAGCCCTACGTCTCAATGCTTAGGGAGCTTGTTGTCGAGTGGAATATGGAATACAGTGAATTGCTAACCCCTGCACCAGTGGGGGAGGGTGGCTTATATAGAGTGCGCTGCCCTCCACAACGGTTCGGTGCACAGGGGTGGAGTAGTGGCGAATAAATGCTTACGTTACAGGTAACGTACGTCTTAAATGCTAATAAAGGCACGTGGAAACGTATGACCGTTTCCCTCCAGGGGGTTACGATGCTCATAGTGGAATCCAATTGGTTAGTTTGATACGCTCCGAATGCTAGTCTCCGACTGGATGGTCGAGGACCTGTTACCGACTAGATGATGGGAACTCCTTAGTTCAGTCGGAACTGACTAAGGGCCTTATCCCTTATGAGGGGTAGTCCTTGGGTAGGACCTACAGGGCAGGCCTATGACCCTACCCTAGGACTATATGTTGGAAATATGTCCTAGAGGCAATAATAAATTAGTTATTATTATGTTTCTTAGTTCATGATAATCATTTATTATCCATGGTATAATTGTATTGATTGGAAACACAATACTTGTGTGGATACATAGACAAAACACCGTCCCTAGTAAGCCTCTAGTTGACTAGCTCGTTGATCAAAGATGGTCAAGGTTTCCTGGCCATAGGCAAGTGTTGTCACTTGATAACGGGATCACATCATTAGGAGAATCATGTGATGGACTAGACCCAAACTAATAGACGTAGCATGTTGATCGTGTCATTTTGTTGTTACTGTTTTCTGCGTGTCAAGTATTTGTTCCTATGACCATGAAATCATATAACTCACGGACACCGGAGGAATGCTTTGTGTGTATCAAACGTCGCAATGTAACTGGGTGACTATAAAGATGCTCCACACGTATCTCCGAAGGTGTTCGTTGAGTTAGTATGGATCGAGACTGGGATTTGTCACTCCGTGTAACGGAGAGGTATCTCGGGGCCCACTCGGTAATACAACATCACACACAAGCCTTGCAAGTAATGTGACTCAGTGTAAGTTGCGGGATCTTGTATTACGGAACGAGTAAAGAGACTTACCGGTAAACGAGATTGAAATAGGTATGCGGATACTGACGATCGAATCTCGGGCAAGTAACATACCGAAGGACAAAGGGAATGACATATGGGATTATATGAATCCTTGGCACTGAGGTTCAAACGATAAGATCTTCGTAGAATATGTAGGATCCAATATGGGCATCCAGGTCCCGCTATTGGATATTGACCGAGGAGTCTCTCGGGTCATGTCTAGATAGTTCTCGAACCCGCAGGGTCTGCACACTTAAGGTTCGACGTTGTTTTATGCGTATTTGAGTTATATGGTTGGTTACCGAATGTTGTTCGGAGTCCCGGATGAGATCACGGACGTCACGAGGGTTTCTGGAATGGTCCGGAAATGAAGATTGATATATAGGATGACCTCATTTGATTATCGGAAGGTTTTTGGAGTTACCGGGAATGACGAATGGGTTCCGGGAGTTCACCGGGGGGCAACCCACCCCGGGGAAGCCCATAGGCATTGGGGGTGCCGCACTAGCCCTCAGTGAGTTGGTGGGACAGCCCAAAAGAGCCCTATGCGCATTGGAAGAAAAATCAAAGAGAAAAGAAAAAAAAGGAGGTGGGATAGGGAAGAAGGACTCCACCTTCCAAACCAAGTAGAATTCGGTTTGGGAGGGGGAGACCTTCCCCCTTAGGTTCGGCCGACCCCTTGGGAGTCCTTGGACCCCAAGGCAAGGCTCCCCCCTCCTCCTCCTATATATAGTGGGGTTTTAGGGCTGATTTGAGACAACTTTGCCACGGCAGCCCGACCACATATCTCCACGGTTTTACCTCTAGATCGCGTTTCTGCGGAGCTCGGGCGGAGCCCTGCTGAGATAAGATCACCATAAACCTCCGGAGCGCCGTCACACTGCCGGAGAACTCTTCTACCTCTCCGTCTTTCTTGCTGGATCAAGAAGGCCGAGATCATCGTCGAGCTGTACGTGTGCTGAACGCGGAGGTGCCGTCCGTTCGGCACTAGATCGTGGGACTGATCGCGGGATGGTTCGCGGGGCGGATCGAGGGACGTGAGGACGTTCCACTACATCAACCGCGTTCACTAACGCTTCTGCTGTGCGATCTACAAGGGTACGTAGATCGAAAATCCCCTCTCGTAGATGGACATCACCATGACAGGTCTTCGTGCGCGTAGGAAATTTTTTGTTTCCCATGCGACGTTCCCCAACACTATAACCCCATCATTAGTCCCCGAATGGATTGGGGTTGGAACGACGAAGCGATGCTTGAAGTTTGGATCCGACTGATACGGATGTGACTTTGCCGTTGCTTGCCTCGATCCATTTTATCTTTTCTGACCAACGATCTGAGTGGAAGTATTTGTGAAACAAACTGTCAGAAACCGAGTGCTTCCGTGGCATCTTCTGACGTGACCAGTCAACTGACAACGGCGGATTTTCCGGGATCCTCAAATTCCGGTTATCGCGCGCTCAACGGGGATGACGACATCGTGCTCGAGTAGCACCTGACGCCTCGATTCCCGCGCCTTCATCTTCTCCACTGATATCGCCGCAGTCGGTCGGTGGATAAGATTTCGAGGCCACTTGCCAGTGACCCAGTCGGAACCTTACTTAAATCCCAGCGGCAAGGGTTTTTTCGTTACGCTCGCCGGACACCTTGCTTTTGCTCCGCTTCTTTCGCCATCCTCTGCGCATCCTAAGCTTCTTCCTTCTCCTTCTCCCTCGCGAATCCGCAACTTCCGCCATGACAAAGGGGCAGACTAGCAAGCTAGAGGCGCGGAAGAAGAGGGGGAAGGCGGCGGCTCCTGTGCGGAAGCAACGAATGCTACCGGCGGGGTGGATCCAGGGGGACTTCCTCCCCTCCACTGTTACGGAGGAGGACCTGCTGGAGCTGGTGGAGCACGGGATGATCGTGCACAAGTCGTGGAGGCTGCCGGCGGAGGGTGAGACCGAGCCGGCGCCCCGGGAGGGGGAGCGCGTCCTGCTGCTCAGCCACGTGCATCGAGGTTTCTCCCTGCCCCCACACCCTTTCTTCAAAGGCATAATGAATCACTTCGGGGCGTAGCTCCACCACTTTCCCCCGAATGCCATAGCCCATCTCTCTGCTTTCGTAGTCTTGTGCGAGTGCTTCATCGGCTGTCCTCCCCATTGGGGGCTTTTCAAACATATCTTCTCTGCTCGATCCCAAACTATCAAACGACTGAATCTGTCAGATGATAAGACTCACCTTCTCCAGCTTTGCGGAGGCTTAGGCTTCCAAAAGAAGAGCAAACGTAGTTATCCTGCTCTTCAGCTGAGTGAATCGGTTAGGAACTGGCAGTCGAGATGGTTCTACTGTCAGGACGTTGCTAGCCCGAATGCCACGACAGGGTTGCCTCCTTTTAGCTTAGATCGACCAGCTCCGCCTAAGCAGCTCGCGCTCACGAAGGCGGAGAAGATCAAAATCCAGCCTCTAGTCGACGAACTCGTAGATGTCGTCACGAAGGGAATCACCGGCATAGACTTGCTGGAGGTTTTCCTCGGTCGGCGCATCCAACCACTGCAGGCCCGACACCACGCCATGTGGCACTACACGGGGCCCGAAGACTCCACTCGGACCAACGTCGTGTGCGTGACCGGGGAGATGGTGGCGTCGTGGGTGCTCCAGATCACACGCGCCTGTGAGAACCCCCGAGGGTCCCGGCGAGTGAGGGCTTTCTGCACGGACAATCCTCCTCCGAACCAGGTGAGTACAACTTGTCGAGTGCACATAACTGTCTTAGTTTTATCGGTTTCTTGAATCTCTATCTGGCGTCTGATGTCGCAGACTGTATTTGATGCAGAAGTGGACCAACTGGTTCTCCCCTGTCTCGAACGGGAACCCGGCCGAGGAGGAGGAAGAGGGCAGCCAGGAGGGCAGCGTGGAGAGCGTCGAGTACGTCTCCGACAGTGGGGAGACGGAGGAGGAGTCTGGTGAAGAAGAGGAGGAAGACGAAGAGCAGGACTCGCCACCCCTGCCGCCAGAGCACCGAACCAAGCGCCGACATGAACCTGCAGCTCCTTCGGCCCCTCCAGCATCCTCGAGTGCTCCGCCAACTGCTCCTACGGCCCCGAGCGCCCCGTCAGCTGTTCCCGAGGTTCCGAGTGCTCGAAGCACCAAGAGGACCAGGGACGCTGATGCTGAGCCTGCGGGTCAGCCTTCCAAGGTGGTCAAACCGAGCGGATCTAAACCTCGGAAGGCTTTGCCGCGGATGAGGGTCGCCGTTCCCGTCACCTCAACGTAAGTGCATTGTTCTTCTAACTTCTTCTGATATTCGATTGGACTCCCGTTTATTGGTTGAACGGATTTCACTCGATAGAGTTGCCACCTCTGCCACCTCTCCGGCCCACCAGGGGGATGATCCCATGGACATGGACAATGTCGTCTCGTCCCAGCCAGGTGCGTCGTAGCGATTCCGAGAGATTACATTATTGCATCACGAATTCTGCCTTCGGTCTTGCCCTTTTTCTTTCTGTGATCTCATGCCGTTCGGTCGGGTTTCTCTCAGGGGCGATTTATGTGGATGAGGGTGACCAGGGAAGGTCTGAGCAAGCTGCGGTGCCTGTCCTCGAGGTTGTTCCGCCAGTTACTGCTCTCGCCGCGGATGTGCTGCCGACTGAGGCGATGCCGTCGACTGAAACGACACTGGCTGCTCGTGAATCGACTGGAGCGGGCCTTGGGATGCCTAAGGAGCCTCCAACGATGCCAGGCCCATCGAGCGTTGAGTACAACGTCCAGCGCCTTCCGGAAGATCAGGTGGGAGCAGCCAAGGGGGCCATGGTGCAGGCGGAGCTAATGGCGGGAGAAGCCAAGAAGGCGTATGACTCCATCGCGTCTCTGTACCAGCGAAGCTTGGAACTGCGGGACGATATCCGAGTAAGTGGGCTAGTAAGTATTTACTTTTCTCTTGTAACCCACTGGGTGTGCTCGGATATCGTATGATTTCTGCAATGGGTTCACTCTTAGTGAACCCAGTGGGTGTAGTCCCCGAGACTTCTGTCGAGTGCTTGCACCGGCAGTTGTCTTTATACACATTGTCTTTGACTTGATCAGATCACAAATTAATCTGTTCGAATGCTAACGGTTGGGGCACTCGGAGTGTACCTACTGGATGAGTCCCCGAGAGTACTTTTACTCAGGTCGGGTAGTGGTAGCCTCATGGGCTGAGGTGTTGTCATGGAGCTCAATAGGGCGGACCTGTTTGAGTTTCATGCCAGTGGGGTCACTCTCAGTGAACCCACTGGGTGTAGTCCCCAAGACCACTATCGACTGCTTGCGTCGGCAGGGGTCTGAAGAATGTAGACTTTTTATTGTTGGATTTGTCTGATCGTCTCTTGGCGCCGGCTGGCAGAAGACTTGCGAGATGGGGACGGCGTACGAGACTCTCAGGGCTGAAAAGGTTCAGTTTGCTAGTGAGCTGGATGCGGCACTGGTTGCAATGGCTGGCATGAAGGATGTTCTGGCGGAACGAGAGAAGTCCTTGGAGCAGGCCGGTGAAGCAAACAAGGCATTGACTGCTGAAGTGGAGAAAATGAAGGCGCATAGGTCCGAGCTGATGGGGCAAATGAATGTGCTGAACAAGCGGTGTATAGCGCAGGAAAAATACGTTAGTGACTGGGCCCGGCAAATGATAATGCGTCTGGGTGGTAAGTCCTGTTTTTCCGAGTGCTTGTGGTATGTGCGTTACACTCGGCGCTTATTGTTTGCTCGTCCTGTGTTTGCAGATTTTTGCATGGACGCTGAGGCTGAAGCAACTGACATGGAGCGGTCGATTCGCGAGAACATTCCACTCGACAAGGACGCCAATCGAGATATGCTCCGAGCGCACATTTGCCTGGGCAAAGTTGGGCCTTTCATCGGTCAACTGAGAGAAGTCATCGGCAGGATCGACAAGGAGCTTTGGCCTGAGGACGATTCTCGGCATGAGATGGAAGGCTTGATGACTCGGCTGGAAGAAGTCCCAAACCGAGTGCAGTCATGGAAGAAGTCTGCGGCGCGCTGTGGTGCGGACGTTGCTCTGTCCATGGTCCGAGTGCATTGCAAGGAGGTGCGCGAAGAGAAGCTGAAAGCGTTGCAGGTCGCCAACACGAAGAAACTTTGATTCGAAGACTCCATGGAAACCTTCCTTGAGAGCGCCACTCGCATCGCCGACGGGATCGACCTGGACACATTCGTAGAGCCCGCCAGTCCTGGCGCCAGTCCGGACGACGCTTAATAAAACTGTTACCTCGGTATGCTTAGTGTTGGTTGTAAGAAACTCTGGCCACTGCTGTTGGCCGTCACATTCTTGGCTCGGTGCGGGTAAGCTTGATCCGCACCGAGCCAACTATCTTTAGGTGAACTTCAAATTTGAATCAAATCTTTTGCTCTTCTTTTTCCAAAGACTTGTTGATACAATTTTGGCTCGAGTTTTTGTTTGGCGTTTCTTGGTGAAGCCAATGGCAAACATGCGGAGCATGTAATGTTCGGTTGCCTTGACATCTGCATGAGCCTCTCTGAGGGTCTGCCGAGTCTCCGAGTGGATCTGTAGGATACACTCGAAGTTAATAGAGTACTTAGGAGATTCATGATCGCGGCTAAGTCTTCGAGTGCGACGGCCAGGCCGCACTCGGAGCGAGTTGGTACTCATGTAATTGTCAGTGGTCTTGACATCTACATGAGCCTCAATGAGGGTCTGCTACTCATGTAATCGTCAGTGGTCTTGGCATCCACATGAGCCTCAATGAGGGTCTGCTGAGTCCCCGAGTGTATCTGTAGGATACAGTCGCAGGAAAATTTCCCATTTAAGCGATTCTTGATTGCAGTTAAGTCTTCGAGTGTAACGAGTAGTGCACGCTCGAAGAAAATTTGTACTGAGGCGATTCTTGATCGCGGCTCGGTCCCGGAGTGTTACGTTTAGTGCACACTCGGAGAAAGTTATTACTTAGGCGATTCTTGATCGCAGCTAAGTCCTCGAGTGCGACGTTTAGTGCACACTCGGAGAAAGTTAGTACTTAGGCAATTCATGATCGCAGCTAAGTCCCCGAGTGCGACGTTTAGTACACACTCGGAGAAAGTTAGTACTTAGGCGATTCTTGATTGCAGCTAAGTCCTCGAGTGCGACGTTTAGTGCACACTCGGAGAAAGTTAGTACTTAGGCGATTCTTGATCGCAGCTAAGTCCCCGAGTGCGCGGTTTAGTGCACACTCGGAGAAAGTTAGTACTTAGGTGATTCTGGATCGCAGCTAAGTCCCCGAGTGCGACGTTTAGTGCACACTCGGAGAAAGTTAGTACTTAGGCTATTCGTGATCGCAGGTAAGTCCCCGAGTGCGACGTTTAGTACACACTCGGAGAAAGTTAGTACTTAGGCGATTCTGGATCGCAGCTAAGTCCCCGAGTGCGACATTTAGTACACACTCGGAGAAAGTTAGTACTTAGGCGATTCTGGATCGCAGCTAAGTCCCCGAGTGCGACGTTTAGTACGCACTCGGAGAAAGTTAGTACTTAGGCGATTCTGGATCGCAGCTAAGTCCCCGAGTGCGACGTTTAGTGCACACTCGGAGAAAGTTAGTACTTAGGCGATTCGTGATCGCAGCTAAGTCCCCGAGTGCGACGTTTAGTACACACTCGGAGAAAGTTAGTATTTAGGCGATTCTGGATCGCAGCTAAGTCCCCGAGTGCGACGTTTAGTGCACACTCGGAGAAAGTTAGTACTTAGGCGATTCTGGTTCACAGCTAAGTCCCCGAGTGCGACGTTTAGTGCACACTCGGGGAAAGTTAGTACTTAGGCGATTCGTGATCGCAGCTAAGTCCCCGAGTGTGACGTTTAGTATACACTCGTAGAAAGTTAGTACTTAGGCGATTCTGGATCGCAGCTAAGTCCCCGAGTGCGACGTTTAGTACACACTCGGAGAAAGTTAGTACTTAGGCGATTCTGGATCGCAGCTAAGTCCCCGAGTGCGACGTTTAGTGCACACTCGGAGAAAGTTAGTACTTAGGCGATTCTTGATCGCAGCTAAGTTTTTTTTTGAGACCGGAGTCTGCAACCGCGGAAGAATTTTGGATCTGCAAAAGCTCAATCTGCTTTATATTATTTCACCAATACTTGTTCTTTACATTGCTTCAGTCGACGGCCACGTGTAGAAGCGCTTCAGGAGATCTCCGTTCCATGCTCGTGGCTCGTCTGTCTCCCTGTCGATGTTGTAGAGTCTGTATGCTCTGTTGTTCAGCACCTTGGAGATGATGAAGGGTCCTTCCCAGGCAGGAGCCAACTTGTGAGGTCTTTGCTGATCCACTCGGAGCACCAGGTCGCCTGCTTGGAACGTGCGACTCCTGACGTGTCGTGCGTGAAAACGCCATAGATCTTGTTGATAAATGGTTGAGCAAGTCAGTGCCATCTTGCGCTCCTCCTCTAGAAGGTCCACTCCGTCTTGCCTTGCTTGTTCTGCTTCAGCTTCAGAGAAGAGTTCGACTCGTGGAGCATTGTGAAGCAAGTCACTCGGAAGGACTGCTTCTGCTTCGTAAATGAGGAAGAACGATGATCGCCCTGTAGATCTGTTCGGGGTTGTGCGAAGACCCCAAAGCACTGAAGGTTGCTCGGTGACCCATGCGCCAGCGGCATGTCCCACCTCTCGCAGGAGTCGGGGCTTCAAACCTTGCAGAATAAGTCCATCCGCCCGCTCTTCTTGTCCGTTGGATTGAGGATGCGCCACGGATGCAAAATCCACTCGGATACCTTGGCTTGCACAAAAACCTTTGAATCTGTCCGAGTCAAAGTTTGTCCCGTTGTCCGTGATTATGCTGTGAGGTACACCGAATCTGGAGATGATGTCCCTGACAAACTTGATGGCTGTTAGGGCGTCGAGCTTCTTGATGGGCTTGGCTTCAATCCATTTTGTGAACTTGTCGACTGCCACCAACAGATGTGTGTATCCTCCTTGGCCTGTCCTGAATGGACCGACTGTATCTAATCCCCATACTGCAAACGGCCACACAAGAGGGATTGTCTTCAAAGCAGATGTTGGCTTGTGGGACTTGTTGGAGTAGAACTGACAGCCTTCACATCGGTCGACCATATCTTTAGCCATTTCGTTTGCCCGCAGCCAGAAGAAAGCAGCTCTGAATGCTTTGGCGATGATTGCTCTCGAAGAGGCGTGATGACTGCAGGTTCCCGAGTGAATTTCTTCCAGGATTAACTATCCCTCCTCTGGGGAGATGCATCGTTGAAGAACGCCTGAAACGCTTTCCTTGAACAACTGGCCATCAATGACAGTGAACGACTTCGACCTGCGGACTATCTGCCTGGCCTGGACTTCGTCTTCTGGTAATTCCTTCCTCAGGATATATGCAATGATCGGCACAGTCCAATCGGGGATGACAGCAAGAATCTCCATGATCAGATCAACCACAGCAGGTACGTCGACTTCAGTCAGATCTGTCAAACTCTTTGGTTGTACTGGTTCCTCTGTGAAAGGATCTTCTTTGACTGAGGGAAGGTGGAGGTGCTCGAGGCAGACGTCACTCGGGACTGGTCTCCGAGTGGATCCGAGTTTTGCCAACTCATCAGCTGCTTGGTTCTTCAGTCGCGGAACATGGTGGAGTTCTAGACCTTCAAACTTCTTCTCGAGCTTCCTCACTGCATTGCAGTATGTGGTCATGGTGGGGTTCCTGACGTCCCACTCTTTCATCACTTGATTAACCACCAAATCCGAATCGCCATAGACCATCAGGCGACGGACGCCAAGTGCGATGGCCATACGCAGTCCATAAAGGGGAGCTTCATACTCTGCCTCATTGTTGGAGGAATCAAAGTGTATCTGCAACACATATTTGAGTTTGTCGCCCTTTGGCGATACGATCACAACGCCAGCGCCGGAGCCATTCAACATCTTGGACCCATCGAAGAACATTGTCCAATGAGCCGAGTAGATGTGGGTCGGTTGCTGTTGTTCTACCCATTCTGCTATGAAGTCAGCCAGGGCTTGAGACTTTATAGCTTTCTTGGCCTCGAACTTGATATCGCAGTACAACATCTCCATTGCCCACTTCGCCACTCGGCGTGATGCGTCCCAATTGTGGAGGATTTCCGCCAACGGAGCATCAGAAACGACAGACACCGAGTGGTCTTGGAAATAATGGGCTACCTTCTTCGCAGTCATGTACATCCCGTAGATAAGTTTTTGATAGTGGGGATACCTCTACTTGGAAGGAGTCAGGACTTCAGAGACGTAATACACTGGCCGCTGAACTTTGTATGCTTTGCCTTCTTCTCATTCGACTGTAAGAACAGTGCTGACGACTTGATTTGTAGCCGCGATATACAGAAGAAGGGGCTCTTTACTGAGCGGAGCAGTAAGAACCGGCTGGGTGGAAAGTAGGACTTTGAGGTCGTCGAATGCGACTTGGGCTTCGTCTGTCCACTCGAAAGTATCTGATTTCTTCATGAGTCGGTACAGAGGAAGTGCTTTCTCGCCGAGTCGACTGATAAACCTGCTCAAAGCCGCTAGGCAACCTGTGAGCCGTTGAACATCGTGTATTCTGACCGGCCTCTCCATTCGGACGATGGTCCCGATCTTTTCGGGGTTGACATCGATCCCTCGTTCGGAAACAAAGAAACCGAGTAACTTTCCGCTGGGAACGCCGAATGAACATTTGGCGGGGTTGAGCTTGATATCGTATCTACGAAGGTTGGCGAATGTTTCTGCCAAGTCAGTCAGCAGGACGGAACCTTTGCGTGGCTTGACTATATCATCCATATACGCCTCCACATTCCGACCGATCTAGTCGAGGAGGCATTTTTGGATCATGCACATAAAGGTAGCTCCTGCATTCTTCAAAACGAATGGCATAGTAATGTAGCAGAAGCACCCGAATGGGGTGATGAAGGCTGTTTTTAATTCATCGGGGCCATACAGACGGATCTGATGATAGCCCGAGTAGGCATCAAGAAATGACAAACGCTCGCAACCCGCAGTCGAATCGACAATTTGATCGATGTGGGGGAGCGGAAAATGGTCTTTCGGGCAGACCTTATTGAGATGCTTGAAGTCGATGCACATTCTGAGCGACTTGTCCTTCTTGGGGACCATGACAACATTGGCGAGCCACTCGGAGTGGTGAACCTCGCGAATGAAGTTGGCTGCCAAAAGCTTGGCCACCTCTTCTCCGATTGCCTTCCTCTTGTGCGCGGCGGACCGACGCAGGCGTTCTCGGACAGGCCGAGCGGTGGGATCCACATGCAGTCGATGCTCAGCCAACTCCCTGGGTACACTGGCATGTCAGAGGGTTTCCATGCGAAGATGTCCCAGTTCTCACGGAGGAATTGGGTGAGCTCGGCTTCCTATTTAGGATCGAGGGTGGTGGAGATGTTCGTCGAGGCAGCAGTGTCGTCCGTCGGGTGGATGCTGACCTTTTTCGTCTCTCCCGCCGACTGGAATGCAGACTCTGAAGCTGGCTTCTTCGAATGCATCAAGTCAGCGGGGTCGACTGTTTTCTTGTACTCGTCAAGCTCGAGGACGGCCATCTGCTGGTCGGCGATTCTTGATCCCTACTGCAGACACTCTTCGGCCCGCTGTCGATTGCATGTGATGGTGATCACACCTTTCGGGCCTGGCATCTTCAGCTTCAGGTATACGTAACATGGACGGGCCATGAAACGTGCATACGCCGGGCAGCCCAGAATTGCATGGTAAGCGCTCTGGAAGTCCACCACCTCGAACGTCAGCTTTTCCTTGCGGAAGTTCTTGTCGGAGCCGAAAACGACGTCCAACGCGATCTGGCCGAGTGACTTGGCCTTCCGTCCAGGGACGACTCCATGGAACTGCATGCTGCTCTCGCTGAGTTTGGACATCGGAATGCCCATCCCCTTGAGAGTGTCAGCGTACATGATGTTCAAGCCACTGCCACCGTCCATGAGGACTTTGCGCAGTCGGACTCCTTCCACCACCGGGTCGACGACCAGAGCCTGTCTCCCCGGGGTGGGTACATGTGCCGGATGATCTGACTGGTCAAAGGTGATCGTAGTCTGAGACCATTTGAGGAACTTGGGGTTGGTAGGGGTGGCCATGTTCACCTCCCTGTTCACCAGCTTCAGTCGACTCTTGCTCTCAATGTCAGCAAAAATCATCAGTGTTGCATGGACTTGGGGGAACAGATCCTTCTTATCCTTCTCATCCTGTTCATTGTCCTTTTCACTAGGTTGCCCTTCGCTGAACCCCTGGATTAGGAGGCGACACTGTCGAGTGGTATGCTTCAGATAAATGGGGTTGCCCTCTTCATCCATCTTCGTATGAATCAGACACGGCTGGTCCAGGATGGGATTATTGAACTGCTTCTTCTTGGGGGTAAACTGAGCCTTCCCTTTGCCTTTAAACTTGGCGTTGGTTATAGCTGCAGCTTCTGCCTGCGGAGTGGACGGAGCTTTCTACTTCTGCTTCTAAGTGATACTCCCATCTCCATCGGCGACTGTTTTGTGCTTGCCGCTTCAGATGCGGTCCTCTTCTTCGCCATTTGCATAGCGTGCTGCTATCTCCATCATCTTGCTCATGGAGATGTCACCCGTTCGGCCGAACTTCAGGTACAGATCCCTGTACCGCACGCCTTCCTTGAAGGCGCAGACTGCTTGATGCTCTATGACGTTCTCCACCGTGTGGTAGAGGGTTGTCCAACGCTGAATGAAATCACGCAGGGGCTCATTCTGCTTCTGGACGCAATGCTGGAGTTCCACGAGGCGAGCAGGGCGCTTGCACGTCCCTTCGAAGGTCCTGATGAACACTCGAGCCAGATCTGCCCAGCTGTAAATGCTTGAGGGGGCCAACTGGTTCAGCTACGCTCGTGCCGAGCCGTCGAGCATCAGAGCAAGGTGCTTCATGGCGACATGGTCGTCCCCTCCTCCGATCTGGACTGCCACTCGGTAATCATCTAGCCACGTTTCTGGCTTGGACTCTCCTGTAAACTTGCTGATTCCCGTCGCCAATCGGAAGTTGGGAGGGATGTCAGCCGAACGGATGGCTCGACTGAAACACTCGGGACCAGAAACGATGGTCCTGCTTCCACTCGGACGGTCAATATCGTAACCATCGCGGTGGGCTCGGCCCCTGTCGACCCTCCGCTGGGCGATATGCCCTCTTGCGTCGGGTCTTGGGTCGTAAGTGTCACCGACTGAACGCCGAGGGGTGCGTGAACGGCGATGATCTTCGGGGTTTATGGAACGGCTGCCTCCCCTGTGTCGCTGATGAGAACGAGGATTGTGAACTGACGTTGCGTGTTCGCATGAACAGAACTATTGTGGATCCTGCTGTGCGACTGGGAGATCGCCGAGTTTTGCTGCTGCGCCGTGTGCAACAGGGCGCGGATTTGCTCGATCCCCCTGCCAGCCTCTGAATCAGTCGGCTGAAGGGAATCGGCTATCTTGGCAGCCGCAGCCAAGTTGAGGATGGGTGTGCGGAATAACTCCACGTTGCTCCGCCGAGTGTGCCGACTGGCAGAACGGCGAGGCGGACGACGCGCGCCGGATGTTTCGCCGATCTCGTGCTCGTTCCGGCCAGCTTGACGGGGATCTTCATGGGAGTTGGCCTTGTGTACTTCTGCTGCAGGTCCGCGACCCGCGTACTCGGAAGGAAACTCAATCGGAACCGAGTCCGAGCGCTGGGACGGCGGGGCAACCACAACCGACTCTAGGACCGCCACTTGTGAAGACGCGTTCTGGCGTGCCTGGGCGTGTCGCACCCAACCTGGAGCCGCGGACGGCGGGACTGCTTGTTGCGGCGCGTGACGGCGGTGTAGGTCGACACCGGAGCCGACGGCAGGAGAAGAAGAATGCCACGGGCGCCGGCACGGAAGTGCGTAGCCCCGCGGCGGGGAAGCGCCTCGTTGTCGAGAGGAGCATCCCAAAGCCATGCTGAATCGTCGACGATGAAGGAGAGAGCACCAAAGAGGATCTCGTGACCCATGCTCGAATCTCCACCGGACGACATGATGAAATGATGTAGTCGCAAACTCGCCGGAAGTCGCTTAGATGCCTGCCCCAAGGTGGGCGCCAACTGTCGTGGGTATAAGCCTAACAGTAGATGTGTAGGGTACGAAAGGATAGGCAGAGCCTTAGCTACGGCGAGGTTGTATGAGTTCAGGCCCCTCTGCGGTGGAGGTAATAGCCCTACGTCTCAGTGCTCAGGGAGCTTGTTGTCGAGTGGAATATGGAATACAGTGAATTTCTAACCCCTGCACCAGTGGGGGAGGGTGGCTTATATAGAGTGCGCTGCCCTCCACAACGGTTCGGTGCATAGGGGTGGAGTAGTGGCGAATAAATGCTTACGTTACAGGTAACGTACGTCTTAAATGCTAATAAAGGCACGTGGAAACGTATGACCGTTGCCCTCCAGGGGGGTTACGATGCTCAGAGTGGAATCCAGTCGGTTAGTTTGATACGTTCCGAATGCTAGTCTCCGACTGGATGGTCGAGGACCTGTTACCGACTGGATGATGGGAACTCCTTAGTTCAGTCGGAACTGACTAAGGGCCTTGTCCCTTATGAGGGGTAGTCCTTGGGTAGGACCTACAGGACAGGCCTATGACCCTACCCTAGGACTATAACCCCATCATGGTTTCTGAAACGTTCGGATCAGAACGGGGCCAAAAATGAGTGACAAATAGCATAAAAACTGGCCGGAATAGGCCAAACCTGCGAGTTTTCATGAGTTCCACGCAGTCGGAACCTGGGCTTCCCGAAACGTTTGGATCGCAGCGGTACCCAAAATCAGTGAGTAATATCATACAAAACTGGCCAAAATTGACCAAAACTGCGAGTTTTTACGAGTTCCCCGTAACCGGACCTCGGGGTTCCCGAAACGTTTGGATCGCACCGGGAACCCAAATCAGTGAGTAATAGCATACAAAAGTGACCTGAATAGGCCAAAGCTGCGAGTTTTCCTGATTTCCCCTTAAACGGATCCCGGGGTTCCAGAAACATTCGGATGGCATCGGGACCCAAAATCAGTGACAAATAGTATAAAAATTTGGCCGGAATAGGCCAAAACTGCGAGTTTTGACGAGTTCCTCGTAACCTCATCCCGGGGTTCTCGTAACGTTTGGATCGCAACAGGAACCAAAATCAGTAAGTAATAGCATACAAAACTGGACGGAATGGCCAAAACTGTGATTTTTCATGATTTCCCCTTAACCTGACCCCGGGGTTCCCGAAACGTTCGGATGGCATCAGGACCCAAATCAATGACTAATAGCATACAAAACTGGCCGGAATAGGCCAAAACTGTGAGTTTTTACGAGTTCCCAGTAATCAGACCAAGGGGTTCCCGAAACTTTCGGATCGCAGCGGGACCCAAAATCAGTGAATAGTAGCATACAAAATTGGCCGGAATAGGCCAAAACTGCGAGTTTTGACGAGTTCCCCATAACCGGACCCCGGGGTTCCCGAAACGTTCAGATTGCAGCGGGACCCAAAATCGATGAGTAATAGCATTCAAAACTGGTGAGAATAAACCAAAACCGCGAGTTTTGACGAGTTCCCCGTAACGTGATCTCGGGGTTGCCGAAGCGTTTGGACCGCAGCGGGAACCAAAAACAATGAGAAATAGCATACAAAACTGGCTGGATTAGGCCAAAACTTCAAGTTTTCATGATTTCCTCTTAACCGGACCCCGGGGTTCCCAAAACGTTCGGATGGCATCGGGACCCAAAATAAGTGACTAATAGCATACAAAACTAGCCGGAATAGGCCGAAACTGTGAGTTTTGAAGAGTTCCCCGTAACCGGACCCCATGGTTCCCGAAACGTTTGGGTCGCAGCGGGACCCAAAATCAGTGAGTAATAGTATACAAAACTGGCCAGAATAGACCCAAACTGCGAGTTTTGACGAGTTCCCCGAAACTGGATCCGAGGGTACCCGAAATGTTTGGCTCGCAGCGGGAACCAAAATCAGTGAGTAATAAGTTATAAAACTCGTCAGAATAGGCCAAAACTGCGATATTTGACGACTTCCCCGTAATCGAACCTCGTGGTTCCCGAAACGTTCGGATCAGAACGGGACCAAAAATCAGTGACAAATAGCATAAAAACTGGCCGTAATAGGCCAAACCTGCGATTTTTCATGAGTTCCACGCAATCGGACCACGGGGTTCCCGAAACATTCGGATCGCAGCGGGATCGAAAATCAGTGAGTAATAGCATACAAAACTAGCCAAAATAGACCAAAACTGCGAGTTTTTACGAGTTTCCCGTAACCGGACCCCGGGGTTCCCAAAACGTTTCGATCGCAGCGGGAACCCAAATCGTTGAGTAATAGCATACAAAAGTGACCTGAATAGGCCAAAGCTACGAGTTTTCCTGATTTCCCCTTAAACGGATCCCGGGGTTCTCGAAACATTCGGATGGCATCGGGACCCAAAATCAGTGATAAATAACATCAAAATTTGGCCGGAATAAGCCAAAACTGCGAGTTTTGACGAGTTCCTCGTAACCTGACCCCGGGATTCTCGTAACGTTTGGATCGCAGCAGGAACCAAAATAAGTGAGTAATAACATACAAAACTGGCCAGAATAGGCCAAAACTGTGATATTTCATGATTTCCCCTTAACCAGACCCGGGGGTTCCCGAAACTTTCGGTTCGCAGCGGGACTCAAAATCAGTGAGTAATAGCATACAAAACTGTCCAAAATAGGCCAAAACAGCGAATTTTGACGAGTTCCCTGATACGTCTCCAACGTATCTTTAATTTTTGATGGTTCCATGTTATTATCTTGTCAACTTTGGATGTTTTATATGCATGAATATGCTATTTTATATCTTTTTTGGGATTAACCTATTAACTTAGTGCCAAGTGCCAGTTTCTATTTTTTTCGTGTTTTTGGCCCATTTTTAGACGGAGTCCAAATGGAATGAAACTTTACGATGCTCTTTCTGGACCAAAAGAGACCCCCGAAGCTTTGGGAGAAGGCCAGATGGGCCACGAGGGAGTCGCAAGCCCTCACGCCACCACCACCCACCCGGTGGTGGCGCGCAGGCTTGTGACCTCCTCGTGGGCCCAACTGACGCAATTTCACCACCATAAATTCCTATAAATTCAGAAACCTCCAGAAAGAAACCTAGATCGGGAGTTCCGCCGCTGCAAGCCTCCGTAGCCACCAAAAACCAATCTGGAGCCCGTTTCGGCACCCTGCCGGAGGGGGAATCCATCTTCGGTGGCCATCTTCATCATCCTGGCGATCTCCATGACGAGGAGGGAGTAGTTCTCCCTCGGGGCTGAGGGTATGTACCAGTAGCTATGTGTTTGATCTCTCTCTCTCTCGTGTTCTTGAGATGTCTTGATCTCGATGTACCATGGGCTTTGCTACTATAGTTGGATCTTATGATGTTCTTCCCCCTCTCCTTCTTGTAATGAATTGAGTTTCCCCTTTGGAGTTATCTTATCGGATTGAGTCTTTGAGAACACCTGGTTTATGTCTTGCACATGTCTATCTGCTGTGATCAACTTGCGGGTTTGTGACAATTGGGAACCTATGCATATGGGTTGGCACACGTGGATTCATGTGAGTACTTGATGTATGTTTTGGTGATCAACTTGCGGGTTCGTGACATTGGGAACCTATGCACAGGGGTTGACACACGTTTTGACTCTCTGGTAGAAACTTTGGGGCACTCTTTGAAGTTCTATGTGTTGGTTGAATAGATGATTCTGAGATTGTGTGATGCATATCGTATAATCATACCCACGGATACTTGAGGTGACAATGGAGTATCTAGGTGACATTAGGGTCTTGGTTGATATGTATCTTAAGGTGTTATTCTAGTACGAACTCTATGATAGATCGATCAGAAAGAATAACTTTGTGGTGGTTTCGTACCCGACAATAATCTCTTCGTTTGTTCCCCGCTATTAGTGACTTTGGAGTGACTCTTTGTTGCATGTTGAGGGCTAGTCATATGATCCAATCATGTTATCATTGTTGAGAGAACTTCACTTGTGAAATTATGAAACCTAGGCCTTGTTTCCACGCATTGCAATACCGTTCGTGCTCACTTTTACCATTTGTTACCTTGCTGGTTTTGTAATTTCAGATTACAAAAACCTATATCTACCATCCATATTGCACTTGTATCACCATCTCTTCACCGAACTAGTGCACCTATACAACTTTCCATTGTATTAGGTGTGTTGGGGACACAAGAGACTCTTTGTTATTTGGTTGCAGGGTTGCTTGAGAGAGACCATCTTCATCCTACGCCTCCCGCGGATTGATAAACCTTAGGTAACCCACTTGAGGGAAAATTGCTACTGTCCTACAACCCACTGCACTTGGAGGCCCAACAACGTCTACAAGGAGAAGGTTGCGTAGTAGACATCAAGCTCTTTTCTGGCGTCGCTGCCGGGGAGGCTAGGTAAGCGGCACTAACATCCCGTCAACGTAGCTCTTTTCTGGCGCCGTTGCCGGGGAGGGTAGTGCTTGAAGGTATATCTTTTGATCTTGCAATCGAATCTTTTTGTTTCTTGTTCTTTCGCTAGAAAACTACAAAAAAATGGAATTGAGGATGCCTCATATGCTCCACCTTTTCAATGTCTTTTCTGAGCATGATGGGAAGGAAAATTGTGCTCAAGTGCTGAAAGAAGAATTACATAGAATGCTTGGCATAGAATATGTGAATGATGAGCATGATTGCAATGTTGTTAGCCTGAATTCTATGAATACCCATGATGCTAATAATATGCAAAGCCACAAGCTTGGGGATGCAACATTTGATGAAGATGATCTTTTTAGTTCTTCCACTTTGAATGATCAAAATTACTTTGATGAAAGCATGCCCCCTATCTATGATGATTATTGTGAGGATACTTATGCTTTGAAGAAGAGGGATGATAAAACTTGTCATACTCTCGAAAACCCCTTTGCTAAACCTTGCTTTTTCATTGTGGACACAATTTGTAGTGCTCAAGTCTTTTACGATACTCCCACTACTATTCTTGAGAATAGATTTCCTTATGTGGAGAGTAGTAAAATTCCTATGCTTGTAGATCATGAAAAGAAATCCTTAGGTGCTGGTTATATTGTTGAATTCATTGATGATGCTACTTAAAATTACTATGAGAGAGGATCATATGCTTCTACTTATTGCAATAGTATCAAGCTTCCTCTCCATATGTTGAAATTTTTGAAGCTATGCTTGTTTTGCCTTCCTATGCTAGTTGATTCTTGCTCCAATAAATTGTTTGATCACAAAATACCTATGCATAGGAAGTGGGTTAGACTTAAATGTGCTAGCCATTTGATCCATGATGCTCTCGTTATGTTTCAATCCTTACCTTTTATGTGAGCATCATTGAAATCAATGCCTAGCTAAGGGCGTTAAACGATAGCGCTTGTTGGGAGGCAACCCAATGAATAAAATTTGCTTTGCTTTTTTCTTCCTGTTTTGTATTCTCCACACCATCATAATTCTGTTATGATTGTGTCTTTTGTGTTTGTGCCAAGCAAAACCGTTATGATTAGTCTTGGTGATGATTGTTTGATCATGCTGGAAAAAGACATAAACTTTCTGCTCACGAAAAGAATTTTCATTTTTATTCTGTAAGAGATTTTGAGTTGATTCTTCTTTCTGCTGATTTCTATACAATTTCTTCAGATTTCGTAATTTGTCAGAAGTTTTGAAGTACCAGAGGTATATGAAATATACAGATTGCTACAGACTGGTC
Source organism: Hordeum vulgare subsp. vulgare (assembly GCF_904849725.1). NCBI lineage: Eukaryota > Viridiplantae > Streptophyta > Magnoliopsida > Poales > Poaceae > Hordeum > Hordeum vulgare. The sequence continues at coordinate 560,452,003 of NC_058523.1, read as the reverse complement.
TGCTGTTAACATATTCTGTTTTTGTTGAGTTGGTTGCTTATTTTGATGAAACTATGGATAGTATCGGAGGGTATTAGCCATGGAATATTGAAAATACAGTAACCCAACATTAGCATAAGTAGAATTTAAGTTTTCTACAGTACCTAAGGAAGTGGTGGTTTGCTTTCTTATACTAATGATATCACGAGTTTTTGTTTAAGTTTTGTGTTGTGAAGTTTTCAAGTTTTGGGTGAAGTTCTTATGGACAAAGAGATAAAGATTGGCAAGAGCTCAAGTTTGGGGATGCCCAAGGCACCCCAAGATATTCAAGGATGCCGTAAAAGCCTAAGCTTGGGGATGCCCTGGGAAGGCATCCCCTCTTTCGTCTTCAATCCATCGGTAACGTTACTTGGGGCTATATTTTTATTCACCACATGTTATGTGTTTTTGCTTGGAGCGTCTTGTATCGTAGGAGTCTTTTATTTTTTGTTGTTGTGTCACAATCATCCTTGCTGCACACCTAGAGAGAGAGACATGCACTCACCGTGATTTTGTCGAGCTTCACTTATATCCTTTGGTGGACAATTCAGCTCACATGTGCTTCACTTATATCTTTTGAGCTAGATACTTTTGCTCTATGTGCTTCACTTATATCTTTTAGAGAGCAGCGGTGCGTGGCTTGGTAGTTGATCTATGCTTTGAAAGTAGTCTCAAAAGGGGTAGTTATCCAAAGGGATACGGAAACTTCCACCTTCATGTACATTGAATAGTTAGAGAAGTTTGATTCATCTCAATTAGTTTTGAGTTGTGGTTTTGGTAATATTGAAGTCATGCTAGTAAGGTGTTGTGCACCTAGAAATACTTGTGTTGAAGTTAGTTATTCCCATAGCATGCATGTATGGTGAACCGCTATGTGATGAAGTCTGAGCATGATTAGTCTTTTGATTGTCATCCTTTGTGTGGCGGTCGGGATCGCGCGATGGTTTATACCTACCAACCCTTCCCCTAGGACTTTGCGTTGAAAGCTTTGTTTTGATTACTAATATACCTTTTGCAGCAAGTATATGAGTTCTTCATGACTAATGTTGAGTCCATGGTTTAGATGCACTTTCACCTTCCACCATCACTATCTTCTTAGTGCCGTGCAACTTTCGCCCGCGCACAAAACCCACCATTAACCTCCCTCAAAACAGCCACCATACCTACCTATTATGGCTTTTTCAAGTCATTCCGAGATATATTGCCATGCAACTACCACCATGACATGTGCCACCACGTCTACATTGCCATTGCATGTTCGTAAGATAGCTAGCATGATGTTTCCATTGATGTCTATGCCATGCTAGATCATTGCCATGGTACACTACCAAAGACATTCCATATAGAGTCATCGTTACTCTAAGTTTTGAGTTGAAAGTGTGATGATCACCATTAATGGAGCATTGTCCCATGTGAGGAAATAAAAGAGGCCGAAGAAGCCCATAAAAAAAAGAGAGGTCAAAGAGCCCACCAATATAAAAAAATAAAAAAAATGAGAGAAAAAGAGAGAAGGGACAATGCTACCACTTTTTCCACACTTGTGCATATTAAAGCACCATGATCTTCATGATTGAGAGTCTCTCGTCTTGTCACCACCATATAGCTAGTGGGAAATTTTCATTATATAACTTGGCTTGTATATTACAATGATAGGCTTCCTCAAAATTTCCTTAGGTCTTCGTGAGCAAGCAAGTTGGATGCACACCCACTAGTTTTCTTTAAGAGCTTTCACATACTGTTAGCTCTAGTGCATCATTTGTATGGCAATCCCTACTCATTCACATTGATATCTATTGATGAGCATCTCCATAGCTCATTGATATGCCTAGTTAATGTGATCATCTTCTCCTTTTTTGTCATGCAACCTCCACCACACTCCACACCACTTATAGTGCTAAAACCATGGCTCACGCTCATGTATTGGGTGAGAGTTGAAAAGGTTTGAGAAAGTAAAGGCGTGAAACAATTACTTGGCCAATATCGGGGTTGTGCATGATTTAAATTCGTTGTGCAATGATGATAGAGCATAGCCAGACTATATGCTTTTGTAGGGATAACTTTCTTTTGGCCTTGTTATTTTGAAAGTTCATGATTACCTTGCTAGTTTGCTTGAAGTATTATTGTCTCCACATCAATAGCAAACTATTGTTTTGAATCTAACGGATCTGAACATTCATGTCACGTGAGAGAAGTTACAAAGGACAACTATGCTAGGTAGCATGCAACATCAAAAATTCATTCTTTATCACTTCCCTACTCGAGGACGAGCAGGAGTTAAGCTTGGGGATGCTTGATACTTCTCCAATGTATCTATAATTTTTGATGGTTCCATGCTATTATCTTGTCAACTTTGGATGCTTTATATGCATGAATATGCTATTTTATATCTTTTTTGGGACTAACCTATTAACTCAGTGTGAAGTGCCAGTTTCTGTTTTTTCCGTGTTTTTGGCTCATTTTCAGACGGAGTCCAAATGGAATGAAACTTTACGATGATTTGTTTGGACCAAAAGAGACCCCTGGAGCTTTGGGAGAAGGCCAGATGGGCACAAGGGAGTCACAAGCCCTCACGCCGCCACCCCCCCCAGTGGTGGCGCGCAGACTTGTGACCTCCTCGTGGGCCCAACTGACGCAATTCGACCGCCATAAATTCCTATAAATTCAGTAACCTCCAGAAAGAGACCTAGATCGGGAGTTTCGCCACCGCAAGCCTCTGTAGCCACCAAAAACCAATCTGGAGCCCGTTCCGGCACCCTGCCGGAGTGGGAATCCGTCTCCGGTGGCCATCTTCATCATCCCGGCGATCTCCATGACGAGGAGGGAGTAGTTCTCCCTAGGGGCTGAGGGTCAGCCTGGGCGTTCGGGTTTTTTGGTTATTTCGGTTCGGGTAGTTCGGTTTATGGGTAATTCGAGTATTTGAAAATGGGAACCAAAATTGTTTCTGTCAAAAAAATACCCGAACCCAAATTACCCAAAATTTCGGTTCGGGTGATTCGGGTACCCAAAATATCCAAAATAATCGGAGCATACATCAACTTTTGATATGAATAACTCGGATATTATGGGTATTTTTGGTAATATGTGTATTTTAGTTAGTATGGGTAACAAGTTAGTGTAATAATAGCATGGAAATTTTGGACAATATGAATAATTTGGGTAGTATGGGTATTTCGGGTTTTCCAGACTAGAACCCGAACCCTAACCCGAAAATCGAATAGTCAAGAAATGAGAATCGAACCCTTACCCGATACCCGAATTACCCGACAATTCAGGTAATTCGGTTCGGTTCGGGTTCGGGTAACGGGTTCGGATACCCAAACGCCCAGGGTGAGCTGAGGGTATGTACTAGTAGCTATGTGTTTGATCTCTCTCTCGTGTTCTTGAGATGTCTTGATCTCGATGTACCATGGGCGCTGCTACTATAGTTGGATCTTATGATGTTCTTCCCCCTCTCCTTCTTGTAATGAATTGAGTTTCCCCTTTGGAGTTACCTTATCGGATTGAGTCTTTAAGAACACTTGATGTATGTCTTGCACGTGTCTATCTGCTGTGATCAACTTGCGGGTTTGTGACAATTGGGAACCTATGCATATGGGTTGGCACACGTTTTGACTCTCTGGTAGAAACTTTGGGGCACTCTTTGAAGTTCTATGTGTTGGTTGAATAGATGATTCTGAGATTGTGTGATGCATATCGTATAATCCTACCCACGGATACTTGAGGTGACAATGGAGTATCTAGGTGACATTAGGGTCTTGGTTGATATGTATCTTAAGGTGTTATTCTAGTACGAACTCTATGATAGATCGATCAGAAAGAATAACTTTGTGGTGGTTTCGTACCCGACAATCATCTCTTCGTTTGTTCCCCGCTATTAGTGACTTTGGAGTGACTCTTTGTTGCATGTTGAGGGCTAGTCATATGATCCAATTATGTTATCATTGTTGAGAGAACTTCACTAGTGAAAGTATGAACCCTAGGCCTTGTTTCCACGCATTGCAATACCGTTCGTGCTCACTTTTACCATTTGTTACCTCACTGTTTTTGTAATTTCAGATTACAAAAACCTATATCTACCATCCATATTGCACTTGTATCACCATCTCTTCACCGAACTAGTGCACCTATACAACTTACCATTGTATTAGGTGTGTTGGGGACACAAGAGACTCTTTGTTATTTGGTTGTATGGTTGCTTGAGAGAGACCATCTTCATCCTACGCCTCCCTCGGATTGATAAACCTTAGGTCACCCACTTGAGGGAAAATTGCTACTGTCCTACAACCCTGTGCACTTGGAGGCCCAACAACGTCTACAAGGAGAATGTTGCATAGTAGACATCATTCCTCGTAACCGGACCTCAGGGTTCCCGAAACGTTTGGATCACAACGGGACACAAAATCAGTGAATAATAGCATACAAAACTGGCCGGAATAGGCCAAAATTGCGAGTTTTCATGAGTTCTAATTAACCGGACACCGGGGTTCCCAAAACGTTCGGATCACAGCGGGACCAAAAATCAGTGAGTAGTAGCATACAAAACTGGCCGGAATAGGCCAAAACTACGAGTTTTGACAAATTCCCCGTAACCGGACCCCGGGGTTCCTGAAACGTTCAGATTGCAGCGGGACCCAAAATCCATGAGTAATAGCATACAAAACTAGCCAGAATAGACCAAAACCGCGAGTTTTGACGAGTTCCCCGTAACCGGATCTCGGGGTTGCCGAAACGTTTAGACCGCAGCGGGAACCAAAAAGAGTGAGAAATAGGATACAAAACTGGCTGGATTAGGCCAAAACTACGAGTTTTCATGATTTCCTCTTAACCGGACCCCGGGGTTCCCAAAACGTTCTGATGGCATCGGGACCCAAAATAAGTGACTAATAGCATAGAAAACTCGCCGGAATATGTCCAAGCTGCGAGTTTAGACGAGTTGCCCATAACCTGATCTCGGGTTGATAAAACGTTTGGACCGCAGCGGGAATAAAAAACAATGAGAAATAGCATACAAAACTGGCTGGGTTAGGCCAAAACTACGAGTTTTCATGATTTCCTCTTAACCGGACCCCGGGCTTCCCAAAACGTTCGGATGGAATCGGGACCCAAATTAAGTGATTAATAGCATACAAAACTGGTCGGAATAGGCCAAAACTGTGAGTTTTGAAGAGTTCCCTGTAACCGGACCCCATGCTTCCCGAAACGTTTGGGTCGCAACGGGACCCAAAATGAGTGAGTAATAGTATACAAAACTGGCCACAATAGACCAAAACTGCGAGTTTTGACGAGTTCCCCGTAACCGGACCCCAGGGTTCCCGAAACGTTTGGATCACAGCGGGAACCAAAATCAGTGAGTAATAGTTTATAAAACTCGCCAGAATAGGCGAAAACTGTGATATTTGACGAGTTCCCCGTAATCGAACCTCGGGGTTCCCGAAACGTTCGGATCAGAACAGGACCAAAATCATTGACAAATAGCATAAAAACTAGCCGGAATATGCCAAACCTTTGAGTTTTCATGACTTCAACGCAATCGGACCCCGGGGTTCCCAAAACGTTTGGATCGCAGCGGGACCCAAAGTCAGTGAGTAATAGCATACAAAACTGGCCAAAGTAGACCAAAACTGCGAGTTTTTACGAGTTCCGCGTAACCGGACCTCGGGGTTCCCGAAACGTTTGGATCGCAGCGGGAACCCAAATCAGTGAGTAATAGCATACAAAAGTGACCTGAATAGGCCAAAGCTGCGAGTTTTCCTGATTTCCCCTTAAATGGATCCCGGGGTTCCCGAAACATTCAGATGGCATCGGGACCCAAAATGAGTGACAAATAGCATAAAAATTTGGCCGGAATAGGCCAAAAGTGCGAGTTTTGACGAGTTCCTCGTAACCTGACCCCGGGGTTCTCGAAACGTTTGGATCGCAGCAGGAACCAAAATCAGTGAGTAATAGCATACAAAACTAGCCGGAATAGGCCAAAACTGTGATTTTTCATGATTTCCCCTTAACCAAACCTCGGGGTTCCCGAAACGTTCGGATGGCATGGGGACCCAAATCAGTGATTCATAGCATACAAAACTGGCCGGAATAGGCCAAAACTGTGAGTTTTGACGAGTTCCCAGTAATCGGACTTCGGGGTTCCCGAAACTTTCGGATTGCAGCGGGACCCAAAATCAGTGAGTAATAGTATACAAAACTGACCAAAATAGGCCAAAACAGCGTATTTTGACGAGTTCCCCATAACCGGACCTGAGGGTTCCCGAAATGTTTTAATCACAATGGGACGCAAAATCAATGACTAATAGCATACAAAACTAGACGGAATAGGCCAACACAGCGAGTTTTCATGAGTTCTACTTAATTGGACCCCGGGGTTCTCGAAACGTTCGTATCGCAACGGGACCCAAAATCAATGAGTAATAGCATACAAAACTGGTCGGAATAGGCCAAAACTGCGAGTTTTGACGAGTTCCCCGTAACCGGTCCCTGGGGTTCCGAAACGTTCGGATTGCAGCGGGACCCAAAATTGATGAGTAATAGCATACAAAACTAGCCAGAATAGACTAAAACCGCGAGTTTTGATGAGTTCCTCGTAACCGGATCTCGGGGTTGCAGAAACGTTTGGACCGCAGCGGGAACCAAAAACAGTGAGAACAAAACTGGCTGGATTAGGCCAAAACTGCGAGTTTTCATGATTTCCTCTTAACCGGACCCCGGGGTTCCCAAAACGTTCGGATGGCATCGGGACCCAAAATAAGTGACTAATAGGCCAAACCTGCGAGTTTTCATGAGTTCCACGCAATCAGACCGTGGGGTTCCCGAAACGTTCGGATCGCAGCGGGACCCAAAATCAGTGAGTAATAGCATACAAAACTGGGCAAAATAGACCAAAACTATGAGTTTTCACGAGTTCCCCGTAACCGGACCCCGGGGTTCCCAAAACGTTTGGATCGCAGCGGGAACCCAAATCAGTGAGTAATAGCGTACAAAAGTGACCTGAATAGCCCAAAGTTGCGAGTTTTCCTAATTTCCCCTTAAACGGATCCCGGGGTTCCCGAAACATTTGGATGGCATCAGGACCCAAAATCAATGACAAATAGCATAAAAATTTGGCCGGAATAGGCCAAAACTGCGAGTTTTGTCGAGTTCCTCGTAACCTGACCCCGGGGTTCTCGAAACGTTTGGATCGTAGCAGGAACCAAAATCAGTGAGTAATAGCATACAAAACTGGCCGGAATAGGCCAAAACTAGGATTTTTCATGATTTCCCCTTAACTAGACCCTGGGATTCCCGGAACGCTCGGATGGCATCGGGACCCAAATCAGTGACAAAACTGGCCAGAATAGGCCAAAACTGTGAGTTTTGACGAGTTCCCAGTAATCGGACGAAGGGGTTCCCGAAACTTTTGGATCGCAGCGGGACCCGAAATCAGTGAGTAATAGCATACAAAACTAGCCAAAATAGGCCAAAATAGCGATTTTTGACGAGTACCCCGTAACAGGACCTCAGGGTTCCCGAAACGTTTGGATCACAACGGGACCCAAAATCAGTGACTAATAGCATACAAAACTGGCCGGAATAGGCCAAAACTGCGAGTTTTCATGAGTTCTACTGAACTAGACCCCGGGGTTCCCAAAACGTTTGGATCGCATCGGGACCCAAAATCAGTGAGTAGTAGCATACAAAACTGGCCGGAATAGGCCAAAACTGCGAGTTTTGACGAGTTCCCCGTAACCGGATCCCGGGGTGTTCCCGAAATGTTCAGATTGTAGTGAGACCCAAAATAGATGTGTAATAGCATACAAAACAGTCCAGAATAGACCAAAATCGCGAGTTTTGACGAGTTCCCCGTAACTAGATCTCGGTGTTGCCGAAACGTTTGGACCACAGCGGGAACCAAAAACAATGAGAAATAGCATACAAAACTGGTTGGATTAGGCCAAAACTGCGAGTTTTCATGATTTCTTCTTAACCGGACCCCGGGGTTCCCAAAACGTTCGGATGGCATTGGAACCCAAAATATGTGACTAATAGCATAGAAAACTGGCCCGAATAGGCCAAAAACTTTGAGTTTTGAAGAGTTCCCGTAACCGGACCCCTTGGTTCCCGAAACGTTTGGGTCGCAGCGGGACCCAATATCACTGAGTAATAGTATACAAAATTGGCGAGAATTTACCAAAACTGCGAGTTTTGACGAGTTCCCCGTAACCGGACCCCAGGGTTCCCGAAACGTTTGGATCGGAGTGGGAACCAAAATCAGTGAGTAATAGCTTATAAAACTCGCCAGAATAGGCCAAAACTGCGATATTTGACGAGTTCCCCGTAACCGAACCTCGAGGTTCCCAAAACGTTCGGATCAGAACGGGACCAAAAATCAGTGACTAATAGCATACAAAACTGGCCGGAATAGGCCAAACCTGCGAGTTTTCAGAAGTTCCACGCAATCGGATCCTGGGGTTCCCAAAACGTTCGGATCACAGCGGGACCCAAAATCAGTGAGTAATAGCATACAAAACTGTCCAAAATAGACCAAAACTGCGAGTTTTTACGAGTTCCCCGTAACCGGACCCCGGGGTTCCCGAAACGTTTGGATCTCAGCGGGAACCGAAATCAGTGAGTAATAGCATACAAAAGTGACCTGAATAGGCCAAAGCTGCAAGTTTTCCTGATTTCCCCTTAAACGGATCCCGAGGTTCCCGAAACATTCAGATGGCATCGGGACCCAAAATCAGTGACAAATAGCATAAAAAATTTGGCTGGTATAGGCCAAAACCGCGAGTTTTGACGAGTTCGTCGTAACCGGACCCCGGGGTTCTCGAAACGTTTGGATCGCAGCAAGAACCAAAGTCAGTGATTAATAGCATACATAACTGGCTGGAATAGGCCAAAACTGTGATTTTTCATAATTTCCCCTTAACCAGTCTCTGGGTTCCCGAAACGTACGGATGGCATCAGGACCCAAAATTAGTGACTAATAGTATACAAAACTGGCCGGAATAGGCCAAAACTATGAGTTTTAACGAGTTCCCAGTAATCGGACGAAGGGGTTCCCGAAAATTTCGGATCGCAGCGGGACCCAAAATCAGTTAGTAATAGGTGACAAAACTCGCCAGAATAGGACAAAACTATGAGTTTTGACGACTTCCTCGTAAACGAACCCCGGGGTTCCCAAAACATTCTGGTCACAGCGGGAGCCAAAATCAGTGAGTAATAGCATACAAAACTGGCCTGAATAGACCAAAACGTCGAGTTTTCATTATTTCCCCTTAACCGGACCCCGGGGTTCCCGAAACATTCGGATGGCATCGGGACCCAAAATCAGTGACTAATAGCATACAAAATTGGCAGGAACAGGCCAAAACTGTGAGTTCTGATGAGTTCCCAGTAGTCGGACCCAGGGGTTCCCGAAACTTTCACATCGTAGCGGGACCCAAAATCAGTGACTAATATCATACAAAACTGGCCGGAATTGGCCCAAGATGCGAGTTCTCCTGATTTCCCCTTAAACGGATCCCAGGGTTCCCGAAATGTTCACATGGCATTGGGACCCAAAATAAGTGACAAATATCATGCAAAACTGGCTGGAATAGGCCAAAACTACGAGTTTTGAAGAGTTCCCCGTTACCGGACCCCGGGGTTCCAGAAACATTCGGATCGCAGCGGGGCCCAAAAATCAGTGAATAATAGCATACAAAACTCGTAGGAATAGGCCAAAACTGCGAGTTCTCACGAGTTCGACCTAACCAGACCCCGGTGTTCCAGAAACACTCGGATCGCAGCGGGACCCAAAATTAGTGAGTAATAACATACAAAACTTGCCAAAATAGACCAAACCTGCGAGTTTTGACGAGTTCCCCGTAACCGGAACCCGGGGTTCCCGAAACGTTTAGATCGCAGGGAACCAAAAACTATGAGTAATAGCATACAAAACTTGCCAGAATAGACCAAACTGCGAGTTTTCGTGAGTTCCACGTAATTGGACCCAAGGGTTCCCGAAACGTTCGGATCGCAGGAGGACACAAAATCAGTGAGTAATAGCATACAAAACTGGCCAAAATAGACCAAAACTGCGAGTTTCACGAGTTCCCCGTAACCGGACCTCGGGGTTCCCGAAACGTTTGGATCGCAGCAGGAACCAAAATCAGTGAGTGATAGCATACAAAAGTGGCCTGAATAGGCCAAAACTGCGAGTTTTCATGATTTCCCCTTAACCGGACCCCGGGGTTCCCGAAACGTTTGAATGGCATCTAGCATTCAAAACTGGTCGGAATAGGCCAAAACTGTGAGTTTTGAAGAGTTCCCCATAACCAAACCCTGGGGTCCCCGAAACGTTCGGGTCGCAACGGGACCCAAAATCAGTGAGTAATAGCATACAAAACTGGCCAGAATAGACCAAAACTGCGAGTTTTGACAAGTTCCCCGTAACCGGACCCCGGGTTTCCCGAAACATTCGGATCGCAGCAGGAACCAAATTCGGTGAATAATAGCTTACAAAACTCGCTAGAAAAGGCCAAAACCGCGATTTTTGACGAGTTCCCCGTAACTGGACCTCGGGGTTCCTGAAACTTAGGCATCACAACGGGACCCAAAATGAGTGACTAATAGCATACAAAACTGGCCGGAATAGGCCAAAACAGCGAGTTTTCATGAGTTCCACGTAATCAGACCCCGGGGCTCCCGAAACGTTCGGATCGCAGCGGGACACAAAATCAGTGAGTAATAGCATACAAAACTGGCCAGAATAGGTCCAAGCTGCGAGTTTTCCTTATTTCCCCTTAAACGGACCCCAGGGTTCCCAAAATGTTTAGATGGCATCGGGACCCTAAATCAGTGACAAATAGCATACAAAATTGGCCGGAATTGGCCAAAACTGCGAGTTTTGACGAGTTCCCCGTAACCGGACCCCTGGGTTCCCGAAATGTTTGGATCGCAGCGGGGCCCAAAATCGATGAGTAATAGCATACAAAACTGGACAGAATAAACCAAAATTGCGAGTTTTGATGAGTTCCCGTTGACGGAAAATTAGCACCCTCCCTGGCAACGGCTCCAGAAAGGTGCTGTCAGGCAATTGTCTCGAAGTAACCCACGAGTGTCTGGGATTGCAGCAGTTTTCGAGGATAGTGTATTCGACCCAAATTTGTTGATTCGACACGATGGGAGCTAAAGCATATTCTCAAGTATTAGCAGTTGAGTTGTCACCTCAACCACACCTGAAAGATTAGTATCTGCAAGCAAAGTATAAGCAGCAAAGTGGTATGATAGCAACAATGTGAGGAAAGGATCTGTTGACGGCATACTATTCCTAACTGAAGAATCAATGGCGCCAGAAAAGTATTCCACCAGGTAAGAGCAAGGAACAACAATAGTGAGAGCAGTGGTAACTGTAGTAGGAAGTAACAATAGTAGTGACAGCAGTAGCAAGCAGCAGCAGCAACAATAGTAGTAGCAGCAGAGCAAGTAATAGCAGTAGTGGGACAAACTCGTAGGCAATGGATCGGTGATTTTGCTGGATGGCATTCGTCATGCAACAGTTACAACACTAAGAGATATGTAACTAGCTCCAGTTCGTCAATGTGATGTAGGCATGTATTCCGTATGTTGTGATACATGCTTAGCGAAAAGAACTTGTATGATATCTATTGTCCATCCCTGCCGTGGCAGTGGGTCCTAATAGAAACTACGGGAAATTAAGGTTCTCCTTTTAATAAAGAACCGTACCAACGCATTAACACTTGGTGAATACATGAACTCCACATACTATGGTCATCACCGGGAGTGGTTCTGGTTATTGTCACTCCGGGGTTGCCGGATGATAACACATAGTTGGTGACTACAACTTGCAAGATCGGATCTAAAACACACATATATTGGTGACAACATAATAATTTCAGATCTGAAATAATGGCACTCGGGCCCTAGTGACAAGCATTTGGCATGGCAAAGTAGCAGCAACATCAATCTCAGAATATAGTGGATACTAGGGATCAATCCCCGTCAAAACTAACTCGATTACATGATAGATCTCATCCAACTCATCACCGTCCAGCAAGCCTATGAATAGATTACTCACGAACGGTGAAGAGCTTCATGGAATTGGCGATGAAGGAATGTTGATGATGATGATGGCGACAATCTACCCTCTCCGGAGCCCAAAACGGACTCCAGATCTGCCCTCCAGGGCAAGAACGGGATGTGGCGACGCCTCCGTATCGTAAAACATGATGAATTCTTCTCCTTGATTTTTTTTTCCGGACAGAAGGGAATAAATAGAGCTGAGATTGGAGGCGGTGGAGCTTCATGGGCTCCACGAGTCTGGTAGGCGCGGCAAGGGGGGTGGCCGCGCCTCCTGGGCTCGTGGCCCACTGGCACACCCCATCCGGTGGATCTTTGCGCAGGTATTTTTTATATATTCCACAAAAATTCTCCGTAAAATTTCAGGACATTCCGAGAACTTTTATTTCTGCACAAAAACAACACCATGGCAATTCTGCTGAAAACAGCGTCAGGCCGGGTTAGTTCCATTCAAATCATGCAAATTAGAGTCCAAAACAAGGGCAAAAGAGTTTGGAAAAGTAGATACGACGGAGACGTATCAACTCACCCAAGCTTAAAGCCTTGCTTGTCCTCAAGCAATTCAGTTGACAAACTGAAAGAGAAAGAAAAAACTTTTACAAACTCTGTTTGATCTTGTTGTTGCAACTATGTCTAACTCACAACCAGAATTTCAGCAAGATCACAAGTTAACCACATAAGCAAATGACACATAGGTCTTACGGTAAACTAATATCAATGGCATAATCAACTAGTGAGCAAATAATAATAAGTTTCAGATACCAACATTTCAATCAAAACAAGCATGAAGCAACATGAATAGGTGGCATCTCGCTAGCTCTTTCTGAGACCGCAAAACATAAATGCAGAGCACTTTCAAAGATCAAGGGCTGACTAAACATTGTAATGTAGCAAAGAAGATCTAGTCATAGTCATATCAATAGCAGTCAAAATCAAAGCATAAAAATGATAGAGGTGCTCTCTAATTGGTGCTTTTATAAGAAGAGGATGACTCAACAGGAAGATAAATAGATAGGCCCTTCGCAGAGGGAAGCATTGGTTTGCACAGGTGCCAGAGCTCAAGCTTTGAAAACAGAGATAATAATTTTGGGTGGTTGCTTTCATTGTCAACGCAATGACCAAGAGTTTTCAACATCTTCCACTCTACACATGCTATAGGCGGTTCCCAAAAAGAAAAGTAAAGTTTTAACTCCCCCACCACCAACCAATCACACTCCACGGCTAGCCGAATCCTCGGGTACCGTCCATACAACCATCAATCCAGGGGGAGTCTTGTTTTACAGTTATGTTTTTGATTTGAGCATGGAACTGGGCATTCCAATTACCGGCCCCTTTCTCGTGAATGATAGTGAATAAACACATATCGAGGATAACACGCCTAGCATGGAAGATACCGATAGCCCCCTGTCACCACCTGAGCGGTTCGGGCATACAAAACATATTATTTCTTGAAGGTTTAGAGAGTGGCACATGGAAATTTACTTGGAACGACAGGTAGATACCGCAAATAGGTAGGTATGGTGGACTCATATGGAACAACTTTGGGTTTATGGAGGTGGATGCACAAGCAGTAATCCGCTTAGTACAAGTGAAGCCTAGCAAAAGATTGGGAAGCGACCAACTAGAGAGCGACAACAGTCATCAAAATGCAATGAGATTAACTAATATTGAGTGCAAGCATGAGTAGGACATAAATCACCATGAACATGAATATCATAGAGGCTATGTTGATTTTGTTTCAACTACATGCGTGAACATGCGTCAAGTTAAGCCACTTGAATCATTTAAAGGAGAATACCATCCTATCATACTACATCATAGTCATCTCAAAATTCACGTTGGCATTCAAGACAAACTATTATAAGCTCCTAGCTAACTAAGCATGGCATCAGGAACTATGATCTCTAAGTTGTCATTGAAAACATGTTTCTCTCACAACAAAGCTGAATCTGGAACGATAAGCTAGTCATATTTACAAAAACAAAATAGATCGAGTTCATACCAGCTTTTCCAGTCTCAGTCACTTCATCATATATCGTCATTATTGCCTTTCACTTGCACGACCAAACGATGTGAATAATAATAAGAGTGCTCGTGCATTGGACTAAGCTGAATCTACAGGCAAACACAAAGGAGAAGACAAAGTAATATGGCTCTTTAACAAATAAATAGATAAGCATGCGAGAGCCACTAAACATTGTAACCATGGTCTTCTACCTTGACCCAAAGAAAAAGAAAACTATTTACACGGGAAAGCTCCCAACAAGCAAAAAGAAGAAAAGAAAATCTTTTTGGGTTTTCTCAAAAGGACACAAAAGAAGAAAATAAGAAAATGAAAATAAACTAGCATGGATGATACAGTGGCAAAGTGTGAACACCGACTAACAAAGTGAAAGTATAAGCAAGAATATAAAGTCGGTGAGAACACGTACTCCCCCAAGCTTAGGCTTTTGTCCTAACTTGGTCTACTCCCAAGGATGGTCCGGGTGATACCCAAAATCATAATGTGGGTTGTACGGGAGCGCTGCAGCCACTGCCTGAATAGCTGCCTCGCAGAGACGAGCATCCTTAGCCTCCCTCCCATACTCCTCTGCCTCTCCTCTGGTTATGGAATATCTTTGTTTTACCTAAAAGTCAAAGAAAGCAGGAAGGGTAATATGAAAAACACGTTGCCGGTTAAATATTAACCGGTATAGGAGGGATTCCTCATCCCTCTCAAGGAACTGATAGCGTGTCAAAGCTCCGCGATCAAGGAAGGCTGCATGGAGCGGGGGATCTCCTCAGCGGATGGGTACTCCAAGAAAATTTGCTATGCGAGTGGCATAGATCCCACCAAAGAAAAGCCCTTCGTTAGCATTATTATTCAGCCTCCTTGCTATTATAGCTCCCATGTTGAAGCTTCTGTCACCCGTTACTGCGCTCTTAAGGATACTAAGGTCGGGTGCGTAGAGGTGACAATGCTCAATCTTGCCATTAATGCATCTACCTATGAAGAGGGCAAAGTACTGCAAGGCAGGAAAATGAATGCTCCCCATGGTAGCTTGCGTAATATCTCTAGTTTCTCCAACAGTTATACTAGAGAAGAAATCTCTAACCGAAGACTTAGGAGGATCGTTAAGACTACCCCCATCGGGTATCTTGCAAATTCTATTGAAATCCTCTAAATCCATGGTATAGGATTTATCATACAGATCAAACAGTATGGATGAGTCACGGACAACTAAAAATTTAAATCTACGCACAGAAGAGGCAATAAGCATAGCATACTGTTCACATTTATCCGAGATGAACTCTTCTAACCCGACATTGTGGACAAGTGTATCAAACTTATCTTTGAAGCCTGCTTCGATCATGAATTCATCGGAAGGCCATGCACATGGTTGTATCGGTGCGTCCCTTGGTTGATAAGGATCAGGCTCCCACATCGAAAGACGGGGACCCTTTTTGCTTAAGGAACCACCATGATACTTTCTCCTGAACATTTTTTCTTTTGCTGAAATTTTTGTGGTTCAAGAGAAAAGTGAATAAGACTCAACCAAAATGGTAGCAACTACTCCAACTAGTGCCTAGAGACCGTATCACGGGTTAAAACTACTTGGGACCAGCTAAATTTAGCATCTAAAGCTCAAGAACAGGGTCACCAAGGTAGCAAGAATACGCGAAGGATAAAGCACTAGAGCAAAAACTAATTGGACCAATGGAGGACTCACTTACCAAGGAGCAATTTCCCCAAAACGGTTCGGAGAATGGTGCTTTGAGCAAGGAGATCGAAAATCACAACCAAAGGAACAAGAACACGGGTTTGAGCTGCGAAACGATTTTTTTCTGGAGGTAGGGGAAGCTGATGGAAGCTGGAATGAGTGGAGGGGGTGCACGTGGGCCTCACGAGCCAGGTAGGCACGGCTAGGGGTGGTGCCCGTGCCTCTAGGGCTCGTGGCTCACTGGTGTGGCCCCCGGACCAGCTCTCAGTCCCAGTATTATTCAAAAATTCAAGAAAAAATCATATTCGATTTTCAGAACCATCGAAGAACATTTATTTTTGGGGTACTTTTCTCCGGGACGCTAAAACAGAAAATTGGGAAAACTAAACTAAATCTATCATCTTTCTTCTAAGCAACCGGAGGTGAAAGCTTAAAACGGAGATATATGACTCCTTGATTCATCCATCTCATGGTCATCGAAAGAAATCCGTCAATGGGGTTGATCAAATCCCCTTGACAAAACTTTTTCGAATCGCAAAAGGAAACGGAGAATTTTCGTATAGTCACTAAGTCACCTCAATGGGGATGTGAATCTCCCCAACAAGAAAATCATACTTCATCTTAACAGGAGGTATAGGGCATTTAAAGCTCCCAATAAGAATCGATGAAGTTTTTTTGATAGCATTGATGCAATGTACTCGATATTGTTTCTTCGGAAAGTGCACCGTATGCTCATTACCATTGACATGGAAAGTGACATTGCCTTTGTTGCAATCTATAACAGCCCCTGCGGTGTTTAAAAAGGGTCTTCCGAGAATGACCGCCATGGCATCATCCTCGGGAATATCCAGGATAACAAAGTCCGTCAAGATAGTAACATTAGCAACCACAAGAGGCACATCCTCGCAAATGCCGATAGGGAAAGCAGTTGATTTGTCAGCCATTTGTAGAGAGATTTCAGTGGGTGTGAACTTATCCAGTTCCAGTCTACGATAAAGAGAAAGAGGCATAACACTAAGACCAGATCCAAGGTCACATAAGGCAGTTCTTACGTAGTTTCCTTTAATGCAGCAAGGTATAGTGGGCACTATGGGATCACCTAGTTTCTTAGGAGTCCCACCTTTGAAAGTGTAATTGGCAAGCATGGTGGAGATCTCCAGATCCGGTATCTTCCGTTTATTGGTCACAATATCTTTCATATATTTAGCATACGGAGGCATTTTGAGCATATCAGTCAACCGCATCTGCAGAAAGATGGGTCTAATCATTTCAACAAAGCGTTTAAAATCCTCATAATCCTTTTTCTTGGATGGCTTAGGAGGAAAGGACTATTGGAATTATGCCCTAGAGGCAATGATAAATAAGTAATTATTATAATTCCTGTATCAAGATAATCGTTTATTATCCATGCTATAATTGTATTAAATGAAGACTTAGATACATGTGTGGATACATAGACAAAACATTGTCCCTAGCAAGCCTCTAGTTGGCTAGCCAGTTGATCAAGGATGGTCAAGGTGTTCTAACTATGTACAAGATGTTGTTGCTTGATAACTGGATCACATCATTGAGTGAATCATGTGATGGACTAGACCCAAACTAATCAACGTAGCATGTTGATCGTGTCATTTTGTTGCTACTATTTTCTGCGTGTCAAGTATTTATTCCTATGACCATGAGATCATATAACTCACTGGCACCGGAGGAATGCCTTGTGTGTATCAAACGTCACAACGTAACTGGGTGACTATAAAGATGCTCTACTAGTATCTCCGAAGGTGTCCGTTGAGTTAGTATGGATCAAGACTGGGATTTGTCACTCCGTGTGACGGAGAGGTATCTCCGGGCCCACTCGGTAATACAACATCACACACAAGCCTTGCAAGCAATGTGACTTAATGTAAGTCACGGGATCTTGTATTATGGAACGAGTAAAGAGACTTGCCGGTAAACGAGATTGAAATAGGTATGCGGATACTGACGATCGAATCTCGGGCAAGTAACATACCGAAGGTCAAAGGGAATGACATACTGGATTATATGAATCCTTGGCACTAAGGTTCAATCGATAAGATCTACGTAGAATATGTAGGATCCAATATGGGCATCCAGGTCCCGCTATTGGATATTGACCGAGGAGTCCCTCGGGTCATGTCTACATAGTTCTCGAACCCGCAGGGTCTGCACACTTAAGGTTCATCGATGTTTTATGCGTATTTGAGTTATATGGTTGGTTACCGAATGTTGTTCGGAGTCCCGTATGAGATCACGGATGTCACGAGGGTTTCCGGAATGGTCCGGAGACAAAGATTGATATATAGGATGACCTCATTTGATTACCGGAAAGTTTTCGGGCATTACCGGGAATGTACCGGGAGTGATGAATGGGTTCCGGGTGTTCACCGGGGGGGGGGGGGGGCAGCCCACCCGGGGAAGCCCATAGGCCTTAGGGGTGCCGCACCAGCCCTAAGTGGGCTGGTGGGATAGCCCAAGAGGCCCTATGCGTAGGAGATAAAAAAAATCAAAGGAAAAAGAAAAAAAGGGGAAGTGGGAAGGACTCCACCTTCCAATCCTAGTTGGACTAGGATTGGAGGTGGACTCCTCCACCCGTAGTTCGGCCGAGCCCTTGGGGCTCTCTTGAGCCTCAAGGCAAGGCCCTCCCCCTCCCTCCTATATATACTGAGGTATTAGAGCTGATTT
The DNA here is from genome assembly GCF_904849725.1 of Hordeum vulgare subsp. vulgare. Taxonomy (NCBI): domain Eukaryota; kingdom Viridiplantae; phylum Streptophyta; class Magnoliopsida; order Poales; family Poaceae; genus Hordeum; species Hordeum vulgare. The sequence goes on along the minus strand of NC_058523.1, from coordinate 560,433,518 downwards.
GAGACAACTTTGCCACGGCAACCCGACCACATACCTCCACAATGTTTCCTCTAGAACGTATTTCTGCGGAGCTCGGGCGGAGCCCTGCTGGGATAGATCACCACCAACCTCCGGAGCGCTGTCGCGCTACCGGAGAAGTCATCTACCTATCCGTATCTCTTGCTAGATCAAGAAGGCCAAGATCATCGTCGAGCTGTACGTGTGTTGAACGCGGAGGTGCCGTCCGTTCGGCACTAGATCAGAGCGGATCGTGGGACGGATCGCGGGACGGTCCGTGGGACGGTTCGCGGGGCAAATCGAGGGATGTGAGGACGTTCCACTACATCAATTGCGTTTCTTAACACTTCCTGCTGTGCGATCTACAAGGGTACATAGATCCAAATCTCCTCTCGTAGATGGACATCACCATGATAAGTTTACGTGCGCGTAGGAAAATTTTTGTTTCCCGTACCACGTTCCCCAACAATGGCATCATGATCTAGGTTCATGCGTAGATGTCAGCTCGAGTGGAACACAAAAGTTTTTGTGGGCGGTGATGTGCGATTTGCTAACCTCCTTAGTCTTTTCTTGATTCTGCGGTATTGTTGGATCGAAGCGGCTCGGACCAACATTACTCGTACGCTTACGAGAGACTGGTTTCATCGCTACAAGTAACCCCGTTGCTCAAAGATGACTGTCGAGTGTCGGTTTCTCCAACTTTAGTTGAATCGGATTTGACCGAGGAGGTCCTTGGAGAGAGGTTAAATAGCAATTCATACATCCCCGTTGTGGTGTTTGCGTAAGTAAGATGCGATCCTACTAGATACCCATGGCCACCACGTAAAACATGCAACAACAATTAGAGGACGTCTAACTTGTTTTTGCAGGGTATGCTTGTGATGTGAGATGGCCGACAATGTGATGTGATATATTGGATGTATGAGATGATCATGTTGTAATAGTTAATATCAACTTGCACGTCGATGGTACGGCAACCGGCAGGAGCCATAGGGTTGTCTTTTAACTAATGTTTGTGCTTGCAGATGCGTTTACTATATTGCTAGGACATAGCTTTAGTAGTAATAGCATGAGTAGCACGACAACCCCGCTCGTGACACGTTGATGGAGATCATGGTGTGGCGTAGGTGACAAGAAGATCGTGCCGGTGCTTTGGTGATGGAGATCAAGAAGCACATGATGATGGCCATATCATGTCACTTATGAATTGCATGTGATGTTAATCCTTTCATGCACCTTATTTTGCTTAGAATGACGGTAGCATTATGAGGTGATCTCTCACTAAAATTTCAAGACGAAACTGTGTTCTCCCCGACTGTGCACCGTTGCTACAGTTCGTCGTTTCGAGACACCACGTGATGATCGGGTGTGATAGACTCAACGTTCACATACAATGGGTGCAAAACAGTTGCACAGGTGGAACACTCGGGTTAAGCTTGACGATCCTAGCATGTGCAGGCATGGCCTCGTAACACATGAGACTGAAAGGTCGATCATGAATCATATAGTTGTTTATGATTAGCATAGGGATGCTTACCACTGAAATTATCCTCAACTCACGTGATGATCGGACTTGAGCTAGTGGAATTGGATCATGAACCACTCAAATGACTAGAGAGATGTACTTTTTGAGTGGGAGTTTAGCAAGTAATTTGATTAGTTAAACTCTAATTATCTTGAACATAGTCTAAGTCCATTTTGAAAATATTTGTGTTGTAGATCAATGGCTCACGCGACAGTCACCCTGAATTTTAATACGTTCCTAGAGAAAGCTAAGTTGAAAGATGATGGAAGCAACTTTGTAGACTGGGCTCGTAATCTTAAGTTGCTCCTGCAAGCTGGGAAGAAGCATTATGTCCTTAATGCTGCACTAGGAGATGAACCACCCGCGGCGACTGACCAAGATGCTAAGAACGCTTGGTTAGCACGCAAGGAGGACTACTCAGTAGTTCAATGTGCAGTCTTGTATGGCTTAGAGCCGGGACTTCAATGTTGCTTTGAGTATCATGGAGCATATGAGATGTTCCAGGAGTTGAAGTTTATCTTTCAGAAGAACGCCTGGATCAAGACGTATGAGACCTCCCATAAATTCTATGCTTGCAAAATGGAGGAGAACTCGTCTGTCAGTGAACATGTGCTCAAAATGTCTGGGTACTCAAACCATCTAGTTGAGCTGGGGATTGAACTCCCGCAAGAGGCTATCACTGACATAATTCTTCAATCACTCCCACCAAGCAATAAGAGCTTTGTGTTGAACTATATAATGCAATGGATGAACAAGTCACCCGGCGAGTTATTCGCGATGCTGAAAGTCGCAGAGTCAGAACTCCGTAAAGAGCACAAAGTGTTGATGGTGAATAAGACCACTAGTTTCAAGAGAAACGACAAATGAAAGAAGGGTAATTCAAAGAAGAGCGGCAAGCCTGTTGCTAATCCGACGAAGAAGCCCAAAGCTGGACCTAAGCGTGAAACGGAGTGCTATTATTGCAAGGGTATGGGTCACTGGAAGCCCAACTGCCCCAAGTATCTGGCTGATAAGAAGGCGGCCAAAGAAAAATCAGGTATATTTGATATACATGTTATTGTTGTGTACTTAACCAGCTCTCGTAGTAGTGCCTGGGTATTCGATACGGTTCTGTTGCTCATATTTGCAACTTGAAACAGGAACTGCGGAATAAGCGAAGGCTGGCGAAGAATGAAGTGACGATGCGCGTGGGAAATGGTTCCAAGGTTGATGCAATCGTCGTCGGCACAGTTTCACTTCAGTTACCATCAGGATTAGTTATGAACTTAAATAAATGTTATTTAGTGCCTGCGTTAAGCATGAACATTATATCTGGATCTTGTTTATTGCGAGACGGTTACTCATTTAAGTCAAAGAATAATGGTTGTTCTATTGCTATGAGTAATATCTTTTATGGTCATGCACCCAATGTGAGAGGATTGTTCATATTGAATCTTGATAGTGATAATACACATATACATAACATTGAGACCAAAAGAGTTAGAGTTAACAATGATAGCACCATATTTTTGTGGCACTGCCGCTTAGGTCATATTGGTGTAAAGCGCATGAAGAAACTCCATGCTGATGGACTTTTGGAGTCACTTGACTTTGATTCACTTGACACGTGCGAACCATGCCTCATGGGCAAGATGACTAAGACTCCATTCTCCGGAACTATGGAGCGTGCAAATGACTTGTTGGAAATCATACATACCGATGTGTGTGGTCCGATGAGCATAGAGGCACGCGGCGGATATCGTTATTTTCTCACCTTCACTGACGATTTGAGTAGATATGGTTATGTCTACTTGATGAAGCACAAGTCTGAAACATCTGAAAAGTTCAAACAATTCAGAGTGAAGTTGACAATCATCGTAACAAGAAGATCAAATTCCTACGGTCTGATCGTGGGGGTGATTATCTGAGTTTCGAGTTTGGTGCTCACTTAAGACAATGTGGAATTGTTTCACTGTTGACACCGCCTGGAACACCACAGCGTAATGGTCTGTCCGAGCGTCGTAATCGTACTTTATTAGAGATGGTACGATCTATGATGTCTCTTACCGATTTGCCGTTATCTTTTTGGGGTTATGCATTAGAAACAGCTGCATTCACTTTAAATAGGGCACCATCGAAATCCGTTGAGACGACGCCATATCAGTTGTGGTATGGCAAAAGACCAAAGTTGTCGTTTCTTAAAGTTTGGGGATGTGATGCTTATGTCAAAAAGCTTCAGCCTGAAAAGCTGGAACCCAAAGCGGAAAAGTGCGTATTCATAGGTTACCCAAAAGAGACAGTTGGGTATACCTTCTATCTCAAATCCGAGGGCAAAGTGTTTGTTGCCAGGAACGGAGCTTTTCTCGAGAAGGAGTTTCTCTCGAGAGAATTTAGTGGGAGGAAGATATAACTTGATGAGGTTGTTGAACCTCTCATCCCTCTGGATGGTGGCGCAAGGCAAGGGGAAACTCCTGTCGTTGTGACGCTGATTGAGGAGGAATCTAATGATGATGATCATGAAACTCCAGATCAAGTTCCTGTCGAATCTCGCAGGTTGACGAGACCGCGTACTGCTCCAGAGTGGTATGGTAATCTCGTCTTATCAATTATGTTGTTGGACAACAATGAGCCCGCGAATTATGAAGAAGCAATGGTGGGCCCGGATTCCAACAAATGGCTGGAGGCCATGAAGTCCGAGATAGGATCTATGTATGAAAACAAAGGTTGACTTTGGAAGTACTACCTGAAGGCCACAAGGCTATTCAGAACAAATGTATCTTTAAGAAGAAGACGGACGCTGACGGTAATGTGACCGTTTATAAAGGTCGACTTGTGGCAAAGGGTTTTTCACAAGTTCAAGGAATTGGCTACGATGAGACATTCTCACCCGTAGCGATGCTTAAGTCCGTCCGAATAATGTTAGCAATAGCTGTATTTTTCGATTATGAAATCTGGCAGGTGGATGTCAAAATGGCGTTCCTTAACAGTTTCCTTAAGGAAGAGTTGTATATGATGCAACCCGAAGGTTTTGTCGATCCTAAAAATGCTAACAAAGTGTGCAAGCTCCAGCGATCCATTTATGGACTGGTGCAAGCATCTCGGAGTTGGAATAAACGCTTTGATGAGGTGATCAAAGCATTTGGGTTTATACAGGTGGTTGGAAATCCTGTATTTACAAGAAAGTGAGTGGGAGCTGTGTGGTGTTCCTAATACTATATGTGGATGACATATTACTGATTGGAAATGGCGTGGAGCTTTCGGAGAGCATAAAGGATTACTTGAATAAAAGTTTCTCTATGAAGGACCTAGGAGAAGCTGCTTACATTCTAGGCATAAAGATCTATAGGGATAGATCAAAACGCGTGATAGGACTTTCGCAAAGCACGTACCTTGATATAGTTTTGAAGAGGTTCAAAACGGAGCAGTCCAAGAAGGGGTTCTTGCCAGTTTTACAAGGTATGAGATTGATTAAGACTCAGTGCCCAGCAACTGATAAAGATAGAGAGCATATCAGTACCATCCCCTATGCTTCAGCCATAGGTTCTATCATGTATGCAATGATGTGCACTAGACCAGACGTTAGCCTAGCCATAAGTATGGCAGGCAGGTTCTAGAGTAATCCAGGAGTGGATCACTGGACGGCGGTCAAGAATATCCTGAAGTACCTGAAAAGGACTAAGGAGATGTTTCTCCTATATGGAGGTGACAAAGAGCTCGCCGTAAAAGGTTATGTCGATGCAAGCTTTGACACATATCCAGACGACTCTAAGTCGCAGACCGGATACATATTTATTCTTAATGGGGGTGCCGTAAGCTGGTGCAGTTCCAAGCAAAGCGTCGTAGCTGATTCTACATGTGAAGCGGAGTACATGGCTGCCTCGGAGGCAGCTCAGGAGGGTGTCTGGATGAAGCAGTTCATGACGGATCTTGGAGTGGTGCCGATATCACTGAATCCAATAACCCTGTTTTGTGACAACACGGGTGCCATTGCCTTAGCAAAGGAACCACGGTTTCACAAGAAGACCAAACACATCAAACGACGCTTCAACCTCATCCGCGACTACGTCGAGGAGGAGGACGTGACTATCTGCAAAGTGCACACGGATCTGAATGTGGCAGACCCGCTGACTAAACCTCTTCCACGGGCAAAGCATGATCAACACAAGAACTGTATGGGTGTTAGATTTATTACAATGTAATTCGCATGACAATGTGAGGACTAGATTATTGACTCTAGTGCAAGTGGGAGACTGTTGGAATTATGCCCTAGAGGCAATGATAAATAAGTTCTTATTATAATTCCTGTATCAAGATAATCGTTTATTATCCATCCTATAATTGTATTAAATGAAGACTTAGATACATGTGTGGATACATAGACAACACATTGTCCCTAGCAAGCCTCTAGTTGGCTAGCCAGTTGATCAAGGATAGTCAAGGTCTTCTGACTATGTACAAGATGTTGTTGCTTGATAACTGGATCACATCATTGAGTGAATCATGTGATGGACTAGACCCAAACTAATGAACGTAGCATGTTGATCGTGTCATTTTGTTGCTACTATTTTCTGCGTGTCAAGTATTTATTCCTATGACCATGAGATCATATAACTCACTAGCACCGGAGGAATACCTTGTGTGTATCAAACGTCACAACGTAACTGGGTGACTATAAAGATGCTCTACATGTATCTCCGAAGGTGTCCGTTGAGTTAGTATGTTTCAAGACTGGGATTTGTCACTCCGTGTGACGGAGAGGTATCTCGGGGCCCACTCGGTAATACAACATCACACAAGCCTTGCAAGCAATGTGACTTAATGTAAGTCACGGGATCTTGTATTACGGAATGGGTAAAGAGACTTGCCGGTAAACGAGATTGAAATAGGTATGCGGATACTAACGATCGAATCTCGGGCAAGTAACATACCGAAGGACAAAGGGAATGACATACGGGATTATATGAATCCTTGGCACTGAGGTTCAATCGATAAGATCTTCATAGAATATGTAGGATCCAATATGGGCATCCAGGTCCCGCTATTGGATATTGACCGAGGAGTCCTTCGGGTCATGTCTACATAGTTCTCGAACCCGCAGGGTCTGCACACTTAAGGTTCGGCGATGTTTTATGCATATTTGAGTTATATGGTTGGTTACCGAATGTTGTTCGGAGTCTCGGATGAGATCACGGACGTCACGAGGGTTTCCGGAATGGTCCGGAGATGAAAGTTGATATATAGGATGACCTCATTTGATTACCGGAAAGTTTTCGGGCATTACCGGGAATGTACCGGGAGTGACGAATGGGTTCCGGGTGTTCACCGGGAGGGGGGGGGGCAGCCCATAGGCCTTAGGGGTGCCGCACCATCCCTTAGTGGGCTGGTGGGACAACCGAAGAGGCCCTATGCACAGGAGATAAAAAAATCTAAGGAAAAAGAAAAAAAAAAGGGAAGTGGGAAGGAAGGGAAGGACTCCACCTTCCAATCCTAGTTGGACTAGGATTGGAGGTGGACTCCTCCACACTTAGTTCGGCCGACCCCTTGGGGCTCTCTTGAGCGTCAAGGAAAGGCCCTCCCCCTCCCTCCTATATATACTGAGGTATTAGGGATGATTTGAGACAACTTTGCCACGGCAGCCCGACCACATACCTCCACGGTTTTTCCTCTAGATCGTATTTCTACGGAGCTCGGGCGGAGCCCTGCTCGGATAGATCACCACCAACCTCCGGAGAGCCGTCACGCTACCAGAGAACTCATCTACCTCTCCGTCTCTCTTGGTGGATCAACAAGGCCGAGATCATCGTTGAGCTATACGTGTGTTGAACGCGGAGGTGTCGTCCGTTCGGCACTAGATCGGAGCGGATCGTGGGACGGATCGCGGGACGGTCCGTGGGACGGTTCGCGGGGCGGATCGAGGGACGTGAGGACATTCCACTACATCAACCGCGTTTCTTAACGCTTCCTGCTATGCGGTTTACAAGGGTACGTAGATCCAAATCTCATGTCGTAGATGGACATCACCATGATAGGTGTGCGTGCGCGTAGGAAATTTTTTGTTTCCCGTACCACGTTCCCCAACAAGGGCATAGGTCCATGAACCGATGGCTCCCTTTCTTTACCATGCTTCCTAGCATTGAAGTCGTTCTTATCGTATCTCTTATTCTTAGGTTGTGGGTTATCAAGATCAACCGTAGGTTCAATCTCCACATCCTTATCATTGCTAGGTTGAGCATCATCATGAACATTACTGTCTATATTGTCACCAGGTTCATGTTCATCACCAGATTGTGTTTCGGCATCAGACGCAGAAACATCATTTGGGTTCTTGCGTGTAACAACGACCGGTGAACTAGCGTGTAGGTTTCTATCATCCTTCTTCTTCTTCCTATTACCTGGATGACTGGGTGTATCAGCATTGACTCCTTGAGAATCTTGCTCAATTCTCTTAGGATGGCCCTCAGGATACAAAGGTTCCTGAGTCATTCTGCCTCCTCTTGTAATGACTCTGACAGAGTTGTCATTTAATTCATTGAGCAAGTCATTCTGAGCCTTAAGCACTTGTTCTACCTCAGTAGTAGCCATAGAGGTGTGTTTACTCAGAAGTTTAAGATCATTGACATTTCTGTCCACACAAGCACTGAAAGGGCTAAGCATACTAGCATTTTGTTCCAATTGTCTGCTAATACAATCATTGGAACTCTGTTGTTTGGCAACAAAGTTATCAAATTCATCAAAGCATAGGCTAGCAGGTTTATCAAAAGGAATATCACTCTCGTTTAATCTACGCAGAGAATTTACTTCTACTACTTGTATCGGGTTATCGAGACCATGGATCTCTTCGATAGGTGGTAGATTTTTGACATCTTCAGATCTAATACCCTTCTCTTGCATAGATTTCTTGGCTTCTTGCATATCTTCGGGACTGAGGAATCGAATACCTCTTTTCTTCGGAGTTGGCTTAGGAGGTGGTTCGGGAATAGTCCAAGCATTATCATTGATCAAGATGTTATGCAGTAGAGTCTCAGCTTGTTATACAATTCGTTCCCTAAAAACACAACCGGCACAACTATCTAGGTGGTCTCTAGAAGCATCGGTAAATCCATTATAGAAGATAACAAGTATCTCGTTCTTCTCAAGAGGGTGATCAGTTAAAGCATTCATTAGCTGGATGAGCCTCCCCCAAACTTGTGGGAACTCTCTTCTTTGATTTGAGCAAAGTTGTATATTTCCTGTAAGGCAGCTTTCTTCTTATGAGCAGGGAAATATTTCTCACAAAAGTAATAGACCATATCCTGGGGACTACACACACATCCAGGAGCAAGAGAAGTGAACCAGGCTTTAGCATCATCCTTTAGAGAGAAAGGAAACAGCTTAAGGATATAATAGTAGCGGATCTTTTCCTCACTAGTGAAAAGGGTGGCTATATCGTGCAATTTGGTAAGATGAGCTACAACCATTTCAGACTCATAACCGTGGAAAGGATCAGATTCGACTAGAGGGATTAACTCAGGGTCGACACAGAATTCATAATCCTTATCGGTGATAAAGATAGGTGAAGTGGCAAACTTCGGGTCGTATTTCATCCTAGCGTTCAAAGATTTTTCCTTCCACTTGAGAAGTAATTTCTCAATATCATAGGCATCCTTACACGCAAGAAAATCCTCAGCTATCTCTCCCTCCATACCATAACCCTCAGGTATATCAGGCAATTCATATCTAACTAAAAGCAGGTTCTATCTCAATAGTATCGGCAGTTTCAGAAGCATCACGAGCATTGGCGGTGACTCTAGCAATATGAGCATCAAGAAATACACCTAGTGGTATATCAAGAAAATTAGTATCTCTAGCAGTATCAAACATAGGATCATCAGGCAAAGCGACATCACTAGCATCATGGGGCAAAGTAGCATCATAAGCATCATCAAGCAAGGCAGTATCATAAGCATCATGGATAGCAGTATCAGGCATAGCATCATGGATAGCAGAAGTAGCATCATCAAGCACATGCAACATATCAAGATTTCTAGCAGGAGGTGGTGTCGCAAAATTACTCATAACTGACGGTGAATCAAGTGCAGAGCTAGATGGCAATTCCTTACCTCCCCTCGTAGTTGAGGGCAAGACTTTGGTTCTTGGATCTCTCAGATTCTTCATAGTGATCAGCAGATATAAATCCCAAGTGACTCAGAGAATATAGCTATGACTCCCCGGCAATGGCGCTAGAAAAATCCTGTTAACGGACAATTAGCACCCTCCCTGGCAACGGCTCCAGAAAGGTGCTGTCAGGCAATTGTCTCGAAGTAACCTAGCAGTGTATGGGATCGCAACAATTTTCGAGGGTAGAGTATTCGACCCAAATTTGTTGATTCGACACGATGGGAGCTAAAGGATATTCTCAAGTATTAGCAGTTGAGTTGTCAGCTCTGCCACACCTGAAACATTAGCATCTGCAAGCAAAGTATAAGCAGCAAAGTGGTATGATAGCAACGGTGTCAGGAAAGGATCTGTTGACGGCAGACTATTCCTAACTGAAGTATCAATGGCGCCAGAAAAGTATTGCAGCAGGTAACATCAAGGAACAACAATAGTGACAGCAGTGGTAACACCAGTAGCAAGTAACAATAGTAGTGACAGCAGTAGCAAGTAGCAGCAGCACCAACAGTAGTAGCAGCAGAGCAAGTAATAGCAGTAGTGGGACAAACTCGTAGGCAATGGATCGGTGATTTTGCTGGATGGCATTCATCATGCAACAGTTACAACACGGAGAGATATGTAACTAGCTCTAGTTCGTCAATGTGATGTAGGCTTGTATTCCGTATGTAGTCACACGTGCTTAGGGAAAAGAACTTGTATGACATCTATTGTCCATCCCTCCCGTGGCAGCGGGGTCCTAATGGAAACTACGGGATATTCAGGTTCTCCTTTTAATAAAGAACCGGACCAACGCATTAACACTTGGTGAATACATGAACTCCTCATACTATGGTCATCACCTGGAGTGGTTCCGGTTATTGTCACTCCGGGGTTGCCAGATCATAACACATAGTAGGTGACTACAAGTTGCAACATAGGATCTCAAACACACATATATTGGCGACAACATAATAATTTCAGATCTGAAATCATGGCACTCGGGCCCTAGTGACAAGCATTAGGCATGGCAAAGTAGTAGCAACATCAATCTTAGAATATAGTGGGTACTAGGGATCAATCCCCGTCAAAACTAACTCGATTACATGATAGATCTCATCCAACTCATAACCGTCCAGCAAGCCTACGAATAGATTACTCACGAACGGTGAAGAGCTTCATGGAATTGGCGATGAAGGAAGGTTGATGATGACGATGGCGACGATCTCCCCTCTCCGGAGCCCAAAACGGACTCCAGATCTGCCTTCGAGGGCAAGAACGGGATGTGGCAGCGCCTCCGTATCGTAAAACGTGAAGAACTCTTCTTCTTGATTTTTTTTCTGGGCGGAAGGGAATATATAGAGCTGAGATTGGAGGTGGTGGCGCTTTGTGGGCTCCACGAGTCTGGTAGGTGCCGCCAGGGTGGTGGTCGCGCCTCCTGGGCTCGTGGCCCACTGGCACACCCCTCGAGTGGATCTTTCCGCGGGTATTTTTTATATATTCCATAAAAATTCTTCGTAATTTTTAGGACATTCCGAGAACTTTTATATCTGCCCAAAAACAACACCATGGCAATTGTGCTGAAAACAGCTTCAGTCCGGGTTAGTTCCATTCAAATCATGCAAATTAGAGTCCAAAACAAGGGCAAAAGAGTTTGGAAAAGTAGATACGTCGGAGACGTATCAGTTCCCCGTAACTGAATCCCGGGGTTCCTGAAATGTTTGGGTCGCAGCAGGAACCAAAATCAGTGAGTAATAGCATACAAAACTGGCCGGAACAGGCCCACGGGGAACTCATCAAAAATCACAGTTTTGGCCTATTTTGGCCAGTTTTGTATGCTATTACTCACTGATTTTGGGTCCCGCTCTGGTACCAATGTTTCGAGAACCCAGGGGACCAGTTACGTGGAACTCGTCAAAACACGCAGTTATGGCGTATTCTGGCGACTTTTGTAAGCTATTACTCACTGATTTTGGGTCCCGCTGTGATCCGTAAGTTTCGGCAACCCCGTGGTCCGATTACTGGGAACTCGTCAAAACTCATAGTTTTGGCCTATTCTGGCCAGTTTTGTCTGCTATTATTCAGTGATTTTGGGTCCCGATGCCATGCGAACGTTTCAAGAACCCCGGGGTCTGGTTAAGGGGAAATCATGAAAACCCCCAGTTTTGGCCTATTCCAGCCAGTTTTGTATGCTATTACTCACTGATTTTGGTTCCCACTGTGATCCAAACGTTTCGGGAATCCCGGGGTCCGGTTACGGGGAACTCGTCAAAACTCACAGTTTTGCCCTATTCCGGCCAGTTTTGTATGCTATTACTCACTGAATTTGGTTCCCGCCGCGATCCAAACGTTTCGGGAACCTCGGGGTCTAGTTACGGGGAACTCGTCAAAACTCGCAGTTTTCGCCTATTCCGGCCAGTTTTGTATGCTATTACTCGCTGATTTTGGGTCCCGTTGAGATCCGAACGTTTCGGGAACCCCGGGGTCCGATTACGTGGAACTCATGAAAACTCGCAGATTTGGCCTATTCTGGCCAGTTTTGTATGCTATTAGTCACTGATTTTGGGTCCCGGTTTGATCCGAAAGTTTCGGGAAACTCGGGGTCCGGTTACGGGGAACTCGTCAAAAATCGCTGTTTTGGCCTATTCTGGCGAGTTTTGTATGCTATTACTGACTGAATTTGGTTCCCGCCGCGATGCAAACGTTTCGGGAACCCCGGGGTCCGGTTATGGGGAACTCGTCAAAACTCGCAGTTTTCGCCTATTCCGGCCAGTTTTGTATACTATTACTCATTGATTTTGGGTCCCGTTGCGATCCGAACGTTTCGGGAACCCCGGGGTCCGATTACGAGGAACTCATGAAAACTCGCAGATTTGGCCTATTCCGGCCAGTTTTGTATGCTATTAATCAATGGTTTTGTGTCCCATTGTGATCCGAACATTTCGGGAACCCCGAGGTCTGATTACGGGGAACTCATCAGAAATCGCAGTTTTGGCCTATTTTGGCCAGTTTTGTATGCTATTACTCACTGATTTTGGCTCCCGCTCCGATACAAATGTTTCGGGAACCCCGGGGTCCGGTTACGTGGAACTCGTCAAAACATCCAGTTTTGGCCTATTCTGGCGAGTTTTGTCAGCTATTACTCACTGATTTTGGGTCCAGCTGTGATCCGAAAGTTTCGGGAACCCCGTGGTCCGATTACTGGGAACTCGTCAAAACTCATAGTTTTGGCCTATTCGGGCCAGTTTTGTATGCTATTAGTCACTGATTTTGGATCCCGATGCCATCCGAACATTTCAAGAACCCCGGGGTCCGGTTAAGTGGATATTATGAAAAACACAGTTTTGGCCTATTCCAGCCAGTTTTGTATGCTATTACTCACTGATTTTGGTTCCCGCTGCGATCCAAACGTTTCAGGAACCCCAGGGTCCGGTTACGGGGAACTCGTCAAAACTGGTCTCTTCCGACTAGTTTTGTATACTATTAGTCACTGAGTTTGGGTCCCACTGTGATCCGAAAGTTTCAGGAAACCCAGGGTCCGTTTAAGGGGAAATAGGTAAAACTCGCAGTTTTGGCCTATTTCGGCCACTTTTATATGCTACTACTCACTAATTTTGTTTCCCGCTGCGATCCAAAAGTTTCGGGAACCCCGGGGTCGGGTTATGGGGAACTTGTCAAAACTCGCAGTTTTTATCTATTTTGGCCAGTTTTGTATGCTATTACTCATTGATTTTGGGTCCCGTTGCGATCCGAACGTTTCGGGAACCCCGGGGTCCGATTACGTGGAACTCATGAAAACTCGCAGATTTGGCCTATTCCGGCCAGTTTTGTATGCTATTAATCAATGATTTTGGGTCCCATTGTGATCCAAACATTTCGGGAACCCCGAGGTCCGATTACGGGGAACTCATCTGAAATCGCAGTTTTGGCCTATTTTGGCCAGTTTTTATGCTATTACTCACTGATTTTGGGTCCCGCTACGATACAAATGTTTCGGGAACCCCGGGGTCCGGTTACCTGGAACTCGTCAAAACACGCAGTTTTGGCCTATTCTCGCTTGTTTGGTAAGCTATTACTCACTGATTTTGGGTCCAGCTGTGATCCAAAAGTTTCGGGAACCCCGTGGTCCGATTACTGGAAACTCGTCAAAACTCACAGTTTTGGCCTATTCGGGCCAGTTTTGTATGCTATTAGTCACTGATTTTGGGTCCTGATGCCATCTGAACGTTTCAAGAACCCCGGGGTCCGGTTTAGTGGAAATTATGAAAAACCACAGTTTTGGCCTATTCCAGCCAGTTGTGTATGCTATTACTCACAGATTTTGGTTCCCGCTGCGATCCAAACGTTTCGGGTACCCCAGGGTCCGGTTACGGGGAACTCGTCAAAACTCACAGTTTTGGCCTCTTTCGGCCAGTTTTGTATACTATTAGTCACTGATTTTGGGTCCCAGTGTGATCCGAAAGTTTCAGGAAACCCAGGGTCCGTTTAAGGGGAAATAGGTAAAACTCGCAGTTTTGGCCTATTCCGGCCACTTTTATGTGCTACTACTCACTAATTTTGTTTCCCGCTGCGATCCAAATGTTTTGGGAACCCCGGCATCCGGTTACGGGGAACTTGTCAAAACTCGCAGTTTTTATCTATTTTGGCCAGGTTTGTATGCTTAGTCACTGATTTTGGGTCCCGGTGCGATCCGAACGTTTTAGGAACCCCGGGGTCCGATTACGTGGAAATCACGAAAACTCGCTGTTTTGGCCTATTCCGGCCAGATTTATATGCTTTTAGTCACTCATTTTGGGTCCCGTTGTGATCCGAAAGTTTCGGGAACCTCGAGGGTCCGGTTACGGGGAACTCGTCAAAAATCGCTGTTTTGGCCTATTCTGGCGAGTTTGTAAGCTATTATTCACTTATTTTGGTTCCCGCTGCGATCCGAACGTTCCGGGAACCCCGGGGTCCGGTTACGGTGAACTTGTCAAAACTCACAGTTTTGGTCTATTCTGGCCAGTTTTGTATGCTATTACTCACTGATTTTGGGTCCCGCTGCGACCCGAACGTTTTGGGAACCCCAGGGTTCGGTTCCGGAGAACTCTTCAAAACTCACGTTTTGGTCTATTCCGGCCAGTTTTGTATGCTATTAGTCATTAATTTTTGGTCCCGATGCCATTCGAACGTTTCGGGAACTCCTCGGTCCGTTTATGGGGAAATCATCAAAACTCGCAGTTTTGGCCTATTCAGGCCACTTTTGTATGCTATTACTCACTGATTTTGGTTCCCGCTGCGATCCAAATGTTTCGGGAACCCCGGGATCCGGTTACGGGGAACTCGTCAAAACTCACAGTTTTCGCCTATTCCGGCCAGTTTTGTATGCTATTACTCATTGATTTTGGATCCCGTTGAGATCCGAACGTTCCGGGAACCCCGGGGTCCGATTACGTGGAACTCATGAAAACTCGCAGATTTGGTCTATTCCGGCCAGTTTTGTACGCTATTACTCAATGATTTTTGGGTCCCGTTGTGATCCGAACGTTTTGGGAATCCCGAGGTCCGATTACGGGGAACTCATCAAAAATCGCAGTTTTGGTCTATTTTGGCCAGTTTTGTATGCTATTAATCAATGATTTTGGGTCCCATTGTGATCCGAACATTTCGGGAACCCCGAGGTCCGATTACGGGGAACTCATCAGAAATCGCAGTTTTGGCCTATTTTGGCCAGTTTTGTATGCTATTACTCACTGATTTTGGGTCCCGCTACGATACAAATGTTTCGGGAACCCCGGGGTCCGGTTACCTGGAACTCGTCAAAACACGCAGTTTTGGCCTATTCTGGCTTGTTTGGTAAGCTATTACTCACTGATTTTGGGTCCAGCTGTGATCCAAAAGTTTCGGGAACCCCGTGGTCCGATTACTGGAAACTCGTCAAAACTCACAGTTTTGGCCTATTCGGGCCAGTTTTGTATGCTATTATTCATTGATTTTGGTTCCCGCTGCGATCCGAACGTCTCGGGAACCCCGGGGTTCGGTTACGCTGAACTTGTCAAAACTCGCAATTTTGGTCTATTCTGGCCAATTTTGTATGATATTACTCACTGATTTTGGGTCCCGCTGCGACCCGAACGTTTCATGAACCCCAGGGTTCAGTTCCGGGGAACTCTTCAAAACTCACGTTTTGGTCTATTCCGGCCAGTTTTGTATGCTATTAGTCATTAATTTTTGGTCCCGATGCCATCCGAACGTTTCGGGAACTCCTCGGTCCGTTTATGGGGAAATCATCAAAACTCGCAGTTTTGGCCTATTCAGGCCACTTTTGTATGCTATTACTCACTGATTTTGGTTCCCGCTGCGATCCAAATGTTTGGGGAACCCCGGGATCCGGTTACGGGGAACTCGTCAAAACTCACAGTTTTCGCCTATTCCGGCCAGTTTTGTATGCTATTACTCATTGATTTTGGATCCCGTTGAGATCCGAACGTTTCGGGAACCCCGGGGTCCGATTACGTGGAACTCATGAAAAGTCAGAGATTTGGCCTATTCCGGCCAGTCTTGTATGCTATTACTCAATGATTTTGGGTCCCGTTGTGATCCGAACGTTTCGGGAATCCCGAGGTCCGATTACGGGGAACTCATGAAAAATCGCAGTTTTGGTCTATTTTGGCCAGTTTTGTAAGCTCTTAATCAATGATTTTGGGTCCCATTGTGATCCGAACATTTCGGGAACCCCGAGGTCCGATTACGGGGAACTCATCAGAAATCACAGTTTTGGCCTATTTTGGCCAGTTTTGTATGCTATTACTCACTGATTTTGGGTCCCGCTATGATACCAATGTTTCGGGAACCCCGGGGTCCGGTTACCTGGAACTCGTCAAAACACGCAGTTTTGGCCTATTCTGGCTTGTTTGGTAAGCTATTACTCACTGATTTTGGGTCCTGCTGTGATCCAAAAGTTTCGGGAACCCCGTGGTCCGATTACTGGAAACTCGTCAAAACTCACAGTTTTGGCCTATTCGGGCCAGTTTTGTATGCTATTATTCACTGATTTTGGTTCCCGCTGCGATCCAATCGTGTCGGGAACCCCGGGGTCCGGTTACGGTGAACTTGTCAAAACTCGCAATTTTGGTCTATTCTGGCCAATTTTGTATGATATTACTCACTGATTCTGGGTCCCGCTGCGACCCGAACGTTTCATGAACCCCGGGGTTCAGTTCCGGGGAATTCTTCAAAACTCACGTTTTGGTATATTTCGGCCAGTTTTGTATGCTATTAGTCATTAATTTTTGGTCCCGATGCTATCCGAACGTTTCGGGAACTCCTCGGTCCGTTTATGGGGAAATCATCAAAACTCGCAGTTTTGGCCTATTCAGGCCACTTTTGTATGCTATTACTCACTGATTTTGGTTCCCGCTGCGATCCAAATGTTTGGGGAACCCCGGGATCCGGTTACGGGGAACTCGTCAAAACTCACAGTTTTCGCCTATTCCGGCCAGTTTTGTATGCTATTACTCATTGATTTTGGATCCCGTTGAGATCTGAACGTTTTGGGAACCCCGGGGTCCAATTACGTGGAACTCATGAAAAGTCACAGATTTGGCCTATTCCGGCCAGTTTTGTATGCTATTACTTAATGATTTTGGGTCCCATTGTGATCCGAGCGTTTCGGGAATCCCGAGGTCCGATTACGGGGAACTGATCAAAAATCGCAGTTTTGGTCTATTTTGGCCAGTTTTGTAAGCTATTAATCAATGATTTTGGGTCCCATTGTGATCCGAACATTTCGGGAACCCCGAGGTCCGATTACGGGGAACTCATCAGAAATCGTAGTTTTGGCCTATTTTGGCCAGTTTTGTATGCTATTACTCATTGATTTTGTTTCCCGCTACGGTCCAAACGTTTCGGGAACCTCGGGATCCGGTTACCTGGAACTCGTCAAAACACGCAGTTTTGGCCTATTCTGGCTTGTTTGGTAAGCTATTACTCACTGATTTTGGGTCCAGCTGTGATCCAAAAGTTTCGGGAACCCCGTGGTCCGATTACTGGAAACTCGTCAAAACTCACAGTTTTGGCCTATTCGGGCCAGTTTTGTATGCTATTAGTCACTGATTTTGGGTCCTGATGCCATCCGAACGTTTCGGGAACCCCGGGGTCCGGTTACGGTGAACTTGTCAAAACTCGCAATTTTGGTCTATTCTGGCCAATTTTGTATGATATTACTCACTGATTTTGGGTCCCGCTGCGACCCGAACGTTTCATGAACCCCGGGGTTCAGTTCCGGGGAATTCTTCAAAACTCACGTTTTGGTATATTTCGGCCAGTTTTGTATGCTATTAGTCATTAATTTTTGGTCCCGATGCTATCCGAACGTTTCGGGAACTCCTCGGTCCGTTTATGGGGAAATCATCAAAACTCGCAGTTTTGGCCTATTCAGGCCACTTTTGTATGCTATTACTCACTGATTTTGGTTCCCGCTGCGATCCAAATGTTTGGGGAACCCCGGGATCCGGTTACGGGGAACTCGTCAAAACTCACAGTTTTCGCCTATTCCGGCCAGTTTTGTATGCTATTACTCATTGATTTTGGATCCCGTTGAGATCTGAACGTTTTGGGAACCCCGGGGTCCAATTACGTGGAACTCATGAAAAGTCACAGATTTGGCCTATTCCGGCCAGTTTTGTATGCTATTACTTAATGATTTTGGGTCCCATTGTGATCCGAGCGTTTCGGGAATCCCGAGGTCCGATTACGGGGAACTGATCAAAAATCGCAGTTTTGGTCTATTTTGGCCAGTTTTGTAAGCTATTAATCAATGATTTTGGGTCCCATTGTGATCCGAACATTTCAGGAACCCCGAGGTCCGATTACGGGGAACTCATCAGAAATCGTAGTTTTGGCCTATTTTGGCCAGTTTTGTATGCTATTACTCATTGATTTTGTTTCCCGCTACGGTCCAAACGTTTCGGGAACCTCGGGATCCGGTTACCTGGAACTCGTCAAAACACGCAGTTTTGGCCTATTCTGGCTTGTTTGGTAAGCTATTACTCACTGATTTTGGGTCCAGCTGTGATCCAAAAGTTTCGGGAACCCCGTGGTCCGATTACTGGAAACTCGTCAAAACTCACAGTTTTGGCCTATTCGGGCCAGTTTTGTATGCTATTAGTCACTGATTTTGGGTCCTGATGCCATCCGAACGTTTCAAGAACCCCGGGGTCCGGTTTAGTGGAAATTATGAAAAACCACAGTTTTGGCCTATTCCAGCCAGTTGTGTATGCTATTACTCACAGATTTTGGTTCCCGCTGCGATCCAAACGTTTCGGGAACCCCAGGGTCCGGTTACGGGGAACTCGTCAAAACTCACAGTTTTGGCCTCTTCCGGCCAGTTTTGTATACTATTAGTCACTGATTTTGGGTCCCACTGTGATCCGAAAGTTTCAGGAAACCCAGGGTCCGTTTAAGGGGAAATAGGTAAAACTAGCAGTTTTGGCCTATTCCGGCCACTTTTATGTGCTACTACTCACTAATTTTGTTTCCCGCTGCGATCCAAATGTTTTGGGAACCCAGGCATCCGGTTACGGGGAACTTGTCAAAACTCGCAGTTTTTATCTATTTTGGCCAGTTTTGTATGCTTAGTCACTGATTTTGGGTCCCGCCGCGATCCGAACGTTTTAGGAACCCCGGGGTCCGATTACGTGGAAATCACGAAAACTCGTTGCTTTGGCCTATTCCGGCCAGATTTATATGCTTTTAGTCACTCATTTTGGGTCCCGTTGTGATTTAAAAGTTTCGGGAACCTCGAGGGTCCGGTTACGGGGAACTCGTCAAAAATCGCTGTTTTGGCCTATTCTGGCGAGTTTGTAAGCTATTATTCACTGATTTTGGTTCCCGCTGCGATCCGAACGTTCCGGGAACCCCGGGGTCCGGTTACGGTGAACTTGTCAAAACTCGCAGTTTTGGTCTATTCTGGCCAGTTTTGTATGCTATTACTCACTGATTCTGGGTCCCGCTGCGACCCGAACGTTTCGCGAACCCCAGGGTTCGGTTCCGGGGAACTCTTCAAAACTCACGGTTTTGGTCTATTCCGCCCAGTTTTGTATGCTATTAGTCATTGAATTTTGGACCCGATGCCATCCGAACGTTTCGGGAACTCCGGGTTCCGGTTAAGGGGAAATCATGAAAACTCGTAGTTTTGGCCTATTCAGGCCACTTTTGTATGCTATTACTCACTGATTTTGGTTCCCACTGCGATCCAAAGGTTTCGGGAACCCCGGGGTCTGATTACGTGGAACTCATGAAAACTCGCAGATTTGGCTTATTCCGTCCAGTTTTCTATGCTATAGGTCAATGATTTTGGGTCCCGTTGTGATCCGAACGTTTCGGGAACCCCGAGGTCCGATTACGGGGAACTCATCAACAATCGCAGTTTTGGCCTATTTTGGCCAGTTTTGTATGCTATTAGTCAATGATTTTGGGTCCCGTTGTGATCCGAACGTTTCAGGAACCCCGAGGTCCGATTACGGGGAACTCATCACAAATTGCAGTTTTGGCCTATTTTGGACAGTTTTGTATGCTATTACTCACTGATTTTGGGTCCCGTTCCGATACAAATGTTTCGGGAACCCCGGGGTCCGGTTACGTGGAACTCGTCAAAACACGCAGTTTTCGCCTATTCTGGCGAGTTTTGTAAGCTATTACTCACTGATTTTGGGTCCCACGGCGATCCAAAAGTTTCAGGAACCCCATCGTCCGATTACTCGGAACTCATCAAAACTCATAGGTTTGGCCTATTCAGGCAAGTTTTGTATGCTATTAGTCACTGATTTTGGGTCCCGAGGCTATCTGAACGTTTCAAGAACCCCGGGGTCCGGTTAAGGGGAAATCATGAAAAACCACAGTTTTGGCATATTCCAGCCAGTTGTGTATGCTATTACTCACTGATTTTGGTTCACGCTGCGATCCAAACGTTTCGGGAACCCCGCGGTCCGGTTACGGGGAACTCGTCAAAACTAACAG
Organism: Hordeum vulgare subsp. vulgare; assembly: GCF_904849725.1. NCBI lineage: Eukaryota > Viridiplantae > Streptophyta > Magnoliopsida > Poales > Poaceae > Hordeum > Hordeum vulgare. The sequence goes on along the minus strand of NC_058523.1, from coordinate 560,412,892 downwards.
TTTTGTATGCTATTAGTGTGATTGCCTGGCTTATTAGGGATGAGAGACTACTCATATCAATAAGGAATTCCTTCTTTTCCGAGAGCCCATTCGAACAAAACTCTCAGGTTAAGCGTGCTTAGCTTGGAGTAGTTCTAGGATTGATCGACCAGGAAGTTGATCTCAGTTGCGCATGAGTGAGGACAAACTGCGCAGAAAAGACTAGTATTGATATGTGGGGCCAGTCTAGATCCCGCCAGGAGTAACGACCGCCAGCGGGTGTGTCCGGGGCGTTACAATTAATCACTGATTTTGGGTCCCTCTACGATGCGAAAGTTTTGGGAAACCCGCGGTCCGTTTAAGGGGAAATAGGCAAACTCGCAGTTTTGGCCTCTTCCGGCCACTTTTATATGCTAATACTCACTAATTTGGTTTCCCGCTGAGATCCAAATGTTTCGGGAACCCTGGGGTTCGGTTACGGGGAACTTGTCAAAACTCGCAGTTTTTGTCTATTTTGGCCAGTTTTTGTCTTTTGGTCCCGATGCCATCCGAATGTTTCGGGAACCCCGTGGTCCGCTTACGGGGAACTCATCAAAACTCGCAGTTTTGGTCTATTCCGGCCAGTTTTGTAAGCTATTAGTCACTGATTTTGGGTCCCGATGCCATCCGAATGTTTCGAGAACCCCGGGGTCTGTTTAAGGGGAAATCAGGAAAACTCGCAGCTTGGGCCTATTCCGGCCAATTTTGTATGCTATTACTCACTGATTTTGGGTCCCGCTGCGATTCGAATGTTTTGGGAACCCCGGGGTCCGATCAAGTGGAACTCATGAAAACTCGCTCTTTTGGCCTATTCTGGCCAGTTTTGTATGCTATTAGTCACTGATTTTGGGTCCCGTTGTGATCCATAAGTTTCGGGAACCCCGAGGTCCGGTTACGGGAAACTCGTGAAAAATCGCTGTTTTGGCCTATTTTGTTGAACTTTGTAAGCTATTATTCACTGATTTTGGTTCCCGCTGCGATCCGAACATTTCGGGAACCCCGGGGTCCGTTTAAGGGGAACTTGTAAAAACTCGCAGTTTTGGTCTATTTTGGCCAGTTTTGTATGCTATTACTCACTGATTTTGGGTCCCGCAGCGATTCGAACGTTTCGGGAACCCCGGGGTTCGATTGCGTGGAACTCATGAAAACTCGCAGGTTTGGCCTATTCCGTCCGGTTTTGTATGCTATTAGTCACTAATTTCTGGTCCCGTTGTTATCCAAACGTTTCGGGAACTCCTAGGTTCGGTTACGAGGAACTCGTCAAATATCGCAGTTTTGGCCTATTCTGGCGAGTTTTATAAGCTATTACTCACTGATTTTGTTTCCCGCTGCGATTCAAACGTTTCAGGAACCTTGGGGTCCGGTTACGGGGAACTCATCAAAACTCGCAGTTTTGGTCTATTCTGGCAGTTTTGTATACTATTACTAACTAATTTTGGGTCCCGCTGCGACCCAAACGTTTCAGGAACCCCGGTGTCCGGTTACGGGTAACTCTTCAATACTCGCTTTTTGGCCTATTTGAGCCAGTTTCGTATGCTATTAGTCACTGATTTTGGGTCCCGATGCCATCCGAACGTTTCGGGAACCCCGGGGTCCGGTTAAGAGGAAATCATAAAAACTCGTAGTTTTGGCCTAATCTAGCCAGTTTTGTATGCTATTTCTCATTGATTTTGTTTCCCGCTACGGTCCAAACGTTTCGGGAACCTCGGGATCCGGTTACGGGGAACTCGTCAAAACACGCAGTTTTGGTCTATTCTGGCGAGTTTTGTATGCTATTACTCACTGATTTTTCGTCCCACTGCGACCAGAACATTTCGGGAACCCCGGGGTTCGGTTACGGGGAACTTGTCAAAACTCACAGTTTTTGCCTATTCCGGCCAGTTTTGTATGCTATTAGTCACTGACTTTGGGTCCCGATGCCATCTGAATGTTTCGGGAACCCCGGTGTCCGGTTAAGGGGAAATCATGAAAACTCGCAGTTTTGGCCTATTTCGGCCAGTTTTGTATGCTATTAGTCACTGATTTTGGTTCGTGCTGCGATCCGAACGTTTTGGGAACCCTGAGGTCCGGTTATGGGGAACTCGTCAAATATCGCAGTTTTGGCCTATTCTGGCGAGTTTTATAAGCTATTACTCACTCATTTTGGTTCCCGCTGCGATCCAAACATTTCGGGAACCCTGGGGTCCGGTTACAAGGAACTCGTCAAAACTCAGTGATTTTGTATACTATTCGGGCCAGTTTTGTATACTATTACTCAGTGATTTTGGTTCCCGCTGTGACCCAAACGTTTCGGGAACTCCAGGGTCCGGTTACGGGGAACTCTTCAAAACATGCAGTTTTGGCCTATTCCGACCAGTTTTGTATGGTATTAGTCACAGATTTTGGGTCCCAGTGCCATCCGAACGTTTCGGGAACCCCGGGGTTCGATTATGTGGAACTCATGAAAACTCACTGTTTTGGCCTGTTCGGGCCAGTTTTGTATGCTATTAGTCATTGATTTTGGGTCCCGTTGTGATCCGAAAGTTTCGGGAACCCTAAGGTCCGGTTACGGGGAACTCGTCAAAAATTGATGTTTTGTCTTACTCTGGCGAGTTTTGTAAGCTATTATTCACTGATTTTGGTTCCCGCTGCGATCCGAACGTTTCGGAAACTTTGGGGTCCGGCTACGGGGAACTTGTCAAAACTCGCAGTTTTGGTGTATTCTGGCTAGTTTTGTATGCTATTAGTCACTGATTTTGGGTCCCGGTGCCATTCGAATGGTTCGGGAACCCCGGGGTTCGGTTAAGGGGAAATCATGATAACTCGCAGTTTTGGCCTATTCAGGCCACGTTTGTATGCTATCACTCACTCATTTTGGTTCCCGCTGTGATCCAAATGTTTGGGGAACCCACGGGTCCGGTTACGGAGAACTCATCAAAACTCGTAGTTTTGGGCTATTTTGACCAGTTTTGTATGCTATTACTCACTGATTTTGGGTCCCGCTGCGATCCGAACATTTCAGGAACCCCGGGGTCCAATAACGTGGAACTCATGAAAACTCGCAGTTTTGGCCTATTCCAGCAAGTTTTGTATGCAATTACTCATAGTTTTTGGTTCCCGCTGCTATCGAAATGTTTCGGGAACCCCGGGGTCCGGTTACTGGGAACTCTTCGAAACTCGCAGTTTTGGTCTATTTTGGCAAGTTTTGTATGTTATTACTCACTAATTTTGGGTCCCGCTGCGATCCGAGTGTTTCGGGAATCCCGGTGTCTTGATACGTGGAACTCGTGAAAACTCGCAGTTTTGGCCTATTCCAGCAAGTTTTGTATGCTATTACTCACTGATTTTAGTTGCCGCTGCAATCCGAACATTTCAGGAACCCCGGGGTCCGGTTACGGGGAACTCATCAAAACTCGCAGTTTTGGTCTATTCTGGCCAGTTTTGTATGCTATTACACATCGATTTTGGGCCCCGCTGCGATCCGAACGTTTTGGGAAACCCGGGGTCCGGTTACGGCGAACTTGTCAAAACTCGCAATTTTGGCCTATTCCGGCCAATTTTGTATGCTATTTGTCACTGATTTTTGGTCCGATGCCATCTGAACATTTTGGGAACCCTAGGGTCTGTTTAAGGGGAAATCAGGAAAACTCGCAGCTTGGGCCTATTCTGGCCAGTTTTGTATGCTATTACTCACTGATTTGGGGTCCCGCTGCGACCCGAACGTTTCGGGAACCCCAGGGTTCGGTTCCGGGGAACTCTTCAAAACTCACGGTTTTGGTCTATTCCGGCCAGTCTTGTATGCTATTAGTCATTAATTTTTGGTCCCGATGCCATCCGAACGTTTCGGGAACTCCTCGGTCCGTTTATGGGGAAATCATCAAAACTCGCAGTTTTGGCCTATTCAGGCCACTTTTGTATGCTATTACTCACTGATTTTGGTTCCCGCTGCGATCCAAATGTTTCGGGAACCCCGGGATCCGGTTACGGGGAACTCGTCAAAACTCACAGTTTTCGCCTATTACGGCCAGTTTTGTATGCTATTACTCATTGATTTTGGAGCCCCGGGGTCTGATTACGTGGAACTCATGAAAACTCGTTGTTTTGGCCTATTCCAGCCAGTTTTGTATGCTATTAGTCACTGATTTTGGGTCCCGTTGTGATCCCTAAGTTTTGGGAACCCCGAGGTCCGGTTACGGGGAACTTGTCAAAACTCACAGTTTTGGTCTATTCTGGCCAGTTTTGTATGCTATTACTCACTGATTTGCGGTCCCGTTGCGGCCCGAATGTTTCGGGAACCCCACGGTTCGGTTATGGGGAACTCTTGAAAACTCACAATTTTGGCCTATTCCAGCCAGTTCTGTATGCTATTAGTCTCTGATTTTGGGTCCCGATGCCATCCGAAAGTTTTGGGAACCCCGGGGTCCGGTTAAGGGGAAATCATGAAAACTCGCAGTTTTGGCCTATTCAGGCTACTTTTGTATGCTATCACTCACTGATTTTGGTTCCCGCTGCGATCCAAACGTTTGAGGAACCCAGGGGTCCGGTTACGGGAAACTCGTCAAAACTCGCAGTTTTGGTCTATTTTGGCCAGTTTTGTATGCTATTACTCACTGATTTGGGTCCCGCTGCGATCCGAACATTTCAGGAACCCCGGGGTCCAATTATGGGGAACTCATGAAAACTCGCAGTTTTGGCCTATTCCAGCAGGTTTTGTACGCAATTACTCACAGTTTTTGGTTTCCGCTGCGATCCAAATGTTTCGGGAACCCCGGGGTCCGCTTACAGGGAACTCGTCAAAACTCGCAATTTTGGTCTACTTTGGCAAGTTTTGTATGGTATTACTCACTAATTTTGGGTCCCACTACGATACGAACGTTTCGGGAACCCCGGGGTCCGATTACGTAGAACTCATGAAAACTCGCAGTTCTGGCCTATTCCGGCTAGTTTTGTATGCTATTAGTCAATGATTTTGGGTCCCCTTGTGATCCGAACGTTTCTTGAACCCCGAGGTCTGATTACGGGAAACACAACTAAAATCGCAGTTTTGGCCTATTTTGGCCAGTTTTGTATGCTATTACTCACTGATTTTGGGTTCCGCTCCGATACGAATGTTTCGGGAACCCGGGGTACGGTTATGTGGAACTCGTCAAATCACGCAGTTTTGGCTTATTCTCGCGAGTTTTGTATGCTATTACTCACTGATTTTGGGTCCCGCTTTGATCCGAAAGTTTCAGGAACCCCGTGGTCCGATTACTCGGAACTCGTCAAAACTCACAGTTTTGGCCTATTCAGGCCAGTTTTGTATGCTATTAGTCACTGATTTTGGCTCCCTATGCCATCCGAACGTTTCAGGATCCCCGAGGTCCGGTTAAGGGGAAATCATGAAAAATCACAGTTCTGGTCCATTCCGGACAGTTTTCCATGCTATTACTCACTGATTTTGGTTCCCGCTACGTCCAAACGTTTCAGGAATGACGGGATCCGTTTACGAGGAACTCGTCAAAACTCGCTGTTTTGGCCTATTCCGGCCGAATATTTATGCTATTAGTCAATCATTTTGGGTCCCGTTGTGATCCCTAAGTTTTGGGAACCCTGAGGTCCGGTTACGGGGAACTCGTCAAAAATCACGGTTTTGGCCTATTCTGGCGAGTTTTGTAAACTATTTTTCACTGATTTTGGTTCCTGCTGCGATCCGAATGTTTCGGGAACCCCGGGGTCCGGTTACGGGGAACTTGTCAAAACTCGCAGTTTTGGTCTATTCTAGCAAGTTTTGCATGCTATTACTCACCGATTTTGGGTCCCGTTGCGACCCGAACATTTCGGGAACCCCAGGGTTCGGTTATGGGGAACTCTTCAAAACTCACAGCTTTGGCCTATTCTGGCCAGTTCTGTATGCTATTAATCTCTGATTTTGTGTCCCGATGCCATACGAACGTTTTGGGAACCCCGGGGCCCAGTTAAGCGGAAATCATGAAAACTCGCAGTTTTGGCCTATTCAAGCCACTTTTGTATGCTATCACTCACTGATTTTGGTTCCCGCTGTGATCCAAACGTTTCGGGAACCGAGGGGTCCGGTTACGAGGAACTCGTCAAAACTCACAGTTTTGATCTATTTTGGCAAGTTTTCTATGTTAGTACTCACTAATTTTGGGTCCCACTGCGATCCGAATGTTTTGGGAACCCCAGGGTTTGAATTCGTGGAACTCGTGAAAACTCGCAGTTTTGGCGTATTCTTGCCAGTTGTGTATGCTATTACACACTGATTTTGGTTCCCGCTGCGATCCGAACATTTGAGGAACCCCGGGGTCCTATTACGGGGAACTCATCAATACTCGCAGTTTTGGTCTATTCTGGCCAGTTTTGTATGCTATTACTCATTGATTTTTGGCCCCGCTGCGATCCGAACATTTCGGGAACACCGGGGTCCAGTTATGGGTAATTTTGTATGCTATTTGTCACTGATTTTGGGTCCCGATGCCATCTAAACATTTTGGGAACCCCGATGCCATCGCAGTGGGAACCAAAATCAGTGAGTAATAGCATAAAAAAGTGGCCTGGATAGGCCAAAACTGTGAGTTTTCATGGTTTCCCCTTAACCGGACCCCGGAATTACCGAAACATTCTGATGGCATCGGGACCCAAAATCAGTGACTAATAGCATACAAAACTGGCCGGAATAGAGCAAAACTATGAGTTTTGAAGTGTTCCCCTTAACCGAACCTCGGGGTTCCCTAAATGTTTGGGTCGCAGCGGGACCCAAAATCAATGAGTAATAGCATACAAAACTGGCCAGAATAGACCAAAACTGCGAGTTTTGACAAGTTCCCCATAACCGGACCCCATGGTTCCCGAAACATTCGGATCACAGCGGGAACCAAAATTAGTGAATAATAGCTTACAGAACTAGCCAGAACAGGCCAAAACAACGATTTTTGACGCGTTCCCCGTAACCAAACCTCGGGGTTCCCGAAACTTTCTGATCACAACGGGACCCAAAATCAGTGACTACTAGCATACAAAGCTGGCAGGAATAGGCCAAAACAGCGAGTTTTCATGAGTTCCACATAATCGGACACGGGGGTTCCCAAAACATTCGGATCGCAGCGGGACCCAAAATCAGTGAGTAATAGCATACAAAACTGGCCAAAATAGACCAAAATTGTGAATTTTGATGAGTTCCCCATAACCGGACCCCGGGGTTCCCGAAACGTTTGGATCGCAGCGGGAAACAAAACCAGTGAGTAATAGAATACAAAAGTGGCTGGAATAGACCAAAGCTGCGAGTTTTTCTGATTTCCCCTTAAACGGACCCCGGGTTTCCCGAAACGTTCGGACGGCATCGGGACCCAAAATCAGTGACAAATAGCATACAAAACTGGCCGGAATAGGCCAAAACTACGAGTTTTGACGAGTTCCCTGTAACCGGACCCCGGGGTTCCCGAAACATTCGGATGGCATCGGGACCCAAAATCAGTGAGTAATAGCATACAAAACTGGCTTGAATAGACCAAAACTGTGAGTTTTGACGAGTTCCTGGTAAGCGGACCACGGGGTTGCCGAAACTTTCGGATCACAGCGGGACCCAAAATCAGTGAGTAATAGCTTACAAAACTCGCGAGAATAGGCCAAAACTGCGTATTTTGACGAGTTCCACGTAACCGGACCCCGGGGTTCCCGAAACATTTGTATCGGAGTGGGACCCAAAATCAGTGAGTAATAGCATCCAAAACTGGCCAAAATAGGCCAAAACTGCGATTTTTGATGAGTTCACCGTAACCGGACCTCGGGATTCCCGAAACTTTCGGACCACAACGGGACCTAAAATCAGTGACTAATAGCATACAAAACTGGCCGGAATATGCCAAAACAACGAGTTTTCATGAGTTCCACGTAATCGGACCCCGGGGTTCCCGAAACGTTCGGATCGCAGCGGGACCCAAAATTAGTGAGTAATAGCATACAAAACTGGCCAAAATAGACCAAAACTGCGAGTTTTACGAGTTCCCCGTAATCGGACCCTAGGGTTCCCGAAATGTTTGGATCGCATCAGGAACCAAAATCAGTGAGTAATAGCATACAAAACTGGCCGGAATAGGCCAAAACTGCGAGTTTTGACGAGTTCCCCGTAACCGGACCCCGGGGTTCCCGAAACGTTCGGGTCACAGCGGGACCCAAAATCAGTGAGTAATAGCATATAATATCGCCAGAATAGACCAAAACTTTGAGTTTTGACGAGTTCCCCATAACCGGACCCCAAGGTTCCCGAAACGTTTGGACCGCAGCGGGAACCAAAAACAATGATAAATAGCATACAAAACTAGCTGGATTAGACTAAAACTGGCAGTTTTCATGATTTCCTCTTAACGAGACCCCGGGGTTTCCGAAACGTTCGGATGGCGTCGAGACCCAAAATCAATGACTAATAGCATACAAAACTGGCCGGAATAGGCCAAAATTGTGAGTTTCAAAGAGTTCCCCGTATCTTGACCCCATGGTTCCCGAAACGTTTGGGTCGCAGCGGGACCCAAAATCAGTGAGTAATAGTATACAAAACGGGCCAGAATAGACCAAAACTACGAGTTTTCACGAGTTCCGAGTAATCAGACCCCAGGGTTCCCAAAACGTTCGGATCGTAGCTGGGACCAAAATCAGTGAGTAATAGCTTATAAAACTCGCCAGAATAGGCCAAAACTGCGATATTTGATGAGTTCCCCGTAACCGAACCTCGGGGTTCCTAAAACGTTCGGATCACAACGGGACCAAAAATCAGTGACTACTAGCATCCAAAACTGACCGGAATAGGCCAAACCTGCGAGTTTTCATGAGTTCCACGCAATCGGACCTCGTCGTTCCCGAAACTTTCGGATCGTAGCGGGACCCAGAATCAGTGAGTAATAGCATACTAAACTGGCCAAAATAGACCAAAACTGCGAGTTTTTATGAGTTCCCCATAACCGGACACCGGGATTACCAAAACGTTTGGATCGCAGCTGGAACCAAAATCAGTGAGTAATATCATACAAAAATGACCTGAATAGGCCAAAGCTGCGAGTTTTCCTGATTTCCCCTTAAACGGACCCCGGGGTTCCCGAAACATTCGGATGGCATCGGGACACAAAATCAGTGACAAATAGCATAAAAATTTGGTCGGAATAGGCCAAAACTTCGAGTTTTGACGAGTTCCCCGTAACCGGACCCTAGGGTTCCCGAAATGTTTGGATCGCAGCGGGAACCAAAATCAGTGAGTAATAGCATACAAAACTAGCCGGAATAGGCCAAAACTGCGATTTTTCATGATTTCCCCTTAACCGGACCCCGAGTTCCCGAAACGTTCGGATGGCATCGGGACCCAATATCAGTGACTAATAGCATACAAAACTGGCGTGAATAGGCCAAAACTATGAGTTTTGACGAGTTCCCAGTTATCAGACGTCGGGGTTCCCGAAACTTTTGGATCACAGCGGGACCAGAAATCAGTGAGTAATAGCTTACAAAACTCGCCAGAATATGCCAAAACTGCGTGTTTTGACGAGTTCCACGTAATCGGACCCGAGGGTTCCCGAAACATTCGTATCGGAGCGGGGCCGAAAATCAGTGAGTAATAGCATACAAACTGGCCAAAATAGGCCAAAACTGCGATTTTTGGTGAGTTCCCCATAACTGGACCTCGGGGTTCCCGAAACTTTCGGATCACAACGGGAGCCAAAATTAGTGAGTAATAGCATACAAAACTGGCCGGAATAGGCCAAAACTGCGAGTTTTCAAGAGTTCCACGTAATCGAACCCCGAGGTTCCCGAAACGTTCGGATGGCATCGGGACCCAAAATCACTTAGTAATAGCATACAAAACTAGCCGGAATAGGCCAAAACTGGGAGTTTTGAAGAGTTCCCCGTAACCGGACCCCGGGGTTCCCGAAATGTTTGGCTCGCAGCGGGACCCAAAATCAGTGAGTAATAGCATACAAAACTGGCCGGAATAGACCAAAACTGTGAGTTTTGATGAGTTCCCCGTAACCGGACCCCGGGGTTCCTGACACATTCGGATCGCAGCGGGAACCAAAATCAGTGAGTAATAGCATACAAAACTGGCAGGAATAGGTCAAAATTGCGAGTTTTCACGAGTTCCACGTAAGCAGACCCCGAGGTTCCCGAAACACTCAGATCGCAGCGGGACCCAAAATTAGTGAGTAGTAACATACAAAACTTGCCAAAGTAGACCAAAACTGCGAGTTTTGTCGAGTTCCCCGTAACTGGATCCTGGGGTTCCCGAAACATTTGGTTCCTGACACATTCGGATCACAGTGGGAACCAAAAACTGTGAGTAATAGCATACAAAACTTGCCGGAATAGGCAAGAACTGTGAGTTTTCATGAGTTCCATGTAATTGGACCCCGGGGTTCCCGAAAAGTTCGGATCGCAGCGGGACCCAAAATCAGTGAGTAATAACATACAAACCTGGCCAAAATAGACCAAAACTGCGAGTTTTGACGAGTTCCCCGTAACCGGACCCCGGGGGTCCCAAAACATTTGGATAGCAGCGCGAACCAAAATCAATGAGTTTTCCTTATTTCCTCTTAAAAGGATCACGGGGTTGCCGAAACGTTCGGATGGCATCGGGACCTGATACGTTCCAACGTATCTATAATTTTTGATGGTTCCATGCTATTTTAGTGTCAATTTGGGATATCCTATATGCATTTATATGCCATTTTATATCTTTTTTGGGACTAACCTATTGACTCAGTGCCCAGTGCTAGTTTCTGTTTTTTCCGTGTTTTTGGCCTTTTCAGATAGGAATTTTAGATGGAGTCCAAACGGAATAAAACCTTCGGGATGATTTTTTCCACAATAGAAGATACACAAGAGACTTGAGAACCAAGGTAGAGGGACACGTGGGAGGCCACAAGCCCACCAGGCGCACCCTAGGGGTGCGCCTCGTAGGCTTATGGGCTCCCCGTGACTCCCCTGCCCTACCTCTTCCGCCTATAAATTCCCAAAAATCCCAGAATCGACAGAGAGAGCCACGAAAATACTTTTCCGCCGCCGCAAGCTTCCATTTCCGCAAGATCCCATCTAGGGACCTTTCTGGTGCCCTGCCGGAGGGGTATTTGGAGATGGAGGGCTTCTTCATCAACACCATTGCCTCTCCGATGATGCATGAGTAGTTCACCACGGACCTTCGGGGTCCATAGCTAGTAGCTAGATGGCTTCTTGTCTCTCTTGGATCTTCAATACAAAGTTCTCCATGATCTTCATGGAGATCTATCCGATGTAACCTTCTTTTGGGATGTGTTTGTCGTGATCCGATCAATTGTGGATTTATGATCAGATTATCTATGAATATTATTTGAGTCTCCTCTGATTTCTTATATGCATGATTTTGTATCCTTGTAATTCTTTTTGAGTTATGGGTTTCGTATGGCCAACTAGATCTACGATTCTTGCAATGGGAGAAGTGCTTGGTTTTGGGTTCTTACCGTGCGGTGACCTCACCCAGTGACAGAAGGGGTACCGAGGCACGCATCCTGTTGTTGCCATCAAGCGTAAAAAGATGGGGTTTATGTCATATTGCATGAATTTATCCCTCTACATCATGTCATCTTGCTCAAGGCGTTACTCCGTTTGTTATGAACTTAATACACTAGATGCATGCTGGATAGCAGTCGATGTGTGGAGTAATAGTAGTAGATGCAGACAGTATCGGTCTACTTGTCAAGGACGTGATGCCTATACATGTGATCATTGCCTTAGATATCGTCATGACTTTGCACGATTCTATCAATTGCTCGATAGTAATTTTTTTACCCACCGTAATACTTGCTTTCATGAGAGAAGCCTCTAGTGAAAACTATGGCCCCCGGGTCTATTTCACATCTTCATATCTACGTACTTTGCCGCACTTTTATTTCCTTTCTCCACCAGTTCTCACTTTGCAAACAATTGTGAAGGGATTGACAACCCCTTTATCGCGTTGGGTGCAAGCTCGTTTGTTTTTGCGCAGGTGTTGTGGTGCCTCATCTCGACACTCCTACTGGATTGATACCTTGGTTCTCAAACTGAGGGTAATACTTACTTCTACTCTGCTGCATCACCCTTTCCACTTCAAGAGAAAAACCAACGCAAGTTCAAGAGTTAGCAAGAAGAATTTCTCGCGCCGTTGCCGGGGAGTGTTCAATTGAAGCATATCCAGGTACCTATCGCAAACGCATCCCTTGCATTTACTTCGTTTGCCAGTTGCATCTAGTTTTCCTCTCCCCCACTTCACCAATTTGCCTTTTTCCATTCGCCCTTCTTTCGTTTGCTTTCCGTTTGCTTGTGTGCTTGCTAAGTCACCATGGCTGAAAACACAAAATTGTGTGACTTCTCGAATACTAATAATAATGATTTTATTAATACTCCAATTGCTCCCGCCACTAGTGCGGATTCATATGAAATCAATGTTGCCTTGTTGAATCTTGTTATGAAGGAGCAATTTTCTGGCCTTCCTAGTGAAGATGCCGCATCCCATCTTAATACCTTCATTGAGCTTTGCGATACACAAAAGAAGAAAGATGTGGATAATGATATGATCAAACTAAAGCTATTTCCGTTCTCATTGCGAGATCGAGCAAAAACTTGGTTTTCATCTTTACCCAAAATAGTATTGATTCTTGGAACAAGTGTAAACATGCTTTTATCTCCAAGTATTTTCCGCCGGCTAAGATCATCTCTCTCCATAATGATATCATGAATTTTAAGCAACTTGATCATGAACATGTTGCACAATCATGGGAGAGAATGAAATTGATGATTAGAAATTGTCCCGCATGGCTTGAGGTTTTGGATGATTATACAAATCTTCTATGCTGGTTTGAATTTTGCTTCTAGAAATATCTTGGATTCTGCTTCGGGTGGAACTTTGATGGAAATCACGTTAGGAGAAGCTACAAAACTCCTAGATAATATCATGACAAACTACTCTCAATGGCACACTGAGAGGGCACCTAATAGTAAAAAAGTGCATGCTATAGAAGAAATTAACTTTGTTTGCTAGTAAAAGTTTGAGTGCTAAGATGGACGAGTTGATGAAAATGATTGCTAGTAAAAGTGTTCCTCTAGATCCAAATGATATGCCTTTGTCTTCCTTGATTGAGAATAGCAATGAAAGTCTGGATGTTAACTTTGTTGGTAGGAATAATTTTGGAAACGACAATGCTTATAGAGGTAACTTTCCTAGGCCTTTTCCTAGTAATCCCTCTAATAACTTTGGCAATTCCTACAACAATGCTCACGGAAATTATAGTAAATTACCCTCTGATCTTGGGAGTAATATCAAAGAGTTTATTAACTCGCAAAAGACATTCAATGCTACTATAGAAGAAAAGCTGCTTAAAATTGATGACTTGCCTAGGACCGTTGATCGAATGTCTCTTGATATTGATGCTTTGAAATTGAGATGTGTTCCTCCCAACATCAATATGGATGAAACTTTGAAAGCTATGCGTGTTTCCATGAATGAGAGTAAAGAAAGAACCGCCCAAATTCATGCTAGATATGAATGGCTTAAAAAGGCGTGTTCTCTTGATGAGAATCACGAAGACCTTAAGGTGCACGGTGTGACTCCTATTGAATCCTTGTTTTATAATGTCAATCCTAATGATGATGGGGCTGGATGTAAATCCACTTCTATTGAGAAACACCCCAATCATTCGGAGTCTACTTATCTTGATGCTAAAAGCATTGAAAGTGGAGTAGAGGATATCAAAACTTTGAATAGTGATGAAATCACTACTTTGGATTTCAAGGAATTTAATTATGATAGTTTCTCTTTGAATGAATGTATTTCCTTGATGCAATCCTTGCTAAACTCTCCACATGCTTATAGCCAAAACATGGCTTTTACCAAGCATATCATCGATGCTATGACGAAATCTCTTGAAGAGAAACTTGAGTTGGAAGTTTCTATTCCTAGAAAACTTTATGATGAGTGGGAACCTACTATCAAAATCAAGATCAAAAATTATGAATGCCATTCTTTGTGTTATTTGGGTGCTAGTGTTTCCACAATTCCAAAAGCTTTATGTGATGTTCTGGGTTTCAATGAGATTGATGAGTGCTCTCTTAATTTGCGTCTTGCGGATTCTACTATTAAGAAACACATGGGAATGATCAATGATGTTATTATTATTGCAAATAAGAACTATCTACCCGTAGATTTCATTGTGCTTGATATTGATTGCAATCCGACATGTCCCATTATTCTTGGTAGACATTTCCTTAGGACTATCGGTGCTATCATCGATATGAAGGAAGGGAATATTCAATTTCAATTTCCATTGAAGAAGGGCATGGAACACTTTCCAATAAAGAAAATAAGAATGCTCTATGAATCCATTATGAGGGCTACTTATGGTTTGAGCACCAAAGATGACGATACTTGATTCTATCGCCTTATGCCTAGCTAAGGGCGTTAAACGATAGCGATTGTTGGGAGGCAACCCAATGAATAAATTTCCTTTTGCTTTTTGCTTCCTATTTTCTTGTGTCAACACCATCATGATTCTGTTATGATTGTGTTTTTTGTGTTTTAGTTAGTGTTTGTGCCAAGTAAAGCCTTTATGATAGTGTGGGTGATAGTTGTTTGATCATGCTGGAAAAAGACAGAAACTTTCTGCTCACGAAATTATTTTTATTTCTACCCAGAAAGATCTTTTGAGTTTATTCTTCTTGCTGCTGATTGATATGCAAATTGCCCTTATTGTCGTAATTTTTTAGATTTTGTGAGATAACAGAGGTATACGAATTATACAGATTTCCATAGACTGTTCTGTTTTTGACAGATTCTGTTTTTGTTGTGTTGATTGCTTATTTTGATGAAACTGTGGTTAGTATCGGGGGGTACGAGCCATGGATAAGTAATAATACAGTAATCTAACATCAATCTAAATCGAATTTAAGTTTGCTACAGTACCTAAAAGGTTGGTGGTTTGTTTTCTTGTGCTAATGATATCACGAGTTCCTGTTTAAGTTTTGTGTTGTGAAGTTTTCAAGTTTTGGGTGATGTTCTTATGGACAATGGAATAAAGAGTGGAAAGAGACTAAGCTTGGGGATGCCCAAGTCATCCCAAGCCAAATTCAAGGACACCAAAAAGCTTAAGCTTGGGGATGCCCCGGGAAGGCATCCCCTCTTTCGTCTTCAATCCATCGGTAACATTACTTGGAGCTATGTTTTTATTCACCACATGATATGTGTTTTGCTTGGAGCGTCGTGTATTATAGGAGTCTTTGCTTTTTGTTTTGTCACAATCATCCTTTCTGTACACCTTTTGAGAGGGACATGCACTCATCATGAATTTTCTAGAATACTCATTGAGCTTCACTTATATCTTTTGAGTTAGGCAATTTAGCTCACATGTGCTTCACTTAGAACTTTTGAGCTAGATGATTTTGCTCTAGTGCTTCACTCAAATCTTTTTGGAGCACGGCGGAGTCATATTTTGTAGAAATAAAGACTCTTGATCTTTACTTATATCTTTTTGAGAGTGCTCTCTGTAAGAAACTTGGTAATTGGTTGTGCTATGAAATTAGTCCTAAAGATGATAGGCATCCAAAGAGGATATGATAAAAACTCTCATATTCAAGTGCATTGATTAGTAAGAGAAGTTTGACTCCTCACAATTAGTTTTGAGATATGGATTTGGTAATATTAGACTTATGTTAGTAGAGTGTTGTGAATCTAGAAATACTTTTGTTGAAGTTAGTGATTCCCGTAGCATGCACGTATGGTGAACCGCTATGTTAGGAAGTCAGAGCATAATTGATTTATTGATTCTCATCCTTTGTGTGGCGGTTGGGATCGCGCGATGGTTAACACCTACCAACCCTTCCATTAGGACTGTGCGTTTAGCACCTTGTTTTGATTACTAATAAAACTTTTGCAACAAGTATATGAGTTCTTCATGACTAATGTTGAGTCCATGGTATAGATGCACTTTCACCCTTCCACCATTGCTAGTCTCTTTAGTGCCGCGCAACTTTCGCCGGTGCAAAAAACCACCATATGCCTTCCTCAAAACAGCCACCATACCTACCTATTATGGCATTTTCATAGCCATTACGAGATATATTGCCATGCAACTTACACTGTTCTGTCTCATGACTTGTGCCATCATTGTCATATTGCTTTGCGTGATCGTAAGATAGCTAGCATGATGTTTTCATGGCTTGTCCGTTTTTTGATGTCATTGCTACGCTAGATCATTGCACTAAGGCATTCATATAGAGTCACTATTGCTCTAAGTTTTGAGTTGTAAGTAAATAAAAGTTTGATGATCATCATTATTAGAGCATTGTCCCATGTGAGAAAATAAAAGTGGCCAAAGATGCCCACCAAAAAAGAGAGAAAAGAGAGAAAGGACAATGCTACTATCTGTTTCCACACTTGTGCTTCAAAATAGCACCAAGTTCTTCATGATAGAGAGTCTCTTGGTTTGTCACTTTCATATACTAGTGGGAATTTTCATTATATAACTTGGCTTGTATATTCCAATGATGGGCTTCCTCAAAATTGCCCTAGGTCTTCGTGAGCAAGCAAGTTGGGTGCACACCCATGATGACCCACAAGTATAGGGGATCTATCGTAGTCCTTTCGATAAGTAAGAGTGTCGAACCCAACGAGGAGCAGAAGGATCTGACAAATGGTTTTCAGCAAGGTAATATCTGCAAGCACAGAAATTATCGGTAACAAGTAGTTGTGTGGTGAGATGATTCGTAGCAAGTAGCAAGTAACAAAAGTAACAACAGTGTAGCAAAGTTGCCCAATCCCTTTTGTAGCAAGGGACAAGCCTGGACAAAGTCTTATAGGAGGTAAAGCGCTCCTGAGGACACATGGGAAATTTTGTCAAGCTAATTGTCATCATGTTCATATATGATTCGCGTTCATTACTTTGATAGTTTGATATGTGGGTGGACCGACGCTTGGGTACTGTCCTTACTTGGACAAGCATCCCACTTATGATTAACCCCTCTCGCAAGCATCTGCAACTACGAAAGAAGAATTAAGACAAAGTCTAACCATAACATTAAACTAGTGGATCCAAATCAGCCCCTTACGAAGCAACGCATAAACTAGGGTTTAAGCTTCTGTCACTCTAGCAACCCATCATCTACTTACTACTTCCCAATGCCTTCCTCTAGGCCCAAATAATGGTGAAGTGTTATGTAGTCGACGTTCACATAACACCACTAGAGGAAAAGACAACATACAACATATCAAAATATCGAACGAATACCAAATTCACATGACTATTTATAGCAAGACTTATCCCATGTCCTTGATACGTCTCCAACGTATCTATAATTTTTGATGGTTCCATGCTATTATCTTGTCAACTTTGGATGTTTTATATACATGGCTATGCTATTTTATATCTTTTTTGGGACTAACCTATTAACTCAGTACCAAGTGCCAGTTTCTGTTTTTTCCGTGTTTTTGGCCCATTTTCAGACGGAGTCCAAATGGAATGAAACTTTAGGATGATTTGTTTTGGACCAAAAGAGACCCCCGAAGCTTTGGAAGAAGGCCAGAAGAGCCACGAGGGAGTCACAAGCCCTGACACCACCACCACCCCCCTAGTGGTGGCGGCCAGGCTTGTGACCTCCTCGTGGGCCCAACCGACGTAATTCCACCGCCATAAATTCCTATAAATTCAGAAACCCCCCAAAAGAAACCTAGATCGGGAGTTCCGCCACCGCAAGCCTCTGTAGCCACCAAGAACCAATCTGGAGCCCGTTCCAGCACCCTGCTGGAGGGGGAATCCATCTCCGGTGGCCATCCTCATCATCCCGGCGATCTCCACGACGAGGAGGGAGTAGTTCTCCCTCGGGGTTGAGGGTATGTACCAGTAGCTATGTGTTTGATCTCTCTCTTTCTCGTGTTCTTGAGATGTCTTGATCTCGATGTACCATGAGCTTTGCTACTATAGTTGGATCTTATGATGTTCTTACCCCTCTCCCTCTTGTAATGAATTGAGTTTCCCCTTTGGAGTTATCTTATCGGATTGAGTCTTTGAGAACACTTGATTTATGTCTTGCACGTGTCTATCTTCTGTGATCAACTTGCGGGTTTGTGACAATTGGGAACCTATGCATATGGGTTGGCACACGTGGATTCATGTGAGTACTTGATGTATTTTTTGGTGATCAACTTGCGTGTTCGTGACATTGGGAACCTATCCACAGGGGTTGGCACACGTTTTGACTCTCTGGTAGAAACTTTGGGGCACTCTTTGAAGTTCTATGTGTTGGTTGAATAGATGATTGTGAGATTATGTGATGCATATCGTATAATCATGTCCACGGATACTGGAGGTGACAATGGAGTATCTAGGTGACATTAGGGTCTTGGTTGATATGTATCTTAAGGTGTTATTCTAGTACGAACTCTTGAATAGATCAATCAGAAAGAATAACTTTGTGGTGGTTTCGTACCCGACAATAATCTCTTCGTTTGTTCCCCGCTATTAGTGACTTTGGAGTGACTCTTTGTTACATGTTGAGGGATAGTTATATGATCCAATTATGTTATCATTGTTGAGAGAACTTCACTAGTGAAAGTATTAACCCTAGGCCTTGTTTCCACGCATTGCAATACCGTTTGTGCTAACTTTTACCATTTAGTACCTTGCTGTTTTTATAATTTCAGATTACAAAAACCTATATCTACCATCCATATTGCACTTGTATCACCATCTCTTCGCCGAACTAGTGCACCTATAAAATTTACCATTGTATTGGGTGTGTTGGGGACACAAGAGAATCTTTGTTATTTTGTTGCAGGGTTGCTTGAGAGAGACCATCTTCATCCTACGCCTCCTGCGGATTGATAAACCTTAGGTCACCCACTTGAGGGAAAATTGCTACTGTCCTACAAACCTCTGCACTTGGAGACCCAACAACGTCTACAAGGAGAAGGTTGCGTAGCAGACATCAAGCTCTTTTCTGGCGCCGTTGCCGGGGAGGCTAGGTAAGCGGCACTAACATCCCGTCAACAAAGCTCTTTTCTGGCGCCGTTGCCGGGGAGGTTAGCGCTTGAAGGTATATCTTTAGATCTTGCAATCGAATCTTTTTTTTTCTTGTTCTTTTGCTAGTAAACTACAAAAAAAATGGAAGTGTGGATGCCTCATATGCTCCATCTTTTCAATGTCTTTCGTGAGCACAATGGGAAGGAAAATTGTGCTCAAGTGTTGAAAGAAGAATTACATAGAATGCTTGGCATATAATATGTGAAGGATAAGCATGATTGCAATGTTTTTAGCATGAATTCTTTGAATACCCATGATGCTAATGATATGCAAAGCCACAAGCTTAGGGATGCTATATTTGATGAAGATGATCTTTTTAGTTCTTCCACTTTGAATGATCAAAATCATTTTGATGAAAGCATGCCTCCTATCTATGATGATTATTGTGAGGATACTTATGCTTTAAAAAAGATGGATGATAAAACTTGTCATACTCTCGAGAACCCTTTTGTTAAACCTTGCTTTTTCATTGTGGACACAATTTGTAGTGCTCAAGTCTTTTACGATACTCCCACTACTATTCTTGAGAATAGATTTCCTTATGTGGAGAGTAGTAAAATTTCTATGCTTGTAGATCATGAAAAGAAATCCTTAGGTGCTGGTTATATTGTTGAATTCATTCATGATGCTACTGAAAATTACTATGAGAGAGGATCATATGCTTATACTTATTGCAATAGTATCAAGCTTCCTCTCCATATGTTGAAATTTTTGAAGCTATGCTTGTTTTGCCTTCCTATGCTAGTTGATTCTTGCTCCAATAAATTGTTCGATCACAAAATCCCTATGCATAGTTAGAGGGTTAGACTTAAATGTGTTATCCATTTTCTCCATGATGCTCTCGTTGTGTTTCAATCCTTACCTTTTATGTGAGCATCATTGAAATCAATGCCTAGCTAAGGGCGTTAAACGATAGCGCTTGTTGGGAGGCAACCCAATGAATAAATTTTTCTTTGTTTTTTGCTTCCTGTTTTGTTTTCTCCACACCATCGTAATTCTATTATGATTGTGTCTTTTGTGTTTCTTTTTTTGTTTGTGTCAAGCAAAACCTTTATGATTAGTCTTGGTGATGATTGTTTGATCATGCTGGAAAAAGACAGAAACTTTCTGCTCACGAAAAGAATTTTCCTTTTTTATGTAAGAACTTTTGAGTTTATTATTTTTGCTGCTGATTGCTACGCAATTTCTTCAGACGTTCGTAATTTTTCAGAATTTCTGAAGTACCACAGGTATATGAAATATACAGATTGCTACAGACTGGTCCGCTGTTAACAGATTTTGTTTTTGTTGTGTTGGTTGCTTATTTTGATGGAACTATGGATAGTATCGGAGGGTATTAGCCATGGAAGATTGAAAATACAGTAACCCAACATCAGCATAAGTAGAATTTAAGTTTGCTACAGTACCTAAGGAAGTGGTGGTTTGCTTTCTCATACTAATGTTATCACGAGTTTCTGTTTAAGTTTCGTGTTGTGAAGTTTTCAAGTTTTGGGTGAAGTTCTTATGGATAAAGAGATAAAGAGTGGCAATAGCTCAAGCTTGGGGATTCCCAAGGCACCCCAAGAGATTCAAGGATGCCGTAAAAGCCCAAGCTTGGGGATTCCCCGGGAAGGCATCCCCTCTTTCATCTTCGATCCATCGGTAACGTTACTTGGAGCTATATTTTTATTCACCACATGTTATGTGTTTTGCTTGGAGCGTCTTGTATCGTATGAGTCTTTTAATTTTGTTGTGTCACAATCATCCTTGCTGCACACCTAGAGAGAGAGACATGCACTCACCGTGATTTTGTCGAGCTTCACTTATATCCTTTGGTAGACAATTCAGCTCACATGTGCCTCACTTATATCTTTTGAGCTAGATACTTTTGCTCTATGTGCTTCACTTATATCTTTTAGAGCATAGCGGTGCATGGCTTGGTAGTTGGCTTATGCTATGAAAGTAGTCCTGAAAGTGGTAGTTATCCAAAGGGATACGAAAACTTCAATCTTCATGTGCATTGAGTAGAAAGAGAAGCTTGATTCCTCTCAATTAGTTTTGAGTTGTGGTTTTGGTAATATTGAAGTCATGCTAGTAAGGTGTTATGGATCTAGAAATACTTGTGTTGAAGTTAGTGATTCCCATAGCATGCACGTATGGTGAACCGCTATGTGATGAAGTCTGAGCATGATTAGTCTTTTGATTGTCAACCTTTGCGTGGCGGTCGGGATCGCGCGATGGTTTATACCTACCAACCCTTCCCCTAGGAGTATGCGTTGAATGCTTTGTTTCTATTACTAATAAAACTTTTGCAACAAGTATATGAGTTCTTCATTACTAATGTTGAGTCCATGGTTTAGATGCAATTTCACCTTCCACCATCACTATCTTCTTAGTGTCGTGCAACTTTCGCCGGTGCACAAAACCCACCATTAGCCTCCCTCAAAACAGCCACCATACCTACCTACTATGGCTTTTTCAAAGTCATTCCGAGATATATTGCCATCCAACTATCACCATGACATGTGCCACCACGTCTACATTTCCATTGTATGATCGTAAGATAGCTAGCATGATGTTTCCATTAATGTCTATGCCATGCTAGATCATTGTCACGGTACACTACCGAAGGCATTCCATACAGAGCCATCATTGCTCTAAGTTTTGAGTTGTAAGTGTGATGGTCATCATTGATGTAGCATTGTCCCATGTGAGGAAATAAAAGAGGCCAAAGAAGCCCACCAAAAAAATAGGCCAAAGAGCCCACCAAAAAAATATAAAAAAAATTAGAGAAAAAGAGAGAAGGGACAATGCTACCACTTTTCCACACTTGTGCATATTAAGCACCATGATATTCATGATTGAGAGTCTCTCGTTTTGTCACCACCATATAGCTAGTGGGAAATTTTCATTTTATAACTTGGCTTGTATATTCCAATGATATGTTTCCTCAAAATTGCCTTAGGTCTTCGTGAGCAAGCAAGTTGGATGCACACCCACTAGTTTTCTTTAAGAGCTTTCACATACTCTTAGCTCTAGTGCATCATTTATATGGCAATCCCTACTCATTCACATTGATATCTATTGATGAGCATCTCCACAGCTCATTGATATGCCTAGTTAATGTGATTATCTTCTCCTTTTTTGTCTTGCAACGTCCACCACACTCCACACCACTTATAGTGCTAAAACCATGGCTCACGCTCATGTATTGCGTGAGAGTTGAAAATGTTTGAGAAAGTAATGCTGTGAAACAATTACTTGGCCAATACCGGGGTTGTGCATGATTTAAATTCATTGTGCAATGATGATAGAGCATAGCCAGAATATTTGCTTTTATAGGGATAACTTTCTTTTTGGCCTTGTTATTTTGAAAGTTCATGATTACCTTGCTAATTTGCTGGAAGTATTATTGTCTCCACATCAATAGCAAACTATTGTTTTGAATCTATCAGATCTGAACATTCATGTCACATAAGAGGAGTTACAAAGGACATCTATGCTAGGTAGCATTCCACATCAAAAATTCATTCTTTATCACTTCCCTACTCGAGGACGAGCAGGAGTTAAGCTTGGGGATGCTTGATACGTCTCCAACATATCTATAATTTTTTATGGTTCCATGCTATTATCTTGTCAACTTTGGATGTTTTATATGCATGAATATGCTATTTTATATCTTTTTGGGACTAACCTATTAACTCAGTGCCAAGTGCCAGTTTCTGTTTTTTCCGTGTTTTTGGCCCATTTTCAGACGGAGTCCAAATGGAATGAAACTTTACGATGATTTTTTTGGACCAAAAGAGACCCCCGAAGCTTTGGAAGAAGGCCAGAAGAGCCACGAGGGAGTCACAAGCCCTCATGCCGCCGCCACCCCCCCCCCCCCGGTGGAGGCGACCAGGCTTGTGACCTCCTCGTGGGCCCAACCGACGTAATTCCACCGCCATAAATTCCTATAAATTCAGAAACCCCCAAAAAGAAACCTAGATCGGGAGTTCCGCTGCCGCAAGCCTCTGTAGCCACCAAAAACCAATCTGGAGCCCGTTCCAGCACCCTGCTGGAGGGGGAATCCATCTCCGGTGGCCATCTTCATCATCCCGACGATCTCCATGACGAGGAGGGAGTAGTTCTCCCTCGGGCCTGAGGGTATGTACCAGTAGCGATGTGTTTGATCTCTCTCTCTCTCGTGTTCTTAACATGTCTTGATCTCGATATACCATGGGCTTTGCTACTATAGTTGGATCTTATGATGCTCTTCCCCCTCTCCCTCTTGTAATGAATTGAGTTTCCCCTTTGGAGTTATCTTATCGGATTGAGTCTTTGAGAACACTTGATGCAAGTCTTGCACGTGTCTATCTGCTGTGATCAACTTGCGGGTTTGTGACAATTGGGAACCTTTGCATATGGGTTGGCACACGTGGATTCATGTGATTACTTGATGTATGTTTTGGTGATCAACTTGCGGGTTCGTGACATTGGGAACCTATGCACAGGGGTTGGCACACGTTTTGACTCTCTGGTAGAAACTTTGGGGCACTCTTTGAAGTTCTGTGTGTTGGTTGAATAGATGATTCTGAGATTATGTGATGCATATCGTATAATCATGCCCACGGATACTTGAGGTAACAATGGAGTATCTAGGTGACATTAGGGTCTTGGTTGATATGTATCTTAAGGTGTTATTCTAGTATGAACTCTTGAATAGATCAATCAGAAAGAATAAATTTGTGGTGGTTTCGTACCCGACAATAATCTCTTTGTTTGTTCCCCGCTATTGGAGTGACTCTTTGTTACATGTCGAGGGCTAGTTATATGATCCAATTATGTTATCATTATTTAGAGAACTTCACTAGTGAAAGTATGAACCCTAGGCCTTGTTTCCACGCATTGCAATACCGTTCGTGCTCACTTTTACCATTTGTTACCTTGCTGTTTTTGTAATTTCAGATTACAAAAACCTATATGTACCATCCATATTGCACTTGTATCACCATCTCTTCGCCGAACTAGTGCACCTATAAAATTTACCATTGTAGTGGGTGTGTTGGGGACACAAGAGACTCTTTGTTATTTGGTTGTAGGGTTGCTTGAGAGAGACCATCTTCATCCTATGACTCCTGCGGATTGATAAACCTTAGGTCACCCACTTGAGGGAAAATTGCTACTGTCCTACAAACCTCTGCACTTGGAGGCCCAACAACGTCTACAAGGAGAAGGTTGCGTAGTAGACATTAGTCCTCAGGAACAAAAGTAATTACTCACAAAGCATAAATATATTCACGATCAGAGAGGTATTGAATAGCATCAAGGATCTGTACATATAATCTTCCACCGAGCAAACCAATTAGCATCAACTACAAGGAGTAATCAACACTACTAGAAACCTTACTAGTACCAATCGAAGTCGCGAGACGAAGATTGGTTAGAAGATATGAACTAGGGTTTGGAGATGAGATGGTGCTGATGAAGATGTTGATGGAGATGACTCCCCTCCGATGAGAGGAGTGTTGGTGATGACGATGGCGATGATTTCCCCCTCCGGGAGGGAAGTTTCCCCTGCAGGATCGTCCTGCCGAAGCTCTAGATTGGTTCTGCTCAAGTTCCGCGTCGTGGCGGCGTCGAATCCTCCGAAAAGCCTCCTACTGATTTTTTCGGAACGAAACCCTTCTTATAGCAAAAGAGGGGAGCCAGTGGGCTAACTGGGAGCCCACAAGCCCCCTAGGCGCGGTCAGGGGTAGGCCGCGCCTACCAGGCTTCTGGCCTCCTGGTGGCGCCCCTCTGGCACTTCTTCCACCCAGTATTTTTTATATATTCCAAAAATATTCCTCGTTGATTTTCACGGCTTTTGGAGTTGTGCAGAATAGGTGTCTCAAACTTGCTCCTTTTTCGGGCCAGAATTCCAGCTGCCGGCATTCTCCCTCTTCATGTAAACCTTGCAAAATAAGAGAGAAAAGGCATAAGTATTGTACCGTGAAGTGTAATAACAGCCCAAAAAGCGATAAATATCAACATGAAAGCATGATGCAAAATGGACGTATCAACCCACTAGTTTTCTTTTTGAGCTTTCAAACACTTCTAGCTCTAGTGCATCCATTGCATGGCAATCCCTACTCATTCACATTGGTATCTATTAATGGGCATCTCCATAACCCATTGATACGCCGAGTCGACGTGACCATCTTCTCCTTTTTGCCTCACAACCTCCACCACACTCTATTCCACCTATAGTGCTATATCCATGGCTCACGCTCATGTATTTCGTGAGAGTTGAAGAAGTTTGAGAAATTAAGAATGCGAAAACAATTACTTGGCCAATACCGGGGTTGTGCATGATTTAAATTCGTTGTGTGATGATGATGGAGCATAGCCAGACTATATGATTTTGTAGGGATAACTTTCTTTTACCTTGTTACTTCAAAAGTTCATGATTACTTTGCTAGTATGCTTGAAGTATTATTGTCTTCATGTCAATATTAAACTTTTGTTTTGAATCTTATGGATTTGAACCTTCATGCCATAATAAAGAAGTTACAAGAAACAAATATGTTGGGTAGCATGCCACATCAAAAATTCGGTATTTATCACTTCCCTACTCGAGGACTGATACGTCTCCGTCGTATCTACTTTTCCAAACTCTTTCGCCCTTGTTTTGGACTCTATTTTGCATGATTTGAATGGAACTAACCCGGACTGACGCTGTTTTCAACAGAATAGCCATGGTGTTATTTTTGTGCAGAAATAAAAGTTCTCAGAATGTCCTGAAAATTTACGGAGAATTTTTATGGAATATATAAAAAATACCTGCGCAAAGATCCACCGGAGGGGGTGTGCCAGTGGGCCACGGGCCCAGGAGGCGCGGCCACCCCCCTGGTCGCGCCTACCTGACTCGTGGAGCCCATGTGGCTCCGCCGCCCCCTGTTCCAGCTCTATATATTCACTTCCGCCCGGAAAAAAATCAAGGAGAAGAATTCATCACGTTTTATGATACGGAGGCGCTGCCAAATCCCGTTCTTACCCTAGAGGGCAGATCTAGAGTCCGTTTTGGGCTCCGGATCAAGGAGATCGTCGCCATCGTCATCATCAACCTTCCTTCATCGCCAATTCCATGAAGCTCTTCACTGCTCGTGATTAATCTATTCGTAGGCTTGCTGGACGGTGATGAGTTGGATGAGATCTATCATGTAATCGAGTTAGTTTTGACGGGGATTGATCCCTAGTATCCACTATGTTCTGAGATTGATGTTGCTACTACTTTGCCATGCCTAATGCTTGTCACTAGGGCCCGAGTACCATGATTTCAGATCTGAAATTATTTTGTTGTCACCAATATATGTGTGTTTTAGATTCGATCTTGCAAGTTGTAGTTACCTACTATGTGTTATGATCCGGCAACCCCCGGGGTGACAATAACCGGAACCACTCCCGGTGATGACGATAGTATGAGGAGTTCATGTGTTCACCAAGTGTTAATGCGTTGGTCCGGTTCTTTATTAAAAGGAGAACCTTAATATCCCGTAGTTTCCATTAGGACCCCGCTGCCACGGGAGGGATGGACAATAGATGTCATACAAGTTCTTTCCCCTAAGCACGTATGACTACATATGGAATACATGCCTACATCACGTTGACGAATGGGAGCTAGCCACATATCTCTCTGTGTTATAACTGTTGCATGATGAATGCCATATAGCAAAATCACCAATCCATTGCCTATGAGTTTGTCCCACTGCTGCTATTGTTACTTACTCTGCTGTTACTACTGTTGCTGATGCTACTTGCTACTATTGTCACTACTGTTGCTACTGTTGTCACTACTGTTGTTACTTACAGTGTTGTTACTGTTGGAATTATGCCCTAGAGGCAATAATAAAAGTATAGTTATTATTATAATTCCTGTATCAAGATAATAGTTTATTATCCATGCTATAATTGTATTGAATGAAGACTCATTTACATGTGTGGATACATAGACAAAAACACCGTCCCTAGCATGCCTCTAGTTGGCTAGCCAGTTGATCAATGATAGTCAGTGTCTTCTGATTATGAACAAGGTGTTGTTGCTTGATAACTGGATCACGTCATTGGGAGAATCACGTGATGGACTAGACCCAAACTAATAGACGTAGCATGTTGATCGTGTCATTTTGTTGCTACTGTTTTCTGCGTGTCAAGTATTTATTCCTATGACCATGAGATCATATAACTCACTGACACCGGAGGAATGCTTTGTGTGTATCAAACGTTGCAACGTAACTGGGTGACTATAAAGATGCTCTACAGGTATCTCTGAAGGTGTTAGTTGAGTTAGTATGGATCAAAACTGGGATTTGTCACTCCGTGTGACGGAGAGGTATCTCGGGGCCCACTCGGTAATACAACATCACACACAAAGCCTTGCAAGCAATGTAACTTAGTGTAAGTTGCGGGATCTTGTATTACGGAACGAGTAAAGAGACTTGCCGGTAAAACGAGATTGAAATAGGTATGCGGATACTGACGATCGAATCTCGGGCAAGTAACATACCGAAGGACAAAGGGAATGACATACGGGATTATACGAATCCTTGGCACTGAGGTTCAAACGATAAGATCTTCGTAGAATATGTAGGATCCAATATGGGCATCCAGGTCCCGCTATTGGATATTGACCGAGGAGTCTCTCGGGTCATGTCTACATAGTTCTCGAACCCGCAGGGTCTGCACACTTAAGGTTCGACGTTGTTTTATGTGTATTTGAGTTATATGGTTGGTTACCGAATGTTGTTCGGAGTCCTGGATGAGATCACGGACGTCACGAGGGTTTCCGGAATGGTCCGGAAACGAAGATTGATATATAGGATGACCTCATTTGATTACCGGAAGGTTTTCGGAGTTACCGGGAATGTACCGGGAATGACGAATGGGTTCCGGGGGTTCACCGGAGGGGGGCAACCCACTCCGGGGAAGCCCATAGGTATTTGGGGGGGTCACACCAGCCCTTAGTGGGCTGGTGGGACAGCCCACCAAATCCTATGCGCCAAGGAAGAGAAAATATCAAAGGAAAGGAAAAAAAAGGGAGAGGTGGGAAGGGGGAAGGACTCCCTCCCACCAAACCAAGTAGGACTCGGTTTGGGGGGGGAGAGTCCTCCCCCCTGGCTCGGCCGAACCCCTTGGGGTCCCTTGGACCCCAAGGCAAGGTCTCCCTCCCTCCTCCTATAGATATGGGGCTTTTAGGGCAGATTTGAGACGACTTTCTCACGGCTGCCCGACCACATACCTCCATAGTTTTTCCTCTAGATCGTGTTTCTGCGGAGCTCGGGCGGAGCCCTGCTGAGACAAGATCATCACCAACCTCCGGAGCGCCATCACGCTGCCGGAGAACTCTTCTACCTCTCCATCTCTCTTGCTGGATCAAGAAGGCCGAGATCATCGTCGAGCTGTACGTGTGCTGAACGCGGAGGTGCCGTCCGTTCGGTACTAGATCGTGGGACTGATCGCGGGATTGTTCGCGGGGCGGATCGAGGGACGTGAGGACGTTCCACTACATCAACCGCGATCTCACATCGCTTCTGCTGTACGATCTACAAGGGTACGTAGATCACTCATCCCCTCTCGTAGATGGACATCACCATGATAGGTCTTCGTGCGCGTAGGAAAATTTTTGTTTCCCATGCGACGTTCCCCAACAATGGCATCATGAGCTAGGTTCATGCGTAGATGTCTTCTCGAGTAGAACACAAAAGGTTTTGTGGGCGGTGATGTGCGTTTTGCTGCCCTCCTTAGTCTTTTCTTGATTCCGCGGTATTGTTGGATCGAAGCGGCTTGGACCGACATTACTCGTACGCTTACGAGAGACTGGTTTCATCGTTACGAGTAACCCCCTTTGCTCAAAGATGACTGGCAAGTGACGGTTTCTCCAACTTTAGTTGAATCGGATTTGACCGAGGAGGTCCTTGGATGAGGTTAAATAGCAACTCATATATCTCCGTTGTGGTGTTTGCGTAAGTAAGATGCGATCCTACTAGATACCCTTGGTCACCACGTAAAACATGCAACAACAAAATTAGAGGACGTCTAACTT
Organism: Hordeum vulgare subsp. vulgare; assembly: GCF_904849725.1. NCBI lineage: Eukaryota > Viridiplantae > Streptophyta > Magnoliopsida > Poales > Poaceae > Hordeum > Hordeum vulgare. The sequence goes on along the minus strand of NC_058523.1, from coordinate 560,383,795 downwards.
GTTTTTGCAGGGTATGATTGTGATGTGATATGGCCAATGATGTGATGTGATATATTGGATGTATGAGATGATCATGTTGTAATAGAAATATCGACTTGCACGTCGATGGTACGGCAACCGGCAGGAGCCATAGGGTTGTCTTTATACTAACATATGTGCTTGCAGATGCGTTTACTATTTTGCTAGGATGTAGCTTTAGTAGTGATAGCATTAGTAGCACGACAACCCCGATGGCGACACGTTGATGGAGATCATGATGATGGAGATCATGGTGTGGCGCCGGTGACAAGAAGATCGTGCCGGTGCTTTGGTGATGGAGATCAAGAAGCACGTGATGATGGCCATATCATGTCACTTATGAATTGCATGTGATGTTAATCCTTTTATGCACCTTATTTTGCTTAGAACGACGGTAGCATTATGAGGTGATCTCTCACTAAAATTTCAAGACGAAATTGTGTTCTCCCCGACTGTGCACCGTTGCTACAGTTCGTCGTTTCGAGACACCACGTGATGATCGGGTGTGATAGACTCAACGTTCACATACAACGGGTGCAAAACAGTTGCGCACGCGGAACACTCGGGTTAAGCTTGATGAGCCTAGCATGTGCAGACATGGCCTCAGAACACATGAGACCGAAAGGTCGATCATGAATCATATAGTTGATATGATTAGCATAGGGATGCTTACCACTGAAACTACTCTCGACTCACGTGATGATCGGACTTGGGATAGCGTAAGTGGATCATGAACCACTCAAATGACTAGAGAGATGTACTTTTTGAGTGGGAGTTTAGCATATAATTTGATTAAGTTGAACTCTAATTATCTTGAACATAGTCTAAAGTCCACTTTGAATATATTTGTGTTGTAGATCATGGCTCACGCAAGTGTCATCCTCAATTTTAATATGTTCCTAGAGAAAGCTAAGTTGAAAGATGATGGAAGCAACTTTGTAGATTGGGCTCGTAATCTTAGGCTAATCTTACAAGCTGGAAAGAAGGATTATGTCCTTAATGCTGCGCTAGGAGATGAACCACCCGCTACGGCTGATCAGGATGTTAAGAACGCTTGGCTAGCACGTAAGGAGGACTACTCAATAGTTCAATGTGCAGTCTTGTATGGCTTAGAGCCGGGACTTCAACGTCGCTTTGAGCGTCATGGAGCATTTGAGATGTTCCAGGAGTTGAAGTTTATCTTTCAGAAGAACGCCCGGATCGAGAGGTATGAGACCTCCGATAAATTCTATGCTTGCAAGATGGAGGAAAGCTCGTCTGTCAGTGAACATGTGCTCAAGATGTCTGGGTACTCAAACCGTCTAGCTGAACTAGGGATTGAACTCCCGCAAGAAGCTATCACTGACAGAATCCTCCAATCACTGCCGCCAAGCTATAAAGGCTTTGTGTTGAACTACAACATGCAAGGGATGAACAAGTCTCCCGGCGAGTTGTTTGCGATGCTGAAAGTCGCAGAGTCTGAACTCCGTAAAGAACATCAAGTGTTGATGGTGAGCAAGACTACTAGTTTCAAGAGAAACGGCAAAGGCAAGAAGGGCAATTCGAAGAAGAGCGGCAAGCCTGTTGCCAATCCGCCGAAGAAACCCAAGGCTGGACCTAAGCCTGAAACAGAGTGCTTCTATTGCAAGGGTATGGGTCACTGGAAGCGCAATTGCCCCAAGTATCTGGCAGATAAGAAGGCGGGCAAAGAAAAATCAGGTATATTTGATATACATGTTATTGATGTGTACTTAACCGGCTCTCGTAGTAGTGCCTGGGTATTCGATACCGGTTCTGTTGCTCACATTTGCAACTCGAAACAGGAACTGCGGAATAGACGGAGGCTGGCGAAAGACGAAGTGACGATGCGCGTAGGAAACGGTTCCAAGGTTGATGCAATCGCCGTCGGCACCGTGTCACTTCAACTACCATCGGGATTAGTGATGAATTTAAATCATTGTTATTTAGTGCCTGCGTTGAGCATGAACATTATATCCGGATCTTGTTTATTGCGAGACGGTTACTCTTTTAAGTCTGAGAATAATGGTTGTTCGATTTCTATGAGTAACATCTTTTATGGTCATGCACCGAATGTGAGAGGATTGTTCATATTGAATCTCGATAGAGATACGCATATACATAACATTGAGACCAAAAGAGTAAGAGTAAACAATGATAGCACCATATTTTTGTGGCACTGCCGCTTGGGTCATATTGGTGTAAAGCGCATGAAGAAACTCCATGCTGATGGACTTTTGGAGTCACTTGACTTTGATTCACTTGACACTTGCGAACCATGCCTCATGGGCAAGATGACTAAAACTCCGTTCTCCGGAACAATGGAGCGTGCAAGTGACTTATTGGAAATCATACATACCGATGTGTGTGGTCCGATGAGCGTGGAGGCACGCGGCGGATATCGTTATTTTCTCACCTTCACTGACGATTTGAGTAGATATGGTTATGTCTACTTAATGAAGCACAAGTCTGAAACATTTGAAAAGTTCAAGCAATTTCAGAGTGAAGTAGAAAATCATCGTAACAAGAAGATCAAGTTCCTGCGGTCTAATCGTGGGGGTGAATATCTGAGTTTCGAGTTTGGTACTCACTTAAAACAATGTGGAATTGTTTCGCAGTTAACACCGCCTGGAACACCACAGCGTAATGGTGTGTCCGAACGTCGTAATCGTACTTTATTAGAAATGGTGCGATCTATGATGTCTCTTACTGATTTGCCGTTATCGTTTTGGGGTTATGCATTAGAAACAACTGCATTCACTTTAAATAGGGCACCATCGAAGTCCGTTGACACGACACCATACGAACTGTGGTGTGGCAAAAGGCCAAAGTTATCGTTTCTTAAAGTTTGGGGATGTGATGCTTATGTCAAAAAGCTTCAGCCTGAAAAGCTGGAACCCAAAGCGGAAAAGTGCGTCTTCATAGGCTACCCAAAAGAGACAGTTGGGTACACCTTCTATCTCAAATCCGAGGGCAAAGTGTTTGTTGCTAAGAACGGAACTTTTCTCGAGAAGGAGTTTCTCTCGAGAGAATTGAGTGGGAGGAAGATAGAACTTGACGAGGTTGTCGAACCTCTCATCCCTCTGGATGGTGGCGCAGGGCAAGGGGAAACCCCTGTGATTGCGACGCCAGTTGAGGAGGAAGTTAATGATGATGATCATGAAACTCCAGTTCAAGTTTCTGTTGAACCATGCAGGTTGACGAGATCACGCGCTGCTCCAGAGTGGTACGGTAATCCCGTCTTGACAATCATGTTGTTAGACAACAATGAACCTGCAAATTATGAAGAAGCAATGGTGGGCCCAGATTCCAACAAATGGCTAGAAGCCATGAAATCCGAGATAGGATCCATGTATGAGAACAACGTGTGGACTTTGGAGATGCTACCTGAGGGCCGCAAGGCTATTCAGAACAAATGGATCTTTAAGAAGAAGACGGACGCTGACGGTAATGTGACCGTTTATAAAGCTCTACTTGTGGCAAAGGGTTTTTCACAAGTTCCAGGAATTGACTACGATGAGACTTTCTCTCCCGTAGCGATGCTTAAAGTCCGTCAGAATCATGTTAGCAATAGCTGCATTTTTCGATTATGAAATCTGCCAGATGGATGTCAAAACGGCGTTCCTTAACGGTTTCCTTAAGGAAGAGTTGTATATGATGCAACCCGAAGGTTTTGTCGATCCTAAAAATGCTGACAAAGTGTGCAAGCTCCAGCGATCCATTTATGGACTGGTGCAAGCATCTCGGAGTTGGAACAAGCGCTTTGATGAGGTGATCAAGGCATTTGGGTTTATACAAGTGGTTGGAGAATCTTGTATTTACAAGAAAGTGAGTGGGAGCTCTGTGGCGTTTCTAATATTATATGTGGATGACATATTACTGATTGGAAACAACGTAGAGCTTTTGGAGAGCATAAAAGATTATTTGAATAAAAGTTTCTCTATGAAGGACCTAGGAGAAGCTGCTTACATTCTAGGCATTAAGATCTATCGAGATAGATCAAGACGCCTGATAGGGCTTTCACAAAGCACATACCTTGATAAAGTTTTGAAGAGGTTCAAAATGGAACAGTCCAAGAAAGGGTTCTTGCCAGTGTTACAAGGTACGAGATTGAGTAAGACTCAGTGCCCAGCAACTGATGAAGATAGAGAGCATATGCGCTCCATCCCCTATGCTTCAGCCATAGGCTCTATCATGTATGCAATGCTGTGCACTAGACCGGATGTCAGCCTGGCCATAAGTATGGCAGGCAGGTTCCAGAGTAATCCAGGAGTGGATCACTGGACGGCGGTCAAGAATATCCTGAAGTACCTGAAAAGGACTAAGGAGATGTTTCTCGTGTATGGAGGTGACGAAGAGCTCGCCGTAAAAGGTTACGTTGATGCAAGCTTTGACACAGATCCGGACGACTCTAAGTCGCAAACCGGATACGTATTTATTCTTAATGGGGGTGCAGTAAGCTGGTGCAGTTCCAAGCAAAGCGTCGTAGCAGATTCTACATGTGAAGCGGAGTACATGGCTGCCTCGGAGGCGACTAAGGAGGGTGTCTGGATGAAGCAGTTCATGACGGATCTTGGAGTGGTGCCAAGTGCACTGAATCCAATAACCTTGTTCTGTGACAACACTGGTGCCATTGCCTTAGCAAAGGAACCAAGGTTTCACAAGAAGACCAGACACATCAAACGACGCTTCAACCTCATCCGCGACTACGTCGAGGAGGAGGACGTAAATATATGCAAAGTGCACACGGATCTGAATGTAGCAGACCCGCTGACTAAACATCTTCCACGGCCAAAACATGATCGACACCAGAACTGTATGGGTGTTAGATTTATTACAATGTAATTCACATGGTGATGTGAGGGCTAGATTATTGACTCTAGTGCAAGTGGGAGACTGTTGGAATTATGCCCTAGAGGCAATAATAAAAGTATAGTTATTATTATAATTCCTGTATCAAGATAATAGTTTATTATCCATGCTATAATTGTATTGAATGAAGACTCATTTACATGTGTGGATACATAGACAAAAACACCGTCCCTAGCATGCCTCTAGTTGGCTAGCCAGTTGATCAATGATAGTCAGTGTCTTCTGATTATGAACAAGGTGTTGTTGCTTGATAACTGGATCACGTCATTGGGAGAATCACGTGATGGACTAGACCCAAACTAATAGACGTAGCATGTTGATCGTGTCATTTTGTTGCTACTGTTTTCTGCGTGTCAAGTATTTATTCCTATGACCATGAGATCATATAACTCACTGACACCGGAGGAATGCTTTGTGTGTATCAAACGTCGCAACGTAACTGGGTGACTATAAAGATGCTCTACAGGTATCTCCGAAGGTGTTAGTTGAGTTAGTATGGATCAAAACTGGGATTTGTCACTCCGTGTGACGGAGAGGTATCTCGGGGCCCACTCGGTAATACAACATCACACACAAAGCCTTGCAAGCAATGTAACTTAGTGTAAGTTGCGGGATCTTGTATTACGGAACGAGTAAAGAGATTGCCGGTAAAACGAGATTGAAATAGGTATGCGGATACTGACGATCGAATCTCGGGCAAGTAACATACCGAAGGACAAAGGGCATGACATACGGGATTATACGAATCCTTGGCACTGAGGTTCAAACAATAAGATCTTCGTAGAATATGTAGGATCCAATATGGGCATCCAGGTCCCGCTATTGGATATTGACCGAGGAGTCTCTCGGGTCATGTCTACATAGTTCTCGAACCCGCAGGGTCTGCACACTTAAGGTTCGACGTTGTTTTATGTGTATTTGAGTTATATGGTTGGTTACCGAATGTTGTTCGGAGTCCCGGATGAGATCACGGACGTCACGAGGGTTTCCGGAATGGTCCGGAAACGAAGATTGTTATATAGGATGACCTCATTTGATTACCGAAAGGTTTTCGGAGTTACCGGGAATGTACCGGGAATGACGAATGGGTTCTGGGGGTTCAGGGGAGGGGGGCAACCCACTCCGGGGAAGCCCATAGGTATTTGGGGGGGTCACACCAGCCCTTAGTGGGCTGGTGGGACAGCCCACCAAATCCTATGCGCCAAGGAAGAGAAAATATCAAAGGAAAGGAAAAAAAGGGAGAGGTGGGAAGGGGGAAGGACTCCCTCCCACCAAACCAAGTAGGACTCGGTTTGGGGGGGGGAGAGTCCTCCCCCCTGGCTCGGCCGAACCCCTTGGGGTCCCTTGGACCCCAAGGCAAGGTCTCCCTCCCTCCTCCTATAGATATGGGGCTTTTAGGGCAGATTTGAGACGACTTTCTCACGGCTGCCCGACCACATACCTCCATAGTTTTTCCTCTAGATCGTGTTTCTTCGGAGCTCGGGCGGAGCCCTGCTGAGACAAGATCATCACCAACCTCCGGAGCGCCGTCACGCTGCCGGAGAACTCTTCTACCTCTCTGTCTCTCTTGCTGGATCAAGAAGGCCGAGATCATCGTCGAGCTGTACGTGTGCTGAACGCGGAGGTGCCGTCCGTTCGGTACTAGATCGTGGGACTGATCGCGGGATTGTTCGCGGGGCGGATCGAGGGACGTGAGGACGTTCCACTACATCAACCGCGATCTCACATCGCTTCTGCTGTACGATCTACAAGGGTACGTAGATCACTCATCCCCTCTCGTAGATGGACATCACCATGATAGGTCTTCGTGCGCGTAGGAAAAATTTTGTTTCCCATGCGACGTTCCCCAACAGTTACTACTATTGCTGCTGCTACTTGTTACTACTGTCACTACTGCTGCTACTGCTGTCACTACTGCTGTTACTTGCTCTGCTGTTACTACTGTTGCTGCTGCTACTTGCTACTACTGTCACTACTGTTGCTACTGCTGTTACCACTGCTGTCACTATTGTTGTTCCTTGCTACTGTTGTCACTTGTTACCTTGCTGTTACCTGCTGCAATACTTTTCTACGCCATTGATACTTCAGTTAGGAATAGTCTGCCGTCAACAGATCCTTTCCTGACACCGTTGCTATCATACCACTTTGCTGCTTATACTTTGCTTGCAGATACTAATCTTTCAGGTGTGGTTGAGCTGACAACTCAACTGCTAATACTTGAGAATATTCTTTAAGCTCCCATCGTGTCGAACCAACAAATTTGGGTTGAATACTCTACCCTCGAAAACTGCTGCGATCCCATACACTGGTGGGTTATGTCGAGACAATTTCCTGACAGTATCTTTCTGGAGTCGTTGCCAGGGAAGGTGCTAATTGTCCCCACAACAAGGACGAGCAGGAGTTAAGCTTGGGGATGCTTGATACGTCTCCAATGTATCTATAATTTTTTATAGTTCCATGCTATTTTAGTGTCAACTTGGGATGTCCTATATGCATTTATATGCCATTTTATATCATTTTTGGGACTAACCTATTGACTCAGTACCCAGTGCCAGTTTCTGTTTTTCCATGTTTTTGGCCTTTTTCGGATAGGAATTTTAATCGGAGTCCAAACGGAATAAGACCTTCGGGATGATTTTTTCCGCAACAGAAGATACGCAGGAGACTTGAGAACCAAGGTAGAGGGCCACGTGGGAGCCCACAAGCCCACCAGGCGCGCCCTAGGGGGCGCCTAGCAGGCTTGTGGGCTCCCCGTGACTCCCCTGCCCTACCTCTTCCGCCTATAAATTCCCTAAAATCCTAGAATCAACAAAGAGAGCCACGAAAATACTTTTCCGCCGCCGCAAGCTTCCGTTTCAACGAGATCCCATCTAGGGACCTTTCTGGTGCCCTGCCGGAGGGGGTATTTGGAGACGGAGGGCTTCTTCATCAACACCATTGCCTCTCCGATGATGCGTGAGTAGTTCACCACAAACCTTCGGGTCCATAGCTAGTAGCTAGATGGCTTCTTCTCTCTCTTCGATCTTCAATACAAAGTTCTTCATGATCTTCATGGAGATCTATCCGATGTAACCTTCTTATGCGGTGTTTGTCGAGATCCGATGAATTGTGGATTTATGACCAGATTATCTATGAATATTATTTGAGTCTCCTCTGATCTCTTATATGCATGATTCGTATGCTTGTAATTATCTTCAAGTTATGGGTTTTGTTTGGCCAACTAGATCTATGATTCTTGCAATGGGAGAAGTACTTGGTTTTGGGTTCATACCGTGCGGTGACCTCACCCAGTGACAGAAGGGGTAGCGAGGCACGTATCATGTTGTTGCCATCAAGGGTAAAAAGATGGGGTTTATGTCATATTGCATGAATTTATCCCTCTACATCATGTCATCTGTCTTAAGGCGTTACTCCGTTTGTTATGAACCTAATACAATAGATGCATGCTGGATAGCGGTCGATGTGTGGAGTAATAATAGTAGATGCAGATTGTATCGGTCTACTTGTCTCGGACGTGATGCCTATTCATGTGATCATTGCCTTTGATATCGTCATGACTTTGCGCGATTCTATCAATTGCTCGACAGTAATTTGTTCACCCACCATTATACTTGTTTCAAGAGAGAAGCCTCTAGTGAACACTATGGCCCCCGAGTCTATTTCACATCTTCAGATCTATGTACTTTGCTGCACTTTTATTTCCTTTCTCCACCAGATCTCACTTTGCAAACAATCGTGACGGGATTGACAACCCGTTATCGCGTTGGGTGCAAGCTCGTTTGTTTTTGCACATGTGTTGTGGTGCCTCATCTCGACACTCCTACTAAATTGATACCTTGGTTCTCAAACTGAGGGAAATACTTACTTCTACTCTACTGCATCACCCTTTCCTCTTCAAGGGAAAAACCAACGCAAGCTCAAGAGGTAGCAGGACCCAAAATCAGTGACTAAGAGCATAAAAAACTAGCCGGAATAGGCCAAAACTGCGAGTTTCGATGAGTTCCCCGTAGACGGACCCCGGGGTACCAGAAACGTTCGGGTCGCAGCGGGACCCAAAATCAGTGAGTAATAGCATACAAAACTGGTTGGAATAGGCCAAAACTGTGAGTTTTCATGATTTTACGCTTAATCGGACCCCAAGGTTCGTGAAACGTTCGGATGGCATCGGGAGCCAAAATTAGTGACTAATAGCATACAAAACTGGTCGGAATAGGCCAAAACAGTGAGTTTTTGATGAGTTCCCCGTACTCGGACCGCGTGGTTCCCGAAATGTTCGGATCGTAGTGGAACCCAAAGTCAGTGAGTAATAGCTTACAAAACTCGCCAGAATAGGCCAAAACTCCGATTTTTCTTGATTTCCCCTTAAACGGACCCCGGGGTTCCCGAAACGTTTGGATGGCATCGAGACCCAAAATCAGTGACAAATAGCATACAAAGCTGGCCGGAATAGGCCAAAACTACGAGTTTTGACGAGTACCGCGTAACCGGACCCCTGGGTTCCGGAAACGTTTGGATCGCAGCAGGAACCAAAATTAGTGAGTAATACCATACAAAACAGGTCGAAATAGGCCAAAACTGTGAGTTTTCATGATTTCCCCTTAACCAGACCCCGGGGTTCCCAAAACGTTCGGATGGCATCGGGACCCAAAGTCAGTGACTAATAGCAAACAAAAGTTGCCGGAATAGGCCAGAACTGTGAGTTTTGACGAGTTCCCCGTAAGCGGACCCCGGGGTTCCCGAAACTTTCGGATCGCAGCGGGACCCAAAATCAGTGATTAATAGCATACAAAACTGGCCAGAATAGACCAAAACTGCGCGTTTTGCCGAGTTCCCCGTAACCGAACCCAGGGTTCCTGAAACGTTTGGACCGCAACGGGAACCAAAAACAATGAGTAATAGCATACAAAATTGGTCAGAATAGGCCAAAACTGCGAGTTTTCATGATTTCCCCTTAACCGAACCCCGGGGTTCACAAAACGTTCGGATGGCATCGGTACCCAAAATCAATGACTAATAGCATACAAAACTGGCCAGAATAGGCCAAAACTGCGAGTTTTGACGAGTTCCCCGTAACCGGACCTCGGAGTTCCCAAAATGTTCGGATCGCATCGGGACCCAAAATCAGGGACAAATAGCATAAAACTTTGGCCGGAAAAGGCCAAAACTGCGAATTTAGATGAGTTCCTCGTAACCGGACCCCGGAGTTCCCGAAACGTTTGGATCACAGCGGGAACCGATATCAGTGAGTAATACATACAAAAGTGACCTGAATAGGCTAAAGGTGCGAGTTTTCCTGATTTACCCTTAAACGGACCCCGGGATTCCCGAAACATTCGGATGGCATCGGGTCACAAAATCTGTGACAAATAGCATAAAAATTTGGCCGAAATCTGTGACAGAACTGTGAGTTTTGATGAGTTCCCCATAATCGGACCCCGGGATTCCCGAAACGTTTCGATCGCAGTAGCAACCAAAATCAGTGAGTAATAGCATACAAAACTGGCCGGAATAGGTCAAAACTGCGATTTTTCATGATTTCCCCATAACTGGACCCCGGGGTTCGCGAAATATTTGGATGGCATCGGGACCCAAAATCAGTGACTAATAGCATACAAAACTGCCGTGAATAGGCCAAAACTGTGTGTTTTGACGAGTTCCCAGTAATCGGACCCCGGGGTTCCCGAAACTATCGAATCACAGCGGGACCCAAAATCAGTGAGTAATAGCTTACAAAACTCGCCAGAATAGGCCAAAACTGTGTGTTTTGACGACTTCCACGTAACCAGACCCCAAGCTTCCCGAAACATTTGTATCGGAGCGGGACCCAAAATCACTGAGTAATAGCATACAAAACTGGCCAAAATAGGCCAAAACTGTGATTTTTGATGAGTTCCCCGTAACTGGACCTCGGGGTTCCCGAAACGTTTGGATCACAATGGGACCCAAAATCAGTGAGTAATAGCAGACAAAACTGACCGGAATAGGCCAAAAGTGCGAGTTTTCATGAGTTCCACGTAATCGGACCCCGGGGTTCCCGAAACGTTCAGATCGCACTGGGACCCAAAATCAGTGAGTAATAGCATAAAAACTGGTCGGAATAGGCCCAAGCTGCGAGTTTTCCTGATTTCCCCTTAAACGGACGTCGGGGTTCCCGAAATGTTAGGATGGCATCGGGACCCAAAATCAGTGACTAATAGCATACAAAACTGGCCAGAATAGGCCAAAACTGCGAGTTTTGAAGAGTTCCCCGTAACCGGACCCCGGCGTTCCCGAAATGTTTGGTGTCATAGCGGGACCCAAAATCAGTGAGTAATAACATACAAAAGTGGCCGGAATAGACCAAAACTGCGAGTTTTGATGAGTTCCCCATAACCGAACCCGATGTTCCTGAAACGTTCGGATCGCAGCGGGAACCAAAATCAGTGAGTAATAGCATACAAAACTGGCACGAATAGGCCAAAATTGTGAGTTTTCAAGAGTTCCACGTAACTAGACCCCGGGGTTCCCGAAACACTCGGATCGCAGCGGGACCCAAAATTAGTGAGTAGTAACATACAAAACTTGCCAAAATAGACAAAAACTACAAGTTTTGTCGAGTTCCCCGTAACCGGACGCTGGGGTACCCGAAACGTTTGGATCACAGTGGGAGCCAAAAACTATGAGTAATAGCATACAAAACTTGCTGGAATAGGCCAAAATTGCGAGTTTTCATGAGTTCCACGTAATTGGACCCCGGGATTCCCGAAACGTTCGGATCGCAGCGGGACCCAAAATCAGTGAGTAATAGCATACAAAACTGGCCAAAATAGACCAAAACTGCGAGTTCTGACGAGTTCCCCGTAACCGGACCCCGGGGGTCCCGAAACGTTTCAATCGCAGCGGGGACCAAAATCAGTGAGTAATAGCATACAAAAGTGGCCAGAATAGGCCAAAGTTGTGACTTTTCCTGATTACCCCTTAAACGGACCATGGGGTTCCCGAAACGTTCGGATGGCATGGGGACCCAAAATCGGTGACAAATATCATAAAAAACTAGCCGGAATAGGCCAAAACTCCGAGTTTTGACGAGTTCCCCGTAACCGGACCCCGGGGTACCCGAAACATTCGGGTCGCAGCGGGACCCAAAAAGCAGTGAGTAATAGCATACAAAACTAGCCGAAATAGGCCAAAACTGCGAGTTTTCATGATTTCCCTCTTAATCGGACCCCGAGGTTCCCGAAACGTTCGGATGTCATCGGGACCCAAAATCAGTGAGTAATAGCATACAAAACTGGCCAAAATAGACCAAAACTGCGAGTTTTGACGAGTTCCCCGTAACCGGACCCCGAGGGTCACGAAACGTTTGGATCGCAGCGGGAACCAAAATCAGTGAGTAATAGCATACAAAAGTGCCCAGGATAGGCCAAATCTGTGAGTTTTCCTGATTTCCCCTTAAACGGACCAGGGGGTTCCCGAAACGTTCGGATGGCATCGGGACCCAAAATCTGTGACAAATAGCATAAAAAACTGGCCGAAATAGGCCAAAACTATGAGTTTTGATGAGTTCCCCGAATCCGGACCCCGGGGTTCCCAAAACTTTCGGATCGCAGCGTGACCCAAAATCAAAGAGTAATAGCATACAAAACTGGCCAGAATAGACCAAAACTGCAAGTTTTGTCGAGTTCCCCGTAATCGGACCCAGGGTTACTAAAACGTTTGGACCGTAGCGGGAACCAAAAACAGTGAGTAATAACATACAAAACTGGTCGGAATAAGCCAAAACTGCGATTTTTCATAATTTCCCCTTAACCGGATCCCGGGGTTCCCAAAACGTTTGGATGGCATTGGGACCAAAAATGAGTGACTAATAGCATACAAAACTGGCCGGAATTGGCCAAAACTGTGAGTTTTGAAGAGTTCCCCGTAACCGAACCTCGGGGTTCCCGAAACGTTTGGGTCGCAGCGGGACCCAAAATCAGTGAGTAATAGCATACAAAACTGGCCAGAATAGACCCAAACTGCGAGTTTTGACAAGTTCCCCGTAACCGGACCCCAGAGTTCCCGAAACGTTCGGTTGGCATCGGGACCCAATATCGTGGACAAATAGCATAATAATTTGGCCGGCATAGGCCAAAACTGCGAGTTTTGATGAGTTCCCCATAACCGGACCCCGGGGTTCCCGAAACATTTGGATCACAGTGGGAACCAATATCACTAAGTAATGGCATACAAAAGTGACCTGAATAGGCCAAAGCTGCGAGTTTTCCTGATTTACCCTTGAACGGACCACGGGGTTCCGGATCGCATCGGGACACAAAACCTGTGACAAATAGCATAAAAATTGGACGGAATAGGCCAAAACTGCGAGTTTTGACGAGTTCCCCGTAACCGGACCCCGGGATTCTCGAAACGTTTGGATCGCAACGGTAACCAAAATCAGTGTGTAATAGCATACAAAACTGGCTGGAATAGGCCAAAACTGCGATTTTTCATGATTTCCCGTTAACCGAACCCTCGGGTTCCCAAAACGTTCGGATGGCATCGGGACCCAAAATCAGTGACTAATAGCATACAAAACTGGCTCAATAGGCCAAAACTATGAGTTTTGACGAGTTCCGTGTAATCGGACCCCGGGGTTCCCGAAACTTTTGGATCACAGCGGGACCCAAAATCAGTGAGTAATAGCTTACATAACTCGTGAGAATAGGCCAAAACTGCGTGTTTTGACGAGTTCCACGTAACCGAACCCCAGGGTTCCAGAAACATTCGTATCGGAGCGGGACCCAAAATCAGTGACTAATAGCATACAAAACTGGCCAAAATAGGCCAAAACTGCGATTTTTGATGACTTCCCCGTAACTGGACCTCGGGGTTCCCCAAACATTCGAATCACAACGGGACCCAAAATCAGTGAGTAATAGCATACAAAAAAGGCCGGAATAGGCAAATGTGCGAGTTTTCATGAGTTCCACGTAATCGGACCGAGGGGTTCCTGAAACATTCGGATCGTAGCGGGACCCAAAATCAGTGAGTAATAGCATACAAAATTGGCCGGAATAGACCCAAGCTGCGAGTTTTCCTGATTTCCCCTTAAACGGATCCCGGGGTTCTCGAAATATTCGGATGGCATCGGGACCCAAAATCAGTGACTAATAGCTTACAAAACTGGCCGGAATAGACCAAAACTGCGAGTTTTGATGAGTTCCCCGTAACTGGACCCCGGGGTTCCCGAAACATTCGGATGGCATCGGGACCAAAAGTCAGTGACTAATAGCAAACAAAACTGGCCGGAATAGGCCAGAACTGAGAGTTTTGACGAGTTCCCCGTAACCGGACCCCGGGGTTCCCGAAACGTTCGGATCGCAGCGTGACCCAAAATCTATGAGTAATAGCATACAAAATTGGCCGGAATTGGCCAAAACTGTGACTTTGCCGAATTCCCGTAACCCGACCCCGGGGTTCCTGAAATGTTTGGACCGCAGCGGGAACCAAAATCAGTGAGTAATAGCATACAAAACTTGTTGGAATAGGCCAAAACTGCGAGTTTTCATGATTTCCCCTTAACCGGACCCCGGGGTTCCTAAAATGTTCGGATGGCATCGGGACCCAAAATCAATGACTAATAGCATACAAAACTTGCCAGAATAGGCCAAAACTGCGAGTTTTCATGAGTTCCACGTAATTGGACCTCGGGGTTCCCGAAATGATTGGGTCGCACCGGGACCCAAAATCAGTGAGTAATAGCATACAAAACTGGCCAGAATAGACCAAAACTACGAGTTTTGACGAGTTCCCCGTAACTGGACCCCGGAGTTCCCGAAACATTCGGATGGCATCGAGACCCAAAATCAGGGACAAATACCATAAAAATTTGGCCGGAATAGGCCAAAATTGTGAGTTTTGATGAGTTCCCCGTAACCGGACACCGGGTTCCTGAAACGTTTGTATCTTAGCGGGAACCAATATCAGTGAGTAATAGCATACAAAACTGGTCGGAATAGGCCAAAACTGTGAGTTTTGACGAGTTCCAAGTAATCGGACCTCGGGGTTCCGGAAACTTTCGGATAGCAGCGGAACCCAAAATCAGTGAGTAATAGCTTACAAATCTCGCGAGAATAGGCCAGAACTGCGTGTTTTGACGAGTTCCACGTAACCGGACCTCGGGGTTCCGAAACACTCATATCGGAGTGGGACCCAATATCAGTGACTAATAGAATACAAAACTGGCCAAAATAGGCCAAAACTACATTTTTTACGAGTTCCCCGTAACCGGACCTCGGGGTTCCCGAAACGTTCGGATCACAACGGGACCCAAAATCAATGACTAATAGCATACAAAACTGGCCGAATAGGCCCAAGCTGCGAGTTTTCATAAGTTCCACGTAATCGGACCCCGGGGTTCCCGAAACGTTAGGATCGCAGCGGGATCCAAAATTAGTGAGTAATAGCATACAAAACTAGCGGCAATAGGCCCAAGCTGCGAGTCTTCCTGATTTCCCCTTAAACGGACCCCGGGGTTCCCAAAACGTTCGGATGGCATCGGGACCCAAAATCAGTGACTAATAGCATACAAAACTGGCAGGAATAAGCCAAAACTGTGACTTTTGACGAGTTCCCAGTAATCGGACCCCGGGGTTAATGAAATGTTTAGATGGCATCGGGACCCAAAAATCAGTGAGAAATAGCATACAAAACTGGCGAGAATAGGCCAAAACTGCGAGTTTTGACGAGTTCCCCGTAACCAGACTCCGGGGTTCCCGAAAGGTTCGGATGGCATCGCGTCCCAAAATCGATGAGTAATAGCATACAAAACTGGCCGGAATAGGCCAAAACTGTGAGTTTTGAAGAGTTCCCTGTAATCATACCCCGGCGTTCCCAAAATGTTTGGGTTGCAGCGGGACCAAAAATCAGTGAGTAATAGTATACAAAACTGGCCAGAATAGACGAAAACTACGAGTTTTGATGAGTTCCCCGTAACCGGACCCGGGGGTTCCTGAAACGTTCGGGCCGCGGCGGGAACCAAAATCAGTGAGTAATAGCATACAAAACTGACAGGAATAGGCCAAAATTGCGAGTTTTCACGAGTTCCACGTAACTAGACCCTGAGATTTCCGAAACACTCGGATCGCAGCAGGACCCAAATTAGTGAGTAGTAACATACAAAACTTGCCAAAATAGACCTAAACTACGAGTTTTGTCAAGTTCCCCGTAACCGGACCGTGGGGTTCCCGAAACGTTTGGATCACAGCGGGAACAAAAAACTATGAGTAATAGTATACAAAACTTGCTGGAATAGGCAAAACTGTGAGTTTTCATGAGTTCCACGTAATTGGACCCTAGGGTTCCCGAAACATTCGGATCGCAGCGGGACCCAAAATCGGTAAGTAATAGCATACAAAACTGGCCAAAATAGACCAAAACTGCTAGTTTTAACGAGTTCCCCGTAACAGGACCCCGGGGGTCACGAAACGTTTGGATCGCAACGGGAACCAAAATCAGTGAGTAATAGCATACAGAAGTGGCCAGAATAGGCCAAAGCTGTGAGTTTTGCTGATTTCCCCTTAAACGGACCACGGGGTTCCCGAAATGTTCGGATGGCATCGGGACCCAAAATCAGTGACAAATAGCATAAAAACTGGCCGGAATAGGCCAAAACTGCGAGTTTTGACGAGTTCTCCGTAACCGGACCCCGGGGTACACGAAACGTTCGCGTCGCAGCGGGACCCAAAATCAGTGAATAATAGCATACAAAACTGGCCGAAATAGGCCAAAACTGTGAGTTTTCATGATTTTCCACTTGGTTCGGACCACGAGGTTCCCGAAACGTTCGGATGGCATCGGGACCCAAAATCAATGACTAATAGCATACAAAACTGGTCGGAATAGGCCAAAACTGTGAGTTTTTGACGAGTTCCCCGTAATCGGACCCCCGGGGTTCCCGAAACGTTGGGATCGCAACAGGACCCAAAGATAGTGAGTAGTAGCTTACATAACTCGCCAGAATAGGCCAAAACTGCGAGTTTTCCTGATTTCCCCTTAAACGGACCCCGGGCTTCCCGAAACGTTCAGATGGCATCGGGACCCAAAATCAGTGAACAAAAGTGGCCGGAATAGGCCAAAACTGTGAGTTTTGACGAGTTCCCCGTAACCGGACCCCTAGGTTCCCAAAACGTTTGGATCCCAGCGGCAATCAAAATCAGTGAGTAATAGCATACAAAACAGGCCGGAATAGGCCAAAACTGCGAGTTTTCATGATTTCCCCTTAACCGGACCCTGGGTTCCCGAAACATTCGGATGGCATCGGGACCAAAAGTCAGTGACTCATAGCAAACAAAACTAGCCAGAATAGGCCAGAACTAAGACTTTGACAAGTTCCCAGTAACCGGAGCCGGGGGTTCCCGAAACGTTCGGATCGCAGTGGGACCCAAAATCAGTGAGTAATAGCATACAGAATTGGCCGAAATAGACCAATACTGCGAGTTTTGCCGAGTTCCCCATAAGCCGACCCCTGGGTTCCTGAAACGTTTGGACCGCATCGGGAACCAAAAACAGTGAGTAATAGCATACAAAACTGGCTGGAATAGGCCAAAACTGCGAGTTTTCATTATTTCCCCTTAACCGGACCCCGGGGTTCCCAAAATGTTCGGATGGCATCGGGACCCAAAATCAATGACTAATAGCATACAAAACTTGCGAGAATAGGCCAAAACTGCGAGTTTTCATGAGTTCCACGTAATTGGACCTCGGGACTCCCGAAACGATTGGGTCGCACCGGGACCCAAAATCAGTGAGTAATAGCATACAAAACAGGCCAAAATAGGCCAAAACTACAATTTTTTACGAGTTCCCCATAACCGGACCTCGGGGTTCCCGAAACGTTCGGATCACAACGGGACCCAAAATCAATGACTAATAGCATACAAAACTGCCCGAATAGGCCCAAGCTGCGAGTTTTCATAAGTTCTACGTAATCGGACCCCGGGGTTCCCGAAACGTTAGGATCGCAGCGGGACCCAAAATCAGTGAGTAATAGCATACAAAACTAGCGGGAATAGGCCCAAGCAGGGAGTCTTCCTGATTTCCCCTTAAACGGACCCCGGGGTTCCCAAAAACGTTCGGATGGCATCGGGACCCAAAATCAGTGACTAATAGCATACAAAACTGGCCAAAATAGGCCAAAACTACAATCTTTTATGAGTTCCCCATAACCGGACCCTGGGGATCCTAAAACGTTTGGACCGCAGCAGGAACCAAAAACACTGAGTAATAGCATACAAAACTGGCCAGAATAGACCAAAACTGCGAGTTTTGGTTAGTTCCCCTTAACCGGACCCCGGGGTTCCCGAAATGTTTGGATGGCATCGGGACCCAAAATCAGTGACTAATAGCATACAAAGCTGGTCGGAATAGGCCGAAACTGTGAGTTTTTGACGAGTTCCACGTAACCGGACCCCGGGGTTTCTAAAACGTTCGGATCGCAGCGGGACCTAAAATCAGTGAGTAATATCTTACAAAACTAGCCAGAATAGACCAAAACTATGAGTTTTGATGAGTTCCCCGTAACCGGACCCCGGGGTTCCCGAAACGTTTGGACCGCAGCAGGAACCAAAAATACTGAGTAATAGCATACGAAACTGGCCGGAATAGGCTAAAACTCCGAGTTTTCCTGAGTTCCCCGTAATTGGAACCCGGGGTTCCCGAAATGTTCGGATCGAAGCGGGACCCAAAATCAGTGAGTAATAGCATACAAAACTGCGAGGAATAGGCCAAAACTGCGAGTTTTCACGAGTTCCCCGAAGTCGAACCCCGGGGTTCCCGAAACGTTTGGATCACAGCGAGAACCAAAATCTGTGAGCAATAGCATACAAAAGTGGCCCTAATAGGCCAAAGCTGCAACTTTTCCTGATTTCCCCTTAAACGGACCACGGGGTTCCCGAAACGTTCGAATGGCATCGGGACCCAAAATCAGTGACAAATAGCATAAAAACTGGCCAGAATAGGCCAAAACAGTGAGTTTTGACTAGTTCCGCGTAACTGGACCCCGGGGTTCCCGAAACGTTAGGGTCGCAGCGGGGCCCAAAATCAGTGAGTAATAGCATACAAAACTGGCCGAAATAGGCCAAAACTGCGAGTTTTCATGATTTCCCCTTAATCAGACCTCGGGGTTCCCGAAACGTTTAGATGGCATCGGGACCCAAAATCAGTGACTAATACCACATAAAACTGGACGGAATAAGCCAAAACTATGAGTTTTGACGAGTTCGCCGTAATCGTACCCCGGGGTTCCCGAAACGTTCGGATCGCATGAGGACCCAAAGTCAGTGAGTAATAGCTTACAAAACTCGCCAGAATAGGCCAAAACTGCGAGTTTTCCTGATTTCCCCTGAAACGCACCCTGGGGTTCCTGAAATGTTTGGATGGCATCGGGGCCAAAAATCAGTGACAAATAGCATACAAACTGGCCAGAATAGACCAAAACTGCGAGTTTTGACAAGTTCCCCGTAACCGGACCCTAGGGTTCCCGAAACGTTCGGATCGCAGCGGGAACGAAAATCAGTGAGTAATAGCTTAGAAAACTCGCCTGAATAGGCCAACACTCGGGGTTCCCCGTAACCGAACCTCGGGTACCCGAAATGTTCGGATCACAACGGGACCAAAAATCAGTGGCTAATAGCATACAAAACTGGCCGGAATAGGCCAAACCTGCGAGTATTCATGAGTTCCATGTAATCGTACCCCGGTGTTCCTGAAACATTCGGATCACAGCGAGACCCAAAATCAGTGAGTAATAGCATACAAAACAGGCCAAAATAGGCCAAAACTGTGATTTTTGACGACTTCCCCATAACCGGACCTCGGGGTTCCGGAACGTTCGGATCACAACATGACCCAAAATCAGTGAATAATAGCATACAAAATTGGCCGGAATAGGCCAAAACTACGAGTTTTGACGAGTTCGCCGTTAGCGGACCCCGGGGTTACCGAAACATTCGGATCGCAACGGGGCCCAAAACCGATGAGTAATAGCATACAAAACTGGCTAGAATAGACCAAAAATGCGAGTTTTGACGAGTTCCCCGTAACCGGACCCCGGAGTTCCTGAAATTTTCGGATGGCATCGGGACCCAAAATCAGGGACAAATAGCATAAAAATTTGGCCGGAATAGGCCAAAATTGTAATTTTTGATGAATTCCCTGTAACCGGACACCGGGTTCCCGAAACGTTTGGATCGTAGCAGGAACCAATATCAGTGAGTAATAGCATACAAAAGTGGTCAGAATAGACCAAAACTGTGAGTTTTGACGAGTTCCCAGTAATCGGACCCCGGGGTTCCGGAAACTTTCGGATCGCAGCGGAACCCAAAATCGGTGAGGAATAGCTTACAAATCTTGCCAGAATAGGCCCGAACTGCGTGTTTTGACGAGTTCCACATAACCGGACCTCGGGGTTCCGAAACATTCGTATCGGAGCGGGACCCAAAATCAGTGACTAATAGCATACAAAACTGGCCAAAATAGGCCAAAACTACAATTTTTACGAGTTCCCCGTAACCTCGGGGTTCCCGAAACGTTCGGATCACAACGGGGCCCAATGACAGTGAGTAATAGCTTACATAACTCTCCAGAATAGGCCAAAACTGCGAGTTTTCCTAATTACCCCATAAACGGCCCCGGGCTTCCCGAAACGTTCAGATGGCATCGGGACCCAAAATCAGTGACAAATAGCATACAAAAGTGGCCGGAATAGGCCAAAACTGTGAGTTTTGACGAGTTCCCCGTAACTGGACCCCTAGGATCCCGAAACGTTAGGATCGCCGTTGGACCCAAAATCAGTGAGTAATAGCATACAAAACTAGCGGGAATAGGCCCAAGCTGCGAGTCTTCCTGATTTCCCCTTAAACGGACCCCGGGGTTCCCAAAACGTTCGGATGGCATCGGGACCCAAAATTAGTGACTAATAGCATACAAAACTGGCCGGAATAGGCCAAAACTGTGAGTTTTGACGAGTTCCGAGTAATCGGACCCCGGGGTTAATGAAATGTTCAGATGGCATCGGGACCCAAAAATCAGTGACAAATAGCAAACAAAACTAGCCGGAATAGGCAAGAACTGAGAGTTTGGAAGAGTTCCCCGGAACCAGACCCCGGGTTCCCGAAACGTTCGGATCGCAGCGGGACCCAAAATCAGTGAGTAATAGCATACAAAATTGGCCGGAATAGGCCAAAACTATGAGTTTTGCCGAGTTCCCCGTAACCCGACCCCGGGGTTCCTGAAATGTTTGGACCGCAGCTGGAACAAAAAACAGTGAGTAATAACATACAAAACTGGCCGGAATAGGCCAAAACTGCAAGTTTTCATGATTTCCCCTTAACCGGACCCCGGGGTTCCCAAAATGTTCGGATGGCATCGGGACCCAAAATCAATGACTAATAGCATACAAAACTTGCCAGAATAGGCCAAAACTGCGAGTTTTCATGAGTTCCATGTAATTGGACCTCAGGGTTCCCGAAATGATTGGGTCGCGCCGGGACCCAAAATCAGTGAGTAATAGCATACAAAACTGGCCGGAATACACCAAAACTGCGAGTTTTGACGAGTTCCCCGTAACCGGACCCCAGAGTTCCCGAAATGTTCGGATGGCATGGGGACCCAAAATCAGGGACAAATAGCATAAAAATTGGCCGGAATAGGCCAAAATTGTGTGTTTTGATGAGTTCCCCGTAACCGGACACCGGGTTCCCGAAACGTTTGGATCGTAGCGGGAACCAATATAAGTGAGTAATAGCATAAAAACTGGTCGGAATCGGCCAAAACTGTGAGTTTTGACGAGTTCCCAGTAATCGGACCCCGGGGTTCCGGAAACTTTCGGATCGCAGCGGAACCCAAAATCCGTGAGTAATAGCTTACAAATCTCGCTAGAATAGGCCAGAACTGCGTGTTTTGACGAGTTCCACGTAACCGGACCTCGGGGTTCGGAAACATTCGTATCGGAGCATGACCCAAAATCAGTGACTAATAGCATACAAAGCTAGCCAAAATAGGCCAAAACTACATTTTTTACGAGTTCCCCGTAACCGGACCTCGGGGTTCCCGAAACGTTCGGATCACAACGGGACCCAAAATCAATGACTAATAGCATACAAAACTGGCCGAATAGGCCCAAGCTGCGAGTTTTCATAAGTTCCACGTAATCGGACCCCGGGGTTCCCGAAACGTTAGGATCGCAGCGGGACCCAAATTCAGTGAGTAATATCATACAAACTAGTGGGAATAGGCCCAAGAAGAATAGACCCGAAATCAGTGAGTAATAACATTCGGATCGCAACGGAGCCCAAAATCGATGAGTAATAGCATACAAAACTGGCCAGAATAGACCAAAATTGCCAGTTTTGACGATTTCCCCGTAAACGGACCCTGGGGTTACCCGAAACGTTTGGACCGCAGCAGGAACCAAAAACAGTGAGTAATAGCATACAAAACTGGCCGGAATAGGCCAAAACTCCGAGTTTTCATGAGTTCCACATATATGGACCCCGGGGTTCCCGAAATGTTCGGATCGAAGCGGGACCCAAAATCAGTGAGTAATAGCATACAAAACTGGCGAAAATAGACCAACACTGCGAGTTTTGACGAGTTCCCCGTAACCGGACCCTGGGGTTCCCGAAACGTTCGGATCATAGCGACAACCAAAATCGGTGAGTAATAGCTTACAAAACTCGCCAGAATAGGCCAACACTCGGGGTTCCCAGTAACCGAACCTCGGGTTCCCGAAACGTTCGGATCACAAGGGACCAAAAATCAGTGGCTAATAGCATAGAAAACTGGCCGGAATAGGCCAAACCTGCCAGTATTCATGAGTTCCATGTAATCGGACCCCGGGGTTCCCGAAACATTCAGATCGCAGCGAGACCCAAAATCAGTGAGTAAGAACATACAAAACTGGCCAAAATAGACCAAAGCCGCGAGTTTTTACGAGTTCCCCATAACCGGATTTCCTGATTTCCCCTTAAACGGACTTGAATAGGCCAAA